>NC_081323.1:77045189-77710189 GCF_026419965.1 Kogia breviceps
GGACCCAGCCTGGGACTCCCAGGTCACAGTCCACTCCCAGCAATTCTGAGAGCTGCTTGCCCTCCCGGATCCCCAGGGGAGGGAGGAACGCCTTGCTGGGTGTGACCCAAGGCTCTCCGTCTGCATATTCCATTATCTTAGCTCTCAGCGCATATGTCAAGTGAATTCTGTGTCTCTGGCAGGTTATTAGGCACTGAATTAGTGCGGTGAAATAAAAACTGTAATAAAGCTGTACCAGGCTCTTAAATTGTTAAAATTTATTATAAAACGTGCATAGTTATTAACTGATTTTCGCCTGTGTGCGTTTGCTGGCGCCCGAAGCCAAAGAAGATGAAAAGTGGCTCTGTCAAAGGGAGGCCAAGAGTTGGCTCCTGGAATTCTCCAGAGTCCCAGCGGGGCAGCAAATTCACAGATTTGCGGAGAGCACGGATGGCCTGGCACTGATGGATGCTGCCCCTCCCTGGCGCTGCCCAGGGCTCCCCGGGGCTGCAGGTCACGGCCCCATGGGAAGGCAGCCCCTCTGTCCACTTCAAGGAGGTCCTGGGGAGGCCGAGGGACGCCTGGATACGTGGGGCCTCGCACCTCACCGGTGTTCGCGCTCAGGAGGCCTGGGTTCTCCCCACTCTCTAATCCCGGGACCGGACATTTGAGCTTGGAAAGCTGCTGCCTGTGGGCTCCTACCACATTCTCTTCTGCCGTATCCTCAGGCTTATTTCCCACTCTGTCTTTATTTTTATTTTTTCGTGCCGCGTGGCACGTGGGATCTTAGTTCCCCCCGAGGAGGGATCGAACCCGCGGCCCCTGCATTGGAAGCTCGGAGTCTTAACCACTGGACCGCCAGGGAAGTGTCCCCCTCCCCCACCCCCCTCCTCTGTCTTTTGAGAAGCAGATGGAGGGACCAAATTTTCCTCCACTCAGCTAAGGCTGTTTCCCGGTGGTCCCATCTCCAGGGTGCTGGTCACTGGGCTGTCCGGGTGTTTTCCCTGCTGCTCAGTTCTGTGGGAAGTGGAAGGATGATGCGTCCTCTGTTGTCGAGGGAGATGTTCTCCAGAGACCTCTGGATGGAGTGGGGGAGGGGATGCCTGGCTTCCAATGTGCATTTTGAACCAAGTCCCAGGTTGCTGTCTTGACCCTGGCTCCAACCCCTTAAGAGATGCTTTGGAGCCAGTGGTGGTGTCCTGATTGTTTTTTTTTTAGCCCTGAGTTCTTGTTGCCACCTCGAGACTAGCTAGATTGTAAATTCACCTGAACCCAGAGGCACCTCTGCCTGAGAAAAAGTGAGAAAGAAAAGCTCAGAATGTTTCCCAAATGCCAAGGCTGAAAGTTTTCTTGCGTCTCTGCCACTGTGCCCTGGAGTTGCCCTCGGGAGCTTATCAATCCACTGGTACCCTGTAGATTTCCACCCATAACATACCAGGAACCACACACGCCATCATGGAGTCCTTGGGGTTGGGGGGAAGGGGAATGGGCCCTGTGCTTAGGGAGCTCCCAGCCTTGCCATGAGCTGTGTGGTTCATGGTGAGCTGAAAAGCTCAGGGCCAGTATGGGAGACCTCCTTGTCTTTACAGTCCCTCTGGGAGAGATTTTCCTCCAGCATGTTTCTGTTTAGTCCCTATGTACATAGTGTAGCTGATGCCTTAGCCTCAGAGCTCACCCTCCTACTAAGAGCTGGGGAAGCCCAGTAATTGAGTTCCTGCTTCCTTGTGGATACACTGCTCTTGTTGGGACACTGGTTTGTTTTTGTTTTTGTTTTTTGACCCTAGGTCAGTAAGACTTCCACTTGAGTGGGAAGTTGCGGGGAGCATGACCTATATTTTAAAGACTCCCGGATGGGGCAGATGGCTTTCTCCCTTCTAGTCACTGATTTGGAGGAAAGTGAAATTATGCCAGCAAAAATGTAAGACATCTAAGCTTCAGTGATCGTCCAACACTCCAAATCCTCCCTTTCCTTTGCTCTGTCCCATCAAAGCCTAAGGATAGTCCATGGCACGTGTAGGGAGAGTAACAAATATTTGGGATTCAAACAGAGTTATGAGTTTCTTCCTTTCTCACCTCCTCTTGGCATGGTTGTACTGTGCACACAGAAGCTAACAAGATTACATGCATATGTAATAAAGTGAAATCTAGCTAGTTCATCAGCATCGTCTTTTTGGCCAGGCAGAATGATTCCCTGGTTTTAAAAGACAGTGAAATTGCTGATGTGAGAGCCGGTCCCTGCTGAAGCCGGTTATAAAGTGGCCAACTTAAGAGAGCCATGGTGCACTGAAGAAACCTCGCGTTTAGGATCCATTTATATCTTCACTACCTTGTTCCAGAAAGGATGCAAGGCGGTTTGCAAAGATGCGTATCCAACTGCAAGGCATAATTAAATGAAAAAAATAAATGGACAAAGAAAATAAGACAAAGGGAAAACAAGACAGCAAAAGCAAGAGTGGAGCCAGGAGTGAGGTTAGGACACAAAATTCATGACATCAGTTCCTGTGCATTTGCTAGAGGTGGAACTCTGGGGCAGCCCTGAGCTTTCTCTCAGCCAACACAGAGAAGGAAGCGGTCCTTTATTAAAGCATCCTCGCCATAAGAGCCAACCAACTGCTCAGAAATGGCACAGCTATTTCTGTTTCTGGAGGCAGAGAGAAATGTTCCCCGTGGGTCCTCAGAGAAGGGACATGGTGTAATACAACATGCAATGTCCTGAATGGCCTTACTGTCCATATGGCAAGGAGTTTAATAGGGCTGCCTCTTGGAACATTCCTCAAGGTGGGGGGGTGGGGAGATGGTTAGGGAGAGAGAGCTGCCCCCAAATACTCTCCGGAGGTCTGACTCAAACTTAGAATTGAGATGATCGATGATAGGCTGCCTTCCCCTCAAGCCTTTCTCCATGATGAGTGATTCCAAGGCGTGGCATCAGAGGCTGCTGTAGTGTTCAAGGGTGTGTGTGTGTGTGTGTGTGTGTGTATGGGAGGGTGGTTAAGATGGCTGTGCTGAGGGTTTACCTACCCCAAACCCTCAGCTTCGTCCCTGTCATTTTTCATATTGGGGTTCCTCATCACATTTACCTGAAGAAAGGGTTTCCCCACTAGTCGTAATAGCTTGAAAATCATGGTTTAGGAAAATGGCTTAACTTACTTCGATGGGTGGGTTTTCTCCCAACAGCATGAGCACTGGGCAATGAATTTTGAGGTAATTCTCCTTGACAAGTTCTTGGAGGGCAGCTGCCCTGGGCTGCTGGATGGGTACGATCCCATATGCTTTAACAGGTGGTGGAGCTGGAGGGGGCCCTGAAATCCTCTTATGGAAACTGAGGAGGTGACCAGGACACCTTCCTGAACAGGATGCTGTTTGGGACGCATCTACCGCCACACCATCTCCTTGGAACTGGCCTCTCTTCCGATTGGTTGGTGCTCGACTAGCGTCCATTTTGATTGGTCAGTGTCTGCGCCCTACGTGGTTGCTCATTTTGAATATCACCCTGCCTGCAGCGTGGCTGAGAAACTCCTCAGGGAGAATTTGGGGTCCCCTGTAGAGTCCAGACCAAGGGTCTAACAACTCCTCCAACTCTGACTATGGTAGAAAAACTTCGAATCCAGAAATAAATGTAAACATCCACCTCAGTGATTAACCTCCCCATAAAAAAACCCATTATATTTAACTTAAGGCATCACCATTTCCTCTGAAATATACTGGCCACAAATTCAACTTGTAGGTCCCAGAATGAGCTAATTTTATGTACATATTTTTGACTCCAAGGCAGTTAAGGGATGAAGAATGATTTCTGAAACATGATGACGTTGGGTTTCAGAGTAGCTGATCTACATGCTTTGTTTTTGGCAGTAATTAGAGACCAAAGCCACTTGTCTATAACAGCCCCTACTAATTCACCACCATAAAATCATGCCCTCTTTTCAAAAGAGAATAATGATCATTCTGTTCTCTGTTGGTGTTCAGTTCATCTAAGAGGGGCCTCAAGTTATAAAGACAGAAAATAAGGAGGAAGAAATGCAATCCTACTTTACATCACGTTTATATGCGTTCTATGCACCATTTGCTATTCTGGGTGCTGGGTTAGAGCAAGGAACAGAGCTGATAAGGTTCCCACACTTGTAGAGCTCATGCTCTAGAGGGAGGGACAGACAATAAACATTTAGCAAATATTTTCTTCTATGTCTTTGAACTAATTCCAATATCTGAGTCAGCTTGAGCTTGGTGTCCATCAGTTGCCTTTTCTCTTGAATACAGGTCATATTTGCCTGGTTGAACGTACGTCTAGTAATTTTGAATGCGTCCTGAGCTCCGTGAATGACACATGGCAGAGACTCTGGGTTTTGTTGTGTGCATCTGAAGAGTATCCACTTGTTTGTCAGTTTGTTTGTTTTGGCAGGAAGTTAACTTGGCTGGACAGGAGCTGAAACATCCTCTCAGTTCTCTGAGGCTTAGCTGGGCTGCCTGAGTCTGCCCTGGGTGTATAGCCCTGGGATTGACCAGAGGTTCGGCAGAGTTCCTCGGGACATTTGGGTCTCCCCTCTGTGACTCTCTCCCTTCTGGTACATCCCTGATGCTGTTGATTCCCTGAACTCTGTTTTCTGATTCCTTAACAGTAAGATTTCAGTTTCTAGCCTCACAGGGCACTGACAGGGGCTACCTTCAGGTGAAAACCATACATATGGGAAGTCGCTTTCCCTCCTCCAAATATCAACTCCCTATCAGTTTCTTCCTATTTGTGGTCACGCTCAGTGACTTTTAAGCATCGCCTTTTAGATACTCCCCAGAATTTGCGATTGTCATTTGCTGGAGAGTTAGTCTTCTATGAGCTGCTCTGCAATTATTATAAGTAGAACTCCCAAATCTATCAAGTAGATAGATAGAGGGATAGATAAGATCATTTCAGATAGTGATAAATGCTATACTGGCAAAAATAGGACAGAGAGTGTCTGGAGTGTATGTGGAGGGGGCACTTCACCTGAGTGATCGGGAAGAGCCTCTCTTAGGAGGTGACATTGAGCGGAGACCTGAATGATAAGGAGAAGCCAGATGTTCATGGACCTGGCGTGAGCCCTCCAGAGGGAGCATGAGGTCCACAGATACCCAGGCAAGAGTGAGCTGGGTGCGTAGGAGGGCCAGGGATTCAGTAACGGGAACAAGAGAGCAGGCGGTCAGAGGCTCGACAGATCACACGGGGCCTCGGAGCCCACGGTAGGGCACTGGCGCTTCTTTCTGCACATGATTGGACATTCAAACAAGACATGGTGTGATCTATTTCATGCTTTCCAAAGATTGCTCTGGCTCTTCGGAGAACAGGCAGGAGTGGAAGCAGGCCGCTGTGGTCCTCTGGATGGGAAGGATGGAGGCTTGGGTGATGGGCCCAGCAGTGGGGAGTCTGGATGAGCCTCAGACACCAGGGCTCAGCGCTGACCGTAGCTAGTCACTGTCCCCAGAACAAAGACCTAAATGAGGTTGTCAGAAGTGGTTCCTAAGAGACCACTCCTGGAGTGATCAATTCAGCCCAGTGGTCATAGCGGAACAGCCCTGCCTCGCCCTGTCTGGCTTTCTGGGAAATTTGGGCCCCCGGGTTTTCAAGCAGAGAACTAGTAGTCATGAGATGGGACCAGAGTCTCATCGAACCGGGCCGGGCCAGGCTCGTGCCCCCTTCTGGTCCCTTTGTCCAGGTGAGGCTCTTCCATGAAGTCTGAGGGTGAGTGAACTCAAGTCTGGACCTCATATTCTGCCATATAACATTCCATTTCTAGAAGTCAACGGCAGAAAGCCCCTCCTGGCTTCCTGGCCTAAGCGGGGGTACCGGCACAGCCCAACAGAGAAGTCCCTGCATCCCACGCAGCCAGGGTGACCCCAAGACCCATGGATGAGGCCCCCGCAACCGTGACTAATGGACATGAAGAGCTAACGGACTCCCCTCCATTCTCAAAGCCTCTGCCAACACTGCCACCAAGAATAACAGGCATTTAGCAACTAATTATACATCTGGACAAATCTGTTTCAGTCTACTGGATTGAACATAATCATATTAAAATATAATGAATACATTTAAACACACAGTGGAACCAGCACTGGCAGGGGGGGCTGGCGTTTAAGAGAGTGGCGCTGGCAGAGCCCAGGCCTGCAGCATGTGGGAGCGGAGCCCCCCGCAGGCCGGTAACTGGTCTCCTTGTCACTTTTAGTTCAGGTCCTAATCTTCCGCCTCCTGCCCGGACGCGGGCTTGTCCACAGAAACTGCTGGCGGTTCTGGCCCTGACTTTGTCGTCTGATCCTTGTCTCATTGGGGTTGGAGGGGGTGGAGTTGGGGTTGCAGGATGTTTGGGGTGATGCGGTGACCACAGCCCTCAACCCTCTGGGCAGCCAAAGTCCCTGGGAGTGGGGGGCGGAGGGCACCAAGTGACACTGGTGCTTCCGAAATCGCGGCCTCCACATCCAGCCTGGACACCCTCAGCCGTACTCATGGAGCATGTCTCCTGCACTCCAGCTTGGACGAAGCCTCAGGCCTCTCCTGGGAATCCCGGAGAACCTGAGTCCCCTCTGGCAGCTGAGCCGGCACCTGAAGCCTGATTTGGCCACGACACCCTGGACCAAGGCCTTGGCCTCAGCTCCCTGCTGCTTCTTGCTGTTGCCCTGTGCCGCCTGTACCAGCCGAGCCCAGCACGGTACAGCCCTCGGCTGGGTGTGATGTTCCAGGTGACACTGCAAAGTGTCAAGGGTGGGGTGAAGGGGCCCCTGTCGGCATCAGTAGCCAGCTTCCGGAAGAGCAGCGCCACAGCATGGAGGCAAATGGGGTCTAGGGCTGAGGCTGTCCGTCTCTTCTGGTGCCGCCTCTAGGTGGAGGGCCCTGGACCCCGGGGAGTACGTCAGGAGCAGGCATTGGGGTGACCACTGCCGAAGGAAGCCACAGGTGAGAGCTTGATTGTACCTCCCAACCGGGTCCCCACGACGAGGCCAGTGGCCCACTTGGTGCCCTGCAGCCACACATTGTCTCCTAGGCCTCTTCCCACTGCCTGGGGTCCCAGCATCTTAGTCACTGCTCTGGCTTCCCAAACTGTCCCAGGAGGTTCTTCTAAAATGAGATGGTGAGCTGGGGGCTCCTGGGCAAGAGCCAGCCCACAGAGAGGCTGGCCATTGTTGTTGTTTGGTTTTGAGTTGTTGTGTTTTTAGATTTTGTTGTTGTTTTCTCACAAAGTGTTTTAAACCTTTGAAGTAGGTGCCAGCACTTAAAAATCAGTTGATTTATTGTTTTAACCGTCTGGATTTCTAGCTTCTCTCTCTCTCTCTCTCTTTTTTTTTTTTTTTTTTTTTTTTGCGGCACGCGGGGCTCTCACTGCTGCGGCCTCTCCCGTTGCGGAGCACAGGCTCCGGACGCGCAGGCTCAGCGGCCACGGCTCACGGGCTCAGCCACTCCGTGGCATGTGGGATCTTCCCGGACCGGGGCACGAACCCGCGTCCCCTGCATCGGCAGGCGGACTCTCAACCACTGCGCCACCAGGGAAGCCCTCTAGCTTCTCTCTAAACATTACATCTGGCCATGCCGTGCCAGACTCCCTCACAGCAACAGTCAGTAGGTGATGAGCTGTGGCTACTCCTTTGGACAAGGTGAGCCATTCCACTGTGGTCACCTGCTTGCTTCACACTTGGCTGCTTTGCCTCTTTACATTACTGCCCAATCCCTGTAGGCATTGGAGTTGCCACCCCCTGTCTTATAATAAGAAGGAAATAATACTGATGCATCAGCGGTGGATCACACACTAGAATGAATTGGATTCTAGTGCCCCAGCAAAGAGAAGGATGCTAACTTTGTATAAGTCACCTTGGGCTGCATAACAAAGTACCATTGCTGGGGTGCTTGAACAACAGACATTTATCTTTTCCATAGTTCTGGAGGCTGAAAGTCTGAGATCAGGGTGCCAGCATGGTCAGGTTCTGGTGAGGTCTCTCATCCTGACTTGGAGATGTCCACCTTCTCACTGTGTCCTCGCATGGCAGAAAGAGAGAGACAGAGGGAGAGAAAGAGAGAGATCACTTCCTCTTCTTTTAAAGCCACAGTCCTATCGGATTAGGTCCTTACACTTTTGACCTCATTTAACCTTCATTACTTCATTAAAGGCCCTGTCTCATATGCAGTCACGCCGAAGGTTAGGGCTGCAGCGTATGACATTGCAGGGGACACAGTTCAGTCTATAGCATACTTGGAATTCAGGATATACATTTGGAGGCAAGAGTCACGGGAAAGGGAAATTAAATGACTAATGGAGTCTCAGGCCATCCAGGCATGTCACAAAAATGGAAAGAGATGCTTGTGAAAGACTCAGCAGCTGAGAAGCCTGGGGGCAGACAGCATATGTCCCCTGGGCCACGTGTTGGCAGTTTACATTGGACATTTCCAAACTCGGCTATTCTGTCACATCTCTGGAAAGTTCTGTGCTCCCATATTGGGGTGAAGGTGAGAGCAGTGGGGGGGGCAGTTCTGGGAGGGTGGTGAGAATGTCTTTCTACCACCCAACGCAAGAGCCCTTGGGCTTGCGTCACAGCCCTCTGGCCTGTGAGAGAAGCTGTGTAACCTTTGGAAGTGGATTGACCTCTCTGAGTTTTAGTCTCCCCAGCTGTGAACTGGGGGGGTGGGGGTGGTGGTGACTGGATTGCTCCCTTTCCCCGGTTGCGTGTTGGATTTTAGCACATAATTTTAAGCTCTTGTTAAGGACCCAGCCCTGGATGGACACACAAAATGACTGATCCGGCCCCAGTCCCAACACGAGCTACCCGGGGCCTCCTGCTGAACTCTCTGATCTCAGATCCTTCCACAGTCTGACTCCAGCCTGTGAATCAGCCTCCTACCCCACTGCTCCCCACCTGGTGAGGGCGATGAGAAGATATATTAGCTGATAATTACGTCATTAGCTGCGAAAGTTTCATTGCTCTCAGGAGTATTTTAACAGGGGACACTTAAAAGCAGAAAGCCTTAGAGGCAGCAGAGATGTCCTGGGAGCAGAAGGAGGGGGGAGTGCCCGCGTGCGTGCGTGCGTGCGTGCGTGCGTGCGTGTTTAGAGGAATCTGCCTCTGTAACCTCTGCTGGGACGCCCAGCAGTGAAAAAGCAGATACACCCGCCCATGCATGAGGCGGCCCCCATGTCTGAAGGTGAGACTGCTCTGCTCTAGGTGGGGTCCGCGTGCCACCCTTCATGGCCTTCAGGGAACATTCTCAGGAAGCTGGCAGGAGCAGGACCAGCTGTGGCCAGGAGGCAGGTGGATGACTGTGGTCCTACAGGGAAAGCCAGGCCTGGACTGTAGCCTCCGTGATCTGGAAGCTTCTTTTTGCAGGGTGGGGCGAGGTATCCTCCAGGGAGAGCTGGGGGCACTGGGGATCGCCCTCTGCTACGGTTGACTGGTTGTGGAAACCTTTCTTGGGGCTGGGGACAAAGGACTTTGACCGAGGCCTGGGGTTTCATTTGAAATGTGGGGCATTTTTGATGTTCCAGCCCGATTTTACTGAAGCAGGTTCAGTGGAGCAGGGTCGGGGGACACGGGCCGGGGGTCGCCTCATCCAGTGTCTGGCCCCGGGGGAGGAGCACTGGAACCAAAGCGCGTGGCAGGCTCAGCGCAGATGACAGCTGGGGCCCAGCTGCACCAGGTGGGGTCCAGGAGGCAGGCAGCACTCTGGGTCCCTATCTGGCACTCATCTGAGTACCTTTCATTATCCGCAGACAATGAAGCCTCACTGCAGCGCAATTCCAGCTGGGAGCCTGGCTACCGCGGGGGCAGGGCCTCATCCTAGTGAGGGGAACAGGGTGGAGGAGACAGGGGACCAGGGCCCACACCAGAGTTCCTGACAGAATGCTGAGCACCCGAACGCAAAGATGGCACCCCCAAAGTTCTTGGCGTGCCTGAGAGGCGGTGTGTGCTGTGTTTGCCGACGGCGCGTGTAGGAAGTGACGTTTGTACAGAACACTAGGTAAAGAGAGAAGCTGGGAATTCCCTGGTGGTCCAGTGGTCAGGACTCGGTGCTTTCACTGCAGGTCCCCGTGTCCAGTCCCTGGTTGGGGAACTAAGATCCCGCAAGCCACACGAGGTACGGCCAGAAAAAAAAAAAAAAGAAAAAAAAAGAGAGAAGCTTCTGGTGGCCAGAAGGACCCTGCCAGGATGCCCTGGTGGCCCCCCGAGGGCTGAGAGTGGGCGCTCAGGAGAGGTGTTTGGGAGCACAGCTTGCTCTCCTGCCACTCAGCACCTCTGGACCTCAGTTTCTTCACCTCTGAAATGGGGACGGTGTTAATCTTAGCACCTGCCTCATCGGGTTATCGTGCAGGCTCAATGAAGAAATTCCTGAAAAGCTCCTCGAAGTACGCCTGGCGTGGAGCAAGCGCTCAACTTGTGTAACTGTTACTGGATGTTTCGTCCAGTTTAAGATGCCAGTCATTGTAAAAGGCACCTTGATTTCAGAGCTTTGAAACCATGAAATAATCAGTCTTGGAAGTGATGATAGATGGTGTCAGTTGGTGTTGATGATGAGGGGGTCAGGACAAAGGGGCCTAAAGGGAAACCTGAGCCTGGGTCTGTCCCCACGCGGCAAGCAGGGCTCCATCCGACTCCGAGGCCCTTCACGTCCCATGTCCTTGGGTCAGAGGATGGGTGTGATGCCAAGTCGTCGAGGGCCTGGGTGAGATTAAGGTGGGGGGCAGCACGGGGTCCCAGCCGAGTGACCCGGCCCGTAGGGCTGGGGCTGGTGGAATCGCTGAACACCAGGCCCCGCTGGGTCTGCTGGCCTGGGGGAAGGGGACGTTCTGCCTGTTGCGCTTGGACCTTGCGTAGGAGTGAGAGCCTCCCAGGGCCTTTGAAGCGGGAGTAGACGCCCCCCCTGTTTTGTGCCCTTTCACGCGAGGCTCTGGTTATGTTAATATCCTCGTACTGGGAAGTAAGACTAACAAGATACTTCTCTTAATTGTTTTACCATTATTAGTAACAACTTACTGGCCATTTACCTTATAACCAGTTAGGACCCTTCACTGTGTAGAGATCCCACATTTGAGAACAATCGCTATGACAACGCCAGCGACCGAAGGAACGTGTATGATTGTGCAAATTAGAGCCATCGTCATAGGTTAGTGTGAGAGAGATAACTGAGCAGGGGTGGATTGTTTAAAATGCATCACAGCACAGCCTATAGATGGTTGACTTGATAACATCTGACATTCATTCAACAAACATTTACTAGGTGTCTCCTGATGCCGAGCTCTGAGCATCCCTGTAGGGACAGGCCTAGCAGTGATCATAGCAAGGATGGCAGAAACCCTCTGATGCCATCTTGCTCAGCCCAGGAAAGCTACGGAGAGACCCCTGTCTTGTGCCCTGGTTTCTTACCTGGCTTCCCCATCTCCATAACTGCTCGTGTCAGCCAATGCTGTTAAGTGTCAGCCCCACTTGAATGCCAAACTGCCCTTATGTGTCCAGAGTATGTTTCGTTGCCCTTAATACACAGGATACCGTGCCAAGATCCAGATTCACCAAGCTCTGTTTCCAACCGTTTAAAAAACTCCTTTCTATGGAAATTTTCAAGTATACACAAAAGTAAGAGAGACACGTGTAATGAAACGAATGCATCCAAACACATACTTCAGTAATTACTGATGTTCTTTCAATCTTGTTTTACTTTTCTTCTTCTAACATGTAACCTCACATGTAAATACTTCATTATGTATCTCTAACAGGTAAAGATGCTTTTTATTTACTACGCCTAAAATACTATTGTCACTCCCAACAGAATTAACAACAATTCTTCAGTATCATCTCCGTGTTCTATTTTCCCTGTTGCCTCAAGTATGCAGTTTATTCATAGGGTCCGCGCATCACAGTCGGTTGATAGTTCTCTCAAGTATTCTTTAATCCATAATAGTTGCCCTCCTTTTCCTTCTATACCATTAATTTGTTGTTAGAAATGGTATAATTTCCCTGTAAATTTCCCACATTCTGGTTTTGGCTTCCTCTATTCTCACGTGTTGTTGAACATATTTCTCTCTGCTCTTGTGACCTTATACTTATAACTGAGGGTTTGATTAGATTCATATTCTAGCCTTTGTGTAAAGAACTCTTTTAAGTCATGCCATGTGCTTCCCCTTGCCTCACATCAGAAGGCACTTTGTGTCTGGTTTTCCCACTTTGTTGATGCTAATTAAGGTTGTGGTTCTGTCAGCCTGATTCATCCATCATCAAGTTCGCTATCAATCTTACACCTAATGATTTTAGTGGCCATTGATGATCATTGCCTAGAGCTATTATTTCCTTTGAGGTGGTAAAATGGTATGTTCTCATTCTATCATTCCATCTTAATTTATTAGTCATGATTCCTTGCTAAAGAAGAACTTTGTCTCATCACATGTTTGGTTACCTTATAATACAGTCTGTAGAGAAAAGGCAGAGTAATTGCTCGATTCTTTCGTTTGTCATTTTTAAAACTAATAATTAGCAGTTAACATTCATTCAATTCATGTCAATTTTCAGATTAACGAATTTCCCCATATCTGGCCGTTGGACATTTCTTCAAATTTGTTCCTCTGTCACTTGACATCTCTGGGAGCTTACTTGCATTCAGGCCTGATAAGAAGTCCCAGGCTGACTTTTACATTTCCTCCCTTGGAGCTGACCACTTACAGCTAGAAATGGTATTTAGAGACCACAGTTTGAATGCTAGTGATGCTCCTTGCTACTACTGAGTTTTATTACTTTGAAGCCTTCACAGAGGCAAAACTGGGACACACATTATCTTGAAAGAGAAAAATTAATCCTGAATTCATACTGACATTCTTATTCAAATTAGATTTCAGGGTTTTAATTTCACTTTATTTATTATTATTATTTTTTAAATATTTATTTATTTAGCTGCGCCGGGTCTTAGTTGCAGCACGTGGGATCTTCTTTGCGGCTTGCGGGATCTTTCGTTGCGGCATGCGAACTCTTAGTTGTGGCATGTGGGATCTAGTTCCATGACCAGGGATCAAACCCGGGCCCCCTGCATTGGGAGCACAGAGTCTTAGCCACTGGACCACCAGGGAAGTCCCTATTTCACTTTTTTATATTTATGTTTCTTTTCTCTAAAACAGAAAATCTTGATTCCTAAGGACATTAACTTATATATACTTTCCCTGGGTTTTGTTTGTTTGTTTGTTTTGTCCTTAGTATCTGTCCACTTGGAATTTAGAGTCAAAATATTATGTGTTAAAGTAATTTGAAAAAATTCTTCCCTCCATAGTTAAGCCATTAACCTGAAATACAGTTGTGTTTGCATGTTTTAGTTTATTTCCTGTTTTTAGGAATTGCTTTACTTCACCTTTCGATATAATTTTAAAATATGTAAAAATTCTAATTTATTTAATTATTTTTGCCATTGTAAATAGGTTCTGCTCAACATATTGTTTCTTCTAACTCAGTATCGTATCTATATATGAAGTCTAATAAGTTCTGTGTGCTAATTTTACACCCCGCAAGTTTACTAAATTCTCTTATTATTTGTAATCGGTTTTAATTTTTCTTAAAACATTTTTTCTTCCAGTTTTATTGAAGTATAATTGACATACTGCACTATATAAGCTGCACAGCATAATGATTTGACTTACATACCTCATGAAAGATTATCACAAGTTTAGTGAACATCCGTCATCTCATATAGATACAAAATTAAAGAAATAGTACATTTTCCCCTGTGATGAGAACTGTTGGATTTACTCTCTTAATAAGCTTCATATGTAACATACAATAGTGTTCATTATATTTATCACATTGTACATTACATCCCTAGTACTTATTTATCTTACAACTGGAATTTGTACCTTTTGACTGCCTTCATCTAATTCCCGCTCCTCCGCGATCCCTGCCTCTGGTAACCAAAAATCTGATCTCTCTTTCTATGAGTTTGTTTGTTTGTTTTTGTTTTTGAAGTATAGTTGATCTACAACAGTATTTTAGTTTTGTTACACAAGATAGTGATTTGATATTTCTATACATTTTTAAATGATCACCATAACTCTAGGCATCATCTGTCACCATATAAAGACATTACATAGTTATTGACTATATTCCCCACAATGTCCATTTAATATGTGTAACTCATTTATTTTGCAACTGGAAGTTTATACCCCTTAATACCCCTCACCTACTTCTTTCATTCCCTCACCCCTCTCCCCTCAGGCAGCTACCTGTTTGTTCTCTGTATCTATGATTGTTTCTGTTTTGTTATGTTTGTTCATTTGTTTTGTTTTTTTTTTTTAGATTCCACTTATAAGTGAAATCGTACACTTGTCTTTGTCTGACTTATTTCACTTAGCATAATACCCTCTAGGTCCATCCATGTTACCACAAATGGCAAGATTTCATTCTTTTTTTACGGCTGAGTAATAATCCATTGTATATATACACCACCTCTTCTTTATCCGTTCACCTATTGATGGGCATTTAGGTTGCTTCCATATCTTGGCTATTGTAAAAAATGCTGCAGTGAATACAGAGGTGCATATATCTTTTTGCATTAGTGTTTTTGTTTTATTTGCATAAATACCCTGGAGCAGAATTGCTGGATCATATGGTAGTTCTATTTTTGATTTTTTGAGGAATCTCCGTACTGTTCTCCATAGTGGCTGCACCGATTTACATTCCCACCAACAGTGCAAGAGGGTTCCCACATCCTCACCAGCAACTGTTATTTGTTGTCTTTTTGATAATAGCCAATAGGTGTGAGGTGGTAGCTCATTGTGGTTTTGATTTGCATTTCCCTGGTGATCAGTGACGTTGAGCATCTTTTCATGTGCCTGTTGGCCATCTGTATGTCTTCTTTGGAAACATGTCATTCAGATCTTTTGCCCATTTTAAAATTGGGTTGTTTGTGTGTGTGTGTGTGTGATTTTTTTTGATGTTGAGTTGTATGAGTTCTTTGTATATTTTGGATATTAATCCCTTATCAGATATATCATTTGCAAATATTGTTCTCCCTTTCAGTAGGTGGCCTATTCATTGTGTCGATAGTTTCCTTCAGTGCACAAAAGGTTTTTATTTTTAAAATTTTTTAATTTATTTTTTATGTTTTTCTTTTTTTGGCCACGCTGCGCAGCTTGTGGGGTCTTAGTTCCCCAACCAGGGCTTGAATCCGGGCCCGTGGCAGTGAAAGTGTAGAGTCCTAACCACTGGACAACCAGGGAATTCCCCTGCAAAAGCTTTTTAATTTGAAGTGATCCCATTTGTTTATTTTTGCTCTTGTTTCCCTGCCTGAAGAGACATATCCAAAATAAAAATTAGTAAGACCCATGTCAATGGGCTTAACTGCCTATGTTTTCTTCTAGAAATTTCATGGTTTCAGGTCATACATTTAAGTCTTTAATCCATTTTGAACTTATTTTTGTGACTGGTGTGAAAAAATAGTCCAATTTGATTCATTTGCATGTAGATGTCCAGTTTTCCCAGCACCATTTTTTGAAGAGGACTTCTTTTCCCCGTTGTAGATTCTTGCCTCCTTTTTGTAGATTAATTGCCCATATAAATGTGGGTTCATTTCTGGGCTCTCTATTCTGTTTCTTTGATCTATGTGTCTATTCTGGTGCCAGTACATTATTTGTAATAGATTTTTCATGAATTCTTTTGGGTTTTCCAGATAGATGATCATATCTTCAGGGAAAGATTCATTTTGTTTTGTTTCTTCCTTTGCAATCTTATGTCTCTAATTGCTTGTCTAATCATGTTGGTTAATGCCTACGATACAGAGTTTCTAGTAGAGAAGGCAGTGAACAGTGCAATGAATGGTCATGGTGACAGTGACTTTTTCCTGATTTTAACAATTAAGTCTCTGGTGTTTCTTCATAAGTAAGAGACTGGATGCTGCCTTTTTAAAAAAAATTTATTTATTTTAGGCTGCATTGGGTCTTCGTTGCTACGCGCAGGCTTTCTCTAGTTGCGGAGAGCAGGGCTACTCTTTGTTGTGGTGCTCGGGCTTCTCATTGCAGTGGCTTCTCTTGTTGCAGAGCACAGGCTCTAGGCGCGCGGGCTTTAGTAGCTGTGGCACGCGGGCTCAGCAGTTGTGGCTCGCGGGCTCTAGAGCGCAGGCTCAGTAGTTGTGGCGCACGGGCTTAGTTGCTCCACGGCATGTGGCATCTTCCTGGACCAGGGCTCGAACCCGTGTCCCCTGCATTAGCAGGTGGATTCTTAACCACTGCATCACCAGGGAAGTCCCATGGATGCTGCCTTTTGAACTAATGTGGATGTGTGTGTTTACGTTAAGGAAATAATCATTGTTTCCTATTTTATTGTGGTTTTCAACTTTAATTGCTCTGATCTATTTACAGTTCTTGGTTTTCATTTTGAGGAACTAGGGTTTAGGATGTTTTGCCCATGTGAGTCTAAGCCAGTATGTGAAGTGACATTAGGGCTCCTGAGATGTAGCACTCACAGAATTGTGTTGCAGGTGCTTTTGAGGGACTAGTTCTAGTTTTCCGAATTGGGCTTAGAATCTTGGCTTTACCTGGGTATACATTTTATTTTCATGATGTCAAGCTGGTTTTGGACAAAACAGGGAGAAAATGACATTTCATTTTTATGTCACATTGAAGGGAGCAGTTAATATGTGATTTTGCATTTTTCAAGAACTCAATGAACATTTCCTGTGTGCTAGACCAGCAGGTTATTTTAAATCTTTTATTTGTGTTTTGAATACTCCTTAGTATTAAAATACTTAAGAGGCTGGTGAGCAATTACCTTCCAGGATGACAGTGTCTCAGAGTCAGTAAACACCAGCACAGTGGTCAGACCTTTTTGTTCATCATCATTTTGAGCATGTCTCCTCTATAGAAGGAGTTCCAGTGCTCACATGTTCCAGTGAAGGCAGGACTTAGCTTGGGGGCTGGCTGGACCTCACCACACCATGCCTCTGGCTTCTTGCTCTCGGCAAGTTCCTTGCTAAATCCCACGTGGCATGACCGACTCCACTCAACACTTTGTCCATAAGGTACCTTCAAACAGAACTGTATTAACGGAAACCCTTGGGCACTGTTGGTGAGAACATAAATTGGTACAACTGTGGAAAACAGTATGGAGGTTTCTCAAAAAATTAAAATAGAACTACTATAAGATCCAGCAATCTCACTTCTGGGTACATAGCCAAAGGAAATAAATCGTTACCTTAAAGAGATAGCTTCACTCTCGTGTTCATTGCAGCATTATACACAGTAACCAGGATATGGAAACAACCTGTGTCCATCAACAGATGAGTAGATAAAGAAAATGTGGTGTATACATACAATGGAATATTAATTGGCCATAAAAAAGAAGGAAATACTGTTATTTGCAACAACATGGATGAACGTGGAAGACATTATGCGAAGTGAAATAAGACAGATCCAGAATAACAAATACTGCATGATCTCACTTACATATGGAATCTAAAAAAAACCAGTTGAACTCATTGTAACAGAGTAGAATGGTAGTTAGCAGGGACTGAGGGGTGGGGGCAAAGGGAAGATGTTGACCACAGGGTATAAACTTTCAGTTATAAGATAAATAACTTCTGGAGACCTAATGTACAGCATTAGGTAATAATAATGTACTAACATTAGGTAATAACAATTAGGTAATAATAATCAGCATTAGGTAATAATAATGTATTATGTACTTGAAAGATGCTAAAAAAAACCCCCAATAACAAGTTTTTTAAAAATGATGAACAAAAGAACAGGACAGGATTATATTCAGTTGTAGCAAAAATAAATTTTACTTGTGGATCAAATCTGATGACATGTGTGGAGGGTTTTGAGAGAAAAAACTCACATGCAAAACCCTTGTCAAGCATTACAGAGGATACAATTATAATTATAACGTGGCTGTCGAGAGCCGTGGAATGTTTCAGGGGACACGAGACACAAAAGCCTCTAACCCGATGCCCAGTGTCATCAGAATGGACAGGGCGTTTCCCGGTGAATGTTTGAACTAGGTCTTAGAGTATCAGCTCGGGAAGCACTGTTTCTTAGGTTTTTCCAGAAACTAAATAGAACCATCTACCCCGTATTTATGAATTATTCATGCCAATAAACAATGCAGGCTCATACACTCTGTTCATAAACATTAGATTTTCATCCATCCCCTGCTCCCACAGTGACTGTAATTTTAGATATGCCAAAAGGGACCGAAATCTGTGAAGGACTGAGTTTGCCTGTGACCCATGCACCCAACTGGATGCTCAGAGCCGCGGATGCTGGAATGTCGAGGTTGACCAGTTCTCCCAGACTGTATCCATATGCCCCCCTTCCTCAGAGGCAGGCATGGGATTCATTTAAGAACATATTTGGTGACACTGAAGAGGCGAATCAAAACCTCCCCCTCCCAAAATACCCTCAGGGACAAACTGACTCTTTTTAAATTAAATTAAATTAAATTAAATTATTTATGTTTATTGGAGTATAATCACTTTATAATGGTGTGACAAACTGACTCTTCAAACTGAAAGAGCGGGAGCAGCCTCCTTTGGTCTGTGTATTTGTGTCTGTGTCTGCAGCTTGATTCTGAGCTCTGTGGGGCTGCATCTGTGGTGGATTCACTTCTGCCCCTCCCTGCATTTCACTTTGGGGTCAGCCCAGCACCATCTGAGCAGAGTGAGTGCTCAGCCACTGCCTGTTAGGTGCAAAAGGCAGGAATGAATAAAGATAGCTAGGGGCTTCCCTGGTGGCGCAGTGGTTAAGAATCCGCCTGCCAATGCAAGGGGCACAGGTTCGATCTCTGGTCTGGGAAGATCCCACATGCCGCGGAGCAACTAAGCCCATGCGCCACAACTACTGAGCCTGTGCTCTAGAGCCCGCGAACCACAACTACTGAGCCTGCGTGCCGCAGCGACTGAAGCCCACATGCCTAGAGCCCATGCTCCGCAACAAGAGAAGGTACCGCAATGAGAAGCCCGCACACCGTAACGAAGAGTGGCCTCCCCTCACCGCAACTAGAGAAAGCCCGCACGTAGCAACAAAGACCCAATGCAGCCAAAAATAAATTAATTAAATAAATAAATTTATGAATAACGATAGCTAGCGCATGTGGTACTTAACTCTGTGCCAAACGCTTTATATTACACGTACAAAGTAGGTGCTGTTATTATCAGGCCCATTTTGCAGGTGAGGGAACTGAAGCACAGAGAGCTTAAATCACACAGCCCATAAGTGGCAGAGCCACTTTGCACTGCATGGTCTGATTCAACTAGCCATGTTCTTAACCACGTCTGTCACTACCCCAATCTCTGCATATTATGGGTTGGTGAAAGTGATAGGGCCAATGGAGTACCTTGAGGTCAGAACCAAGGTAGCATCACATTTTGGGTAGCCCAGAGTGACTCTCACTGGTTGGCCGGTGCTCAGGGAACATTTTAGGTGCTAAAGGAATTGGGTGGGTCATTTGCTGAAATGAAAAGCTGAAGAGAACACACATATGGGTCCAGGAATTAGCCCAAAGCTCTAACTTCAAGACGTGGGCTCAAAAACCAGTTCCTGGCCAATCTTTCAGATGATGACAATAAAGACAACTGTCAGATAGACTCAGAGGAGAAATTCTGGAAATTAATTGCCCTTAGGAGTCTCATCAGGAAATGAGGTAACCAGTTAATTTGGGGACAAAGAGTAATTCCTGTAGGTATTTACTGTAGGCCACTGGCGACTTGGGAGGTGCATGTGCCATGGCTCAGTCTTTGAGAAGCTCCTAGCAAAATGGGGAGGTGCAGGTCCCTCTTCTATCCAGATGCCAACCTAGGGTGGCTCATTAGTTGGCCATGGGCAGTCAGTCCCAGCTTGAGGGAGGCAGCTTGGCTTCCGCCATCGTGTGTCAGGCCAGTCGTGACCTGGAGAGGAGCATTCTGGTGAGAGGAGCCCACTCCCTTTTTGGCTCAGGGACCAGCCCCTGGCTTTGCGTTTCTCTGGCACATCACGAGTGCCACAGTGAAGTGCACCAGAGGCCAGCTGAACAGCAGGAGCAGTTGTTCCTTGTGGGGAGCTGCCACCTCCAGTGCCGTGCTCCTGTTGAGCTATGAGCAAGTTCCAAGTAATTAAGGGGATTGGGTTCTGAAGCCACTGTGACCATCATCTCGCACATCCTTGCTGAGAGCTCCTGGCAGGTCCTACCACCTGCCGTCTTGGCAGCCGGAGTAGCACTGCGGGCTGCTCCTGCCCTGGTGTCCACTCTGCCTGGAGGGAACTGACAAGGGAGGGCACTCGGTGTATTTGGAAGTTCGTGTAGATAGGGAGCTAATTACTCTCTTTAGAAATCGGCATTTGCCACCAATCACAGCCTTCACGGTGCTGGGACTGTCATGGCAACTGAAAGCATATCTGAAAATAAAATGTCACTTTTCTTTTGCATTTCTAGTATAATGACACAGGAAACTTGTTTTTCCTTTTTAACTTAACAAGATAACTAGAGACTCTAAGAGTATAGGTGTGTGTGCAGCACGTGTGGGTAAGCGGGCGCTGTAGTGTGTGTGAACGTGTGAGTTTGTGTGTGTGAGGGTGTGTATGCGTGCTCACGTTGACGGGGGTGGTGTGTGCAACTGTGTGGCTGTGGGGTGAGTCCTTCTTGTGTGTGTGTCCGAGGTTAAGGGCTGAATTGGGGGTTGAGATCACACACAGGCTGTGAGTGTTTGAAGACTGGTCTGGAGGGTGTGTGTGACAGTGCTGGTGTGTGTGTGACAGTGCTGGTGTGTGTGTGTGTGTGTGTGTGTGAGAGAGAGAGAGAGAGAGAGAGTGTTTGCACCTGAAGACAAGTAGCGCTGGGGGAGGTGAGTCTGCAGACAGGTGCTAGTGCGTGGATGTGTTACACTCCCGTTTGGTGAGACAAGGCTTCTGGCTTTGGGAAGCTTTCTCTCTATAGGGTATCCCTGTGGTTCCAACCTTTGGGAGGTTCCAGCCCAATCACAGGAGATAGAAGCCCTCTTTTCGGGGAGGACCCAACTCTAGGCCTCAAACCGCATAGAACCAGAGATCCTACAGATCAGGAGCGCCCAGACACCCTCTGGCTCAGCCCTGACCTAGATGATGGGGATTTCTGCTCAAGGTGGAAGGTACAAAGCACACAGACAGTTTGTGTGTCTCTCATTCACTCATTCTACTAAGTGACACACATTAGGCATAGGGCTGAGCCTGACCCATTTGACCTGGGGTGGGGCTGGCACTAAGTGCCTACCACATGTACAGATTTACAACCACGATCACATTTGCACACACCTCTCCAAGGCTTCATGCGTCCTAAGACCATTTTCTGAGCCTCATCTCTTATGGGCTGGCTTCTGAACCAGGAGGACACTTCCTAGGCATGGAAATGTACCTCTGGTCAGAATCAGGAGGCTGCAAGGGAGCCTCTTCCCAGGATGCGAGGTGCAGGGGCCGAGCTGTGAGGGATGGAAGATGCGGACGGATGCTGCTGGGGGCGGCCACTGCCCACCGCCATGTGCAGACCTTCCCACGGGCCAGCTTTCTCAGGCAAGGGCTCGATCCACAGTGTCCCGGGCTCGTTCGGCCCATCACCAGGAGTCTTCCAGTTAACCTCTCTGTACTTCACATCGCTGGAGATTCTTTGTTTTATTACTATTATTTTTAAACGTCAATGTGAAACCAAAGAGAAACCAATATCAAGTAAATGTTAGTTCAATAAGTGTTTTATTGATCACCGCTTATTCTCAGGTCATCCCTGCCTGGGCCCAGGTGACACAAATGCATGTGAATGATTCCCTGCCTGGAGCTTTTCTCAGTGCAGTGTTGGCGGGAGAGAGAGGTAGAGGCCATGGATGACAGCAGATGTAGGCACAGATGAGGGGTGCCTCAAGCCAGCCAGGTGCCTTAACCTAAGCAGAGTTGTAAAGGACAATAGAGGCTGACCCGATGTCAGGGGTGGGGAGAGAGAGGAAGTCACCACTCGGTGACATCAAGCCCACCCAGAGGCTCCGTACACGTGGGAAGAAGCAAGTCTGGACTGGAGTTGGTAAAGGGCGTGTAGTCTGGGATGCTCTTTGCTTTGTCTCAGGAAGTTACACTGACGTTGCCCTGGGATGGCGAGCAGCGCTGCAAGCTTAAGAGCTTTGGCAAGAGTCCTCTCCACTAGATGGCTGTGCTAACTTCTCTGCCCCCACCCCCACCCCCACCCCGCCGCCACATACACTTTGTTTCTGTGGCTCTGTTGGTGTCAACGGCAAGGAAACAAATTCTGCTGGCAAGGCGCTGGGCTTTCTTGCAGGTTGCAATCACACTGGCTGTTCTAGCTCCCTCCGCATAGCTTACACCACAGCAAAGCCCGCAGGAGCAGGAGTGGAAAAGAACCTGTAAATATGAAGGTCGGTTCCAAAGGCACATTATTGGATTGTTGTGTAATACCCTCTGGTGACATCGAGGCCTTATTAATAACTAAACATCTGTAACAACCGCAACTATGTTTCTTGTGCCAGGATTGTGTTTCTACGATTGTCCTGTTTAAATGCGGAGGGGAGGGTGTGAGTTATTGAGGCAACTGACTTTGAGTAGATAACCACCAGCACTGTGCAGGCAGTAAGTTTCTGTCAACTCCTTGCAGAATCTCAGCGTCTCTGCTGACGTTCCCTTGGTGTACTCACAAATCTCTCTGAGAACATCGCCCCGGACCCCCGATGCGGCTGCCTGAGCAACCTGGAGAGGGGAAACCTGAGAATGAGGAAAAGGGGGGCAGAGGAGCCCCCGGAGGGGGAGAGGAGCCGCTGAGGACCCGGGCCCCCGACTTACCCACTTGGCAAGTCTTCTCCCCCAAACCCCCGGAGAAACGAGCTTTCTTGAATGTTTGGCTCAGGACTTGATTGTGTTCAGCCCGCAGGTAGGGGGTGGCATGGGGGCTGGAAGCCTTTGTGCCGAGTGTCTGGGGACAGGACACCCGGGAGGGGTCCCAAGGGGATGCGCGTCCCAGCTGGGCCAGAGATTTGACGATCTGTCTTGAGCCTGACAGCTATCCATTGATTTTATCTGAGATGTGTGCACCGGCAAGGGGATGGGCTTGAAAGCTGACTCTGTTAGGGACTGATTAGGTTGGAGGGGGTTGTTAGAGAACAAAAAGCAACAGATGCCATTTATAGTGTGTGTACTCTGTGGTGGCGTAGAAGCAGGAGCTCTGCAGAGATAATTTCAATTAATCCTCACAATAACCCCATATGGGTGTTATTAACCCCATTTTTTATGGGAGAACAGTAAGACAACAAGTAAACAACGTCACATAGGCCAGATCAAACAGGCAAAGGTCAGCCCAGGACTCCTACCCATGTCTCTGAATCCAAAAACTTGTTCCTAACCATTAGACTCCCCTGCCTCTCCCCCGATTATGGGTGAGAAGGTCAGCTCAGGGGGAGGGGTTGTATGTGTTCTAAGTCACAGGCTTCTGTGGCTTTGATCCTACTCTCTTTCTTTTCCTTGGAGACATTCATGGCTGTAAAAACTCAAGAGGAATTTCAGCTCTGGGTGGTTTTGTATAGAAAGAAATTTCGATCTGTGTGAAGCCGACATCGAGGATTTGGTCTGGGTGAGTCCTTTAAACGGCTGTGTTCTGCAGTGGTCTCCCCAAGGCTGTTTGGAATGGGATCCCCAGCCCTCTCTGTCACCAGCTCCTAGTGGGGGCCACGAGTGTTTATGGTGGGGACCATGAGTTCAGGGTTAGGCTTATGGGGGAATAAAGGAAGTGGACATACTTCTGATGACTAGAGCTCCTGATCTTCAGCAATTTCTCTCTAGAGCTGGGGGCTGGACAGCAGGGACCAGCACAGGATGCTGTAAGGCTCTATCCAGAACCTTCTCCAATATAACTCATTGTTTGGGATATCAAGCTGATGGGACCTTTGGCCAAGGGTGTGCTGACCTCCAGGGTGAGCCATTCTCATCGACTCTGAGGGAGGGTCTGGAAGAGGGCAATGTGAAGCTGAAATGACATATGCTGAAGGCAGGCTCAGAGGGAGGTTCTGCTCAGGAAAGCTGGTCAGGGGTCAGAGGATGACCTAGCCTGGGCCTCCCCAGCCTGGAGAGGAGCCCCAGCAGGAGGCATGGTCCAGTCCAAGGATGAAATCTCTGTTTGGTTTATTCTCAGGCTGGAATAAGTGATAGTATCCTGGGCACTTGCCCTGGGAGGGAAGGAGGGAAGGACTGGGGCAGAGAAATGGTTCTGCATGTCCTATGGGGTCTGTGGCAAACGACAGATGTGGCTGATGCTACAGAGGATAAGGAGAGTTGCCCACCTTAGTGGATGAGAAGATATCATGCAGCAAACAGAAAAAAAAAGAAGTCCGGTGGAGTCAGAAACCCTTTTTTACTCAACATACTCCCACATTAAAAAATATTTCCCTATTTGTTCCTGTGACTTTGGCATTTAGAGTTTTGGGGCCAGAACTGTGATGAGTATGAGTTAGGCAGTTTAGTTTCCCTCATTTCTGGGGGTAGCAGTAGCCCAAGAGGAATGAATCTGCTTTTCCCTAGCCATCAGCTTCTCCGTGGGGGAGAGAATGAACTCCTCTTGGACCCCAGGGCTGAGGGTCTCTAGGCTCCTGGCTTGTTCTCATCACACATTCACAGTCATATCCACACACCAACAGACATAACACTTTTGCCTACTCCTTCCTTAGGGGCAGACACACACATTTCTCAAAGACTTCTTTGTGCAGTGCACAGAGAGAGACAGCTAAAAGGAGGAGGGGTGAGATGGGGCCAAGGAATGAAGTTCCATGGTCAGTCTCTGCACCAGGGCTTGGATGTGGAGGGAAAAGGGAGGAGAAGAGCCCACCGGGAACATGTTTTGTGTAACTTTCCATCAGTGAAGTCTCGCAGAGTAGAGAAGGTTGCATCCCTGTCCTCCGGTTCCTTGGCTGGAAGCCTCCTTCAGATAAAACACGGATGTTGAGTACTGGGACTAGTTTACAGAGCATCAGGGGCCTCAGTCCTGAAACACTCTGGGTCCAGGTGGTTATGCCTGGAATGGGCAGGGTGGGAAAAATTATAAAGTCAGGAGGAGTCTCCTCCACGTGTCCCATCTTCCTGCCCCAGATCATTTTCCCATCTCCTGGTACCAATTTGGTTCCTAGTAACAGAAGTCCAGTAGAAGTCTCCTAAGTGAAAAGAGAAATATCTAACATCATAACACAAGATCCCAGGCACTGATGGAGGGTAGGAGAAGGTATGTCAGAAAATCCAAAGCCTCAGGGAAGTGAGAAACCCAAGAAAGCTGTTTCTTTCTGCCTGTCTATGTCTGTCTGGTTTCTCTGTCCATATATAATAAAAATTATCGCTATCTGGCAGTCAGCCTCAACTGGGAATTAGTATGGTCCTAATTCCAAAATCTCTGGGGAACAGGCTCATAGCTGCCCACTCCTGATCAAATCAAGTGACCAGGGGATGAGGGCAGAGAGTATGAACATGGTTGCTTCTGCTATAAATATGTGGGTGGAAATGGTGGAGAGACAATGAGAAGTGGGGCAGCTCCTCACCCCAGTTCCTTCAGATGTTGGTTTTGTATTCCATTCTTGAAGTTGGTCAGCTACTCATGAGGTGCAGGTAAGTTGCTTGTTATTCATACTCTTAAGTTGGAGCCTTTCAAAGAAGGTGGACCCCAGGAGATGCAGAGGAGTGAACTATCACTGGTGGGACAAAAACAGTGGCGTAGATGAAGCTGGCTGGGGGCATTGCAGTGGCCTGTGGAGAGAGACCTCATGCAGAGGCAGGGACTGGGGAGGTAGGACCCTCTAGCCTCCTCCCAGCCCATTCTCCTGCCTGTCAGTCTGGAAGATTACAGAATTCCCCAGAATGTCTATTCCTATGTCTTTGCCAAGGTGTGACCAGACTTTCTCTTGATGGATCTGGAGATGGCCTGTAGCTGGGGACCTTCCTTCTCTTCTACTCTGAAGAGTCTTGAAAGGGCCCATAGCAGTGGAGCCCTGCTTCTCTCGGGCCCACCAAGGTGCTGACTCCTTGGGCTGGAGGCTTGAAAGGATGCTCTTCCTGTTTTGTCCAGACTCTGAGACTTGGAACTCTTTTGACCAGGTCTGGAGCTGACTCATGAGTGGTCAGTAGGCCCAGGAGACCAACTGGAAGAGAGTCACCAAGGATAGCGAGGTACCCAGATAGCTTCAGCAAACCACAGCTAGTAAACAACCCCACTACCATGGTGCTGCTCCAACCCGGCCCAAAGGAAGCTTTTCTAATATGGGGAGAAATGGATGTGCACTATTGATACCTGAGCTAAGAATAGCCCATGTTCCAAACAAAGTGTTTTTTAGCATTTTGACATGAAAACATGTAGACAAAGCAAGGATTTAGAATGATGACTCATTAAATTGCTGACTCTGAAAGCAGTGGAAATTCAAAGGGAATTTGTCTCTCTCTATTACTCCCTCCCACCCCTGCTCTGAATAGCTTATAAAGAGAGTTTTTATATAAACAGGACCCATAAACTCCTCCATGATTTAAGGTCCTGAGCAGTGAGGGGCAGAAAGAACTCAAGTTTTATTGCCTGGTTACTAGGTTGGCTTCCCTAGTTAGGTTGGGATCATCAACCAGAGTCCCCCCGGGGCTGCCCATCCTGATTTCTCCTCCTTGTGTCCCTAACAGGTGTCCAGGGAACTCCATGGCCCCACCACGGCCACTGCTCCTCCCTCCCCACAATGCCCAGCTCTGTTGGACCCCAGCAGCATTCATGTCACCAGCCCTCATGAGGATGTTTCATCACCGAGCATTTGCTCTGGGGCCTACATCCTCAGGGAGAGCACACACCATACGGTTCTGTAGAAGGATGCAGCAGTGGGCACCTCCATCAACTCACTGGGAGCCTCGGGTTCTTTCTTGGGTTGAATGCAAGGGTTGGGTCTCATCAGTGATGTTCAGTTTTGTTTTGTTTTGTTTTTTCCTCACAAAACCTTTCCAAAATATGTCTTCTGGGGAATCCCAGTATGTAAGGCAAAAAAAAAAAGAGAAGACCCATTCTGGTTGGAGCAAGGTTTGTGTGTGTTTGGGAGGATGGGGAGGTACTCCAGGGCCCCTGAGATGAACAGTGAGACCTTTCGCTTAGAGAGCCTATTGGTCGACCTTCATAGCATGGTTCCTAGAAAGTTGTGTAAAAATTTCACCTCTGACCTCTCCTGTTATCATCACCTGCTTTCCTTCCAGTCACTCCTGTGCACCTTGAATATCTTAGTGCTTGTTCTGTCTCACATCTGCCCAGAGTCCTGACGTCACGTGAGGAAGCTAAAACCGTGTGGATGACAAGGCAACATTTCCACCTCATGTTCTTTCAGATTCGACTCACAGAACTCATACTGCAATACTCCCCACTTTAACAACCTCCTTGATGGTGTTTACCACTGTCATTCCTATTTCAGGATATAGAGCATACTGAGAGAAAATCTTACATGCATATGGGACATGGGTAGGTGATACTCATAGCCTTCAGCTCCAGCTGGTCTTCAGTGGGACTCAGAGGCTCTTCTAGCAACCAGGTCTCCTCCCCATGTTCCACCATGATTGTTTCACCCACTACCCACTCATCTAAGAATGATGCTACTTGCTCATTCCCAAACAAAACAGAGGCCCCAGGAGGAAACCTCTCAACTTCCTGAGCACCTGTCTGTCACCTTTTCTGCATCCAAGCTCATCTTTGCCCCTCCCTGCCCATCATAGTGGAGGAGGACGCCTTTCACCAGGTCAAGGACCACCTGCCACACGTGCCCAGGCATCTGTTCCCTGCCACCCTCTCTTCAGGGACCTTATTCCATCAATTGTACCTCCTCGGTTATTCTTCAACCTCTTTCTTCTTCCCCTAAGCATAGACATTTGTTCTGATGTCACTGATCTTTAACAAAAAAGGCTGATATGAACTTTAAAAAAATGTTCTTCACACTTCTTGAAAAAATTGCGTACACTTGTTCTCCTTCTCCACCTTTTATTTACTTCTCAGCCTTCACTTGCTGGGATCTGACCTCTGCCCCCATCGGTCCACTGATCGTGTTCTGGCTGGAACAAGGGATAGTTTTAGAGCAGAAGGACCAATGCCAAGCAGTGAGCAGTTCAAACTTTAGCTCATCATCAAAATTTAGCTGGTGAGTTTACCAAATCTATATGTTTGTGGGCCCTACCTACTAAACCAGGAGATTTTCAGCTAGGACCTGGAAATCTGCTGACCCCAGTTTCCTTCTCCGTGGGACCTTCACCAACAGCGCAGCAGGTCCCCAGAAGAATTGGGAGGGTCTCTGCTGAGACAATGTCACATCAGCGAGTGTACTTTTCCCTCTCTTGTTATGGTGGCCAACTCTTTTCCCTTTCCCTTTATCAGTTCCAGCCGTCCAACTTGAATTTCAAATGATCTTGGCTAAGAAACTTTTAATCACTCTTTCATTCTCCTGGAGATTGACCCTATCTCTTGGAAATCTTCCTTTCAGGACCTATTTACTTCCTTTTTGATTCTTCTAATACAACATGTTCCAAAGTGATGATCCTCAGAACATCAATGTTAATAAATATTCCTCTAAAAGTGCTTCATGGTTGGTAAAATTCAGGTGATGCTCCATACTATATCCACCTGTTAGAGAATATCAATGCATATTAAAATCTTAGCGATGTCATACAGCAAAGAAAATGGTTTATCTTGGCTTAGCTCAGCTTTTCCAAACACACTTTGAGCCTGGAACACTGGGTATGGGTAAATATGTGTGTATGTGTGTGTGTAAAAGCCAAGAAAAGACCTGCTAAGTGTTTATTTCCTCTCCCTAGGACATGCCTAGTTCTATGCAAATGATACATAACTGATATACCCTGGGCCCACGGGATGCTAGCACCCATATTCAACCAAACACCATTAATTGGTGTGCCAGGATTTGTGCTGGGTGTTGGGAATTCAGAGATAAATAATCCCTTTCCTCTTACAGTTTATAGGCTCATGGAAAAGATGGATTAATACTCACCACAGAGTTTATGTGTTAGGATAAATTCATGCACAGGGTGTGCCTTGGAACATGTCACACACACACACACACACACACACACACACACACACACACACACACCAGGTAGTTGTACGGCTCCAGGGCACACCATTCAATTATAAAACAAGAATACAATGTGAATGTCACCCCCCTGAAGTTGTGCAGTATACCTAGAATAAATAAACCTATATCCACCTAAATATTCATAGTTTGTCTCACTGATGTGGTCACATTACCCTGAAAGATTTTTTTCACTCAACAATTTATTACCAACATCCTTTTCTGTTGTACTCTGATTGATTTCACCAGTCCCCTCTTGATGGCTGTTTAGGCTGCTCTGTTTTGGGTCTCACAAGCAGTGCTGCAATGAGCATCTCTATCTATATATCCTTATGAACTTGTGCAAGTATATCTTAATATAAATTTTCTAGAAGTGAAATTTCCAGGTCAGAAAGTATACACTTTTTTTTTTTCCTTTTGCTAGATTTGCCAAATTGCTTTCCAGAATTAGGAATCAATTTACCTAAGGGAAGGGCTTCTGAGGACAGGGGACACTGGAGTAGAGGGGAAGGAGGCAAGAGAGGAGAAGGGCTTGAAGGTGATAATTAATGGAGCAGTGTCTCTTAGGAAGCCAGGGGGCATGGGATCAAGAACACAGTCTTCATGAAGAAAAAATTCTACACGCACAGCCAAAGTGTAAATTCTGGACTCCATAGAAAATGTTACAAATGATCTTAGCTGAGAATTTTTTTTCTTTTGATATAGTTAAATATAGCAATCACTTTATTATTATTATTATTATTTTAACATCTTCTCTAGTCAAGAAACACAAGAAAAGGAAAAGACCTACAAGAACATACCCAAAACAATTAAGAAAATGGGAATAGGAACATACATATTGATAATTACCTTAAATGTAAATGGATTAAATGCTCCCACCAAAAGACATAGACTGGCTGAATGGATACAAAAACAAGACCCGTACATATGCTGTCTAAAAGAGACCCACTTCAGACCTAGGGACACATACAGGCTGAAAGTGAGGGGATGGAAAAAGATATTCCATGCGAATGAAAATCAAAAGAAAGCTGGAGTAGCAATTCTCATATCAGACAAAATAGACTTTAAAATAAAGACTATTACAAGAGACAAAGAAGGACACTACATAATGACCAAGGGGTCGATCCAAGAAGAAGATACAACAATTGTAAATATTTATGCACCCAACATAGGAGCACCTCAATACATAAGGCAAATACTAAGAGCCATAAAAGGGGAAATTGACAGTAACACATTCATAGTAGGGGACTTTAACACCCTACTTTCACCAATGGACAGATCATCCAAAATGAAAATAAATAAGGAAACACAAGCTTTAAATGATACATTAAACAAGATGGACTTAATTGATATTTATAGGACATTCCATCCAAAAACAACAGAATACACATTTTTCTCAAGTGCTCATGGAACATTCTCCAGGATAGATCACATCTTGGGTCACAAATCAAACCTTGGTAAATTTAAGAAGATTGAAATCGTATCAGATATCTTTTCCGACCACAGTGCTATGAGACCAGATATCAATAAAAAAGTACAAACACATGGAGGCTAAACAATACACTACTTAATAACGAAGTGATCACTGAAGAAATCAAAGAAGAAATCAAAAAATACCTAGAATCAAATGACAATGGAGACACGACAACCCAAAACTTATGGGATGCAGCAAAAGCAGTTCTAAGAGGGAAGTTTATAGCAATACAATCCTACCTTAAGAAACAGGAAACATCTCAAATAAACAACTTAACCTTGCACCTAAAGCAATTAGGGAAAGAAGAACAAACAACCCCCAAATTTAGCAGAAGGAAAGAAATCATAAAGATCAGATCAGAAATAAATGAAAAAGAAATGAAGGAAATGATAGCAAAGATCAATAAAACTAAAAGCTGGTTTTTTGAGAAGATAAACAAAATTGATAAACCATTAGCCAGACTCATCAAGAAAAAAAGGGAGAAGACTCAGATCAATAGAATTAGAAATGAAAAAGGAGAAGTAACAATTAGCTGAGAAATTTTGATCACTCTTGCACCCTCCTGGAGATTCTCTAACTCAGGTCTTCAAAATCCTCCTTTCAGCCAGGATCCATTATTTCCTGCATAATTCTTCCAAGAAAACATACCACATTTTAAAAAATTTTAATTTCTATTTTATATTGGAGTATAGTTGATTTACAATGTTGTGTTAGTTTCAGGCATACAGCTAAGTGATTCAGTTATACATATACATTTATCTGTTCTTTTTCAGATTCTTTTCCCATAATATTATGGGTTAATACAGAATATTGAGTAGAGTTCCCTGTGTTGTACAGTAGGTCCTTGCTGATTATCTATTTTATATACAGTAGTATATGTTAATCCCAAACTCCTAGTTTATCCCTCCCCCCTCACGTTTCCCCTTTAGTAACCATAAGTTTGTTTTCAAAGTCTGTGAGTCTGTTTCTGTTTTGTAAACAAGTTCATTTGTATCCTTTTTTAAAAAAAGATTCCACATATAAGTGATAGCATATGTTATTTGTCTTTGTCTGGTTTACTTCACCTAGTATGATCGTATCTAGGTCCATCCATGTTGCTGCAAATGGCATTATTTTATTATTTTATATGAAACATACCACAAATCGATGGTTAATATTGTTATTAATAAGTATCCCTCTAAAAGTGCTCCATGGTCAGTAACCCAGTTGGCCTCTAGGAACCTGATTTCTTTGGAAGAGCTTTGGGTATCAGGATGCTCTATGCCTATCTTCCTGGCATTTGCATGGGGGATGCAGCAATGGACCAGAGCATGTCCGGCATCATAGGATAAACAGGGTACATGTTCATGAGATGTACTTTGCACCTCATGGCAGGTAATCTAAAACAGCTTAATATTAAAACAAAGCTTGGTATGTTCTGGTGCAAGATACTAGTTTTTTTTTTTTTTTTTTTTTTTTTGCGGTATGCGGGCCTCTCACTGTTGTGGCCTCTCCCATTGCGGAACACAGGCTCCGGACGCGCAGGCCTAGCGGCCATGGCTCACGGGCTTAGTTGCTCCGCGGCATGTGGGATCTTCCCGGACCAGGGCACGAACCCGTGTCCCCTGCATCGGCAGGCGGATTCTCAACCACTGCGCCACCAGGGAAGCCCAAGATACTAGTTTTTAAGACAAAAATCTTGGGCTTCAAAACTGGGTCCTCGCTTGCAGTGGGATGTTTTGGGCTATGACCCTGTCATTCTCTATCATCAGAAGCCCTTTTATGGAAAGATTGAGAATCCCTGGGCCAGACCAAATTCATCTAGCATACTCCCTGTGTTTGTATCAGATTTTAATTTGAGCATTTTGCTCCTATCTGGAAAGTGGGGCAGGGGGAGGGGGGAGACAGTGAAATCCATGCCCTGACAGACTTGCTATCAGCAGAAGACTGTAGAAAACAGCACTTTCCCTCAGGGTTCAGTCACTCTTCCCCATCATAGAGCTCAAAGGGGACTGGGGGGACACAGAGGCCCCACAGGCCTGTCCCACCAGATGTCCCTTCCCCAGTCTCTCCCACCAGAGCCACATCCAGCTCTCTACCCATGGTCCACATGTGGCCTCTGCAGGAACCTTTTCCCCCTGGACCTCTTGTTTCTTCTTAGTTCAGCTACTACTGCTTTGCAATAAACCACCCCAAACTCAATGCCATAAACCAACAAACATCTTATGCTCTTGGAATCTCTGGGTCAGGAGTTCTGTGGGGATGGCTATCTCTGCTCTGTGATGTCTGGTGCCTCTATTGGAAAGACTCGACGGCCAGGGGCTGGAATCGTTTGGTGACTCATATGTTTGGTGCCTGAGCTGGGCTGGCTGAAGGAGCAGCTCAGCTGGGAGCATCTACATATGACTTCTCCACATGGCTTGTCCTTCTCCCAGCATGGCATCTGGCTTCTAAGACAAGCATCTAGGGATGAGCCTTCCAAGAGCACCAGCTGGGGCCTGGTTGGCCTTTTATGACTTGGCCTTGTAAGCATCCCTTCTGGCATATTCTGGCAGTCAAAGCAGTCCAGATCCTCCTAGATTCAGGGGGTAGAGGCATAGAGAGCACATATCAGTGGCGAGGAGATTCAAAGAATTTGGGGACCACATTGTAAAACTCCCACAGTTTTCCTTCATGGATCCTGGATCGTTATGCTACCTGCTCCCAGTGATGTACCTCTTTCAGCGTCTTCTGGATTCCTGCCGGGTGGCATGGAAGAATAAGAATCTGGGTGGCGGGGAGTCAAGATAGCCACCATCCTGTGGATAACTCAGAACATTATTATGTTAGAAAAGCATTTGTCTGTCTTTCAATTTTCCTAACCTGGTGTGTGCCAGACTCCAGAAGGAGAAAGGGCAGGGCAGAAAGAGCCACGTTGGCAAATAGAGGAGGTTTCGCCACACGGGCAGAGACGTTAACCAGGACAGGATTTCAGGGAAATCGATAAAATATATTCCAGGAGACAGAGTGGCCAGCCCATGTCATGATACAAGTGGTCCATTCCACAACTCTAGGGGCCACTCAGGGTGTAATTAATCGGGCCCTTGTCACACAGAGCTTTGATGGGACTTACTTAAAGAAAAGGAGTAGCTGGTACCACTGTGCTGCTGTTGGCTGAATATCTTGTCTCATTCCCGTAGCAGGGTCATCTCCTCATATTATATTTTGGGGAAACAGGTGGGCCTTCAGTATGTACGTGAGTCAATCCACCTGTAGCTGATTCTGGTTACCTGCCCCCATCTAAGGGCTTAGCACCATCTCAGCCCCATTGCTGCTTCCCTTCCGGTCCACACCTGGGACTCTGGGGCCTCCGTGTTTTCTCAGTAAGCAGCAGCTACCAAATCATCAGCCCCTGGAGGGGTGGTGCTGGTGCAAGGGCGCGATTTCCTTTGCCTTCTCTCAATTCCCCACCCGGCCATCATCACACAGCAGATGGATATAAATCACAGATTTCACTGAAGGCTTGGGAATAACTGGAGTAGGGAACATTTACCATCTACAAAGAAATCTTCATAGAATCAGAAAAAATAATTTCAGTGTAGGGAAAAATTAACCAACTACAAAGAAATCTTCTTAGAGTCAGAAAAAATAAAAGTATTTTTAGAGGGACTTTTCGTGAGTGCATCCCTTTGGCAGTCTGGTGAAGCCTGTGGATTATGTTTTTAAAAGAATGAAATAGAATAATCGAGGGAACAGTAAAGGAAATCAATTATTTTTAAGTACAGTGTCACAATTATTAGACAAAACAAATGTGTGATGTAATAATACTTGCGCTTCCTTGTTGGTGCATTAAATAATAAGATCTGACAGCGGGTGTAATAGCAATCATAATTTTGAAATACTGCAGTCGTAAGTGTAAACAACATGGGGAGATGACAACGGTAACGTGGTAGGAAAACATTAGCGGCAAAATCACAGTACTGCTAATTCCATTGCACCATGTGGCCTGCGTTCGTAATGGAAGGAAATGCTAGATTCCATTTAGAGATGGATGAAAATAAAGGTATATTCTTTCTCATCCAAATTCATGGGCCCTTTGATTCTATCCTCAGGCCGCTAAGGGTGAGAGCCCCCCAGGACCCCTGTCGGGTGCATTTCTTAGTCCTGTTTCCTGGCTTCTTTCTTCAGGCCTTCTCTGGGCAAGTTGCCATCTCTTTTTAGGAAACCCGTTCCCCAACTACAGGACCCAACTCTCCCCGACTTCCCCCCCGGCAGAGACAAGCCACAGAACTCAATCCACCCTGGCAGTATGTCATAAGAATAACACCGTGGCAAATATTACACGGGTGCATGTTAATATGAAGGCTGAGGCTAAGTCAAGAGCCTTCTTACCCCAGGGCAGGATGACAGGTGTTTGATTTCTTGGGGAGGCAATGGGCTTCCAAGCCAGACTTCATGGGCAGAGAAATCTTGCAAGATTAAAGTTCATAGGGAAGACTCAGACCTTTGGATTCTTCTCCTAGTGTAAAGGTTATCTCTGACCACCTTTCAGGCTTAACGGTGAGGCTGGAGCCGGAAAGAAGGAGCAGATGACACAGGAGAAGTAAAGGAAACTTCTTTATTTTCTGGTTAGAGGTTGGAGGGAGGAGGAGAAATGAGAAAGAGGCAGGAGAGCTAAGGGATGTGCTGCTTCCATCTCGCTCTCCGCGCCCAGGGGCTGCATGAGGTCAGCACTAAGGACAGAGGCTCTAGTCTCAGCCCTCCATGGGGACCTTGGGAACCCACCACATAGGGCACCTGCCCCAAGACGTCACCTCTGGTCTGGTTCAGTGTGTGGAGAGTGGAACAGGGTAGCTGTGGGGCAGAGACACTGAGTGAAGAGGAGCCTGGTCTGCCACAGAGGCAACGCCAAGGTGTCCCCAGAGCAGAGGATGGGTGTAGACTCCTGGGCCAGACTTGGATGGAGGGTAAAGCAGAGACCCAGGGATGTCAGCCACATAGGGCGGAGAGGAGGCCAAACAGGAAGGGCAGATACCAGGACTCCTGGGAGCATTGCACCAACTACAAGAAGGACTCCCCCCAGTCCGCCAGTTCTAAACTTCAGGTTTGGAGACCGGCAGGATACTTGTGACTGTGTGACAAGACACATCACCTATGGGAGACAATATGAGAGACTAAACATTTTTTTAAAAATAAATTTTATTTGGGGGGAACACTTTTAGATTTACAGAAAAATTGAGACGATAATTGAGTTCCCATATACCTAACACTCAGTTTCCTCCCATTCGCATTTCACACAAATACAGTATGTGTGTTACAATTAATGAATCAATATTGATACGGTATTATTAACTAAGGTCCATACCTTGTTCACATTTCCTTAGGTTTTATCTCATGTCCTTTGTCTGTTCCGGGATCTCATCCAGGATATGACATTACATTTAGTTGTCATGTCTCTTCGGGCTCCTCTTGGCTGTGACAGTTTCTCAGACTTTCCTTGTTTTTGACGACTTTGATAGTTTTGAGGGGTATTGGTCAGGTATTTTGTAGAATGTTCTTCAGTTGGGACAATAAAAAGATCAATGGTTGCTAGGAGTTTGTGGGGAGAGGGTAGATGAATACCCAAGAGTACAGAAGTTTTTATGAGCAACGAAAATACTTTGTATGACGTTATAATGATGGATATATATCGTTATACTTTTGTCCAAACCCATAGAACGTGCAGTACTATTCACTTCATTAAAGTGAACCCTAAGATGAACTGGGGACTTTGGTGCTTATGATGTGTCAGTGCAGTTCCTCCTTGGTTTAAAAAAAGTCTTAAAAAAAAAAAAGAACACTCAGGGTAGACGTTTTTGGCAAAACTTTTGTTTCATTTTTATATATGTATACATATTACCTACCTATGTGTGTGTGTTTGTTGGATTGTGATGTAAAATGTACTTTTTAGATCGAAAAAGTTTGCAGGCCACTGTAGTTAAATTATACTGGCAAATAAAAACACAAATTAATCTCAACAACAAAAAAATGAATGTCCCTCAATTGGGATTTGTCTGCTGCTTTTCTCATGATTAGGCCGGGGTTATGGGATTGGGGAGGAAGACGACAAAAGTCAAGTGCCGTTTTCATCACATCATACCAAGGGTGCATAATATCAACATGTCTAATCGATGTTGATGTTGGCCCTGATCACGTGGCTGAGGTGTGCTTGTCAGGATCCTTCACTCCACAGTTACTAATTTCTCCGTTTTCCATACTGTACTCTTTGGAAGGAAGTTCCTACACAGGCTACACAGTGAGTGAGGAGTTATGCCGCATCTCCATGGAGGCAGAGTATCTACATAAATTATTCGGAATTATTCTGTACAGGAGATTTTGTCTCTTTTCCCCCATTTATTTATCTATGCAATCATGCATTCATTTAGTATGGACTCATGCGTATTTATTTCATATTTTAGGTAAAGATGCAATACAACTTTCTTTTGTTGCTCGAATGGTTGTAGCCTTAGCCAGTGGGAGCTCTTGGCTCCTGTGTTTTGAACACTTTCTTACTTCCTTACACTACAGGATGCTCCAGGCTCATCTTGTGTATTTCCTGACCCAGTTTCCTGGCCTGGTCTCTTTTATTAGAGAATGGTGGTAGAAACCAAGGTCTGAGCCCTAGGCATGCTTGTTGCTACTGAAGCATTGCTGCTTCTAGGCCCTCTCCGCTAACAGAGCAAGAAAAAATATATGTAGGTATTAACCTATGTATATACACATATCTATACATATTTCTATATGTAACATCTGTAGCTATATCAAGCTAAATATAGCTCTATACTGATGTCTCCAACGCTACTCCATTACCACATGGATCCTTCTACCAACCTCCCCTTTCTTACCTGTAAACTCCCGCTCCAACAGACAGAAATCTAGCTCCTATCATCCACCATCCATTTACTTAATTGTTTAACTGCGCTAACATGTATAGCAGTATCAGAACTGTTAACTTGTACACCTGTGGGAAACAACTTTATCAACTAAAATGCTTTATAGCACCTTTGCCTTTAGTTTTCCAGATTCCACTCGTTTCCAAAGTTACGTATGTCAGCACTCCTCCCTTCGGTGAGGTTGCTTCATACATGTGTAATACAAGTTGATTTGTCACATTCTGTGTTCCATCCTGGATATTTACTGACCCCCTGATTTCTTAAAGTTGCATACATTAAGGTTCATTCTTTGTGCTGAAGTGATTTTGACAAGTGCTTATTGTCATGTATCCACAATGTCAGTATCATACGGAATAGTTTTGCTGCCCTAAAAATACCCTGAGCTCCACCTAGTCAGTCTTCCTCCTTGATTTCTGAACTTCTGCAACCACTGATCTTTTCTATCTCTATAGTTTTGCCTTTCCAGAATGTCAAATAATTGGAACCATACGGTATGTAGCCTTTTTAGATTGGCTCCTCTGATTTACATATATCCACTTAAGATCCATCTATGTCTTTTTGTGGCTTGGTATCTCATTTCTTTTTATTGCTGAATAATATTCCATCTTATAGACGCACCACGGTTTATTCACCTATTGAGGGCATCTTGGTTGCATCTGATGCTTTGGTGATTATGAATAAAGCTGCTATAAATCTATATATCCTATATTTACATTTGCACATATAAATATATTTACAAGTAAATATAATGCTATAAAACAGCATGCAGCTTTTTTGTGGACATAAGGTTTCAAATTAGTTGGCTAAATACCTAGGAGCATGATTGCTGCATGGTATGCTAAGACTATGCTTAGCTTCGTAAGAAATTTCCCAACTGTCTTCCAAGGTGGCTGTACCATATTTGTATTACACCAGCAAGGAAGAAAATTCCTTTTGGTTCATATTTTTGATAGCAATTGGTATTGTCATTTTTGGTTTTAGCCATTCTGATAGGTGGGTAGTGTTATCTCATTGTTGTTTTAATTTGCATTTCCTGATGACATGATTTGGAGCATCTTTTCATATGCTTGTTTGCCATCTGTATATTTCCTTTGGTGAGGTGTCTGTTCAGATCTTTTCCCCAGATATTTCATTGGGTTGTTTGTTTTTTTTATTGTTGAGTTTCAAGATTTCTTTGTATATTTTGTCTATAAGTCCTTTGTCAGATACATGTTTTTCAGATGCTTTTTCCAAATTTGTCTTGTCTTTTCATTCTCTTAGCAGTGTCTTTTGCAGAGCAGAAGATTTTGATCTTAATAAAATTCAGCTTACCAAGTTTTTCTTTCATGGATCATGCTCTTGGTGTTTTACCTGAAAGCTCATTACCAAACACAAGATCATCTAGATTTTCTCCTACTAGAAATTTTATAGTTTCGCATTTTGCATTTAGGCCTATGATCCATTTGAATTAATTTTTATGAAAGGTGTAATTTCTGTGTCTAGGTTCCTTTTTTTTTTGCATATGGATCTCCAATTGTTCCAGCTCTATTTGTTGAAATCAACATATGCTTTCATTCTCCTTGTGATCTTCTGGTCTCCTAGGAGGGAATATTGGAGAGAATATGCATGCATGCACACATTTGCAAATACTCACCCCACAAGGACAATCGATAATTCCCAGAGATAGTTCAGGATAAGTCCATATAAAACAAGAAAACTATTTTATTAAGGGTAACATAATCTGCAAAATGTCCCCTGCCCATAGTGGAAAAAGCATTTTGCCTCCTTCTTTCTCTGAGTCATTCTCAGGTATGCAATTATGCACAAGAAATGAGGATTATGTGATGATCATGTTACAAACAGGGTCAATCTATCTGCTCTATATTCCCACCCTTAGCTACACTATGGATTGGAAATTAGCTATGAACTCACCGCTGTTTCTCTAGACTGGTCAGGACTCAATGTTTATGTAGGACTTTTCTCCTCAGTATAAAGACTACCTCCACCCCTTCCCAGAACAACCCCCAGGAGGTGTGAATAAAGACATGTATTTGCAGCTACACAAGGACCTTCTGTGCTAGCTACAGGGGACAAAAGTGGAGACAGTATCACATAGGTCCTGCTCTCCAGGGCTCACATTCTAACCAAAAATAGACCTGAGTTTTAAAAGCAGTGATGAGAACAGTCACCGAGGAGTCATTTTTCTGACCGCCTGCCCCTCACTTTTGAGGACCCTAAGCTCCCCAAAGTCTCCAGAGGTGTTTCTCACGTGCCTGTGCACCTGATGGTTTACATATTTCTATTTTCATCATCTTTCATTATCAAGGTGATATGATACCTCCTCTCCTGTGAACCTCTGGTGCCTGATAGGAAAGTTTCTATTGCTGATCCTTGTGGATGTGGCCAGGGTTGGGACATGACTGGACCATGCCCATGGACTTCAGTCAGCTAGAGGGCTTGTCACCAACACGTACAGTATTGATTCAACTTCAAGTCCTTCCGAGAGGCTTGGGGTTTTTTTTGTGTTTTGTTGTGTTGTGTTGTGTATTGCCTGTACATTCCAGTGATCTGCCCCCCACCCCCATCCTTGAATTAAAAAAATTTTAACAGCACATCTCTATGTGTGAGTTTCTTCTTATTAATTTTGCCAGCAGCATGTGATCCACTTTGATCTTCATCCTTATTTTTTAATCAATTCAAAATTTTTTCTTTTTAAAAAAATTATAACTGCTTTTCTATAGTTTTGGTTTATGTCTTGGGACCATCTATAATTCTCCATTAGGTGGCATCTCCATTTCTTTGCCCTACATACATAATACATTTTTCTATCAACATATTAATATCTTTGTCCTTTCCTTCTGCATTCTGAGAAGGCTCTTCTAATTTTTCTCCCACATCAAAGCTTTGATTTGTTTTCCAATGAAACATCTACTCTTTATTGCCTCTGATGAGGACTTGCATTCTGCCACATATTTCTTTCCTTTTTCCTCCTTTTCCTCCTTGCCTCTTTGCCTTCACCTTGATTTGCTCTCTCTGTGTCCCCGTCTCACAAAGTTCATGCCTTCTTTATCCTTATGATAACTCTGAGGACATGGTTTCTAAAATTTACTTCTGTTTCTTAAGACGGCATCTTCAAGAGCAGGCTCTTTCCCTGAGCCTTTAGGACAACATTTCCCTTCCTGCATATTACAGTGTCATCTGATAGCTTTCATCTGAAACAGTAACAACAACAGAAACTAGATAAGTATATGAAACAATGGCTTTCACGGTATTATAATAGGGCAATGAAAAATAGGGAGACCTAAGAAACAGGAAACAAAGTGAGTGCTCTGATTGCCCCAAATTACTGCCTGAAGGGTTTCCAGGCCTCAGTGCGGGGAGGAGGACCTCAGACATAGCAAAGCTTTAAAATGCTGGAGTAAAAACTGATATGACTTTAAGGAGAAATAGACATATCTACAGTTATGGCTGGATAACTTTTTTTTTTTTTTTTGGCTGTGTTGGGTCTCCGTTTCTGTGTGAGGGCTTTCTCCAGTTGCCATGAGTGGGGGCCACTCTTCATCGCTGTGCACGGGCCTCTCACCGTCGTGGCCTCTCCCGTTGCGGAGCACAGGCTCCAGACGCGCAGGCTCAGTAGTTGTGGCTCACGGGCTTAGTTGCTCTGCGGCATGAGGGATCTTCCCAGACCAGGGCTCGAACCCGTGTCCCCTGCATTGGCAGGCAGACTCTCAACCACTGCGCCACCAGGGAAGCCCTATGGTTGGATATCTTACCACTATCACAGACTTGAGTTGAATAACACTACCATTCAACTTGATGTAATTAGAGTTTATAGAATACTCCTTCCAACAACAGCAGAATACACATTCTTTTTATGTAAATATGGAACACTTACCAAGATGTATCATACTGTGGGCTATAAATAAATAAATAACTTAAAAGAATTCAAGTTACAGAAGATATGTTCAAATATCATCATGAAATTAAATTACAAATCAATAGCAGGCAGATATTTAGAAAAGCCCCAAAGTATTTGGGAGATAAATAATGTACTTTTACATACATTACATATGAGTCAAAGAACTCAAAAGAGAAACCGAAAGTATGTTGAACTGAATGAAAATATATGTGGCATGTAGCTATACCAGTACTTAAAGAAAAATTTATAGCACTATATATCCATATTAGAAAAGAAGAAGGGTCTCAAACCTAAGGTCTCAAATCTAAGCTTCTACTTTTGCATGGTAATTTTTTTGCTCAGATGTCTACTTTGTCTGATATTAATATTGCAACTTTAGCTTTCTCCTGATTAGTATTTGCATTGTATATCTTTTTTCCATTATTTTACTTATAACCTACCTATATCATTATATATGAAATTAGTTTCTTACAGATAGCATATAGTTCAGTCATAATCTTTATCCATTCTGGCAATCTCTGTCTTTTCATTGTGCTTAGACCCTTTATATTTAATATAATTATTAATATATTTGGATTTATGTCTATAATTTTATTGTTTCTTAGTGTTTATATACTCTGTTTTCATTCTTCTATTCCCCACTCCTTCCTTGTTTTGGATTAATTGTTCATTTAGTATTTCATTTTAATTTATCCATTCTTTTTTACTATATCTCTTTGCATAATATTTCTACTTTTGCTTTAGGAATCACAATATACATAATGAACTTTTCACAATCTAATTAGAATCCATATTTTAAAAATTTGTTTATTAAAAATTGTCATATTGACATAAATATCATAGAATAGCATAATTTTCAACATTTTAAAGTGTATACCTCAGTGGTTGATAGTATATTCATAGTGTTATACAGCTATTATAGCTAACTAATTCTGGAACATTTCCATCAACCCAAACAGAAATCCCACACTTCCCGTTTCCCTCTTCTCCCCATCCTATGGCAACCACTAATCTACACTTTGTCTCTATGGATTTGTCTATTCTGGACATTTCTTATAACTAGATTTATACCATAAGTGGCCTTTTGTGTCTGATTTCTTTCACTTAGCGTAATGTGTTCAGGTTCAGCCATGCTGTAGCATGTATCAGTGCTTCATTCTTTTATTTGGCTGAGTAATATTCCATTGTATGGAATATTTTGTTTATTCATCAATTGATGGACATTTGGAGTGTTTCCAGTTCTTAGCTCTTATGAATAATGCTGCTAAGAACATTCATGTATAAGTTTTTGTGTGAACATATGTTTTCAGTTCTTTTTGTATATCCCAGGAGTGGAATTACTAGGTTGAATGGTAGCTCTATGTTAACTTTTTGAAGAATTGCCAGACTGTTTCCCAAAGTCATGGTATCATTTTACATTCCCACCAGGAATGCACAAGAGTTACAATATATCCACATCCTTGCCAACATTTATTAATTTCACTATTATTACTTAAAATTTTTTTATTATTGCCATCCTAGTGGATTTTGATCTCATTTTGGTTTTGATTTGCATTTCTCTAATGACTAATGACATTGAGCATCTTTTTCTATATCTACTGATCATTTGTAGATCTTCTTTGAAGAAATAGCTATTTAAATCCTATGCTCATTTTAAAATGTGTTGTCTTTTTGTTATTGAGTTGAAAGAGTTCTTTATATTCTAGATATTATACCATTATCAGATATTTGATTTGTAAATATTTTCTCCCATTCTGTGGGTTGTCTTTTCTCGATAGTGTCCTTTGATTCACAGAAGTTTCTAATTTAAATGAAGTGCAATTTATCTGTTTATTCTTTCACTGCTTGTGATCTCTGTGTCATATTTAAGAAGCTGTTGCCTAACCCAAGGTCATGAAGATTTATACCTATATTTCCTTCTTAGAATTTTATAGTTTTAGCTCTTTCATTTGTGTCTTTGGTACACTTTGAGTTTATTTTTATATATGGTGTGAAGTAGGTGTTCAAATTCATCCTTTTGCGTTATGGATATCCAGTTGTCCCCACACCACTTGTTGAAAAGACTGTTTTTTCCCCAGTGAATGATCTTGGCACCTTGTCAAAAATCAATTGATCATAAACATATGGGTTTTATTTTTTTGGACTCTCAATTCTATTCCATTGATATATATTTTTATCCTTATGCCAGTACCACACTGTGTTAATAACTATAGCTTTGTAATAAGTTTTGCAATCAGGAACTGTGAGTCCTCAAACTTTGTTCTCTTTTTCAAGACTGTCTGGATATTCAGGGTCCCTTGAGATTCCATATGAATTTTAGGATAAGCTTGTCCATTTTTGTAAAAAGTCAGTGGAAATTTTCATATAGATTTCATTAAATCTGTAGGTCAGTTTGGGGAGTACTGTTCTTTAGTTCTTTAGATATATTTTCCTTTAGCTCTTTAAACAGTTTTAAAATAGCTAATTTAAAGCCTGTCTAGTGAGTCCAACATCTCAGCTCCCTCAAGGATAGTTTCTATTGATTGTCTTTTTCTCTGAGGACCATATGAGCAATACTTTCTGGTTTCTTTGCATGTCTTATGTTTTTTCTTAAATACTAGACATTTTGACTATTATAATGGGAAAATTTTGGAATTTAGATCCCCTTCCTCTCCCCAGGACTTGTTGTTGCTACGTGTTTTAGTTGTTAGTTTTTGTTTGTTTAGTGACTTCTCTGAACTACTTTTGTAAAGTCTGTATTCTTTGTCATGGGTGGCCACAGAAGTCTCTTTTCTGTTAACTCAGTAGTCACCCAATGATGGACAGATATTTCCTTAAATTCTTGGAGCCAACAAATTTCCCAGTCTTTTCAGAGGAGCTCAGTTGGGATATGCCTTTAACATTCAGTCAGGAAGTTAATGACTCAGCCTCAGTCTTCACTTTCTGCTTGCATAGAGCCTAAAGATCAGCCAGAGGTGAGTACTTTCAGGAAAGTACTCAGGTCTTTCCTGAGCATGCCCACAACCCTGGGAATGCATGTTGCCTTCTAAATCCCCAGGAATATATTAGAGCTTTTGAAAGTCCTTTTCCCCCTAAACATCCAGTTTCCCAGGCTTTCCTCCCAAACTTTTTGGTTAATCTATTGTTTACTCCAACTCTTATCCACTGGTTTAACACAGAAGTGGCTAAAACATTTACCTGCAAATGTTTTCAACTAATGACCCCTGGGCAGTGGCTTTAGAACTGAACAAGTTCCAAGTTAGATGAGATAAAGTCAAGTCTTTTGAGACACCAGACAGGTACAAAATAAAGCAAAATAATTAAATTCTTTGTGAGTGAGATCCATTCTGCTATCTCTGGTACCAGAACTGAAGATGTGGAGTGCCATTTTCAAGGCTACTACTGATCTGGGAGACAGGGACTAGGATAAGTTAACACACCACAAAGCTCATTGTTCTTACCAAGATTCACCCATTTTTCTTGAGTAAGTGGTTCCTGGTTTCTGCAAGCTTTTGGCTAGTTTCCAGAGTTCCAAAATAGTGAATTTTCTCTCTCTCTTTCTTTGGCCAGTTTTTTTCATTACTTTTTTGTAAGGGCAGAACTGTAGAGTTCCCTACTCTGTCATTTTCACTGATATCACTCCCTATTTTATCACTTCAAGTGGAAAGTAGAAATCTTGCCACCATGTAGGCCCTTTATTCTCTTCTTTTATGTTGTGGTTGTCTTATATATTACTTCTACATACATTGGAAACCCCCTCAGACAGTGTTATAATTGTTACTTTCATCCATTAAGCATATTTCAACAGAAGAAGAATATAGTCTATTACATTAACTCTGATATTTACCTTTATGTTTCTTTCCCTTCATTCCCAATGTTCCAAGTTTCCTTTGTATCATTTACCTTCTGTCTGAAGAACTTCTTTTAGAGCAGATATGCTGGCAAGAAATTCTCTTTGTTTTCCTGCATCTGAGAATGTCTTTATGTCACCTTCATTCTTGAAGGATATTTTTACTGTATACAGAAATCTTGGTCAGCAGTTCTTTTCTTTCAGCACTTTAAAAGTATTGTTCCATTTCCTTCTGACCTTCATGACTTCTCATGAGAAATCCACAGTTATGTGATTCACATTGTTCTTCTACAAGCAGTGGACCATTTTCATTTGTCTGATTTCAAATTTTTTTTCTTTGTCTGAGTTTCATCAATTGATGGTGTGTTTGGCATGATTTCTTTGGATTTACCCTGTTGTAGTTCTCTGAGCTTCTTGTATCTGTAGGTTCATATCTTTTGCCAAATTTGGGAAGTTTTCAGCCATCATATCTTTACTTTTTCTGTACCACATTCTTTTTCTTCTCCTTTAGGACTCTGGTAACGTGAATAGTGTTATACCTTTTGGCATTGTCCCATAGGTCTATTAGGCTCTGTTCACTATTTTTTCAAACTTTTTTTTTTCTGTGTTGTTCAGATTGCATGATTTCTGTGGGTCTATCTTCAAGTTTTCTGGCTCCTTCCTTTATCATCTCATGTGGCGCTCATCAAGTGTGTTTTCATTTTGGTTACTGTATATTTAAGTTCTGAAATTTCCATTTTGTTATTCTTTATATCTTCTATTTCTTTGCTGAGGCTTTCTCTCTTTTCACTCTTTTCAAAAGTTTTCACCTTTACTTGGAGAATTTTATGGTAGCTGCTTTAAAATATCTTTCAGAATTCCAATGTCTGTGTCCTTTTGGCATTGACATTTGTTGGTTCTTTTATTCCAAGCAAGTTTAGATTTTCTTGTTTCTTTGTATTTTGAGAATTTAGGATTGTATGCTGGGCATTTAGAGTATTTTGTTCTATGACTCAGGGTCTGTTTATACACTATGGATAATGTTGATTTTTTGGTGTGTTTTAGCAGGCAATCAGCCTGGTTGGATTCAGGCCTCAAGTTCTGACCAATTTTATGTTGGTTGTAGTTCCAGTTGCAGTTAAGTTTTCAAAGCCTTTGCATTACTATTCAGATCTGTCACACTGGTGTGGGATACCAATGACTAGTTTGGCACCTGGGCTATTATCTAATCCATTATTCAGTTCTCAAAGTCTCTGTGTGCTTGTTAAAGTCAGATCAATCTACTCATGTGGAATTGAGTCCCAAAGTTCATAAAAACCTCGATGTAACCACTTCAGCAACTTTTTCTACCCATGATCTTTTCAGCAGTTTTGACTTCTCTGATACCCTCTAATTTGGTCCTCTAGCTAGAAAGCTGCAACTTTAGTTACCCCAATCTACTGTACCCTTTGTGCAACTGCACTTATGTCCGGGACAAGCCAAGGGAGGACAGAGGGAGACAAGAAGAAATGGAGATTCTTGCTGTGCTTTTGGGACCACATATTATCTGATCATAGAGGATGGTTCTCCGTCCTCAAAGTTTTAAGCTCCAACCAGCTCTCATGCCACTGCTACTTCTGCTTTCAAGGATTGTTTGGGGGCTGAGGCACAAAAGCACAGAGAAAAAATAAAGAATGATGGGGAAATTCCATTCTGTGTGTGTGTGTTTGGAAACCACTTTCCTATTCATCCACCCAGAACTTGAGGCATCTCCTGGAGCCCCCTCTGTTGTGCTAATGGTCTCTTTCAAGTTTCAGACTGCACTGAATTCAAGCCTGTAAATACCAGAAGAAAGAAAGGATAAACTCACCATCATTTTGTGGTCCTTTAAGTTTTCACGTTCTTCCTCAATCTTCCTGTTAGGAGTTATTTTCAGAGTCCTCAAATAGGTGCTCCACGAATTCTGCTCTGATTTTAGGCTGCCTTCAGTGGAAGATATAGGTGCAGTATGACTACTTCATCTTACCCAGAAGTGGAAGCCTGGTCAATTGATTTTTCAAAAAAAAGTGCAAAGGCAGTTCAATGGAGAAAGCATAGTTTTGTCAACAAAACCTGTTGAAACACCTGGATACCCATATGTAATACATACATATATACATATATTCTTCAGTCCCTACATCTCACTATATATGCAACTCAACTCATAATGAATCATAGACCTAAATTTAAACAACAAAATTATAAAACTTCTAAAAGAAAACATAGGAGAAAAACTTTGTGACTTCGGATTAGGCAAATATTTAAAAAATATGACCCCAAAAGAATGATCCATAAAAGCACAAATCAATAAACTAGACTTCATCAAAGTTAAGAACTTTCTCTTTGGAAGATACTGTTAAGAGAATGAAAAGACAAGCCACAGACTCAGTGAAAATATTTGTAAATCACATATCTTATAAAAGACTTGTATCCAAAACATATAAAAAGCTTTCTCCTGCACTCTAGAGCCCGCGAGCCACAACTACTGAGCCCATGTGCCACAACTACTGAAGCCCGTGTGCCTGGAGCCCGTGCTCCGCAATAAGAGAAGCCACCGCAATGAGAAGCCTGCACACCACAATGAAGAGTAGCCCCTGCTCGCTACAACTAGAGAAAGCCTGCGCGCAGCAATGAAGACCCAACACAGCCAAAAATAAATAAATAAAAGTAAATAAATTTATATACAATAAAACATATAAAGAGCTCTCCAATTTCAATAAAAAACAACCCAATATAAAAGTGGGTAAAAGACATAAACAGATAATTCACCAAAGAAGATATACAGATGGCAAATAAGCCCCTGAGAAGATATTCAACATCATCAATCATTAGGGAAATGCAAATCAAAAATATGATGAGGTGCCATTACACACCTATTAAAATATCTAAAATTACAATGACTGACTATACCAAGTGATGGTGAGAAAGCAGAACTGCCAGAACGCTCATACACTGCTGGTGGGAATGTAAAATGGTAGAACCCCTTTGTGTAACAATTTGACAGTTTTTTTAAACAGTTAAACATACATCTTGATACATTATTTTTTGCATTCTTTATACATCTGTCATATGATCTGCCGTGCCACTTCTAGATATTTAACCAACAGAAATGAAAGCATACGTTCATACAAAGACTTAAACATGACTGCTCATTGCAGCTTTATTTGTAATAGTCAAAACTGGAAGCAACTTAAATGTCCATCAATAAGTTAGTGGAATAAAGATGCAGACCTACTAGAGAATGGACTTGAGGATATGGGGAAGGGGAAGGGGAAGCTGGGACAAAGTGTGAGTGGCATGGACATACATACACTACCAAACATAAATTAGATAGCTAGTGGGAAGCATCTGCATAGCATAGGGAGATCAGCTCAGTGCTTTGTGACCACCTAGAAGGGTGGGATAGGGAGGGTGGGAGGGAGGGAGGTGCGAGAGGGAAGAGATATGGGGACATATGTATATGTATAACTGATTCATTTTGTTATAAAGCAGAAACTAACACACCATTGTAAAGCAATTATACTGTAATAAAATGTTAAAAAATTAAAATAGATCAGTGGATTAGCAAATTATGATCTATTCATACAGTATAATGCTACTCAGCAAACTATTGTTACATAGAAAATTACGGATGATTTTAAAAATAATTATACTACAGTAAAGAAGCCAGATAACAAAAGTGCATATAGTACAAATCTGTTTCTGTAAATTCTAGAAAATAGAAACTGTAATGGTTCCCATGGGTGAGGGGAAAAGGTGAAGTAAGAGAAAGGAAGGGATTACAAAGAGATATGAGCAAACTGGGGGGCAGTGGATATATTTGTCATCTTTTTTCTTTTATTTTTCTTTTTTTTTTTTTGCGGTACGCGGGCCTCTCACTGTTGTGGCCTCTCCCGTTGCGGAGCACAGGCTCCGGACGCGCAGACTCAGCGGCCACGGCTCACGGGCCCAGCCGCTCCGTGGCATGTGGGATCTTCCCAGACCGGGGCACAAACCCGTGTCCCCTGCATCGGCAGGTGGACTCTCAACCACTGCACCACCAGGGAAGCCCTATTTGTCATCTTGATTTTGGTGATTGTTTCACAGGCGTATACATGCATTAAACACTTAACAAATTGTACACTTTATATGCAGTTTATTGTATGTAAATTATATCTCAATAAGCCTGTTTTTAAAATGAGTTTTCAACTCATTCTCTGTGACGGTGAAATCAGGAGAAATCCCCCTAATTCTTTGGTTTATGGTTAAAATGCTATTTTCCACTTTGTGTTTTTCTGTAAAATCAGAAGTTCATTAGTGGTCATTTGAAAGCAAGTGCATCAAGCACTTCCAGGCTACCTCCATATTTTATGATTGTTTTTTAGCTCTTTTCTTGATTACTGCATTCAACCTTTTCCGCATTTTGATTGTTTATTTTTCTGACTTCTTGAGGTGAATGTTTAGTAAATTTATTTTCATTCCTTCAGTTAAGTTGTATTTTTTTTAATATAAATCTATTGATACAGACAAATTATACAGAAGGAAGCCAAATAATGCTAAACTCCCTCTCCAGATAAGACCACTATTAACATTTCTGCCAGCATCCTTCCTGACATCTTTCTGTCTGTGTATATCCTTTGTGTGTGTTTGTGTGTGTGTATGTGTCTGTGTGTGTGTGTGTCCAGAAAAGTACAAAATCATAAGTGTACAGATTATCACAAACTGAACACACCCACGTAACCAGGACTCAGTCAGTTAACAAAACCTTGCCGCATTTTTTCTTTCTTTTTTTTTTTTTTTTTTTTTTTTTGCGGTATGCGGGCCTCTCACTGTTGTGGCCTCTCCCATTGTGGAGCACAGGCTCCGGACGCGCAGGCCTAGCGGCCATGGCTCACGGGCTTAGTTGCTCCGCGGCATGTGGGATCTTCCCGGACCAGGGCACGAACCCGTGTCTCCTGCATTGGCAGGCGGATTCTCAACCACTGCGCCACCAGGGAAGCCCCAGAAGGCATTTTTGTATCCACTCCCAGTCATTACCCACTCCCCATCAACCCAAGGGTAACTACTGTCTTGACTTCTAATGGCATAGATTACTTTTGCCAGATTCAAAATTTTATTTAAATTTAATCATGAGCACGTATTCAGCTTTATCTGTCTGCTTTCACTCAATGTTGTATTTGTGAGGTTCACCCATAACGTTTTGGGGGTTGTAGTTTATTCACAGTGAAGGTTCATTCTCACTCCATTGTGTGAGTATATCATAATTTATTTATCCATTTTATTGTGGTTTTTTTTTTTTTTTTTTTTTTTGTGGTACGCGGGCCTCTCACTGTTGTGGCCTCTCCCGTTGCGGGGCACAGGCTCCGGACGCGCAGGCTCAGCGGCCATGGCTCACGGGCCCAGCCGCTCCGCGGCATGTGGGATCTTCCCGGACCGGGGCACGAATCCGTGTCCCCTGCATCATCAGGTGGATTCTCAACCACTGCGCCACCAGGGAAGCCCTATCCATTTTATTGTTGATGGGCATCTGGGTGGCTTCTAGTTTGGGGCTCTTATGAATAGTGCTGCTATAAATATTTGAGTGTATGTCTTTTATGAGCAAATGTATGCCTTTTTTATTGGTTATATACTTATGAAAGAAATTGCTGGGTCCTATACATGCAATTAAAATGTATATAACTTTAGGGCTTCCCTGGTACACTCCAAGTGGGTGTACTTGGAGAGATGCTTAATCATTGATGTTTAATCCTGATTTGCACATGAATAATCAATGGACATTTTTTTAATGACAGAAAGTAAGCTTTTTAAAATGCAAAATATTTAAAAAATACATTCTTATTGTAGCAAATGCCAACAAGGCAGAAGTAAATGGAATAAGGAATGTGATAATAGTTATCCCTCATTCAAATTCCACCCCAGTCTATGCCCCAGAGGTGACTGACAACCAATGCTGCCAGTTTGGTTTTTATTAAACCCATTTTTTATGCTTATATAAGCATGTATGATGTTTTCATTCTTTATCTAATTTTTTATTTAACAAATGTTAAACGTAGAGAAAAATTGCAAAAATAGTTTTTAAAAACACCCTTCTACCCTTTCACATCATCTCCGCTCATTCTCTCTCTCTCTCTCTCTCATTCTCTGTCCCCTGAACCTTTTGAAAATTAGATGAGAATAAATTGAAGACATCATGACAGACTTCACCCCTAAATATTCAGCATATATTTCTTAAGAACAACTACATTCCTTTACATGACTGCAATATAATTATCATACTCAAGAAATTTAACATTGATATAGTAAATACAGACCAACATAAACTTTCCCTGATTGTTGCCATAATTGCCATCATGTCCTTTACAGTTGTTTGTTTGTTTTAAATCTAAGATGCAATCATAATTACACATTACATGTAGTTGTCAGGTCTTTAATCCAGAACAGTTTCCTAGCCTTTTTTATGTATTTTGTGGCATTGACATTTTTGCAGAGTTGAGATCAGTTGTTGAGCAGAAGCTCCTTCAGTTTGAGTTTGTATGATGCTTCCTTGTGTTTGGAATCAGGTTATGCATTTTTGGCAAGAATACTACATATGTAATGTTATTCTATCAGTGTATCACGTTAGGACCTACATACCAGTATGCCCCACTATTTGTTCTGCTAAATTTAAAAATTAGATAAAGTCATGCCTGCCAGATTTCTCCGTATTCTGTTCTCTAGCTTTCATCTAATGCAGAGGTAGGCAAACTTCTCTGTAAAGGGCTAGATCGTACATATTTTAGGTTTTGCAGACTGCATAAGATCTCTTTCACATATTCTTTTCTCCCCCAACCATTTATTTTTTAATTTATTTTTAGCTGCATTGGGTCTTCATTGCTGCATGTGGCCTTTCTCTAATTGTGGTGAGCGGGGGCTACTCTTTGTTGTGGTGCGTGGGCTTCTCATTGAGGTGGATTCTCTTGTTGCAGAGCATGGGCTCTAGTGCGTGGGCTTCAGAAGTTGTGGCACATGGGCTCAGTAGTTGTGGCTTGTGGGCTCTAGAGTGCAGGCTTAGTAGTTGTGGTGCTCGCGCTTCATTGCTCTGTGGCATGTGGGATGTTCCTGGACCAGGGCTCAAACCCGTGTCCCCTGCATTGGCAGGTGGATTCCTAACCACTGCGCCACTAAGAAAGTCCTACCTCAACCATTTAAAAATGTGAAATGTGAAACCATTCTTAGCTGGAGAGCTGTACATAAACAGATAGATTGATAATTCTTGCCTCTGTCAATCATTACTGCAGTGGTTGTGAAGTGGGGACTTAAATTTCTATTATTCCTTTTTGTTTGTTTGTTTGTATCTTTGGCAACGTTGGGTCTTCGTTGCTGCACGTGGGCTTTGTCTAGTTGTGGTGAGTGGGGGCTACTCTTCATTGTGGTGTGCAGGCTTCTGATTGCGGTGGCTTCTCTTGTTGCGGAGCAGAGGCTCTAGGCACATGGGCTCAGTAGTTGTGGCATGTGGGCTCAGTAGTTGTGGCGTATGGGCTGTAGAGCACAGGCTCAGTAGTTGTGGTGCATGAGCCTAGTTGCTCCATGGCATGTGGGATCTTCCCGGACCAGGGTTCGAACCCATGTCCCCTGCATTGGCAGGCGGATTCCCAACCACTGCGCCACCAGGGAAGCCCTCTATTATTCCTTTTATATTTATTAGTTGGCATTCCTCTGCAAAAAGAACTGTCCCTCCTTCCCTCCCTTTTAGAAAATGTTTTTGGAATCAATAAGGAGTTATGGATGTTTCCATTTTTTAATGGCTGCAAAATATGCTGAATGTGTTAATTTATTTTTCAGTTAGAATTTTTTTTTTTTTTTTTTTAAAGAAGATGTTGGGGGTAGGAGTTTATTAGTTAATTTATTTATTTTTGCTGTGTTGGGTCTTCGTTTCTGTGCGAGGGCTTTCTCTAGTTGTGGCAAGCGGGGGCCACTCTTCATCGCGGTGCGCGGGCCTCTCACTATCACGGCCTCTCTTGTTGCGGAGCGCAGGCTCCAGACGCGCAGGCTCAGTAGTTGTGGCTCACGGGCCCAGTTGCCCCGCGGCATGTGGGATCTTCCCAGACCAGGGCTCGAACCTGTGTCCCCTGCATTAGCAGGCAGATTCTCAACCACTGCGCCACCAGGGAAGCCCCTCAGTTAGAATTTATAGAGTGCCAACTGTGCTAGTCCCTGGAGGTGCAATGTTGAACATAAATATAGTCCCTGTACCCGTGGAACTTACCTTCGAATGGGGGAAACATTAATCAAATGATCACATAAATTAATGTAAACTTTCAGCTGCAATTAGTTCCGTAACGGGGAGCATTTAACAGAGAGTTATGAGCTGGTCAGGGCAATCCACAGGAAGCGAATGCTGCCCTGAGGAGGTGATGACTAGGCTGAGATCCGGAGGATAAGCACCATTAGTTCTGTGAAGATGGGGCTGCACAAGCAGGGTCCTGAAGACAAAAGAACGCAGGGGAACATCTGAGAGATGGGCGGGGGCCCAGCACGCAGGTAGAGCTAAATGACGGCCAGCAGTGTGGAAAGGCAGAATGAGTACATAGTGAAAAAAAATGATATCAGATGAGCACAGAGAGGTCATGGAACCAGGCCATGGGCCGGGTGGGGTCATTGTCCATGGAGGAATTTGGATCTTCGTCCAGAGAGCAAAGCAAAGTCACAGAAGTGTATTTTATAGATGGAGTGGTGCCCAGACCAGATGAGCCTTTGAGAAAACCACTCTGCTGGAGTGTGATGCTGGGAGCTCCATCCCTCGGCCACTGGATAAGCTGGTAGAGAGAGGATGGCAACCTGGATAGAGTATTCTATTGGCTATGGAGACAAGGTAACAAACTAAGAAATGCGTACGGTATGAAACTAACATGACTCTGGGTGATGGAAATATTTGAATCTTGATTTTAAGGTGGTCACATAGGTGTATCACTTATCAAAAGTCATCAAATGGGCACATATAAGATCCAAGCACCTCACTAGATGTAAATTTTACCGAAAAACAGTATTCTGCCAAGTGAAAAAGAAGGGTGCAAAGCAATCCATACAGTGTGGTACCGTTTGTATAAAGAAGAAGCATATATCTGTACAATATCTCTGGCAGGACACACAAGAAGGTACTAATAGTGCTCGCCTGATGGGAGGAGAGCAGAGTATCTGGAAGGCAGGTAGAAGGGAGATGTTTTCCTGAATATTGTTCTTTACTTTGGAATTTTGAACCATTTGAGGAGACTTAGAGAGGGATTGGATACACCTAGTAACAGATGCTGAAAATATATAAAGCAAAATTGATAGAATTAGACACATAGCCTAGCCCAATCCAACTGATACAGTAAATAATCAAAGATCTAAAAACAACCATAAATCAAAATACAAAAGAATCAAACTATATAAAATCTGTAAGTTAAGGAAAATGTCTGAACCTATTATTTAGTCTGTACATGTTGAAACGGATCTGTTTAAACATAGTTGCCTCAGGGTGGGTAAGAAAGCCTGGAGCAAGCATTCATTGCTTTTCAATGTAAATACTTCTGAGCTTTTTTTTTTTTTTTTTTAATTCAGGGGAGGAAGGAGGGGCTTCCAGGAAACATGGCAGCGAAAATAGACATTTTTAAAGCTTCTTCCTTGAAACTTACAAAATCAACAAAGGCATTACCAACTAAAATGAAAACTAAGTTGAAACTTTGGGACAAGCTCATCCACTTCCTACAGATGCTGAGGAATAGTTGCCAGACACAGCACAACTGGAACCCAAATGAAATAGGATGCTGGGGGTTGACCAAGTTTCCTGAGCTTGAGAATCAGCACAGTGCTGTGGGCCTAACAACCTCCCTGATAGCATTCCCCACCGCAAGCTAGAGCAGAGATACGGAGAGGGGGGCGGGCCCAGAAGGAGCCAGGCTCCCCCTTCACCTCAGATCAGCTACAGCTGAGAGGCTAGGGAGTTGGGAGGGGGGGGTTTCTGTGTCCAGGCACCACCAGTTTTCACGTATCCCAGCTTTTTCTGATTGCGAAAGGGAGGAATTCGATTGGAAATAGAGCAAGTTTCTAATCAAAGCAGAACATCCAAGGTAGAGAAGAACATTAGCTGCCACCAGTTCATCCCTCCCACAGTAAAATGTCAGAGCTTTCTCAATCTTAGCTGTATAACACGATTGTCAGGAATGAGATTTTTGAACGTTTTAAAATGTTTTAAACGTGTCATGCCAAACCAACTGAATCTGAACCTTACAAAAATGAGGCCCAGGCAACAGCTGTAGTTGAAAAATTTCTCCATAACGAGATAATATTTTTAGCCCAATCGGTAAAATTTTAAAGTATTCATAGCACCCAATATTGGCAGAAGTGTAGAGAAATAAACAAGTTTATAGGAATACCGAATGAAAAGTGAGTGGTAGGAAATCTTTTCTTGGATTCCATGTTTCCACGCGGAGTGATATCAATTAGTGTAGCTCTGCTCCCTCCCTCACATCTCTAATTGGGAAGTTTGGAGGAAGAAAAAGACTGATAAGCTCAGCCTCTTGTTTTCTCCCTTATGGGCTCTTCCTGTCTGAAAAGTGCACTGCTGGCCTTGAGCTTGCATTGGCCCATCACCTCCTGTGACTGGCCAGGTGGTAAATTACCTAATTCTGCGTGCAGCATACGGAAGCTGACATTTTGATCCCTGTCTGCCTGACCCCAGCATTTAAAAAAATTTCAACCAGAGAGAGAAGAAAAACGCAGTTTATTGATTCCTCTCCATCTGTCATCAGTGGCAAAGCCAACAAAAGATTTATGTAAAGATAATGTTGACTGCTACCTACTAAACACACCTACCACCTTCATGGCATGCATCCTGCATCCTGGATTCCTTCTTACCCACAGAAAGGCCCTAAGTCTCTTAAAATTTGCCTTAAATTTTAAAATTTGCTCCGTTTGATATTAGCACACCTGTCCCAACTTTCTTTCAGGTAGTGTTGCATATACCATCCTTTCATGTTTGAAAATCCTGCAGCCTCCTATTTAATGTGTTTATTATGAGCAAGATCTACATCTAATCTAACAATCTTTGTCTGGAAGTTAGAATATATTTAGTCTGATAATATTGAATGTGATTCCTGATTTATTTGGATTTCAATCAACAATCCATTTACTTTCTATTTATCTCATATGTTCTGTGTTCCCCTTTTCTCTTTTGTGGTATTAATCAAGTGCTTTTTTATTCTTCCATTTCCCCCTTACTAACTACACATTCTTTTAGCGATTATCCTAGAGATTGCAATGTGTATCCTTGACCCACTGGTATATATTCTAAATGAGTACATTTATCACTTCAATATGATGGCAGAACCCGAGAACACTTTTAACTCCATTCTCCCCACTTCTACCTTTTGTACAATTGTTGTCATGGATTTTATTTCTTCATATACTTAACAACCTACCAAACATTGTTATTAAGATCTATTATTATAAGATTAAAGTATAATAATTGCTATTTAGATTTACCACCTATTTATCATTACCAGGTTCTTTATTCTCCTGTTTCCATTCTTCTATCTGGAATCATATTTCTTCTGCCTGAACAACTCACTCTACCATTTCTTTGGTGAAAAATTCTCTACCTGTGTGTCTAAAAATGTATTTACTTCACACATTTTAAAAAATCATAATATTTTTAAGGCTTCACCTTTTTTTCTTTTAAAATTAAGTTCGTTGAGGACAATTTATACACAATAACATGCATTCATTTTAAGTGTACAGTTTGATGAGTTTTGACAAGTGTACAAACATTTGTATAAACATCAATCAAGACATAAGCATTTCCATCAATCCTAAAAAATTCCTTGGTGTCCCTTTGCAGTCAATTCCCCTCCCAGTCTCTACCCCAGGCATCCACTGAATTACTTTCTGTCACTATAGATTTATTTTGCCTGTTCTAGAATTTCGTAAGAATGAAATAATGGAGTATGTACTCTTTTGTGTCTGGCTTCTTTCACTCAGAATAACATTTTTAAGATTCAGCCATGATGTGGTGGGTATCTAGTTTTTTCCTTTTAATTACTGAGCAGTATCTCATCGTATGCATATACCATAATTTGTTTATCCATTCATCTATTGATGAACATTTGGATTATTTCCAGTTTGGGACTGTTATGAATAAGGCTGCTATGAACATCCACGTAAAAGTCATAGTGTGGACTTTATTTCTCTAAGAAAATTACCTACAACTGAAATTGCTGAGTCAGTGTAACTGTGCATTTAACTTTATAAGGAACTGATAGTTTTTCAAAATTATTTGATTATTTACATTCCCGACAACATTGTATGAGAGTTCTAGTTGCTCCATATTTTTGGCAACACTTGGTACTGTCAGGTGTTTAAAATTTATCCATTCTACTGGTTGTGTAGTAGTATTCCATTGTGGTTTTTTTTTTTTTTTTTTTTTTTTTTTTTGCGGTCCTCTCACTGTTGTGGCCTCTCCCGTTGTGGAGCACAGGCTCCGGACGCGCAGGCTCAGCGGCCATGGCTCACAGGCCCAGCCGCTCAGCGGCATGTGGGATCTTCCCGGACCGGGGCACGAACCCGTGTCCCCTGCATCGGCACGCGGATTCTCAACCACTGCGCCACCAGGGAAGCCCTCCATTGTGGTTTTAATTTGCATTCCCTGATGACTAACAATGTTCAGAATGCTTTCCTGTGTGATTAGCCATTCCTCTATCTTGTGAAGTATTGTTCTTCATTTGCCCATTTAAAAACTGAGTTGTTTATTTTCATTTTATTGAGTTGCAAGATTTCTTGATATAGTCTTAATTCAAGTTATTTGCCAGATATATAGCATTATATATAAAATATAAATATAAATTATATATAAAATATAAATATAAATTATATATACATAATTTTTCCCTATCTGTGGGAAATATTTCCCTATTTTCCCTGTTTATCATTTTTGAAATGATAAATAATCTGTGGCCTTTTTTTTTTTTTTTTTTTGGACGCACTGCATGGCTTGTGGGATCTTAGTTCCCCGACCAGGGATTGAACCCAGGCCATGGCAGTGAAAGTGCCAACTCCTAACCACTGGACTGCCAGGGAATTCCCAATTTTTCCTATTTGTGGGTTTTTTCATGTTTTTCAAAGGTGTCTTCTGAAGAGTAAAAGATTTTAATTTTTCTTTTTTTTTTTGCGGTACGCAGGCCTCTCACTGCTGTGGCCTCTCCCATTGCGGAGCACAGGCTCCGGACACGCAGGCTCAGCGGCCATGGCTCACGGGCCCAGCCGCTCCACGGCATGTGGGATCCTCCCAGGCCGGGGCACGAACCTGTATCCCCTGCATCGGCAGGCGGACTCTCAACCACTGCGCCACCAGGGAAGCCCAAAGATTTTAATTTTGATGAAGTAAAACTATCAATATTTTCCTTTTATAATTTGTGCTGTTTGTGTCCTATTTAAGAAATTTCTGACTTCTCCAAGTTGCACAGATTTTCTCCTATGTTTTCTTTTAAAGGTTCTGTGGCTTAGCGTTTATTATTTATGTCTATGATCTAATTTTGAGTTATTTTTTGTGTATGGGATAAGGTAAGTATCAAAGTTCATTTATTTCTACATGAATAAATTCCAGCAGAATTTGATGAAAAGACTAGCCTTTCCCCCATGGAATTCACTTGGCAATTTTGTCAAAAGTCAATTGATCACGTACTTGTAGATCTATTCCTGGTCTATAATATTATTTCCTTGGGTCTATACATCTATTCTTTTGCCAAAACCACACTCTCTTAATTAGCTTTATAGTAAGTCTTAAAATCAGGTAGTCCTTTCCAACTTTCTTCTTTTTAAAAATTGTTTTGGCTATTATATGTCCTTTGCATTTATATATAAATTTTAGAACCAGCTTGTCACATTCTGAGGAAAAGCTTTCTGGCATTTTGACTTGGATTATGTTGAACCTAAAGATCAATTTGGGGGAGAATTAACATCTTAAAAATGTCAAAACTCTAAATCATGAACATATTGTATCTTTTCATTTATTTTCAATCTTTTAAAATTTCTCTCAGCAGTGTTTTGTAGTTTTTAGCATACAGATCTTGGACTTATTTTGTTAAACGTATCCCTAATATTTCATCTTTTTGATACTATTGTGAGTGGTGCTATTTTTCCAATTTCATTTTCCAGTTGCTTATTTGTGGTATTGATCTTGTATTCTGCGACCTTGCTAAAGTCACTTATTTAGTTCTAAAAGCTTTTTCTGGTAGATTCCTTAAGATTCTCTACATATACAATCATATTGACTTTGAGTAAAACAGTTTTACTTTTTTCTTACCAATTTGTATGCATTTTATTTATTTTAATTGACTTACTTCACTGGCTGGAGACCCCAACAAAGTTTCAATAGAAGTCTTGTTCCTGGTTTTACAGGGACAGCATTCAATCTTTGACTATTTGGTATGATGGTTGCTGTCCATTTTTTGTAATGCCCTTTATCAAGTTGAGGAAATTCCCTTCTATATATTCCAACTTTTCTGAGAATTTTTAATTTTGCATGGGTGTTGAGCTTTGTCAAATGCTCTTTATGCATGCATTAAGATGGTCATTTTTTCTTCTCTGAATATGATAAATTACACTGATTAATTTTTTAAAATTTAAACCAACTTTGCCGGCCTGGGAAAAACTCCACTTTGCCAAAAGATTTATTATCCTTTTTATACATTGCGGGGTTCCATTTGCTACTATACTGTTAAAGATTTTGCATTTATATTTATTTTATTTTCTTGTAAAGCCTTTATCTGATTTTGGTAATGGGGCAATATTGGCCTCATAAAATGACTTGAGATGTGTTACTGTATTTTATGAAAGATTTTTATAAGATTGGTATTTGTTCTTTATTAAAAGTGTGTTAGGATTCAACAGAGAAGTCATCTGGGCATGAAGGGATTTGCTGTTGTGTTTGGAAGGAAGAGGTTATTAATTATGAATTAAATTTCTTTAAAAGATATGAAACTATTCATATTTTCTATCTCTTCTTGGATCTGTTAATTTGTATTTTTCAAGGAATTTTTCTATTTTGTCTAAGTTGTCAAGTTTTTTTGAATAAAGTTATTTATAATAGTCCCTTGTTATTTTTAATGTCTTTAGGATCTATAGTGAAGCCCCTTCCACTAGGCCTGATCTTGGTAATTTGTATTTTCTCCAGATTTTAAAATCAGGTTAGAGATTTACCAATTTCATTGACATTTTCTCTATTATTGGTACATTTTCTATTTTATTGATTTCTGTTCTTATCTTTATTATTTCCTTCCTTCTATTTTCTTGGGTTTTAATTTGCTCTTTCTCTAGTTCTGAGAGTGGAATCTTAGAATATTTGTTTTAAACCTTTCATCTTTTTCTAAAATAAAGTTTAAGCTATAATTTTCCCTCTAAGCACTGTTCTAGCTGCATTCCACAAATTTTAACACATTACATTTTCATTTCATTCAGTCTAAAATTTTTTTAAACTTCCTTGGTCAAGTTATTTGCTAGTGTTTGACAAGTCTTCTATATCTTTACATGTTTTATCCGTGCTGAGGGAGGTGTGTTAAAGTCTCCCACTATGTTTGTGGATTTGTTGTTTTCTTCATGTATTGTGCTTCATGTATTTTAAAAGCTGTGTTAGGGGTACATTTTGGCTTACTATATTTTCTTAATGAATTGGCTCTTTATCATTATGAATTAATGCTATTTATGTCTGGCAATACAATTGTCCAATATTAATATAGCTGTTCCAGAAGTCTCATGATTAATATTCTCATGATATGTATTTTTCGATCCTTGTACTTTTAACCTATCTTGTGTTTGTATATTTAAAGAGTGTATCTTGGGGCTTCCCTGATGGAGCAGTGGTTGAGAGTCCGCCTGCTGATGCAGGGGACACGGGTTCATGCCCTGGTCCGGGAGGATCCCACATGCCGCGGAGCGGCTGGGCCCGTGAGCCATGGCCGCTGAGCCTGCGCGTCCGGAGCCTGTGCTCCGCAACGGGAGAGGCCACAGCAGTCAGAGGCCCGTGTACCACAAAAAAATAATAAAATAAATAAGTAAAATAAAATAAAATAAAGAGTGTATCTTGTCAATAGTCTATAGTTGAATCTTACTGTATTTTTATCCAGCCTGATGTTTTCTTCCCTTTAATTGTAGCATTAGACTCTTTACATTAAATGTAATTAACAATATATTTAGGTATCAATTTATTATTCTGCTGTTCATTTTCTATTTGTTCCATATCTACTTTTTCCTCTTTTCATGCCTTCTTTGGCATTAATTATTTTTCAAATATCCCGTTTAATCTCCTCTATTGGAGATTGTTTCCTATCTCTTTGTGCTCTAGGGTTTACTATATGGACCTTCAACATATAGCAGTCTAATGTCAAATAATATTATTCTACTTCATGGACAATGTATCTTATAACAGTATACTTCCATTTCTTCCTTCCCATCATTTGTGCTGTTATTGTCATACACATTTTATTTATACATTTATTATAAATTCTGTAGTACATTGGTATTATTTTTGCTTTAAACAAGTTTCTCTTTTAGAGAAACTTAAAACTGAGAAAACCATATTGTTTATATTTATTCAGATATTTACCATGTCCAGCTGTCCTCATTCTTGAGTTTCTAATGGTTATCATTTTACTTCAGCCTGATAGCTATAAACTCTTTTACTTTTTGTTTATCTGAAAAACTATTTCATCTTCAAATTTGGAGAATATTTTTTGCTGGATAGAGAATTCTATGGCTTCTTTTTTTTTATTTTGAATTTGGAAATGTGATATTTTATTTTATTTTATTGTTTTTAGTTTTAAATTTCATTGGAGTATAGTTGATTTACAATGTTGTGTTAGTTTCAGGTGTACAGCAAAGTGAATCAGTTATATATATACATATATCCACTCTTTTTTAGATTCTTTTCACATATAGGCCATTGCAGAGTATTGAGTAGAGTGCTGGATAGAGAATTCTAGATATTTTTGTTTGTTTTTGTTTTCTTTTTCAGCACTTTTGATGCTATTTCAATGTCTTCTGGCTTGCATTATTTGTGAAAAGAAGTTAGTTGATTCCCACCTCTGTTCTCCTGATAGAACGTGCCCTGTTTTCCTGGATGCTTTATGATTTTATCTTTGCCACTGGTTTTCAGCAGCTTAATTATGGTGTACATTGGAGTGGTTTTCCTTGTGTTCTTCCTATATGGAGTACATTAAGCCACTTGGATTTGTGTATTTATAGCTTTTATCTAATTTGAAAAATTTTAGCCATTAGTTATTCAAAAAAATTTTGCTGCCTAACTTCCTCACCATACACACAGACTTAAGGTATTGAAATTGAACATATGTTATCCATATTGCTTGATATTGTCTCACAGTTCACTGAGCTCTATTTTTTCAAGCATTTTTCTCTGTGTGTTTCTGTTTTTATTGCTATGTCTGAAAGCTCACTTGTCTTTTTTTTCTACAGCATCTAATCTTATGTTAAGTCTATCAGGCAACTTTTTAATACTAAATACTATATTTTTCAGCTCCAGAATTTTATTTGCTCTCAAAATAATTTCCACTCCTTTATTTATAGTGTTTATATTTTCTTTTTAATCCTTGAACATATTTATAATAGCTATATGAAAGCCCCCATTAGCTAGTTCCATTATTCCTGTTATTTCTGCTTCTTTGTCTGTGGATGCTGTGAATGTTACACTAGAATTTCCAGATTTTGTTGTTGTTGTTAAACAGTTCTGAAGCTTGTTAGGCAAATAAGTTACTTGAGAATTAGCTTGATCCATTTGATGATTTTTTTTAAGCTTGGTTATAGTACTATAATAACTTCTATTCTAATGCTGGTTCAGTCCTACTTCTAAGGTACAATCTACCTGGGGTCTCTACTGGAATCCCAGGTATTTTGTCCACTCAGGCTCATCAGAACTTAAATGTCTTCCAGTTCTTTCTTACCTCTAGGAATTGTTCAGCTTACAGCTCTCTACCAGCTGTTCTTTGCCTGACCTCGTGGAATTTTATCCTGTGACTGTACATCTTAGTTATCAACCAGGAACTCAAGGGAATCCCTATGAAGATTTTCTCAGCTATTTGCTGCATAGTTTTCTCTCTCCAGTTTTCTACCTGACAAATTCCAGCTATCTAAGCCTCCATGAAGTGTGATCTCTGTTTCCTCAACTCAGTGAGACCACTGTGCTGTGCTTTGGTTTCTTTTCCCTGAATCCAGGCAGAGAGTAGGACTCATCTCACTTCTTTCTTCTTTTTAAAAAAAAGTTAATTAAATTAATTAATTTTTTTTACAGCAGGTTCTTATTAGTTATCAGTTTTATACATATCAGTGTATATATGTCAATCCCAATCTCCTAATTCATCCCACCACCACCCCGCCCTCACTTTCCCCCCTTGATGTCCATACGTTTGTTCTCTACACCTATGTCTCTTTTTCTGACTTGCAAACCAGTTCATCTCTACTATTTTTCTAGATTCCACATATATCCGTTAATATACATTATTTGTTTTTCTCTTTTTGACATACTTCACTCTGTGTAACAGTCTCTAGGTCCATTCACGTCTCTACAAATGACCCAATTTCATTCCTTTTTATGGCTGAGTAATATTCCATTGTATATATGTACCACATCTTCTTTATCCATTTGTCTGTCAATGGGCATTTAGGTTGCTTCCATGACCAGGTTATTGTAAAGAATGCTGCAGTGAACATTGGGGTGTATGTATCTTTTTGAATTATGGTTTTCTCTGGGTATATGCCCAGTAGTGGGATTGCTGGGTCATATAGTAATTCTATTTTTAGTTTTTTAAGGAACCTCCATACTGTTCTCCATAGTGGCTGTATCAATTTACATTCCCACCAACAGTGCAAGAGCGTTCCCTTTTCTCCACACCCTCTCCAGCATTTGTTGTTTGTAGATTTTCTGATGATGCCCATTCTGACTGGTGTGAGGTGATACCTCATTGTAGTTTTTATTTGAATTTCTCTAATGAATAGTGATGTTGAGCAGCTTTTCATGTGCCTCTTGGCCATCTGTATGTCTTCTTTGGAGAAATGTCTATTTAGGTCTTCTGCCGATTTTTGGATTGGGTTGTTTATTTTTTTAATATTGAGCTGCATGAGCTGTTTATGCATTTTGGAGATTAATCCTTTGTCTATTGATTTGTTTGCAAATATTTTCTCCCATTCTGAGGGTTGTCTTTTCGTCTCATTTATAGTTTCCTTTGCTGTGCAAAAGCTTTTAAGTTTCATTAGGTCACATTTGTTTATTTTTGTTTTGATTTACATTACTCTGGGAGGTGAGTCAAAAAGGATCTTGCTGTGATTTATGTCAAAGAGTTTTCTTCCTATGTTTTCCTCTAAGAGTTTTATAGTGTCTGGTCTTACGTTTAGGTCTTTAATCCATTTTGAGTTTATTTTTGTGTGTGGTGTTAGGGAGTGTTCTAATTTCATTCTTTTACATGTAGCTGTCCAGTTTTTCCAGCACCACTTATTGAAGAGATTGTCCTTTCTCCATTGTATATCCTTGCCTCCTTTGTCATAGATTAGTTGACCATAGGTGCATGGGTTTATCCCTGGGCTTTCTATCCTGTTCCATTGATCTGTATTTCTGTTTTTGTGCCAGTACCATATTGTCTTGATTACTGTAGCTTTGTAGTATAGTCTGAAGTCAGCAAGTCTGATTTGTCTAGCTTTGTTTTTCATCTCATTTATTTCTGTTCTCACATGGATTAAAGTCCTTCACTGGCTATTGTCCAATTACTGAAAACAGCTAATTTATATATTTTTATATATAGTTTTCTAGTTGTTAACAGTGGGGGGCAAGTCTGGTAGTAGTTCACAAGCAAAAATTCCTCAGCTTTCTTTTTAATAAATATTTTCACTGCATTCAGAATTTTAGATGAACAGTTATTTTCTTTTAGCACATCAAAATTATACTGATGGTTGTAAGTTATACTAACTTTTATCATTTCTGTTGAGAAGTCATCTTTTGTTCCTTTGAAAGTACAGTGTTTGTATGTGTGTGCATGTGTGTGCGCAAGGTGGGAGGGACTGGTTTCTTTTGTCATTGGTTTTTAGAAATGTAATTATGATCGCCTATGTGTGCCTCTCTTTGTACCTATCCTGCTTGGAGTTATTAGGACTTCCTGAATCTGTAGCTTAATCAGTTTTTGGAAAATTCTCAGCCAAGATTGCATCTACCACATCCTGCCTCTCCCCCCTTTTTTTTCAGACTTCAGTTACATGTTTGACTATTCATGATGTTCTATGTATCTCTCAAGCTCTTTTTGCTATTTTTCATTCTTTCCTCTGAAGAGACGAAAGATACTTCAGTAAGATATTGTCTCCTGACCTAATTAACAGTTCACTGATCTCTTTTGCTGTCTTGGTTCTGCTTTAAGAAGACCTACTGAATACATTTTTTGTTGTTGTTCTAGAATTACTATTTTATTCTGTTTTTAAAATAAATTCTAGTTATTCCCTGGTAAATTTCTTCATCTTATCATTCATATTTTTGAACATTTATCACAGTCGTTTTAATGTTTGTTTTATATAACTCCAATATGTGGATGACCTATGTTTTTACTGTCTGTTTCTTTTTCCTCTTGATTTTTCTCAATTTGGCCTTGTCCCCTGGCATGTTTGGCAATTTTTTTTAAATGCCAGATATTATATTTGAAACATTGTTGTGGTGCTACATGTTGTTCTCTCCCCTCAGATTTCAGTTTTCATCTGGCAGGCAGTTAGGATAGATGTAGATCACCTTTTACTAATCAATAATTGAGGTAATATGAAGATGGATTTGATTCTCTGAAAGCTTCTGGTTTTCTATTCATCTTTTTTTAAAAAACATCTTTATTGGAGTATAATTGCTTTACAATGGTGTGTTAGTTTCTGCTTTATAACAAAGTGAATCAGTTATACATATACACATGTTCCCATATCTCTTGCCTCTTGCATCTCCCTCCCTCCCACCCACCCTCCCTATCCCACCCCTCTAGGTGGTCACAAAGCACCGAGCTGATCTCCCTGTGCTATGCGGCTGCTTCCCACTAGCTATCTATTCTACATTTGGTAGTGTATATATGTCCATGCCACTCTCTCACTTTGTCACAGCCTACCCTTCCCCCTCCCCACATCCTCAAGACCAATCTCTAGTAGGTCTGTGTCTCCATTCCCATCTTACCCCTAGGTTCTTCATGACCTTTTTTTTTTTTCTTGGATTCCATATATATGTGTTAGCATACGGTATTTGTTTTTCTCTTTCTGACTTACTTCACTCTGTATGACAGACTCTAGGTCCATCCACCTCACTACAAATAACTCAATTTCATTTCTTTTTATGGCTGAGTAATATTCCATTGTATACATGTGCCACATCTTCTTTATCCATTCATCCGATGATGGACACTTAGGTTGCTTCCATCTCCTGGCTATTGGAAATAGATGCATATAGTCTTTCAGGAGCCTCAACTAGAACCTTAGGGTGTGTATTTGTGCCCTTCCTTCTTGGAAGGTTCTAAACTCCAATTTTTGTTATGCTGGCATTGTGAGATTCCTGAGTATTCTTCATTGTGTAGCCACTTAGGTGCTGCTTGATTTCTTTTCTTTACCTTTCACTCTGTGCAGCTTAAAATGAGGCAAATGCCTTTAGGAGGAAAGTGGAGCAGAATAATACATCCACTTTTCTGAGGTCGTCTTTCCTTGGGTTTTAGTCCCTCAGGTCCTGACTGTCTTGGTAGCACTGCAACCTGATTATTTTCTCTCTAAGCCTGTGGTATTCTCAAAATCTCTGAGATATTATTATCTTTTTGGCCTTTTGGTCCAATGTTACTTGGAAATCAGCTAATGTTTCAAAAGCAAAGGCAGCAGAGAATGTCAGGTTCACACCAATGCCCTTTCCTTCTCTCTGGGTTCTTGGCCCCATTCTCAAGCTCTTAACTTTGATTCCATTTTTTTAATTGGCTAATACAAGTCTTCGAGTATTTTTTCCAGAATATGTAAAAAAGCCATTTATTTTCTTACCTGTTTCATTTGGAAAATATTTTTCTCTTACTTTCATACATGTTAACAACTTAAGTGAATGTATAAGCCCTGGGTGAGACCAATTACCCTCTCTCCATTGTTTCATTTTTCACCTGTGATCTAGTGTTACATACACTCTTGAAGCCAATCTTTTTTTCCCTTGGTTGATAACTTGTTTTTGTTTTGTTGATAACTTAAATTTTCTTATCCTAGAAATCAAAAGAATTATTAGCATATGTGTCAATATAATCTCTTTTCATTAATAATCCAGTCACAGAGTAAACCCTTTGTTTTTTTAAAGGCAGAGAGTGTGTTATTCCTTTCATAGGTATATACTACATATATATTGCTTTGAAAAAAATAAATACAGGGTATTTTTCTCATTAAAAAAAATTAAGCCAATATTAAAAATATTTGTTGTAGAACATTCATATATATCTAAAAAGTAGAAGTCTCCTTAATACTGATTCTCCAGAGTTAGTTAGGTAACAGATAGCATTCCAATAATATTATGTAACATCTTACGGAAAAATCTGAATGAACTTTTTGGCCAGCCCGATATTTATGGACACTATGTACAAAGTTTTCTTTTTCAAAAATGGGATCATGCACGTTATTTTGCAATTTGCTTTTTTCACTTTACAATATACTTTGGAAATCTTTCCAAGTTAGCAAATTTTTCTGGTTATCTACTGCTGCATAACAAATCACCCCAAAATTAAATGGCTTAAAACATCAATGTATTACTACCCCTTTTAGTCTGTGGGTCAGAAATTCAGGCAGGGCACAGTGTGGATGGTGTCTCTCTGCCCTATAATATCTGGGTCCTCAGCTGGGAAGACTCTTACAGCAGGGGCTAGAATAGCTGGGGACTGGCCAGATATCTATCTCTATCTTTCCTTCTTCCTCCCCCTCTCCATTTCTCCTTTATTAACTTACTACCTCCTCTCCTCCACACAGCTAGCTTGGGCTGCCTTGCAGCATGGCAGACTCTGGGTAATTGGACTTCTTACATGGTGACTTAGGGCTCTAAGAGAGTGTTCCAAGAGACAGGAAACAAAAGCTTCCAGTTTAAGTCCTAAGCCTGGAAACTGGCACAAAATAACTTCTTTATTTGATTAAAGAAGTAACATATCCGTCCAGATTCAAGGGAAGAGCGATGTAGATCCCAACTTGATGACAGGAATATTAAAGAATGTCCAGCCATATTTAATGCAACACGGTAAAAAATTCACCTTCAGTCAAGGTTTACATTCTTTTATTTACATTCTTTTATGTTCAAGGTTTACATTCAATTATTTACATTCTTCTAACATGAAACATACCCAGACACATCCAAAAGTTCCAAAAGTCTCATCTCCTTGTGGCACCAGCCAGGTTCAGGCTTGAGGTCGTGGATCAGTTCATCTAAAGCAGGTTCAGGGGAGGTTCTTCTCAATATGAAGATCTGGGAGCTCCTCCTTCCTCTTCACTAAATACCCTCCACACAGCCGTGAGGCAGAGATATAGTAACTGCAACAGACACCCCATTCAATAAGGGAGGATGTGGGTGGTGTTTCCTGTAGCAGTCACACTGGTTCATAGCAGTTCTGAAATCCAGCTGGGAATGTGTCATCGGTTCCTTAACAGAGGCCCAGTCCTGCTCCCTGGGAATGATTCTTCACAGCTCTTGGCCTCATCGTTTGGTCTCCAGGTTCCTCTCTCAGCCATTCTCCCTCTCTCATAAGAAATAACTCCTGTTTGCAGTATGGCTATTGTCCATGGACGGTCAGGGATCCAAAGGCCTCCTTTCCTTTTGTACTGTCTCTGTCCCTTTCAGCCCCAAACTGGTATGTTTTCTTTAAAAACATTGAGGGCTTCCTGTGATGTAAACTAGAATCCATCCATTAGAGGAAAACTACACTTACACACCTCTTTAAGAATAGGCCCTTCTCTATTTTCAGGCCCCCGTGAGGCTGTTGAGGGACCGTGTCTCTAAGATTCTTGAAAGCTCTTTTAGGTCTGCCCTTAAATATGTGTGAGGTCTTAACAAAGCATTTGACTGCACCGTCCCTAACTCAATCTTTATCTGGAGACCACATTTTACTGCCCTGGATTTGAATGTTTTTGCCAGGAGATGTCAGAATGAGGAACAGTTCTCCTCTTGAACACAGCAAGTCCTGGTTCTTTCTATTTCCTCTAAATTCTACTCGGAAAAATGGAATGATTTCTGCTTTAATTTATCTCTGATTGTCTTTTATCATAGGCATCTAGAAAAACCCACTTGGCTCCTTCTATGCTCTACTTGGAACTCCTCTAGTCACATCCATGAGTTCATTAGGTAGCCTTCTCGTCTGTCACATTACTACAGGCAACTGTTTTGCTAACTGACCCACCAGTACATGGCTCAGGTGCTCTCTTTCCCAGCTTCCAGGAACAGTTTTCTCGGTGTCTTCAAGTCATTTCCAAGCGTCTTCCTGAGGCCCTTGCAGCTTTCACTAACAGACTTATGAGGCACTTCTACTTGTTGTCCAATCCCAAAGCCAATGTTTTAAGTGTTTGTTACAGCACCAGTCTACTTCCAGATACTGAATTTTGTTCTGGTTATCTGTTGCTGCCTAACAACTCTACCACTCTAAAACCTCCTGCCACAAAGTAGAGAATGTGCGTTGTAAAGAAGCCAATGCATTCCATTGTCCGCATTTTGATAGGATACATGAAAAATGTTGCATGTACCCAAATGATTTTTTCTTTCTCTGCCTATTTCTCTTCAGAATGCAACAGACCCCTTCATCCCCCCTCTACCCTTGACTGTCTTGGGCACTTGAAGTAGGTGTAGTTATTGTAGTTATTATGTAGAACTGCTTTTTCAGGTAAAACAAAAGTAGGAAAGACAGGGGAAGGGCTGAGGTAGAGGTGGCAATGACTTTGACCATATTAGAAAATATTTACCACTTGGTAAGGTAGCAATTGTCCAGGTGTCTGATTTGTATAACTCTGAGTCCCAAGGCTAGAGGTAGGTGATAGAACAAAGTTAATGATTACTCCCAGCTGTTTCCCGGAGGGCTGTATTATTCTGGATTGGAGAGAGTACTCATGCCAGATCAAGGTACACATGCATGGAACCCATTTTGTTCCATGTTGGTTTTAGCTTCCATTCTGATATTTGGTACAAGATTTTCTTTGGCAATTTAACAGGAAGGAGCTGACACATTTTGACCCTTAATAAATATATATTGAACAAATAAATAGAAGTTGGAGCAAGGGTACCAGGGCCTGAGAACCTGCAACCCTCCTAGCCTGGAAGTCTCAAAATGGTCACAGTTGGCGAGGACCAGGAAAGTGTGTTTAGTGTGCCACCAAAGTCTGCCACCTGGCTTCCTAGTTCTTGATGTCCATTGAGAGCCTTGATTTTTTTCCCTCAAGGTAATGTCTTTGACATGTGTTAACTACTCATGAATAATGACAATAGCCAGCATTTGTTGAACACTTGCTATGCCTGGAGCTGAGTTAACTGAGTGAACTGCTATTTCAGGTTGGTTAAATGGTTAAATCTACTTTCTACCAGGAATTCCACGTGTGTATATAGACTTGCTTAAGGGACTTTGGTGACTTGGTTGCCGTCCAGAAAACGACAGAACAACTGCTACAGAGGCAACAGATTACTAGAAGATGCAGCTTTCATCCAAACTAAGAGATCGTTGGGAAAGATCATTCTGGAACTCTATCCACTCTTTTAGTGCATCTGCCCATGACCCTTCAGGGAAACTCTTGGTAGTGCCTTCTCTGTATTGATACATCTCTGAACTAGGTAGGTAAGTTTCAGCCAACGGCTTAAGAAGATAATTTTGGAAGTAAGGCAGGTACAAGAAAAGATAGTAAGAATACAAGGTAGCAAATGCTAAATGCCAAAGGTATGGTACCAGCAATGAGTGAGGGCTCAGAGGAACCACACCCAGGCCGCAAACCAGGAGGTGCAGACAAGGAGGGGACCCTGATTAACTTGTGCCGCTGGCTGGCAGCACCAATGCCCACGTTCTCTTGGCAGCTGCCCCAGCAGGAATAGAGGTGATTGCTGAGTTGTTTGGACCAGAGGCTTATGGCAGTATTGCCTGCTTGGCTCCTGACTGGTGTGAGAATTTTCATATATATCTTTTCTTTGATTCTGGGAATTGGGAGACTCAGAGCTGGTGGCACAGTCTTTCTGCCACCTAGAGGGGGCAAGAAACTAGGGACCCTGGAAAAGAGAGTGCTGTGAGGACAGAGTAGCCTCTGATCCAGCCAGGTGGGTTCCTTTCCCTGTGACGCACCCTTGGGAGGAGCAGAAGGGGCTGGTAGGTGCCTGATTGTGTCTGTGGGACAGACAGAGATGCATCTTGGTGTTCTGATTTTTCTTTTCTTTCTTTTCCTTTTTTTTTTTTTTTTTTTTTTTTGACGACACAAACCTTGGTAGCACTATGTATTCTGGGCACATGAGAGGTAGACAGGTGGGGACCAGAAAAGGTGACTGGAGGCTCTAAGCTAAAGGGTTGCCCTTGAGGCACGGGGCAGAGGAGGAAAGGGGTCTGTCTGGGTATGGACTTGGCAGGGGGCAGTGCCAGGGCAGGTTGCAGACGGTCTTTGAGATGCCTAGCTCACACCTGTGTCCAAGCACCCTCTCCCCCTCGTCAAATCCATTCTGTGACCTTGGAAAGGGAAGTGGGGGGCCAAACCACGTGTTCTCAGGCCCTGGGGAGAGGGATCAAAGGTCGGTGGGCGATCGCCGCAGAAGTGCCTCCCTAGATGGTGCTGGGTGAGCACCACGAGCCCTCCTCCTCCCCCAGTTTTGGCCGCCGGCACCTCCACTCGGCGCCCGCCCAACCCCCGGGCGCGGATGCAGGTGTGATCCTGGCGCTGGGGATGAAGTAGTTAAGGTGGGGGGCGCTTGGGTAAGTTGTCCAATACCGAGGAACAGCAGTTTGCCGGAGTTAACGTGGGCAGCTTCTTTGGGGAGGAAGGAAGGAGGACCGTCTGCCAAGCTCCAGTTCGCCCCCCGCGCGTGTGCCTGTGTGTGCAGTGCGTGTGTGTGTGTGTGTGTGTGTGTGTGTGTGTGTATGCGCAAGTGTGAGTGCGCGCGCGCCGAGGCGTTCCTCAGGTTGCGCTGCCTGGAAACCGAGGGAGCCATTGGCAAGGCGGAGGGGTGGGGGTGGTGTCTCCCAGACCCCCCGAGGCGAGGCGCGCACCGAACCCCGGCTCCTGACGCGGGCGAAGGCTGGGCGGGGACGACGCCGCGGGCGGTCTCAGGGCCCCGGGGGGCCCACCGGGGAGGAGCCGGGGAGGAGGCCGGAGCTGCATGGAGTTTCTAGGGCGCGCAACTCCGGCGGGGCCTCGGCCACTGGGCTCCGGGGCGCAGCGAGGCAGCCGTGCACATGGGCTGAGCCCGCGCGCCGGGGCTCTGCACGGCCAGCGGGAGCGGGAGGGGTAGAGGAGCGCGCCGAGCCGGGGGTGCGGGGCAGCGTCCCCAGACGGGAGCCGAGGACAAGGACAGGAGGAGCGCGCCCAGATCGCGCTCCGAGCCGACGAGGGGCTCGCGCCGGCCCCGGCGCGCGCTTGGGGAGCGGCCCGGGGCGCCGTGGGAGCCGGCGGCAGCGAGGATGCCGGCGCGGGGCCGCGGCGGCCGGCCGGGGGTGTGAGCGTGAGGCTGAGCGCTGCCCGCGGGCGCCTCCCTCCGCGCCGCCCCCTCCCTGCGGGCCTCGTTGGAAGCCCCCGGCGCGCGCGGAGGCGCCTCGGAACCCGGGCTTCGGGGCGACGGGCCCGCGCGGCCGGCCCCGGCCCAGCCAGAGGTGAGTGCCGCCGCCCGCTCGCTCCCGCCCTCTCCTCTTCCCTCCGTCCTCGCCCCTCTGCACCGTACCCCAAACCCGAGGCTGTCGCGGGCCCCTGGCCCCGGAGTGGGCGGGCGACAACGCCTCTCATACCTGTTGGCGCTGGCAGAGGGCACCGGGCGGGCTGGGGGTTGTCCGAGCTGCCTTGCCCTCCCTGGGGGTGGCTGCTGGCCGCCAGCCCCGAGGCGTGGGGCCGGGGCAGGGCCGCGGGTGTGCCACCAGGGTGTCCCGGCACTGTGCGGGCTGCAGGCTGGGAGCCGCTCGCCCAGTACCCCGCGCCGGTGGCCGCTAGGCTGAGCGCCCCCGGCCGCGAGCGCCGGGGCGGTGGAAGGGAGGGGAGCTGCACCGCAGCCCAGGTGGGAGTGCGGGGCGGCTTCCAGGTATCCGGGAAGCCGGGAGTCATGGCGATCGGGGGAGGATTCTCTCCATCTCCAGCCCAGGCGCGGGCTGCTCGCCCTCCGGGGCGCACGCTCCTCTCTGCCACCCGCCCGGCGTCCGCGGGCCCTGGGGAGCGCGGGATCACCCGGAGGCCTCCGGCAGCCCAGCCCGGGACCTGGCTGTCACTCAGCTGGACCCTGGGTCCCCAGCAGCTCCCAGAGTCCCGCTCTCGGCCAGAGGCGGGAGCCGACTCTGCCGGCCAGTATAGGTTTACCGGGTGCCCCAGCCTCCCCGGACTGGCGCGACGGGGAGTGAACTTCCTCAGACTTGGCCTGAGGGCGCCTAGGCAGCAGCAGGTAGCTCTGGGGCCGGCGTCTGGGCCAGGGAGAGCGGAGGACGCCTCACCCGACGGATGGGGCTGCTGAGGGTGGACGGAGGGCCACTTTTTAGCACCGAGGCGCCAGCCACGTGCGCCCCTGCCCCCACGCCCAGCATCATTTCCCTCTGCTCTTTTTCTTTTGCGGGCCAGTGTGTGGGGCAAGCGCCTTCCTTGCCCTTGGTGTTGAAGCCCTTTGCCCCGGGGAACGGTGCCTGCAGTTCCTGAGGTGCCAAGACTGGGGCGCCATCCCCAGGCCCTGATCTTGATTTTTGGCAGAATAGGACACTTTGCTGGGCTCGGAGAAGAGCAGCTCAGTGCCGGCCGTGTGTGTCTGTGTCCACTGAAGTCTGATTAGCGGTAACAGTAACTACATTCTAGAGTGGATAAGAGCAGCCTCAGGGATAGAGTTGAGGTGACCTTCTCTGGGAAGAATGGGTAGATTTCTGCCCTCCGTGTGTATAGACACAGAGGCCATTTGTGCAAATGTGAAAACTCATAACTCTTAGGATTTCCACGTTCTGCTTCTTTAACTGCTGACTTTCAGTCCAAAAGATAAACTCTTTTTCAATTTAGGCATCAGAGCTTTGGAAAGGGTTTTAAAGCCGTTGGTGTGAAATTGTCTTGGGGCTGGAGCAGGTCACGGTTTTCATCGCAGCCTGATTCCAGCTCTTCTCCTTGGCTTGTTGGTGGTTTTTATTTCATCTTTGGGGGGTGAAGAAGGAGGTGTTGGTGGAATCCCCATTTCCTTTGCTACTTGTTTCTATGAGGCTCTGAAGTCTGGAGGGCAGCTCGGACCTCTCCTGTGCTTGCTGCTCTATTGGGACACCCCAGCTGAGGATCCATTCCTGGGCTCCAGGAGCCACAGAGTTTTGCTGGTTCCTTAGGCAGCTGGCCCCCACGAATGCCCGATGGATGCCCCCGGGCCATGTTCACCACCCCCCGCCGCAGTCTGCTCTGGTGGAGGCCCAGCCGAGCGCCCCCACCCCCTTCTGAGCTCAGTGCAGACGTGTGGGTTTTTCATGGCAGTAGCTGCCTGAAAAACAGCTATGTTTACTGAGAAGCTGGTCTTCAACGCTGATGGTGGTTACTGGCTGTATCCAAGTGGAGTAATGAAAACAAAACTCTCTGGAAACCCAATCCCTCGGATATTTTATTGGAGGAGCGCTAAATCCGCTTAGAATTGTTCATAGAGATCACCTTTCTCTGACCTCGGACTGTAACTATTGCCAGGAATCGGGCCTTCAGTGAGGGTGCAGCATGAGGGCTTTGTAGGAAGAAAATCATTTCATTCAGCTCGTTCCGAGGAGAACGCACGATGGGCGGGGCTTGATGGAGACCCACGGCTCCCTTTCCTCGCTGAGGGGTGATGGGGGTTGCGGGGGGCGGTGAGGGTGCGCATGTGACAGCTGCTTGGCTGAGTTTAACAGTTACCTCCGCAGTGGGAGGCCTCTGATAAGCGCCCAAGTATTGGGCAGGGTTCGGCTGCAATCTGAAAATTTCTTTTCCATAGCAAGCGGCTTTGGGAGGGACAGTGTGCTCCTGGGTCAGCAGCCCGGGAGAGGTATCTGACGGCTGGTACTTGGTCCTGGCGCCGCGTCCGTCCGCGGTCTTGCTGGCTTTGCCGGCCCACTCCAGCGCTGACAGCCTCTGCAGTGCTCAGTGGGTGGCAGAAGGGGGCGCTAGTTCTTACACTGAGAGGAATTCTGGTGGCTCAGCGAGCACTTTGGACATTTAAGGTCTTTGCAGACCCTCTTAATTCGGATTTCTGGGACCCTTCTTGATGTCAGACACTCTACACATTGGAGCTCACGGAACCCCCAGTTTTTCTTATTCGGAAACTGATGCCGAGAGTGGTTCACTAACTTTCCCGAGGCCACGTAGCTTGTGGGTAAGAGGCAGGGTTATGGTTTCATTCTAAGAGGCTGGGGTTCCTGACTGGAAGTCCAGGGATCTTTCCACACTGCTGCGTATGCTCTGAAGAGCGGTTAAGTAACCTTTGACCTTCGGTGCCTTGTCTAGGGTCAGACCCGTGGCGGGTGCCCCCTCTGTGTTTGCTGAGTGAATCTAGGGCAGCATCTCATTCCTCACTCCTGACGAGGAAACTCAGGCACCGGAGGAGCTGTGCCTTGCGCAGTGGGTCAGGGGAGGAGGCCCTGCCCTCCACGTGTGCCCACACTGGAGCCACGTGAGGCTCGAGCCCAGATTGGCTTGATTATAGACTGCTGCGTCTTTGTTTGTTTGCATGTTCCCTATCTGCGCCCACATTGGTGTGGGGTGGGTGGCATCTTCGCCCTGCCTTCGAGGCTTAACCTGAGGTAGTCAGAGTGTCTGAAACGTCCTTTTGCGATGGAGAACCATTAGGCAGCACAACCAGCAAGAGCCCCCGATGCTTGTTAAAACCACGTGCGTCCTGACTCTCAAGCGATGAAACCATCCCTCAAGATGGGCTGGGCGTTGGCTGATCCCTCGGTTGCTCCATTGCAGGGTAATCCTGCATGTGGTTGGAAAGGAGGAAAATGAAAGCACAGTTGTTGCATCCAACCTGGGGTTTTCCGAGTGAATTATGGTTTTAATCATTTAACATCTAACAAAAATGTATTCAGTGCCTATTATGTGGTACGGGTAGAGAGATGAATATGACACGGAGGCTGCCATCAAAAAATTCACAGATTAGTGGGGAAGGCAGACCATGTGTGAGGCGTGCACATTTGCGAGCAGAGACGGAAGGCAGCCAGCCTAGCATGGCAGAGATGTCTGAGCAGAGCTTGAAGGATGGTTATGAAGTGGCCAGCCTTACTTGGGGATCCCAGTGCAGAGGAAGTCGGGTGAGAGATAAGAAAACATATGGAAAATGTGAGGAAGCAGCTGGTAGTTTGGAGCTCCTGGAGCTTCAAGGGTGAGGCAGGGAATGACAAGAGAAGAGGCTGGAATGGTAGAAGGAAGCTTTTGGTCAGGACCAGGGGGCAGGCGGCATGGTCAGATCTGAGTTTTAGGTAAGTCTGCTTGGGGCCCTCGTGGAGAATGGATTTGGCAGTGAGGAGACCAGAGGCGTAGATACCAGTGCGGCGGCTGGAGCTGAGGTTCTGGTGGGGAGTATGGAGAGGAGATGGACCGAGCGAACATTTAGGAGAATCCTCAGCTAGGGTTCCTGGGTTGCAAGCAACAGAAACTGACTTGGGCTAGCAACTAAAGCCAACAGGGAGAATGCTGTAGAAGTACTGATAGGAATTCACAGGGCTGAGGGCACGCCTGAAGAACCAGGCTTGGAGCAGCTGGGAGTTCGGCAGCCGAGGGGATCTTGGTGGCTGGAGTAGTCTTTCGGTTTCTCTCAGGTGATGCTATGGAAGTAAATGACCTCCAGCCTTTTCCTCCATCATCATCATCATATTATTATTATTATTTTTATTATTCTGCTACATTCAGAATGCTTAGAGGAAATGTCTAACTGGCATAGCTTTGGGTCTTCATATCAGGAACAGTTTTCTGGAAGTTCATCCGAATGGGGAGAGGTAGTTTTTCTGAAAAAGAAAGTTGGCGTGATCCTGCTGTAAGACTTGGGCGTGTCCTCCACAGGAGGGATAGTTGGTGGGACTTACTGATCGATTGAGTAGGAGTGAGAGAAGGGAAGGGTATATAGTGTGTCACCACGGAGTTTCTGGTTTAGGTAACGGGGTGGATAAACAAAATGAAAGTCTGGCCCAGACTAAATAACCCACTTGTTTTCCCGCCGGCAGGGCTGTGGGCCGCTCTCCGTTACCAGGCCACAGGAGAAGGTGACGGCCTATTTAAAAAGTCTCATTAAGGGGCTGTGCTGCTGAGAATAAGGCCTGTTTAAGTAGGTTACTTAAGCTCATGCCCCACAAATCTGGGTACTTTGAAAACATTTTCATTCATTCAGCCAATGTTTATTGAGCATCTGGTGTGGGTACTGGGGACAGTGGTGAACAGAGGTAGTGCGCTCATATTCCAGTGGCGTAAGACACAATGAAAAGATTAAAATTGAAAATAAAATTAGATATCATGGAGACAAATACAGGGGCCGCTTCGGATTGGGTGGTCAAGAAAGTTCTCACCGAAGAGCCCTATTTAAGCTGGGCAAATAGGGGGAGGATCTGGGGAAGAACTTCCAGGCAGTGGCAGCAGCCAGTGCAAAGGTGCTGAGGTAGCAGCCACGGGGTGCTTCAGAGGAACAGGAAGGAGGCTAGTGTGGCAGGAGATGTGTACCGAGAAGCAGGGGCTAGTTCCTAAGGGGCCTCAGGGGTCACCCTGGAGAGTTTGGGCTTGATAGTGAGTTTGATGGGAGCACCAGGAGGGTGTTAAACGGCAAAGTGACATGATTTCATTTGTGTTTTCAAAAGATCGCCCTGGCAGCTGTGCATTCTCTGTGTGCACCCCCTTGGTGCAGCAAAGTGAGTCTTTATTATTCATTAGAGTATAAAGTGAAACGTAGTGTTTAAGAGTAACAGATGCAGAGAAAATGCTTTGGTGACCTTAATTTAGTGGTTTCTAATGTACCAATTAAATATGGGTATGGACAAAAACCACATTTCTAGTATGATTTCAGTTTTGTTTAAAAACTTGGTACAGAAGCATAATAGAAAGGAGTGGACTGAAAATATTAACGCTGTTGTCCCAAGGAGTTGGCATCATGAATGGTATTTGTTTTGTTTTTTGTTAAATGAACTCACATGTATTTTATCATCAGAAACAAATTGTTTTAAAATGTAGATGCCGATGACCACTAATGTCTTGAATGAATGGGGTGTTGTGAGACTATATCGACTAAACACTTTTTCCCTACCATTTTATTTAGGAAGTTTTAATGTCAAAAACGCATGGTCCTGGTTGGGGCAGAAATTAGGGTGCTTATTTTGCACCAGGTGTCCAATGGGTGGCTGTTTTTTTATGCTTAAAAAATATTTTAAATTATGAAAGCCAACATTCTTCTTTTTAAAAGAAATTAAAGCCATATAGAAATGTTACATAAAAAAATGAAAGCACCTTTCTGCACCCTCATTCCCCAGACCGTTCACGTTTCCGTACATAGATTGTTAGATCTTCTTCCTTTGCGTTTCAAATACCTACATCTATATTTTTTATTTATTTTTTTTTTTTGTGGTATGCGGGCCTCTCACTGTTGTGGCCTCTCCCGCTGCGGAGCACAGGCTCCGGACGCGCAGGCTCAGCGGCCATGGCTCACAGGCCCAGCCGCTCCGCGGCATGCGGGATCCTCCCGGACCGGGGCACGAACCCGTATCCCCTGCATCGGCAGGCGGACTCCCAACCACTGCGCCACCAGGGAAGCCCTACATCTGGAATATTGCGGTAACAGGTCACTCTATCTCCAAATGACTCTCCCAAATTCCTTCCTCTAGAGCTTGAAACCTCGATGACCTTTTTCCCTTTTAAACAAAATCGTTGGGAAACTTGAACACATAACTTAGCTAGGAGAAAGGGTATCTTGCCTTTTTTAGTATTCAGAATGTTCACTGAAAGTATGCTTTATACTTATAAAGAATAGAGCAATTAAATATTCATTAAAAGTTCATCTCCGAACATTTAAACAATATTGCTCTAGTGTTAGAGCTCCAAAGTTGGGTTCACGATTACAAATCACTTCTACTTTTTCATTCTCACAAGTTAGCTCATATGAAAACTTAGAAGTACAAGTCAGGGAGCTTGGTTCATTATTTTGGTGATGTATTTATTACCACGGAATATTATCCTTTGAAAACGGGAAAAGCAAAGCATTCCATTAAGTGTTCCTTAGAGCTATTGATGTGTTTGGGAAACGCTGTCCTGCGTGGTCTCACCATGCAGACCGGCTTTGGGGATTGCGGTGCCGGGAATGCAGTGCCACCAACTCGGTGCTAGTGTGTTGGATGGGAGACTCATTATGCGATTCAGCAGAATGACTACCTTTCCCATCAGTATTTTAATTAAACACATCCTTTCTTGCGGGAAGAGAAGAGTGAAGGCGTGCTTGGAAGAGAGTGCTTGTAAAGTAATAGAACCATGGAGTTGATGAGAGAGCAGGCACCTTGGTTATCTCAGTTTACAGATGGGGAAAAAGAAGGACCAGAGAGAGCACATGACAGGCACTCCGTTACACAGTCGCTTTCCCCACCCCAGCGCCTCCTCCCTGCACTCCGCACCGGCTCTGCGTTGTTAGCAAAGTGAATTTATTTTGGGAAACCCGAGAATTAGGAAAGCATGCTGAACCTGATGAAAAACGGGAGTGTTTTTGTGCTGTTCATTCATTCTGTAAAGTGTAATCTGTTTGTGTACTGATAACAGGCCTAATTACTGTGTAAACATTTTTATAGCCTGGTAAGAAAACCTAAAACATCTGTACTGCACATTGATGGAGCATTTCAGCCTCCAGCACCCTACTACTTGTTCTTAAAACCAGTTGCTCTGTTATTTCCTCTGGTCTGTGGTGGATGATTCATTCTATGCCCAGACACACAAACACGTATTCCGGATCCGGTGGGAAGTGACAAGTAACCATAGCAAACTTGCATCGTACTCACTACGTGCCATCCACTCGCTGATTATTAGTATTTCCCCCATTAAACAGATGAAGAAGCAGCTGAGCGTTAGCCCATGTTAACCCTCATGGGACCTACCACACCATACATAGTCTCCCTTCCAGAGCCATGTTAACTCACTAGCTAACATCTCCACCTTCCCTTGCCTCCCAGATACAAGCAGGCCTTCTGCAATAAAGATCAGGTGGGACTTTGTGAAATCACTTCAGTTAAATCACTCTTCGTTTGGGCAAACTCGTGACCGTAGGGCTGCCGAGAGTTCCCCATGGGGGTGACGTTTTCAGGTCTGTTTGGTGGGTTGCCCCAATCCCTTCCCTTCCTGAGTCACTTGGCAGTAACTGGTCCAGGACAGATCATCTGCCCTCAGCTGAGGATGGTGGTTCTCTTTGCACTCCAAGACTCAGCCCTCAAGTTTGCTGCACCAATAGTAACCGACCTGTGAGCCCTGGTAGATTCAAGAACTGCTAGCTCCCAGCTTGGCTCCTGTGCTGTCTTTACATAAACACCGAAGTGTCAGCTTCTCACACCTAAGGAGAGAAGGGCTTTCAAAAACCCAGAAGCAACGGAATCCATGGGGCCCTCAAAGGGCAGTAGGTAACAGGGAGGAATCACATAATTGAAGGAAACATAGATGCTGGTGGCTACTGTCAGTGGGTCCTCACTCAGAGGTCTTAGCCCTAAGCTGTTAGGAATGTCGCAGGCTGATTCGGAATCTTGCACGCCAGAAGGGACTGAAGCTGAGGAGGGTTTGCACTGGACTCTTCCGGCTGCCTGAGTTGCAGCTGCTGGCCCGAGGGTTCCATGTGCTTGGAAATAGATTCCCTGCATGGCAGGTGCTACTGTAGAAGCAGGTTCTGTCCTGTGATCTGAACCACTGCATTTGCCATAAGAGACAGAGAAAGAAACAGAGAGAGAGAGAGAGAGAGAGAGAGAGTGCACCAGTGCTGCCAGGTAGCTTTCCCTGGAGTGGCCACGTCCTGCAGGACCTCGGAGGACGTGGGATGGTGACCCATCATCAACTCCAGCTAGTGGGTGCCCCTGCTGTGGCCTTGAGAAAGGTGATACATATCTCTCTAGAGGGAGGTTAGTTGGGCTCTGGATTTGAGTGTTAGAACCTGAACCTGAGAATTTAGTTCAGCACTTCTCAGACTTTGCTGCACATTAGAATTCCCTGGGCAGCCTTAAAAAAAGTCCCAATGCCTCATCACATCCCAGACAGGTGAAATCTGAATCATTGTTGGGGGGAGGATGGGACAAAGCACCTGCCCGCCCCCCACCCCGCCAGGTGATTCCACTGTGCAGCCAGCTTTGAGAACCAAGGCTTTAGGACAGCTTTTCTCAAAGGAAAATGCCTGCAGATTGCCAGGGGATCTTGTTCAAATGCAAATTCTGATGCCCTGGAGCAGGCTGAGTGCACCCGCATTTTGAACCAGCTCCACGTGCTGCTGGAGGGCAGGGCCGAGTTAAGAAGAATCCTGTTCTTGACTTACTTAGCTTCACACGGATGGCTTGTGGAATCATCGCCTTTTCATGGGAGTACGGCCTCTTTGGTTCATTCAAGGCAGGGTTGGAGAACAGGGGGCCCGGATCCTGCCTCCCCTCACTTTGGATTCTTATAAAGAAGAATAGAGCAATTAAATATTCATTAAAAGTTCATCTCTGGGGCTTCCCTGGTGGCGCAGTGGTTGAGAGTCCGCCTGCCGATGCAGGGGACACGGGTTCGTGCCCTGGTCCGGGAGGATCCCACATGCCACAGAGCGGCTGGGCCTGTGAGCCATGGCCGCTGAGCCTGCGCGTCCGGAGCCTGTGCTCCGCAACGGGAGAGGCCACAGCAGTGAGAGGCCCGCGTACCGCAAAAAAAAAAAAAAAAGTTCATCTCTGAACATTTAAACCTTATTGCTCTAGTATTAGAGCCCAAACGTTGGTATCGTGATTACAAATCACTTGCATTATTTGTCTTTCTGGATACAGCACATTGTCCTGTCCCTGGTCAGCATTTATAGAGTCAGAATCAAAGGCTCAGAGAGCTGGAAGGGACGTTAGGAATTATCTAGTCTAAACCACTCAGTTTTGGAGACGGGGATGCTGAGACTCAGAGAGATTTGTCCAGAGTCACGGATCCTCAGGCCGGGGCTGCTGTGGATGCGAGACCAGGAGGAGGGACGCAGGAGGATGAATCCTGGGGAGAAGACGCCCCCGAGCTGCTCCTGGGGCAAGGGAATCACAAGACACAGACATGCAGAAAGACCATGGATATAGTTACGTTCAAACACCTGTGAGTCCAGAAACTTCACTGCCAGTGATACCTGTGACTTGCCATCCCCTCCTTCCAAATTTAGGTAAGGACACCGCAGTGTGACCAAGTTGTTTGCTTCTGTGGTTGGGAGTTGACACCTTGACAGATATTCAATAGCCTGGTCCCAGGTGGGATGCAGACGCAGGCTGTCCTATTTCATGCAAAATAATTACATTTACCATTTCCACCCCCAATATTTTCCTCCTGTCATCCAAACAAAGAAGGAACATTCTCGACATATAGGTTTCTGGATGTCAAGGTGGATTGTGTTAAACCTGCTTGTAAGAACAGTTCATAATTGATGTTCTTGGCATTTATCGCCTAGCCGTGACATGTGCAGCAGGTGATGACTAATAAAGTATATTTTGTTGGATCCTTTTTTTCCGCTTTTTCAACTCCAGGCACCTGTTTCAGCATGTCAGTGTTGACAGGGACGTTTTCCTGCCCCTCTCTTTATGCTTCTTATTAAACTAACTTGAATAAAGACAGTGGGCGTGAAACCCAGGAGCTGAAATGGACATTGCTTTCTTAGGGTGTTTTGTTTTGCCCTAGAAGGTCAGATGTTTTTTTTTTTTCTTTCTTTTCCTTTTTTTTTGGCTGCGCCATGCTGCTTGCAGGATCTCAGTTCCCCGGCCGCAGACTGAACCCAGGCCACAGCAGTGAAAGCCTAGAATCCTAACCACTAGGCCACCGGGGAACTCCCGAAGGTCAGATCTTTAAACAGAGTGGGAGAAGACTTCTTAGGGGCACATGAAAGTTAGTATAAAGACTGAGGCAGTATAATTATAGCTAATGGTTATATAATTCCTCCTTTCTGAGTACTTTACATGTGTTAACTCATTAAATCCTTTCAACAAGGATTTAATGAAATAGACACTGCTGTTGTCTCCACTTGTATGGATGAGGACACCAAACCAGAGAGAGGTTAAGTACTTTACTGAAGGTCACACAGCTAATGAGTAGTGAAGCTTGACTCTAAAAGCTATGCCCTTAAAGCTGTACTGCCAGCTTAACCAGGCTGTGCTGCCTCTGTAATTCTGATTGCCCAGGACATGCCAGGGGCTGCAGAGAACTTCCGCAGGACATTGGCACCCAGACCCGGACTCCGCCATTCCCCTCCTGGAGCGCCCCTTGACCTCTGAGTGGAGGCCTGCTCCTTCACACCGCTGGAGTGGGTCCTGATGGCATTGGCCTGGTCCCCTTTCCCCCGTTTTTGCTTTTCTGGCTCTCTGTAGATGTGTCCGTTGATGGGCCTACCTCTGGGCAAACCCTAGTTCATAAACTAAACTCCAGTTGGTAGGGTTGGAGTGTCATTTAGGGCACCTGTGTGTACGGTAGCATCAGATACCTGTGTCCCAGGTGACTTTCAGACTTCACACCTTGCCGCGTTGGCCATGCATGGACTCAGTTCTGGCCTTCATCCTCCCATTGAACTCAAGGGTGAGGCCTGGGCCTTGAGTCTGTGACTCACTCTTCCTGGATGTTCATATCGGTTGATCATATTCCCCTAACGTGAGCCTCTAGCGGGGGTTCTGCCCCTGGCAAACAGATGGAACCCCTGGGTTCTCCCTCACTTCAGGCCTGTTCTCTGGCCTGGATCTCCTGGGTCTAGTCCTTGCCTGAGTTGTGCCGTGATTGCTCTGCCCTTGGCCGTGGGCTTGGGGCCACCTGATGCTTCATTGTCCCCAGCCCATGCCCACTGCCTGGGTCATCAGCCTGGCCTGGTCTTGGCTCTCCCTCTCTTCCTGTTTGTCTGGTGTTGCTGCCTGATTTTCACCTCTGTTCCTTAGGGGCTGGCAAACTTTTTCTGTAAGGGGGCATAAAGTATATATTTTGGGCTTTGCAGGTCCTCTGGTCCCTGTTGCAATGCCTCAGCTCTGCTGTGGTAGCTGGAAAGTAATAACCATGGACAAGATGTAAATGAATGTGTGTAGTTGTGTTGCGATAAAACTTTATTTACAAAAACAGAGGGTGGACTGGATTTCAGCCCATGGTCGTAGTTTGCTGACTCCCGCTTCAGGATGCCTATTGGCTGCCTCTTTCTGACTTTCAGCCTACAGTGATTCTGTCTCTTTAGAGACCATTGGCATGCCTAGCCTAGAACCCTGGACCACGAATTCTACTCTGAATTCCCCATACCTGTTGGACCTTCCTAGAGCACCGATTGCTGTATTCACTTTGCAACCCTTGACCTTGAATAAAACCATCCATTCATTTTTTTAAGTTCTCAGTGGGCTAAATTGATTCCATTAAAAATGTAGGTCGTTCAACAGCAGCCGGGTCTTAAATTCTTTTTACAAATCCTTGTATTGAATTCTGGATGGTTTCTTGACCAGAAATACAATGGCCGTATCCCTGAGTCTCTTCTCCTTTTAAGGTCCTCCTCCCCTCCCCCACATGCATTCTAATCAGTTTCCATTTCTCCTTGGCTCAAACCTCAAATTTTCCTTCCTTTAACTCATCAGTGTAAGTCTCTCTAAAACGTTGCTTGATCTCGCTGCATGCCCAGGCTGCCATCCTATTTCACTCCCTCTCTTTAGGGCAAAGCTTCTAAAAAGAAGTCTCTGCCCCTGCCACTCTCACTTTTTGACCTTATTCTTGTCCTGTCCATTAACCCTTGGCTGCTGTCCGACCCTACTCTTGGGCCCCTACTATAGTAAGTCTTATATACTTAATATATTGTAAACTTGCTTTTTGAAAGGTCACTGATATCCTCATTTTTAAAATCCAGTGATGTGGACTCACTTTTCATACTTGGCAACATTTGACACTGTTGACCGGCCTTTCCTCAGGTAACTCCCCCCTGAATGAACTCGCCTGGCTTTATTCTCACCTCTAAGCTTATTATTATTATTTTTTTTTTTTAAAATTTATTTATTTATTTGGTTGCACTGGGTCTTAGTTGCAGCTCACAGGCTCCTTACTTGTGCCTCGCCGGCTCCATAGTTGCAGCTTGCCAGCTCCTTAGTTGTGGCATGCATGTGGGATCTAGTTCCCTGACCAGGGATCAAACCCAGGCCCCCTGCATTGGGAGCATGGAGCCTTATCCACTGCACCACCAGGGACGTCCCTCACCTCTTAGCTTTTTATATTAGTCTGCTAGGGCTGCTGTAACAAAGCACCACAGCTTGGGTGGATTAAGCAACAGAAATGTATTTTCTCACAGTTCTGGAGGCTGGAGTCCAAGATCAAGGTGTCAAGCAGGGTTGGTTTCAGAGGCCGAGGGAAGGATCTGTTCCAGGCCTCTTTCCTTGGCTTGCTGACGGCTGCCTTCTCTCTGTCTTCATGTGGTCTTCTCTTGTCTGTGTCTGTGTCCAATTTCTTCTTTCTTATAAGGACACCAGTCATATTGGACTAGGACCCACTCTGATGATCTCATTTTAACTTAATTACCTCTTTAAATCCTATCTCCAAATATGGTCACATTCTAAGGTGCATTCTGAGGTTAGGACTTCAACATATAAATTTTTGGGGAGACACTATTCAGTCCATAACACTTTTCCATCTCCATGTTTCCCTTTACCACCCCTCAAATGCTGCTATTCCCAAAGTCCATTTCTTGGCCCCTTTCTTTTCGTGCTCTCTCAAGTTTCTCTTGGAACAATCTTCTTTCCCTTCACGCTTTAACTAGCTCTTGTAACATCACATCTTATCAGACGTGAGATGTAAATTATCCCACAGGCACTCCAAACTCAACGTGGCCCAAACAGAATGGACCATTTCCTGTGCAATACACAGCGCGTTCTCCTGCCTGGCCCGAGACCCCCAGCCCTGCAGACACCCAGAATAAGACGCGTGTTGTCATCTCTGGCCCTCTCTCCCCACCCACCAGTGATTGATGGGTGTGTCACTTCTGTTGTTTGGCACCGACATTCCGATCCCACTGGCACAGCTGTTATTCTGGCCTGGACGTGACCCTGCCCCTCCAGGTCCATCCACTGGAAATGCAAGGTGAGTAATGCCACTGTGGACACTTCCAGACCCTTCCAGTTGCATCTCACTGAGGTTGAAATTCCAACGCCTTAGTGACTTTCATTTGGCCTCCTTGGCCGTTGACCATTGCTACCTTCAAGTTCCACCAGACCACAGACTCCTGTGCCTTTGCTTCTGCTGCTTTTGCAGCCTAGAAGCCCCTTGACATTTAAAGGCAGTTAAATCTGACTTTCCCGGTGGAGTGTTCCTTGATCCCCGCGATGGATTTAATTTCTCCTTCTTCTGTGTTTGTGTAATTTTTATTACACAGATGTGTTTGTTACCTCGACATTTACTGTAATGCTTCTTGGCTTGGGCTAGGTATCATATTTAGAATGTCAGAGTGCAGGAAAAGTAAAAATAAAGGAATTTTAGAAGGTGTCTGCCTTCTTCCAATGAGGAAATAGGCCCTCTACAAATTAACCTGCAGTTACGTCTCTGAGGGGAGGGGCTTGTTGGCACGCGTGCACGTGTAGGTGTGTGTGTGCGCACACATGTGTGTGTTTTTCTCCACTGTTCTTGGCACAGTGCTTTACCCATAAGACATGTTTGGAGATGTTTCTTTTTTTTTTTTTTTTTTTTTTTTTGGTATGCGGGCCTCTCACTGTTGTGGCCTCTCCCGTTGCGGAGCGCAGGCTCCGGAAGCACAGGCTCAGTGGCCATGGCTCACGGGCCCAGCCGCTCCGCGGCATGTGGGATCTTCCCGGACCGGGGCACGAACCCGTATCCCCTGCATCGGCAGGCGGATTCTCAACCACTGCGCCACCAGGGAAGCCCGAGATGTTTCTTAATTTTAGTTAGAGGACAGTGGGGATCTAGCTGTGCGTTTGGCCCTCTGTGGTCTTAAGACTTGGACATCGACGTAGGAAGAACAGACCTGTGTTGGTTGGCAAGACAGTTCTCACTGCAGGTGACCTTTGTCTCCATCACTTGCTCTGTGATGATTTGCTGTAGTGTACACTTCTCGCACCGGGGAGGGGGCTGTAGAGGAGGAGAGGAAATGAATTAAATGAACCCCTTCTTTCCGGTCCTTGAATTCCTTGGAGAAGAGGTAGGAGATGAAACAAAGGAAAATTAAAGTGTTTCTTTCTTTTTTTTTTTTTTTTTTTTGCGGTACGCGCGCCTCCCACTCTTGTGGCCTCTCCCGTTGCGGAGCACAGGCTCCGGACGCGCAGCCTCAGTGGCCATGGCTCACGGGCCCAGCCGCTCCGCGGCATGTGGGATCTTCCCGGACCGGGGCACGAACCCGTGTCCCCTGCATCGGCAGGCGGACTCTCAACCACTGCGCCACCAGGGAAGCCCTAAAGTGTTTCTTAAAGGGACCTTTGAAGTAAATCTGAACAGACAAATAAGGGAGTCATTATTTGCATTGAAATCAAATAATTCACTGTAGGGTCCTCTTAAAAAAGGAAATCCTGTCCTGAATTTGAGTGAGGTTTCCAGACCATTAGGTAATTGACAGAGGCAGGGAAAACCATCCCTGTGAACAGCAAGAGGAAGCACAATTAGAAGTAATAGGCAAGCAGGTCAGATATTATCATGCAAATCACTGGGAAATAGGGTTTGATCTATTGCACAGAGTCAAATATTCTTCTGAAAGGGTGTGGCGGTTTAACAGTCTTTTTTCAGCCTTTGCAATGCACGCACGAATCTCTACGTTTCACTCTTCTCAACAAAGTCTTTGGGTTCCCGCGTTCACCAGGACTGGTGACCAGTGGTGCGTCTTGGAGGGTCACTAAGTCCTTTCCCCTGGAGGGGCTGGAAGAAATGCACACACCCCTCGCCCCTTCCTTTCATCTGGCTCAGAGCTCCTGGCTGTATCTGGGGGACATTTCCTAGACCAGGACTGTCTGGGGGCCACGAGGGCTCACCTTATGGCACTGCTCGGTCTCCAGCGTTTGTTGTCCGGCTAGCCTGTCCTGCCAGATGCCAGCTGTCATTGGTCCCCTGCTGGAGCCAGCCAGGCAGAGCGAGCAGAGTCGTGGGAACAGTTGTAGCAACAAAGTGCCCAGTTTAGATCCATTCAGGCTTCGTTTAAGAACATTTGGGAACGAAATCCCCTGTGGCCTGATGGGTCCTCAGAGTCCCCCCACCACCACCACCACGGGCTCTCTGAAGGAGAAAACTCCTGCCATTCTGCTCTTGGCCTTCTTGTATTAAAATGTTGCTTTAAGTACAAAAGTAGAAGATGTGCGGTCAAGCTTTGGAGAATAAGCAAAGAGAAGACAATAAGATTTACTCTTAATCCTGGGAATCCAGAGGTAACTCGGGGATCACAGCTTGAGGATAAAATCTCCCAGAATTTGTGTTTGTACACACGGGTGTTTTATCAAAGTATTCCTCTATTTATTTGAAGGGGTTGTGATATGAATACTCTTGTGCAAGCTGCTTTTTAACGGACGATGTTGTGGATGTCTCTCCGGGTTGTTGTGTGTGTTCCCACCTCATCATTTTTAATGAATGTATTCGATTCCACAAACAGGTGTGCTGTGTGTTATTTTTGACCTGTGTCATTTTTCTAAGGATAAATTCTTAGAAGTGGAATGATCAGGTCAAGGATTTGGGGACCTCTCCTAAAGATTTTCCCATTCCCACTTCTGATAATGTGGGATGACTCATTCCAGATGGCTTATTTCCATATGTCCTCACCATCCGCTATGGGCATTAACTATTTTTTGAAATTCAGTAGCCAGATGGTTTTGCATTATTGTTTTATCCTGGATTTCTGGGATCATAAACAAACATGCACATTTTTTTCATGTACTTATTGGCTGTTTGATTTTTCCTTTTGTGAGTTATCTATTGATATACATATATATATATATATTTTTTAACATCTTTATTGGAGTATAATTGCTTTGCAATGGTGTGTTAGTTCCTGCTTTACAACAAAGTGAATCAGCTATACATATACATATGTCCCCATATCTCCTCCCTCTTGTGTCTCCCTCCCAACCTCCCTGTCCCACCCCTCTTGTTGGTCACAAAGCACCCAGCTGATCTCCCTGTGCTATGCGGCTGCTTCCCACTAGCTATTTTACATTTGGTAGTGTGTATATGTCCATGCCACTCTCTCACTTTGTCCCAGCTTACCTTCCCCCTCCCTGTGTCCTCAAGTCCATTCTCTATGTCTGTGTCTTTATTCCTGTCCTGCCCCTACGTTCTTCAGACCTTTTTTTTTTAGATTCCATATGTGTTAGGAAACTATTTATTTTTCTCTTTCTCACTTACTTAACTCTGTATGACAGACTCTAGGTCAACCCACTTCACTACAAATAACTCAATTTTGTTTCTTTTATGGCTGGGTAATATTCCATTGTATATATGTGCCACATCTTCTTTATCCACTCATCTGTTGATGGATACTTAGGTTGCTTCCATGTCCTGGCTGTTGTAAATAGAGCTGCAGTGAACATTGTGGTGCATGACTCTTTTTGAATTCTGGTTTTCTCAGGGTATATGCCCAGGAGTGGGATTGCTGGGTCATATGGTAATTCTATTTTTAGTTTTTTGAGGAACCTCCATACTGTTCTCCATAGTGGCTGTATCAATTTACATTCCCACCAACAGTGCAAGAGGGTTCCCTTTTCTCCATACCCTCTCCTGTGTTTATTGTTTGTAGATTTTTTTGATGATGGCCATTCTGACTGGTTTGAGGTGATACCTCATTGTAGTTTTGATTTTCATTTCTCTAATGATTAGTGATGTTGAGCATCCTTTCATGTGTTTGTTGGCCATCTGTATATCTTCTTTGGAGAAATGTCTGTTTAGGTCTTCTGCCCATTTTTGGATTGGGTTGTTCGTTTTTTTGATATTGAGCTGCATGAGCTGCTTGTAAATTTTGGAGATTTATCTTTTGTCAGTTGCTTCATTTGCAAATATTTTCTCCCATTCTGAGGGTTGTCTTTTTGTCTTGTTTATGGTTTCTTTTGCTCTGCAAAAGCTTTTAAGTTTCATTAGGTCCCATTTGTTTATTTTTGTTTTTATTTCCATTTCTCTAGGAGGTGGGTCAAAAAGGATCTTGCTGTGCTTTACATTATAGAGTGTTCTGCCTGTGTTTTCCTCTAAAAGTTTTATAGTGTCTGGCCTTACATTTAGGTGTTTAATCCATTTTGAGTTTATTTTTGTGTATGGTGCTTGGGAGTGTTCTAATTTCGTTCTTTTACGTGTAGCTGTCTGGTTTTCTCAGCACCACTTATTGAAGAGGCTGTCTTTTCTCCATTGAATATTCTTGCCTCCTTTATCAAAAATAAGGTGACCATATGTGCATGGTTTTATCTCTGGGCTTTCTATCCTGTTCCATTGATCTGTTGACATTTTATGTCTCTTTCTGTTGAGGGGTTCTTTTGTAAAAATGATTTGTAAGAACTCTAATAGGAAGAATAGTACCCTGTGTTTATTCTATGTTGCAGAAATTTCCAGGTTTGCTGTTTATCTTTTTATTTCTTTTATATTATTTTTAACTTACTTTTTTTTTTAACGTTTTAAGCAAATTTTTATCTTCCCCTTTTAAATATTTAAGTTCTGGAATCATGTTAGGAAAATGCTTCCTCACCCGCAAGAGTACATAAATATTTATCTCTAAATTTAACATTTTCCTTCTAAATTAAAAAAATATATTAATGTAGTGTATTGCACAGAGCTTAAAAGTTGAGTAGTATTCAATGGCTTCTTACACCAAGTGGCATGGCATCTGTTACTGTATTTCTGTTTTGTAAATAAGTTCATATGTATCATTTTTTTAAACAAACTTATGGTTACTGGGGGGAAGGGGGGGAGGGATAAACTGGGAGGTTGGGATTGACATCTACACACTAGTATATATAAAATAGATAACTAATAAGGACTTACTGTATTAGCACAGGGAACTCTACTCAGTACTCTGTAATGACCTATATGGGAAAAGAATCTACAAAAGAGTGGATATATGTGTATGTATAACTGATTCACTTTGCTGTACAGCAGAAACTAACACAACATTGTAAATCAACTAGACTCCAATAAAATTTTTTTAAAAAGTGGCATGGCAGTCCCTTGCCGTCCTGGGGAGGTGCTCTGTGAAGCAGGGGTCCAAGGAGCTTGGGCGCAGGAATTCTGCCATCAGGCCGGGGCCCCCTAGTCCTGTGCACAGACTGACCCCTACATACTTGTGGGCAGCGGGCACCGCATCCCAGGCCTGCGCTGGGCCCGGGGCGCCCTTTCATTCATTTTTGCCGAGGCTGGCCTGCTGGCTCTCGGGACACAGGGCACAGGAACCCTGGGGACAGTGCTCTTCTGTCTGCCCGTGACCTGGGCCCCCGAGGCACCGTCATGGCCAGTGTGCACCTCGCAGGGTTCTGGCGCTGACAAGCTGGCTTCTTCCTAGCGTAGACCCTTGGCAGGCACACGATTTCTGTTACCCTTCACCCTGCGAAGGTGGTAACTCCTTCTGCAGTCTGCCTTTCGCATCTCCTCTGAGACGCCCCAGCCACGTCCCTTTGTCCTTGTGGCTTACAAAGGAATAGCTCCCCTGCCCCCCACCCTTCATTTTTTTTTTTTTTTTTTTTTTTTTCGTTACGCGGGCCTCTCACTGTTGTGGCCTCTCCCATTGCGGAGCACAGGCTCCGGATGCGCACGCTCAGCGGCCGTGGCTCACGGGCCCAGCCGCTCCGCGGCACGTGGGATCTTCCCAGACCGGGGCACGAACCCGCGTCCCCTGCATCGGCAGGCGGACTCTCAACCACTGCGCCACCGGGGAGGCCACACCCTTCATTTTAAATTGCGCAGCATTTGGGGGACGAAAGGTGATAAATGAGTAAGATTGATTTGACAGTGTTTACCAGTAATCTAATATATATTTTTATCACTAAATTTTTAAATCCATCTGATATTTAATTTTGGCTATGATATGATATAGGGATCTAACTTAATTTTTTTTTTTTTTTTTTTTTTTTTGTGATACGCGGGCCTCTCACTGTTGTGGCCTCTCCCGTTGCGGAGCACAGGCTCCGGACGCGCAGGCTCAGCGGCCATGGCTCACGGGCCCAGCCGCTCCGCGGCATGTGGGATCTTCCCGGACCGGGGCACGAACCCGTGTCTCCTGCATCAGCAGGCGGATTCTCAACCACTGCACCACCAGGGAAGCCCTAACTTAATTTTTTTTCCAAATTGTTGTCAATTTTTCCAATACTGAATTGAAGGATTTATTGAATTCTAAATTGAATAATTTAGAAATGCTGGTTTTGTTATGTACCAAATTATCATACTCATTTGGGCTCATGTCTAATCTGTTGGATCTCCTCCACTGTAGCATCTATTCATTTTCCTGGTTTAATTATAGTAACTTAAAAAATCTTTGATAGGGCAAATTTCCCCTTATTGTTTCTTATATTTTTAAATTACCAATTTATTTAAATGGGAAAATAATTAGGATTTTTTATGGTCACTATTTATCCAGATATTCCAGAGCTTTCAACTTGTCAAAACCATTTTTTTTTTTTAAAAGCTGCAGTTGTCATTTTTTTTCCTTGGACTCACTTCTCCTTTCTGAATTTTCTAAACCTGAGGCATCTTTGCCGAAGTTATATTTCAAAAACGTTATGTTGCAAAAAAAAAAAAAAAAAACCCCACAAAAACCCCTGGAATGGAATTTCTTGGTGTGTGTGGCTCACCTGTAACCCAGTGTTCTGTCCCCTCAAGTTCAAAGTGGCACAGTGCCGTCAGTCATGGGGAACACAGTTTGTGCGTGTAGCCCGGGTTCAAAAGCAAAAACCACCACAACGTAGAGGAGTGACTCACTGGAACCAATCTGGGCAGGTGGCCCTTGGCGATGCTGGGAGGGGTCAGCTGAATGTTCCAGGCGTGAGTGGATCTTACATGGCTGGAAATGGCTGCCTTGTGGCAGGTGACTTCTGTCATCTGTGGTTTGCTCCTTCCCTGTTTTCTCACCACTTTCCTGTGCCTCTTTCCTGTTCCCTTGAATCATCCCTATTTTTCTTTAAAGTCTGGGCCTGGCTATGGCATCTGGACCTTTACAGATCGATCACCTTACTCCTCTTTAAAAAAAAAAAAAAAAAAAAAATATATATATATATATATATATATATATATATATATATATATATATCTCCATCCCATGTTGTTTGATCCTTTCATAATAGACCATCTTCATTTTCCTTGTTAGCCACTTCTAAAACGTCACACTGTTCCTGGTGTGTTTCAATGCCGATGTCATCAGATGCATCAAATTTCCCCACTGCCGCGTCCCAGTTACTGACTGAGGTCTGGAACTCCCCGAGGCCTTGTCTAAGGTGGCGCCGGGGGATGTCAGCATCATAGCCACTGAAGTCACATTCTTTTTGCTCTTGCCTCCCTTCCCTGCCTGGACCTTCCTTTGCCCACAGTGAGCACTGCCAGATTGAGACCATTGATGTGGGTGGTAGGATCCTGAGTGCCAGGAGCCGGATGTACTGCTTACCATGTGCCAGGCTCCACCCTCAGTATTTTCTGGAGAATCCCAGGCAGTACTTACCAGCGCTCAATGAGGTAGATACCCTGGGACTCCCATTTCATGGGTGGGGAAACTACGCCTCAGAAGGGTTGTGTTGCCCAGGGTTTTACTGCTAGAATGTGGCAGAGCCAGGACCGGGTCAGGGGTCTGATTGGCTTGAACGTCAGTCGCCGATGCTGCTTCTTTGTGAGTGTTTAGAGGCCTAAGGGTAGGCAAAGGCCTCCTCCCTGAGCAAGTCCTTGAGATGGAATTAGGAAGGGCCACCAATAGGAGAGAGGCTGATGACCTAAGGGTAGGGAAAGGCCTCCTCCCTGAGCAAGTCCTTGAGATGGAATTAGGAAGGGCCACCAAGAGGAGAGAGGCTGATGACCTGAAGGGGTGGTACGCGGGGCACGGTGGGAGACTCTGGCAGGGCACTCGGGTGGGAGAGGGCTGGCAGGTATCCCTTTGGAGGTGTTGGCAACTTAACCGGAACCTGCTTCTCTCCTCAGCCTCCGGGCTGAAACCCCCCTGCCCCCCGGGCAGCCTTAAAGAAGGAGGCACAGGCAAAGCACACCCTCCTTTAAACTTGGACCATCTTCCTGGCCCTGGTGAGTAAGGTCATTTCAGGAGAGAGTGCGGAGAAGATGAGTAAATTAGGTTGGCTTTTGTACCTCTTTGGCGTGGAGTACAGTGCGGGAAGCGATCCAGCGTGGCTTTTCCTGGCTGGCTGGAGGACAGAAGAAGATAGCAAACAGTAGGGGACCTTTGCCGTCGTGTTTGTTTTGCCTCTTGGTGCCCTTCGCTGCCTGCCACTCCTGATCCATCAGCTTCCCTCGGATGCCCTTGGCCAAGGGCTCTTAAAGGTGGCTTCCTTTCCAACGCGATGGCCGCCACCCCCGCGTTCCATGAGTCCCCATTTGTTAACCGATGTGAATGCTTCCCTCCGCCCTGTTTTCTGTGCCGCCTTTTATACCCGATGGGTTTGCGTTTCCAGTCCATGTGACCTTGGCTGGGACCCTTTGTCAGAGGAGAGGGTTCCATTCCTGAATTCCTTGGGCCTTTTAGGTGTCAACACTGGCCTCCAGTGTATTTCTTTGTAGACAGACTAGTGTGTATGTTTCAAAGAACAGAGGCCCTCCCTCATATTAGGGCGTCAGAAAGATGAATACACATTTCTAGGATAAATGAATGCCTTCATTGGTGCTCTCGGTCCATCCCAGGATGAGCTCTGCACATTCTCGCATTGGAACCGGCCTCTAGGTCCCTGTCTTAGGAGGCAGCTGGGGAGGTTTTCCTTAAAGTGTGGACTCTGGAGCCAACGCACTCGGGTTTGAGTTCCTGCTCTACCACACACTCGCTCTGCACTTTTTGGAGCCGTTTTAAAATCTGCGCGCGCTTCATTTTCCTCATCTGTAAAATGGGGATAAGATTAATCCCGCCTCACAGAGTATAACCGAGATGTTACTTAACATTGCTTAATTAGAATTGCCTACCGCACAGTAGGCCCTCTAAAAAGAGTCACTATTTTCATGCCTGACCTATTCTGAGAAATTTTCCTTTGGTATTTTCAGGCCAGATGGGCATGGTACCCAGAGAAACTTCTAGCATCGTTACAGCTCCATGAGAGTTCTTGGTGCTGAGTTTTACTTTTCTGCCCCTACTGGCCCCAGGGACCTGTTTTGTTCCAGGTTTACTATGGAAGCATAGTAACTGCAGGGGATGAATCGTCTTATTTCCTCCCTGTCATGGTGGTTCTCCGAAGGACAAGCTTCTTCATATCATTCATTCATTTATTCATGTATTCATGCAGGCGTATATCCAACAGACATTTTGAGTACTCCTTGTATGCCTGACACTGGGCTCGATGCTGGGACAACATTGTGTCTGAAGAGCTCAGAGTCTGGTTGTACTTTGTGGATTTTTGCTGTCGTGGATGATATTTGGTTTTTATGTCTCTTGAGCATAGAATAGCTTCACATTTCTTTCAGCAGATTCCTCTCCACCACAGGGTCTTTGTGAAGGTTGGATCGTGACCAAGAGGGCTCACGGGATGTCCTCCCGATGAACTCAGCGTCTTGGGTTGTGTTCATTTTTGGTCTCTGCATTTGGCGTCTCCCGTCAGCTGCGACCCTCCTCTTGCCAGCAGAAGTTCCTGAGGTGACTGCCACCCTGCCTTCGCTGTCCTCTGCCCGGCTGCTGGGGTGACCTTGTGTCCTGCTTGTGACATTCCTGGGGCCACCCACTATCTTGGGCACTGCTGCCTTCAGGGCCCCAGTGTCTAGCCTGCAGGTGAGAGGCCTGAGTCCAGGGTCAGCCTCCTGCCACCACCTGGACCACAGGCTCAGCCAGGATGCTTTTGCTCCTGAGCCGCACTCTTTTCCAAGGGCCCAGCTCTCAAGCAATTGTGTGGCCCAGATAGTCCTTGATCTTGAGGACCTGGGCGGTGCCTCTGCTCTTAACACCATCTTGATCACAGCATTCTAGATGACCTAAGTCCATGCTGCTTGAACAGCTGAATGGATGAACGTGACCTCCCTTGTGGCTAGATCTGCTTCAAACCCCCCCCCCCCCATCCTCAGGCATACCCCCAGTTTTAAGGCAGAATGAAATCTCAGAAAAAGTAAGTCCTTGTCCTCAGCGCTATCGCCTTATTTCCAAATATTCTTACTCTGTCAACTCCAAAACAATAAGTAAATTTCAGGCCACTTTCCATTTGAATGATGGATTGAATGAATCGAATTTACATGCTTTTCATGTAAATTGGCCCCAATGAGGCTAAAGCTCCAGGGATCCTGTACCTTTCTCTGTCAATCTCTTATAGCCTCTTCTGGATACAATAGGGCTAATTCAAGTTTTAAAAAATAACAGGAAGTGGCAGACTTTTAGACTTCTGCTTGGTCTTCTCCATCTTCAACTATATTTGCTCCCAACTTGGTTAGTCTCTATGGGCAGAATTGTGTCCCTTCCAAACTTTATGTGTTGAAGCCCTAACCCCCCAGTGGGGTGGTAATTAAAGGTGGGGCCTTTGGAAGATAATTAAGCTTAGATGAGGTCATGAGGGTGGGGCCTTCATGATGGGGACACAGTGAGAAAGCAGCCATCTAAAAACCAGGAGGAGAGCTCTCACCAGAAACCAATGCTGGCACTTTGACCTTGGGCTACGAACTTCCGTAAGTGTTAGAAAACAAATTTCTGTTGTTTAAGCCACCCAGTCTACGAAATTTTGTTATGGCAGCTAGTAAAGAATTGGAAGAGCCATTCAGTCAATACTGGGGACCGTGTACAGCTGTTTTCCGCAGATCCAACAGCCTCTTGCTTCCCACTGTCCTGGGTGGGGGTCTCCCAACTCAGCCAACAGGAACCCCCACCTTTGCAGAAAGGTGTCTAGGGCTCTCAGTTTGATACAGATGCCCGAGCAGCCGGAAGTGTCTAGAAGAGGTAGCAGGACATCTTTATATGAGGATCGCAGAAGAAGAGACATAAAATGTATTAAAATTAAATCCTTTCATATTCAACTTATTAATTTAAAAAGATTATAATAGCCTTCAGGGGGAGGCTTACAAAGCAGCTGAACTTTTTGTGTAATTACTTTCAGAAAGAACAACTCAAAATCATCTGCCAGAAGCATCTCTGTTGGCAGGCGAGCTTCAGCATCCCTGTGACACTGGTGGACAGTTCCTTCCACCAGGTGCGTTCATCTAATCACCAGCCAGCTCTTGATCCTTGGAAATTCACAGAGAGACGGTGCCATTCAAAATCAAGATTGGTTTAGGAGATGCACATCCGTTCTGGTCGACACAGCCTGTTCTTGATGCTATAGCCCTTTACGTTCTCTGGTCAAGGCTGTCTCTTCCAAGGTCTGTGCTGCCGCCCCATCACGTGCTGGCACTGATGGCTGCGGGTCATTTGAGTCCTGGCCTTGAAGCAGCCTTGGTTCTGCCTTCAGGCTCCCTGGGGCCCTACCCCCGTGTGGAGGAAGTTCCAGGCAGACCCTTTAGTTTGTAAAATGCTGTTAGTTTCTTTCTAGCTATAAAAATGAAATAGACCCATGGTACAGAGTGCGGAAAGTTCAAACAAATAAGAATACAATGACAGTAAATCCATCACTCAGCAGTGACTAGTATTTGCATTTTGGTTGATTTCCTTCCGATAACTTTTTCTGTGACTAGGTATATCAATATATATCATATATATATGAGACTAGGTATAATAATTACATTTATATCATTGTGATTGTGCTCTGCATATAATTTTATGGCTTGACCTTATAAAAGTAATAGAAGAATAGGATAATAAAAAAACAATAGAAGTGGGTACAAATGAAATGTAAGAGTCCCTACCAGCCAAACTTTACATGTCAGAGGCAACTATTTTTAATCATTTGTCATGGTGAGTACCTGTGGTGGGTGAAATCACTCTAAATGAAGAGCTTCTGTGTTTTTGATTCTCCACCTTAAATGGAATCTCTCCACCTTCTCTTATGAATGATAGATTCCTGCTGCCTTACAGCACTCCTCCCTTTCACCTTCCAGTGACTTATTTTTAAATCTTTAAATTAAATAGCTTTATTGCTTTAGCTCATCTATTTAAATCTTTATTGCTTCATTCATTTTAAGCAGTACCTTTTGATCTCCCACCATGAAAGACAAGGTACTTCACACCCCACAATCCTTTATCCTTTTTTAAAAATAAATTTATTTATTTATTTATTTTCGGCTGCTGTTGGGCCTTCGTTGCTGCACGTGGGCTTTCTCTGCTTGCGGTGAGCGGGGCTACTCTTCGTTGTGGTGCGTGGGCTTCTCATTGCGGTGACTTGTTGTGGAGCACGGGCTTTAGGTGCACGGGCTTCAGTAGTTGTGGCACACAGGCTTCAGTAGTTGTGGCATGCAGGCTTCAGCAGTTGTAGCACACGGGCTTAGTTGCTCCACGGCATGGGGGATCTTCCCTGACCGGGGCTCGAACCAGTGTCCCCTGAATTTGCAAGTAGATTCTTAACCACTGAGCCACCAGGGAAGCCCTCTTTTTCCTTTTTTAACCACTTTTATCACTAGACCATCATGGGGTCAAACACACTTTGTTCTCTGTCTAGAATCAAAACTTCCATGATTCGTCTATTGATTTCAGGTTCAAGAACAAAATAGTGTTTATTTATAATACTATGATTATGTAAATATTATTCCCTGCAGAAACAAACATTGCATCATTAACCCTGTGTCATTTGTAGGAGAAATGTATAAAAAAAGACCCAAACAAGTCGTAACTTGGAAGGAAGAGTGAAGGAGGGGGGAAGCCCACTCTACTTGTATTTGACATTTTTTAATAACTTTTTAAAAGTTCTGTTTTATATTGCTAATATAAATAGCATTTTAATTGAAATATAGTTGATTCAATATAGTGATTCAATATTTTTATAGATTATACTCCATTTAAAGTTATTACAAAACAATGGCTATCTTTCCCTGTGTTGTACAATATATCCTTGTTGATTATCTATGTTGTATGTAGTAGTTTGTATCTCTTAATCCCCTACCCCCTATTTTGCCCCCCCCCACTTCCCTCTCCCCACTGGTAACCACTCATTTCTCTGTATCTGTATGTCTATTTCTTTTTTCTTATATACATTTGTTTATTTTTTAGATTCTGCATATAAGTGATAACATACAATATTTGTCTTTATTTGTCAATATTTGTCTTTCTCTGTCTGACTTATTTCACTGAGCATAATACTCTCTAGGTCATCTACGTTGTTGCAAATGTCAGAATTTCATTCCTTTTTATGGCTGAGTAGTATTCCATTGTGTAAATATACCACATCTTCTTTATCCATTCATCTGTTGATGAACAGTTAGGTTGCTTCTGTATCTTGCCTATTGTAAATACTGCTGCTGTGAACATTGAAGTGCATGTATCTTTTTGTATTTGACATTTGCTATGGACATTTGGCCTCTCCTTCTTTTCCAGCAGATGATCCAGCTTCCACTGCTGTTGGCCGCTGCGAGTCCCTTTTCTCCCTGCCCTCAGGACTCTGTGTCTTATTTGCTCCCACAGTGGTCCTCTGGGATTGCACCTCATCCATAGATTTCACCCACCAATTGGATCCCAAGTTCTGTAATTTCTTGGATTCCCTCTGTGTTTTGCTGAAATAATTTTTTGAGTGATTCTTTTAGGAAGTGTCTATGGATGGGAAACTTTCTAAGCCCCTATCTTGATTGGATTTGTCAATTAATTTTTCCTGTGAGGCTAAAGGGCTTGTTCCATTGTCACCTAGTGTCTGATGATGCCAATGTGTACCTAATGCCGGTATGATTGTCATTCATTAGGAAGTTGTCTGTTCTCTCTGTTAGAGACTTGAAAGTGCTTTCTTTATGCTTGTGTTCTGAAACATTACGAGGTTTTAGATGATGGATGAAGTTCTGGCTATTTGACAGGCCTTTTCAGTCTGAAGGTTCATATCATCAGCTCTTGAAGTGTTTTCTTCTATTACTTCCTTTCCTCTGTGTTCTCTCATTCTGAAATGCTTCTTAAGTGGATGTGGCCCTTCTGTGTTAATCCTTACTGTTTATTAATTAAATGTTTTATTTCTATTTTGATATATTTTCTGCGCTTTCCATGACTTCTCTCTCTAGTGCTTCTGATTTTTTCTCCAATCAAAATTTTCACTTCCCTGAATTCTTGATCTCAGACTGCACATTTTTCGTGGCAGCCTTTCAGATCTCCCTGTAGTGTTATGTGAACATTCTTTCAACTTGTCTACTCTTTCCAGAATCTTCCTCGTTGTTTCTGGGTTCACCTTTTTTTGTCCTGCCCTTTGGTGATGCTGATTTTCCTTTTTTTTTAAAATTAATTAATTGATTTATTTTATTTTTGGCTGCATTGGGTCTTCATTGCTGCATGTAGACTTTCTCTAGTTGTGGCGAGCGGGGGCTACTCTTCGTTGCAGTGTGCCGGCTTCTTATTCCGGTGGCTTCTCTTATTGTGGAGCACAGGCTTTAGGCATGTGGGCTTCAGTAGTTGCGGCACACAGGCTCAGTACTTGTGGTGCATGGGCTTAGTTGCTCCATGGCATGTGGGATCTCCCTGGACCAGGGTTTGAACCTGTGTCCCCTGCATTGGCAGGCGGATTTGTAATCACTGCGCCACCAGGGAAGTCTCTGATGCTGATTTCCTTGAAGTCTCTGGCAATCCTTGTTTGACCATTGGCATTTCTGACATGTCTGAATGAAATGTGTCAAGAGTCAGGTTTCCTCCGAACACCAGCCTCCCCCTACAAATGAGAGGAATGGCAGCAAACCTTCAGAGGGTGGGCCGTGTTGACGAGAAAGATTCATTTTAAGGTTCAAGACTGGGAAGGGGTGAACACGTTGCCCCCATGCAAATGCCAGAGGAGGGGGGTCTCACCCCGGGGCACCCGCGCCAACCCTCAGGCACATCGCCCCTTTCAAAACAGCTTGTTCTCTGGGTGGGAGACCCAGCTCACTCTTCCAAGTAAAAGGCTTTAATGAGTCCCTCCGGGTCCCCCCCATCTCCGTCCAGCTCTTCGTACCAGTCACCTTGAGTGCTCTGTGGCGTCCCACTACGCCTGTCGCCACGGTGGCCTTCCCTTGTCACACTTTCAGCCCCACCTCACTCTGCCTAACTTCATCCATCAATATGAGCAAAATAATTCTGCCTTCCAGAGATGTGCCAATTCTTTGAACTGACAGTGGTCTCCCTCTCCTCCATATTCAAAGCCTTTATGATTTTATTACATTTTGTTCCTCTACACCATGATTTTAATGGCATTTTAGGAGAGAGACGTATGTTCAGGTTTCCTTCTTGAAATACTTCGTAGAGTTAACAGCATGTTATAAAGATTTCTGACATCATTAAAAATTTAGGGAAGCTCACTGATGCACAGCATACACTGATATATATGAATGTACTTTGCTTATTGATTTCTATACTTTTAGATTTTTGTCTTGTTTTCTTCTTTCTTCCTTTCTTTTCTTGTCTTTGTTTTCCCATTTTAAATACAATGCAACACAATTTTTTGGTGCACAAATCTTTGACCATTTCTCAGGATAGATTTCAAACAATAGCGTTTTGGGGTCAAAGGGTGAGAACCATTTTTTGAATGGATACCTAATTGAGACATTGTTTTCTCTAAGCTGTTGTTTTAACTGCTACAGAGTACTAGTCCCATCACAACCTCACTAGCATGTTAAAAACAAACAAAACCCTCCCACACTGAAAAAGCAGATAACAGCATACAAATTACATTTCTTGAATACTTATGAGCTCAACTATTGTTGTCATATGTTTTACTGTTGTCTTTCCAGTTTAGTGAATTGTCTGCTGTGTCCTTTTTGTACTCCCTGTTTGCCTCTCACTCTTACTTATGGTGTTTATAATGTTTAGAAGTTTACGTTGTTAAAATGGCAAGGCTCTCAATCTTTTCCTTTGTAATTTCTTTAGCTTTATTTCAGCTTTGAATGTCCTTTATCTATAAAAGATGAGTTAAATTTTTACATATATTTCACTCTAGATTTTGATTATATGATGTTTTCTGGGTCTACTCCTTTTAAATTGTCTTGTGGTTTCCTTTATGTCTTACTGCATTAAGTAGAACTTGTAGAATAGTGTTACTTAACAGTAGAAGTAATGGGCACTTTGTCTTTTTTCTGATTTTAACAGCAATGTCTCTGCAGTGATTTTCAAAGTGGGGTGTGTAAGGTGTTCTTTTGGGGTGTAGGGAGAAAAGGGAAGAAGGAGGAAATTACACTTTACTAATGTTCATTGTAGAGAGTGACACTGACAGTCCTCAGTTGCCCATATGTGTGCTGGTCTGGTGTGACAGCTGTGATGTGTTCAAGAAGGTGGGCATCCTATAAAGTGAGGTATTGCCGTAGGACCTTCCTCATGCACTTCTTACCAGTTACTTGTGACACAAGTTCCTGGCTGGGGGATTTACAGGTAATGTTAGTCAATTTTAACTAGACTAAAACCCAGAAAATAAGCAAGATGCCTGCCAAGGAGCCCCAGCTTTTGGATCATACTGATCATGCAGGCCCAAGAGGACCACAAGACAATGGCCAAGTTGGCATTTCCTCTGCTTCCCAAAGGAGTCCTTCATCAGCTACTTCATGGGTTAAAATTGACAAGCCAGCAGATTGGGTAAAAACTTAAAAAACTTCTAAAAGACTACTTAAAATGTTGATCTTTATTCACTTTCATGAATAATGAAACCTGGTCTAATCTTTGAAATGAGATGGAAAATGACTCTCAATGACTTTTGTACCCCAAGAAACTGCAGCTTATATCAGGGCAAAGTTCTTCAAAGAGTTGTCAAACAGAAAGCAGAGTCACACACTTTCTGTCATAAATAGGCAAATGGTCCACGTCTGTGATCTCTTCTGAGATGGCAGGGTTTTGCCTGCTACACACACTGAAAGATGACATTTTAACAAAGATTGAGGAAATAACTGCCTTTTTAAGAAACATCTTTATTGGAGTATAATTGCTTTACACTGATGTGTTAGTTTCTGCTGTATAACCAAGTGAATCAGCTATACATGTACATGTATCCCCATATCTCCTCCCAATTGCATCTCCCTCCCACCCCCGCATCCCACCCCTCTAGGTGGACACAAAGCACCAAGCTGATCTCCTTGTGCTATGCAGCTGCTTCCCAGTAGCTATCTGTTTTACATTTGGTAGTGTATATATATCCATGCCACTCTCTCAGTTTGTCCCAGCTTACCCTTCCCCCACCCCCATGCCCTCAAGTCCATTCTGTATGTCTGTGTCTTTATTCCTGTCCTTCCCCTAGGTTCTTCAGAACCATTTTTTTTTTAAAGATTTTACATATATGTGTTAGCATACGGTATTTGTTTTTTCTTTCTGACTTACTTCACTCTGTATGACAGACTCTAGGTCCATCCACCTCACTACAAATAACTCAATTTTGTTTCTTTTTATGGCTGAGTAATATTCCATTGTATACATGTGTCACATCTTCTTTATCCATTCATCTCTTGATGGACACTTAGGTTGCTTCCATGTCCTGGCTATCGTAAATAGAGCTGCAGTAAACATTTTGGTACATTACTCTTTTTGAATTATGGTTTTCTCAGGGTATATGCCCAGTAGTGGGATTGCTGGGTCGTATGGTAGCTCTATTTTTAGTTTTTTAGGGAACCTCCATTCTGTTCTCCATAGTGGCTGTATCAATTTACATTCCCACCAACAGTGCAAGAGGGTTCTCTTTTCTCCACTCTCTCCAGCATTTATTGTTTGTAGATATTTTGATGATGGCCATTCTGACCAGTGTGAAATGATATCTCATTGTAGTTTTGATTTGCATTTCTCTAATGATTAATGATGTTGAACATCCTTTCTTGTGTTTGTTGGCAATCTGTATATCTTTGGAGAAATGTCTATTTAGGTCTTCTGCCTATTTTTGGAATGGATTGTTTGTTTTTTTGATATTGAGATGCTTGTATATTTTGGAGATTAAACATGGAGGCTAAACAATACACTACTAAATAAGCAAGAGATCACTGTAGAAATCAAAGAGGAAATCAAAAAATGCCTAGAAATAAATAACAATGAAAACATGATGACCCAAAACCTATGGGATGCAGCAAAAGCAGTTCTAAGAGGGAAGTTTATAGCAATACAATCCTACCTCAAGAAACAAGAAACATCTCAAATAGACAACCTAACCTTACACCTAAAGCAATTAGAGAAAGAAGAACAAAACCCGCAAAGTTAGCAGAAGGAAAGAAATCATAAAGGTCAGATCAGAAATAAATGAAAAAGAAATGAAGGAAATGATAGCAAAGATCAATAAAACTAAAAGTTGGTTCTTTGAGAAGGTAAACAAAATTGATAAACTATTAGCCGGGCTCATCAAGCAAAAAAAGGGAGATGACTCAAATCAATAGAATTAGAAATGAAAAAGGAGAAGTAACAACTGGTACTGCAGAAATACAAAGGATCATGAGAGATTACTACAAGCAACTATATGCCAATAAAATGGACAAATTCTTAGTAAAGCACAACCTTCTGAGATTGAACCAGGAAGAAATGGAAAATATAAACAGATCAGTCACAAGCACTGAAATTGAAACTGTGATTAAAAATCTTTCAACAAACAAAAGCACAGGACCAGATGGCTTCACAGGTGAATTCTATCAAACATTTAGAGAAGAGCTAACACCTATCATTCTCAAACTCTTCCAAAATATAGCAGAGGGAGGAACACTCCCAAACTCATTCTACGAGGCCACCATCAACCTGATAACAAAACCAGACAAAGATGTCACAAAGAAAGAAAACTACAGGCCAATATCACTGGTGAACATAGATGCAAAAATCCTCTACAAAATACTAGCAAACAGAATCCAACAGCACATTAAAAGGATCATACACCATGATCAAGTGGGATTTATCCCAGGAATGCAAGGATTCTTCCATATACGTAAATCAATCAGTGTGATACACCATATTAACAAATTGAATGATAAAAACCATATGATCTTCTCAATTGATGCAGAAAAAGGTTTTGACGAAATTCAACACCATTTATGATAAAAAACCCTCCAGAAAGTAGACATAGAGGGATCTTACCTCAACATAATAAAGGCCATATATGACACACCCACAGCCAACATCGTCCTAAATGGTGAAAAACTGAAACCATTTCCACTAAGACCAGGAACAAGACAAGGTTGCCCACTCTCACCAGTATTTTTAACATAGTTTTGGAATTTTTAGCCGCAGCAATCAGAGAAGACAAAGAAATAAAAGGAATCCAAATCAGAAAAGAAGAAGTAAAACTGTCACTGTTTGCAGATGACATGATACTATACATAATCCTAAGGATGCTACCAGAAAACTGCTAGAGCTAGTCAATGAATCTGGTAAAGTAGCAGGATACAAAATTAATGCACAGAAATCTCTTGCATTCCTATACACTAGTGATGAAAAATCTGAGAGAGAAATTAAGGAAACACTCCCATTTACCATTGCAACAAAAAGAATAAAATACTTAGGAATAAACCTACCTAAGGAAACAAAAGACCTGTATGCAGAAAACTATAAGACACTGATGAAGGAAATTAAAGATGTGACAAACAGATGGAGAGATATACCATGTTCTTGGATTGGAAGAATCAATATTGTGAAAATGACTATACTACCCAAAGCAATCTACGGATTAAATGCAATCCTTATCAAACTACTAATGGCATTTTTCACAGAACTAGAACAAAAAATTGCACAATTTGTATGGAAACACAAAAGACCCTGAATAACCAAAGCAATCTTGAGAAAGAATAATGGAGCTGGAGGAATCAGGCTTCCTGACTTCAGAAATAACTGCTTTTTAAAGGAAACTCATGCTCAAAGCTCAAAGACAGTTTTGAGAATGGATGGTTTTGGAAATCTTTCTACCATTATGTGATTTTGCTAAAAAACTGTTGTGAGTGTGCTATCTACAAACTCAAATCTGGGAAGTTAAAAAATCTGGGGGCTTCCTTGGTGGCACAGTGGTTAAGAATCTGTCTGCCAATGCAAGGGACATGGGTTTGAGCCCTGGCCTGGGAAGATCCCACATGTCACGGAGCAACAAAGCCTGTGAGCCACAACTACTGGGCCTGTGCTCAAGAGCCACAGCTACTGAAGCCTGCACGCCTAGAGTCCGTGCTCCACAACAAGAGAAGCCACCCAATGAGAAGCCCGTGCACCACAAGGAAGAGTAGCCTCAGCTCACCACAACTAGAGAAAGCCTGCACACAGCAAGAAAGACCGAACACAGCCAAAAATAAAAACAAACAAATAAATTAATTAAAAAAAAACTGGAAACAGAATGTTGTTAACTGCTTAAGAATCTTCCAAATGAAGAAATAGATTGATTTTTGTTAAAAATATGAAAGTGCAACCGCTTTGAATCAGTTTGCAAAATCACCTTTTGAAATTCAGGAAGGTGAAACTTTACCAGCAAAATATCAGCAAAACACTTGGCATGCTTGTGGGATGGATTGAAGAATGAATATTGTGATTTAGTAAACACTGCCAATGACATTTTTCTTCCATTTGGATCTGTAAATTTTTTTGAGGTGTATTTTTGGTTATGGCAGATGTTTTAATCAAGTATGGAAATACACCCAACCTAAAACCAGATCTTCAAATCACTGTATAACAAAACGTTATGTCAAGATTTTCAGTAAGCATGAATAATAGTAAATCACACTGCTTTCAATAAAAATCCAATTTCTGTATTTTGAGAAAAAAAGCATTCATTTTAGCAGTGTTTTAAATTTATTAGGCTAGAGTTGCATGTAGAATTCTCATATTTCATACTGTTGTCTATTTGTGCTTTCCCTGTTTGTTTTAATAAAGTTGTTGGAGATTTGTCTGGTTTTTTGCTTTTGTTTCAGAGAACCAGCTCTTTTAATTTATCTGTTTTCTAATTCATCTCTCTCTCATTATTTTGTTTCTTCTGTTTTCTTAATTTATTTTGTTGTTCTTTTTCTAAAACGTTCGTGTTGAAGGCTTATTTATTTATTTATTTATTTATTTTTGGCTGTGTTGGGTCATTGTTGCTGTGCACGGGCTTTTTCTAGTTGCAGCGAGCGGGGGCTAGTCTTTGTTGTGCTGCGTGGGGTTCTCATTGCGGTGGCTTCTCTTGTTGCAGAGCTCGGGCTCTAGGTGCGTGAGCTTCAGTAGTTGTGGCTCATGGGCTCCAGAGTGCAGGCTCAGTAGTTGTGGTGCACAGGCTTAGTTGCTCCGCGGCATGTGGAATCTTCCTGGACCAGGGCTCAAACCCCTTTCCCCTGCATTGGCAGGCGGATTCTTAACCACTGAGCCACCAGGGAAGCCCTTGAAGGCTTATGTAGTGTTTATATTTTTCTCTTAAAAACAGTAAGAGCATTTAAACACCTCACAGCTTATCTGAATACTACTTTGCTATACCTCATATGCTTTTTAATAAGAATTATTTTCCTTTTTAAATTTTAAATAGAGCCTATAATTTAAATTTTAATTTAAACTTTGATCTAGGAGTATATTAAAAATTTCAATTTTAATGAATAAGTTCTAGAGATCGAAGGTACAGCATGGTGATTATAGCTAATAATACTGTATCATATACTTGAAACTTGCTAAGAGAGTAGGTCTTAATGTTCACACCACAAAAAAAGAGAAGGGGTAATTATGGAACATGTTGGAGGTGTTAGGGAAAGCTATGGTGGTCATCCTTTTGCAACATACGGTTATCAACATCTTATACAGCTTAGACTTACACAATGTTGTATGTCAGTTATATCTCAACAAAGTTAGAAAAAAATGTCTTAGCATTTTAAAATTTTGAATTTTATTATTGTTTCTGTTTATATTCAACTGTCCCAGACCTGCTTTTGAAGACCTTTACTGAAGTTTGCTTTGTGGTCTCATATTTGATAAATTTTTGTAAATGTTCCACAGATATCTGAAAAGTGATCTCTGGGGGGTTGTGGGGACACACACACACTCACACACACACACACACTCACACACACACTCACTCATATACAGAGACACATCAAATCGGCCTTCATAGAAAAATGTCTACATCATTCATATCCTCTTTGTTTTTGTTTTTTGCCCAGGTAATTTGCCAGAGGCTTAGAGGGTGTCTTTAAAATCTTCACCAGTTTTTAAAATCAAAAATATATTTAAATTATTTTTGCTTTATAATGATATGTATATGATGCATAGAGGTTTGTGACTAATATATATATATTTTTTGGATTTTCTGCTTTTCAAACATACCTTCACTATACTTTAAGTGTTTTTTATTTTAAATTGCTTTACAGTTAGAACTTTCTTTTCTTTGACCTTTGCCTTTAAGTCTTTTTCCATACTTTAATTTGTAAACTTCTCTACTCATTTTACTTTAAATGACCTTTAAAGGCAGTAGCAGGTAGTGATTGTGTCTCTGTTGTGTCTGCTTGCTGTTATAAAGGGAGCTGCGTTTCATTTTGTTCCTCTGTGGGTAACCTGTATTTTCTAACCTGGATGCTCAGAAGACATTTCCTTATCTTTGAAATTCAGAAATGTCACAAGGATATCTAGTTCTGTCAGCATGTTCACTAAGCTAATGTGGATTATTTACCTGCAACAAATGAAGAGATGCTGGATAAACATATAACAAAAAAGTTAACTCTGTAGCTCAGCCAGTCCTTTGCCTGCTTGCTTACAGATTTATCTTTCTCTCTCCCCCTGCTCCACTCTGCATAGTAGGGTCTGTCCAAGGAAACTACATTTCCAGATTCCCTGGCCAAAGGGAGGCACCAACAGGAGGGGAGAAGGTGAGGACAGAGAGGGAGGCTCCCCACCCCTACCTGCCTTTGACAGATGTCTCCATGGTGCCTCTCCCTCTTAAGGGTTCCTGCCCTGCATCTTGGCAGAGCAGAGCTTTTCCCTGCATGATCCCAGATCCTACTGGGCGACCCCTACCATGGTTCTAGCTCCTCTGGGCATCCCACCTTTGAGGTCCTGGTCATACTGCCATCGCCATATGTCCCTCCAGAGTAGGGATAGGAGCAACTTTCTGGTATTGCTAATCTCTGCTAACCAGCCTCTCGGCAGGGAGTTGGGGGTTGCTTTTCAGCCCTTCTGCCCACTTGGTAGGTAGCTCACTGTTGCACGTCTTTTTATTGAACTAGCTGATAGGCTCAGTTTTCCTGACTACACTTTTCCTGTTTTACACATTAAAGTAACTTAGTGTGAAAGAAAGGAAGGGGAAACTCAGAGCCCAGAGAGGAAAGCGTAGGGGTGGATGCTGCTTCAGGGTAGGGAAACCCCCAAAGGCTCTGGTAGGTGGGAGTCTTAATGTTTATGCCGGGAGGAAAGGTGTGGTCTTGGGTCCACAGCAAGCAGGAAGCAGGAACTCAGACCCTGGTTTGGCTGCCTCTCCCATAAGAGGGGACTAGACTCAGTCTGACCACTGCTCAGCAAAGTGGCTGAGATGCTTATGTCTACCAGGAGCTATGGCTGCCAAAGGAAAAGGCCCCCGTGACAAATGAGAACTCCAAACCTGTGCCTCGGGGACGTGCAGTCCATATCTACACTACCCATGTGGTGCACGCCTTCCAGGCCAAGAATGAATGGACAAACTGGTCCCCAACTGGTGAAGCCTATGGTACCTGTGCCTTGGGCACAGATCTCTGCGCATGTGAAGCTCAAAAGGGAAAAGCAACACCTGCTGAAGATGGCCCTGCCCACAGAGTGAAACCACACCTGGAAACGGTTTACTGCTAGAGAAATCAGAGACGTACCACAAAGAAGATTAGTGCCTTAAGAAACTGAGATAATAGAATGAGATTCTGAAAGAAAATATGCAAAGGTCAGAGAATAAAGATTATAAGGAGAGATTTATACTCAGTGATAAATAAAAGATGGATTTATAAAAGAAACTAAACTGCTGGAAATGGAAAACATCATCATTTAGATGAAAACTGAGCAGACAGGTTAAACTGTAAGTTAAGTTACAACTGAAAAAAGAATTTGTGAATGTAAAAATAATTCTGAGGAAATTGCTTACAAGAAACACAGATAAAAATATGAAAACTTTAAACAAGTTTAAAGGGGGGGTGGGATGAATTGGGAGAGTGGGATTGACATACATACACTATTGATACTATGTATAAAATACATAATTAATGAGAACCTACTATATAGCTCAGGGAACTCTCCGCAGTGCTCTGTGGTGACCTATATGGGAAGGAAATCTGAAAAAGAGGGGACATAAGTATACGTACAACTGATTCACTTTGCTGCGTAGGGGAAACTAACACAACATTGTAAAGCAGCTATACTCCAATAAAAATTAGTTTAAAAAAAGTTTAAGAAACTTGGAAAATACAATAATATATCATTTAAAGTTTAGTTCAAGGACCAGTAACCACACTGCATATTTTAAGAAGGAAGGGATTTAATACAGGGAATTTGATGCTTACAAAATTGTTGAAGGGCTGAAGGACTGGATTTTGGATGGCTCTCCAGAATGACTCACAGAATAATTCAGATTGATCCTCCAGGAGATTTACTACCACTAAGACTGCCACTGGAATCTGCTTGTAGTTCCTAAAACTTCCTCTGGACCCCCCCAAAACCTGGAAAATGGACTTGAAGTTGATCTGAGGATTCAGAAGCCATTGCTCTTCTGCCACCACCTTGACTACTTCTTCATAGCCAGGAAACTGGAGAGTGGACGGCGGAACACTGTTGCAGGAAAACATCATGTTTCCATGACATTTCTTGCCTGTAGAAACAATCAGAAATGGTTAGGAAAAAGACCTTCATCCAGCGGCATGCTGGAGCCACCTCATACCAGCGTATGAAAGACACTTGTTGGGGCTTCCCTGGTGGTGCAGTGGTTAGGAATCCGCCTGCCAATGCAGGGGACACGGGTTCAAGCCCTGGTACTGGAAGATCCCACATGCCGCGGAGCAACTAAGCCCATGTGCCACAACCACTGACCCTGCACTCTAGAGCCCATGAGTCACAACTACTGAGCCCACGTGCCACAACTACTGAAGCCCGCACGCCTAGAGCCCATCCTCTGCAACCAGAGAAGCCACCAAAATGAGAAGCCCACGCACCACAACAAAGAGTAGCCCCCGCTCGCCGCAACTAAAGAAAGCCCACGCACAGCAACAGACTCAACATGGCCATAAATAAATAAATAACTTAATTAATTAAAAGCAGGGGGGAAAAAGACACTTGTTAAATTTTCAGGAATTTTACGAGTCAGTTATTAAGCATAGCCATTCTTAAATGCATGATAAATGAAATATAAACTTAAATTCTCAGATGAAGTATAAACTTACAGTGAAATATATTACATCACCACGGTAATAAATACTAAAAACTCTTCACTTCCTAATTATTTGACTACACTTTATTATTATCTATGATTTTGTGGTTAATTTAGTCTATGACATGTATATGGTGAAAATACTGTATAATGGTGTGCTGGTATACTACTTCACATCTCTTCACAATTCCATGTTCACTGATATCACCTTGTTGCTCGGAATTGGCCATTGTGGGAGTATTTCTACCATGGATAAGGGTAAATGCTATGGATCAAGATGTTTTTTGAGATCCAGCACACCATACCATTGTATTCATCTCTCTTCTACATTCCGAACTTGTGCAAGTGCTTTCTAATTTTGGAACTAATTCTCATACAGAGCTCTAGTAGCAATGGAGTCTGGAAAACAAAGTTATTAGCTTTTCAGCTTTTTTAATCTGATGGGGTATGAATGAATGCTGGATGAACCAGTCAAGAGTATTGAGCTTGAATGAAGAGGTCCAACATACATCTAATACATCTCTTTATGAAAGAGAGAATATCGAGTTGGGGAGAGAGCCTATATCTGAAATTATAGACTTAGAATGGCCCAGAATGAGTATTAACAGGTGAACAAGTAGATTTCTCATCAGCAACAACATATCCTCCAAGTACTAAGTAAATAATTTGTAGTTCTTTACCAAGTTGAACTATAATTCAACTGAGATTGAAATAAAGACTTTTTTTTTAAGGACAAGGACCAAAAAGCTTTCCATTTATAATTCCTTAATGAAAGAATTACTACATTCCCTTCATTAAGAAGGGAATTGAACCCAGAAGAGTGCAACAGTGAGCAGAGAAATTAGTAAACTTGTAGAAGCAGAGAAATTAGTAAACTTGTAGAAAAGTCTAGGTAAGCATTGGTTGTAACATGCACCGATAACAACTACAATAATAATGACTGATATTGAGGGGTTTAAAAGTACGGTTGAACTGAAATGTTAGAAAACAATAGCATGGAAGAACAAAGCAATCCCAAAATGATAAACAACCCAGTAGATAAAGGTAAAAAGCAAATTGTAGGAGAGGAAATTAGAATGGCCAAAAAACATATAACAGGATGCCTAAACTAGCAATCAAGGAAATCCAATTAAGAAAGAAACAGTCTGATCATACTCCTTGTCAGCAAGGCTATGGGGGAAATAGACATGCCGATAGACTAATGGTGGGTCTGTAAGTTGCTACAGCCATGATGATGATTTTAAAAGATGTTTACAAATTCTTTGATACTCCATCGTTCAAAAGGTGGAGCCTAGTTTCTCTCCATGAGTGTCGGCTTTCCTGAGCATCTTGCTTTTAATGAACAGAATGTGTCAAAAATGACGGTGTGATTTCTGAGACCAAATCATGAAAGCCCCCTCATTCTGTGTCTTGGATCACCTGCTAGGGGAAGCCAGCTGTCATGTCATAAGAACACCTGAGCAGCCCTCTGGAGAGTCCCCTGAGGATGTTGTGAGCAGCCATGTGAGTACACCATCTTGGAAGTGGATCCTCCAGCTGCAGTCACACCTTCTGACGGTGGTAGCCCTGATCGGTGTCTTGACTGCAACCTTCTGAGAACTCCTGAGCCAGAACCACCCAGCAAAGCAATTCCTGATTCCTGACCCACAGAACCTGTGAGATAATAAATATTTGCTGTTTTAAGCCACTAAGTTCAAGGGTAGTTTGTTATGTAGTGACAGACAACTAACCCAACCACTGTGGAGAGCACTTTGGAAAAATTCTGTTAATATTTTATCTAGGTATGTAGGCTAGAGAAATTCCCCTAAATTTATGCAAAGAGACACACGAAGATGTTCTTTGCAGGATACTTTTATTTCAATTGGATAGTGGATAAATGAATTGCAATATGCTTTTACAATGGAAAACTATGGCACAGTTAAAAGTAAATTACGTATATGGATTTGGGTAAGTCCCTAAACTCTAATATAGATTGAAATGTGCAAATTGCAAAAGCTTATGTACAGTGTGATATTATTCATGTAAGTTGAAAGATGTATACAGTGATACTATAATATATTCTATATAGTTACACCCAAATGTAGGAAAATTTAAAATCATGGACCGGAAGGATACATTCCACCTCCAGAATAGTGTTGTCACAGCTGAGTGAAGGAGGTGGAGGAATAGCGTAGATGGGCAGGGCTTCGCTGTAAGATATTTCTTTGAAAAAAATCTAAAGCAAATGAGGAAAAATATCAGCCCATGTTCAATCTGGGTGGTGGGTCCATGGGTGAATTATATTATTTGCTGAATTTGCCGTTTGTTTGAAATACTCTTCGTTGCCAGTAATGTAGATTTTCATTCCACTGCTGTTTTTGGATTTCTCCTTTGCTTTGCAAAGACCAGCACCTTTTCCAAATCAGCTTGCCTCTCAGCAAGCTGTCTTTGCTTTCTGACTTGCTATCTCCTCACTGTATGCTGAGATTTCCTTATGAATTTGCATTCTTATTTCATAGACACCCTGGTTTCTTACTTATTTTTAAGGATGTAACCAGAAGCTTTGTAAAACTGTCTTCTTTCTTGTATCATACTATTGTTGACAATCTGTTTTTGGCTCTTCTTCTTCTTGAAAGTGCTTCTTCCTCTGATGATGCAGAATTTTTATTTAGATCCTCACGTTGGTGTTTTCTGCTTACTCATTCCTGTCTGATTTGAGCTCTATCCAAACCCTCCTTGCCAATTGGCCTGCCCCTGCAGGATCTTTACAAGAGAACACAATTGTTTTATAAGTGCTTAGCCCAACGCTCAGCTGGTATCCATCTAGTGCATCTTTGTTGGAGTAAGTAGGGATCTTCTTCTCCCTATAACTTAACTCTTGGACTCTCAGGAGGAGACATACATTTGTGGGGTATCTGAGCTCTTCTGCAGTTCTTCCTTAATCAAAAGCAATACACAAAAAACCATAAACCCTACAGGTCATTGTTTCATACTGACACTCATGCCCATAACGAATTTCACATCTTCACGTGCAGAGCCCGTGCCTCAGACCCTTCTATTCCTAGCTGTATTGCAGACTGGGAGGGATGATCCCTGGGTAGCTAGAGGAAGGGGATTGTTGATTCACAGTGGTGCTAAGGGCAGTGAGGGTTTGACCCTGGCTGCTTTGGAAAAGCAATTCCAACAGAGTCCGAAGGGTGATTGTCTGATGTCATCATGGTTGGTCATTCCAGAGTCCCAGAAATAGAAGGGAATTTGGGTAGATAAAAATCTCCTCTTATTCCTTTACTATCTGACTCTATTATTTAGTCTGCATTCAAAGTGTGGGTATGCCACTGATTATTTTCCATTTTAATCCTAACTGTGCCGACTTAATGGAAGCTTCTTCCACGCCCTGGCATTGGTGCTGTTGGGAATGGGATTATTTTTGTGTGCCTTCATGGATATTTTTAGGGGAATTTGGCAAAGGCTCTATCATGGTTGGGTAGGCTCTTTAGCTTCTAGAATGCAGGGTCAACATTGCCCCATGTAGTCCGCTAAATGGAGGGCAGAAACCCCAGCACTGTATTCCAGGTGCTCAGAAGATGGCCCAAACTTCAGCTGACATCTCGTATGTCCTTTCCTTTCTTGTTTTTTAAATTTCAAACAAAGCATATTATGGGGTTTTATTTCCATGTATATTTGAAATGTTTATGATGTTTAAATGCTTCAAATATTACTTTTTAACACTAGACTTTTCAATGTGGTATAATAATTCTGTTTGAATAACACATTGTGTAGAGTATTTTTTTGGATTAAAAAGTTTTTTATTTCTTTAACTATGGTTGATTTACAATATTGTGTTAGTTTCAGGTGTACAGCTTCAGATTCTTTTCCATTATAGGTTATTACAAGACACTGAATATAGTTCCACGTGCTACATAGTGAATCCTAGTTATTTATCCATTTTATGTATAGTAATGTGTACCTATTAATCTATACTCCTAATTTATCCATCCCCATCCCCTTTCCCCTTTGGTAACCATAAGTTTGTTTTCTATGTCTGCTGTACCTCCTTTCCAAAGTCCATCTAAGACTTTAAAAACTCTTAAATTAAGTTCCTTGAAAAAATTGCGGAGGCAAGTTCAAATACATTTCTCTACATGTCTTTCTTCCTCTCTCTCTGTATCTGTAACCCATTACGAGAAATTGATGCAACTTAAAGTACTTTAGAGAGAAGTGCTTCTCAAACTAAACTATTTGTGGGGAAGGACTAGTGTTTTTGTTTTGTTTCGTTTTTTGTTTAAAGCTCCAGTCCTTGGCAGAGTGATTTCTGTAAAATGCAGAAAGAAAGAATTAGTGGAAAAATAAAATTAAAAAAGCAAAGATATACAAAAATCAAGTCAACTGGTCACATGCTTAGGTGTTGGGACAATGCTCCAAACTGCTATAAAAATTTCAATGCTTTCTTTCACTTCCTGTCCTTATCTATCTCGTTGCAAACAAGCAGTAGAGAGTATTCAGCTGGCAGTGGTTCACACACTACACTCTGAGTCGTGTTGCTTAGGAGGCCCTGCAGAATTATGTTCTGGGGTACTCTTTACCCAGAATAATAACATCAGCCTACAGGAATGTGCCTGGGTCTTCAGCACTGCTGAGAAAAAAAATGGAAGTGTTAGTCTGGGTTCTCCAGAGAAACATAACCAATAGGATATATATATATATAGAAAGAAATTTATTGTAAAGAATTGACTCAGATGGTTTTGGAGGCTGAGAATTCCTACAGTCTGGCGAGCTGGAAACCCAGGAGAGCTATTGGTGTCAGCTCCAGCTGGAGTCCAGGTCCAAAGGCAGGAGAAGACTAATGTCCTAGCTGACACAGACGGAAAGAACACATTTTCCCTTACTTTTCCTTTTTGTTTTATTCAGGCCTCTAACAGATTGGATAAGGCCCAGCCACCTTGGGAAGGGCAATCTTCTTTACTCAGACTACCAGCTTAAATGTTAATCTCACCCCAAAACACTCTCACAGACACACCCAGAGTAATGTTTAACCAAATATCTGGGCACCTTGTGACCCAGTCAAGTTGACACAAAATTAACTGTCTCTGAAGAGCATCATTTCTTGACATCTCTCAAGTCAAAGTATGTGGGGCTCTTTGGTTTTTTTTTTTTTTAACATCTTTGCTGAAGTATAATTGCTCTACAATGGTGTATTAGTTTCTGCATTAAAACAAAGTGAATCAGCTATACATATACATATGTCCCCATATCTCCTCCCTCTTACATCTCCCTCCCTCCCACTCTCCCTATCCTACCCCTCTAGGTGGTCACAAAACACCGAGCTGATCTCCCTCTGCTATGTGGCTGCTTCCCACTAGCTATCTATTTTATGTTTGGTAGTGTATATATGTCCATGCCACTCTCTCACTTTGTCCCAGCTTACCCTTCCCCCTCCCCGTATCCTCAAGTCCATTCTCTAGTAGGTCTGTGTCTTTATTCCCGTCTCGCCCCTAGGTTCTAAATGACCTTTTTTTTTAAGATTCCATATATATGTGTTAGCATACAGTATTTGTTTTTCTCTTTCTGACTTACTTCACTCTGTATGACAGACTCTAGGTCCATCCACCTCACTACAAATAACTCAATTTCATTTCTTTTTATGGCTGAGTAATATTCCATTGTATATATGTGCCACATCTTCTTTATCCATTCATTTGTTGATGGATACTTAGGTTGCTTCCATATCCTGGCTATTGTAAATAGAGCTGCAATGAACATTTTGGTACTTGACTCTATTTGAATTATGGTTTTCTCAGGGTATATGCCCAGTAGTGGGATTGCTGGGTCATGTGGTAGTTCTGTTTTTAGTTTTTTAAGGAACCTCCATTCTGTTCTCCATAGTGGCTGTATCAATTTACATTCCCACCAACAGTGCAAGAGGGTTCTCTTTTCTCCACTCTCTCCAGCATTTATTGTTTGTAGATATTTTGATGATGGCCATTCTGACCAGTGTGAAATGATATCTCATTGTAGTTTTGATTTGCATTTCTCTAATGACTAATGATGTTGAGCATCCTTTCATGTGTTTATTGGCCATCTGTATATCTTCTTTGGGGAAATGTCTATTTAGGTCTTCTGCTCATTTTTGGATTGGGTTGTTTGTTTTTTTTATATTGAGCTGCATGAGCTTGTAAATTTTTGAGATTAATCCTTTGTCAGTTGCTTCATTTGCAAATATTTTCTCCCATTCTGAGGGTTGTCTTTTGGTCTTGTTTATGGTTTCCTTTGCTGTACAAAAGCTTTTAAGTTTCATTAGGTCCCATTTGTTTATTTTTGTTTTTATTTCCATTTCTCTAGGAGGTGGGTCAAAAAGGATCTTGCTGTGATTTATGTCATAGAGTGTTCTGCCTATGTTTTCTTCTAAGAGTTTTATAGTGTCTTGCCTTACATTTAGGTCTTTAACCCATTTTGAGTTTATTTTTGTGTATGGTGTTAGGGAGTGTTCTAATTTCATTCTTTTACATGTAGCTGTCCAGTTTTCTCAGCACCACTTATTGAAGAGGCTGTCTTTTCTCCCCTGTATATTCTTGCCTCCTTTATCGAAGATAAGGTGACCATAGGTGCATGGGTTTATCCCTGGGCTTTCTATCCTGTTCCACTGATCAATATTTCTGTTTTTGTGCCAGTACCATACTGTCTTGATTACTGTAGCTTTGTAGTATAGTGTGAAGTCAGGGAGCCTGATTCCTCCAGCTCTGTTTTTCTTTCTCAAGATTGCTTTGGCTATTTGGGGTCTTTTGTGTTTCCATACAAATTGTGAAATTTTTTGTTCTATTCTGTGAAAAATGCCAGTGGTAGTTTAATAGGGATTGCATTGAATCTGTAGATTGCTTTGGGTAGTATAGTCATTTTCACAATGTTGATTCTTCCAATCCAAGAACATGGTATATCTCTCCATCTATTTGTATCATCTTAAATTTCTTTCATCAGTGTCTTATAATTTTTTGCATACAGGTCTTTTGTCTCCTTAGGTAGGTTTATTCCTAGATATTTTATTCTTTTTGTTGCCATGGTAAATGGGAGTGTTGTCTTTGGTTTATTACTTTGCCAAGAAATGTACCAGTTCTTCGAACCTGAAAACAGGAACTCACCCCTTTGTTTTTAACCTGCTGACATCTTGTCCTTGATGTGACCATGATGCCAGGTGATACCCAGGAAATTGACTCTTTTTCAGCTCTGGTGCTTTTCATTCAAATAGCCCCCTCCTCCTGATACAGTCAGCTGCTTGCTGATACTGCTCAGCACTGGGGCCCCCAGTGCTCTGTTGCTGACATTCTGGATCCCTTGGCACCTTAGTGTGCAATGCCAGCCAGATCCTCTCTGAAACTCACCCTCTGCCAGGTCCTTCCTGACCCTCCTTCAAAACACAGTGTGTTTTATCTTCCACCTAACACATCATGAATTTCTTTTGCCCTTCATCCTACTTCACGTAATCCTTAGCAAAGAATTACTGATGATGTTTATTGAGAACGTACCTGATGCTAAATCAAGTGCTTTCCATACCTTATCTTATTTCATAGTTACAAAAATACTATTCAGTATGTATCCAAACCACAGTTTTACAGAGGAGGAGACTGAGGCTTACAGAGGTTAATTAATTTGCCTACATGGCTAATCAGAGCAGAGCTAGAATTTAAATCTAACACTGCTTTTGACCAGAAAGCCCTGATTCTTAGCCAGGAAACCATACTGCCTTAGAGAAAATACAGAAAAATTGTTCACATGGTAAACAGTCAAATAATATTTCTCAATGAGTAAAATGGCTCTTGAAAAGAAATATATATATATATTCATTGCCCACCATCTCTTTAAGTTTTAGCTCAGGACTGTGTTTTTCTTTGCTGGTGAACTTGTACATTTCCCTTCCATAGCCAAAGAGAGGATCTTGAAGCTTGGGTTTCCCCAGGTGGCTTGGAGTGAAATTTAGTCCTTAATTGCAGCAGCTGTTTTTAGCTTACTTGGTATAATGCTCTTCCCTTTTTTGAACATGACTTTATTTATCTATATGGCTGGTTCAATTGCACGTGTTTTCTTTCCCACTAGACTTTGAGCATTTTGGGTGAATGAACTGAATAGGTACCTAATTTTGTAAGCTGCTTTTTCCAGAAGCAATTATGTTGGTCTTTCAAGTGGGACTCAGTTGTGACCAGTTTTTTTCTGCAAAGTACTCATCGTTTCTTCTGTGGCTGAACGTGGCTCGGACAGGCATGTTTGAGTATAACCTTGTTACCGCGGCTGTAAAAATGTGTGCGTGGCCGGTCCAAAGCTTCAGGCAACCAAGTAAAAGGTGATAATGGGAAGCTATTTACAAAATGCTGAGAAACTAGAGAGATGAGTGGTGAAATGGGGAGAAACGCCTTCCGGGCCTGTATTGACCTGAGGGGGGCCTCCCTCCAGGTGGCAAAATTAGAGAAGATCGGTGTGAGTATTTCCCCATGTTAAGGAAGGATTTAAAACGATGGTTAAAAATTACAGCTGGTGAGACTGCTGGGTCCCGGGGCCAGTGCTGAGAGGGAAGCGTCAGCCAGTGTTGATGTCTCATCCCCTGGACCATGGGAATCTGTCCAGGCTGAAATGACCATGGCCACACATGGCGCCCCAAATCAGGACTGGCCTTAGGAAAGGGAGAGCAGTCCTAGCTTGTGCATCTGATTCTCACCTTTAAACCTGTTTGGTCTGAAATCTAACTTTGAGAAAAGAGGAGATGGTAATTGAATTCTTTTTCCAAAGAAAGGTTCTTGCCTATTTATGCATAAGGATAGATTTGGCCAGGAGGGGGAAAGTCTGACTTATATCAATAGTTAGCTGAAGATGTACCCCTTACAACTGGCAAAGGCATGCGTACTCTGGAACTCCCCCCACTCCCCCACCCCCGGTCACTTGCAGTTGCCCCGTGGATGTATGTATGTTTTGTTAGCTGTGCAGAGTTAAGACTGGGCTGGAGGCTGGCAGCTGGCTCTTTTGCCTCTGCCATGTGTTTTGGGCCCAGAACATTTGTGAGAGTTGCCCCAGTTGTTATGGTGAGAGAAAAGTACCTCTGATAGAAATAGAGAAATCAGGAAGTGTGGCCTATTTTTTAGGAAGATAATTAGTTCGTTTTTCTACATCTTGAGTTTGAAATGAGAGTTTGACATCCAGGTGGAAATGTCTGGTGCTGAGCTGAGGCTGCTTAGTTGAAAGAGAGCTTAGGTGGCTTGTGTTCTAGATGGGATTCTTTAACTAACTGGCATTCTGCTCTTGGTCAAGCCCTGTAACTTTTAAGAGTCTCTTGGGTTGATCTCTAAGTCAGCAGCTCTCAGCCCATACAGGGGTACGCTGGGGTGAGTTCTAGTTGGGAGGGAGAGAGAGGAAGGGGCGTCCTCTCGGGCCTGTCACTCAGTGGTGTCACAAGGAAAAGAAGACAGGGGCCCCCACCCCCCTCCAAACATCCTTCATCAGGGACAGTCGCTGTCATGAGTGTGGCTTGAGGGATGGCAAGGTTTGGGAGGCCTGAAGCCCTGAGCAGTCATCCCCAGAGACTGGCCTTCTGTCACTGTCTCTTCCTGTAATTTACACCTTGTTACTCAGCAGGGCCTGGAGGGGCCGCTAGGACCACTCCAGCTTAATGCACAGATGCAAACTTTAGTGCCCAAAGGGGTCCTATGGAGGACTCACATGGAGAATGACAGGTGTATATGGGGAGAGAGCACAGGGGCCGATTCTCTCCCACAGAACCCCTGTCAGGGAGGCCCTCAGCCTCTGCTTGGATGCCCCCATTGGCGGGGAGATTACCCCTTCTGGTGCTGCCCAGTTTACCTTCCTCCTGGAGCTCTGTTAAAAGGGTGTTCCCTACCCGCACCCTAGAATTGACTCCCCCTCCTGACTGCCAATTCCCTAATTCCACCCAGAGGCTTCTCACTCCTCTTAGCCCCCTTTGCAGATGGTGAAGCAGAACCGGACATGCTCCATGGCTCACTCACTATAACAGAGCTTGCTCTTTCCCCTTTGGAGAGATCCAACTTTCTCTCTTTCTCTCTTTTTTCATGTTCTTTTCCATTATAGTTTATTACAGGATATTGAATATAGTTCCCGGTGCTAAAAAATAAGACCTTGTGTGTTTTTTTTTTTAACATCTTTATTGGAGTATAATTGCTTTATGGTGGTGTATTAGTTTCTGCTGTATAGCAAAGTGAATCAGCTATATGTATACATATATCCCCATATCTCCTCCCTCTTGTGTCTCCCTCCCTCCCACCCTCCCTGTCCCACCCCTCTAGGTGGTCACAAAGCACCCAGCTGATCTCCCTGTGCTATGCAGCTGCTTCCCACTAGCTAGCTATTTTACGTTTGGTGGTGTATATATGTCCCTGCCACTCTCTCACTTCGTCCCAGCTTACCCTTCCCTCTCCTTGTGTCCTCAAGTCCATTCTTTATGTCTGCATCTTTTTTCCTGTCCTGCCCCTAGATGACCTTGTGTTTTATCCATTCAGTATATAATACTTTGCATCCCAAACTCCCAGTCCAACCCTCCCCTGCCCCCCCACCCTTGGCAACCACAAGTCTGTTCTCTATGTCTGTGAGTCTGTTTTGTAGATAAGTTCATCTATGTTCTATTTTAGATTCCACATATAAGTGATATCGTATATTTGTCTTCCTCTTTCTGACTTACTTCGCTCAGTATGATAATCTCTTGGTCCATCCATGTTGCTGCAAATGGCATTATTTTGTTCTTTCTTATGGCTGAGTAGTATTCCATTGTATGTATGTACCACATCTTCTTTATCCATTCATCTGTCGATGGACATTTAGGTTGTTTCCATGTCTTGGCTATTGTAAATAGTGCTGCTGTGAACATAGGGGTGCATGTATCTTTTTGAATTAAGAGTTTTGTCTGGATATATGCCCAGGAGTGGGATTGCTGGATCATATGGCAACTCTAGTTTTTTGAGGAACCTCCATGCTGTGCGAGACCCATCCTTCTAACTGTGTCTCTCTTCCCTCCCTTTCACTTTAGTCTGGAGCCTCTGGCCCGCCTTGTACTGGTGGGAACTTCAGAGTCCCAGGGATGGTGCCCTGGTACGAGGAGCTTGGAGGGTTTGTTCATCTGGTCTAAGGGGATGCTTTCATTTCCTGTGAGCATGCTGGAAGCTGCTTTGTTTTGGGGACACCTTGAGATGCTGCCCACCTTTCCTGCAGGGCAGGTGTGATTGGTGTCTCAGAGGGCTATGCTCACGAGCCACTCGTGCGGGCAGGTACAGGGCTCCTTCTCAGAGGTACAGACTGTTGTCTGTGTTTACTCAGAGTCTGACATTTCCGACCTGCTTTGAGTGCAGTGTAAGCGCAGCACCTGCTTTACCTGGGAAAAGTGAAACACTTGGATTTCCACACAGTCACGGCTAAGACATATGGTCACTGGGCAGCCTCACATTTTGGGGTGTGTAGTCCTTTCCTATGAGGATGGAGGAAGGGTTTATCAGGCCAGGGAAAGGAGCAGAGAGTATCCTTGTTTGCATGGAGAGACAGTTGGGTGGTGCCGGGGTATCCCACCGTCTGCCAGGACCACATGGCTCAAGTTCATCATTAAATGGGGAAAATGAAGTAAGATGTACAATGAAGGAAGGGGTAGAACTTGGGATCCTTCGGGAATTGCTCTGGCCGCGGGAGCCCTGGAACTCTCTGACTTTCCCTCTACTGATGTTATTGTTATTTAAAAAATACTCCTGGCCATCTGAACACCAGGGTGGTCCTTCAAGGAAGGAAAGGAGGAATGGATGATGATGTCTTTCTCTCCCCTGCCCCCTGTCTCTTGTGAGCAGGGAGAAGATGCCTTTTCACCACGTGACCGCCGGCCTGTTGTACAAGGGGAATTACCTCAACCGATCTCTCTCTGCCGGCAGCGACAGCGAACAGCTGGCCAACATCTCTGTGGAGGAGCTTGACGGTAAGGAGCCCGCCTTGCGCGGAGGCCGGCCACCCAAGGGAGGCATCTGGGGCTATCGTGCGTCTGAGGCGCCGGCCGTCAGCTCTGGCCAAGTCTAACCACGATGCAGCAGGAAAGAGTTCAGAGATCACTTCTGCCTAAATGACTTCTTTGTGTGGGATGGACCTGGTAGCCTGAAAAACCTATGGTGTATATTTTGGTTCCTTTGGATACCGAAAGGAACCCTTTGACTGGGGAGACGGGCTTCTACTCCTGCCACGTGTTTTCCAGTTGATGGAATCTTTTTTTTTTTTTCCTTTAATAAATTTATTTATTTATCTATTTATTTTTGGCTGTGTTGGGTCTTCGCCGCTGTGGGCAGGCTTTCTCTAGTTGCAGCTGGTGGGAGCTACTCTTTGTTGTGACGTGCGGGCTTTTCATTGTCATGGCTTCTCTTGTTGCAGAGCACGGGCTCTAGAGCGCAGGCTCAGTAGTTGTGGTGCCCGGGCTTGGCGGCTCCGCGGCACGTGGGATCTTCCCGGACCAGGGCTCGAACCCGTGTCCCCTGCATCGGCAGGCGGATTCTTAACCACTGCGCCACCAGGGAAGCCCCAGCTGATGGAATCTTGATCGCCAGTAGTGTTGCCCTGTTTCCATCTTGTCATTCACCATGGGGCCCAGCTGCAGGGAGGTCACAGACCTGTTAAATGGCCGTCTCTTGACTTGTGGCCATGGTGCTCTGAATCCTGCCCAGATCAGAATCATCTGGAAGCTGTGTCTAGGTGGGAATGGCTGGCAATTATTTTGATTGCCTCTGTGCCTCTGTAACAGTGTAGCCTTGGCTTTGGGATGCGAACGAACCCGGGGACAAGGTGACTGAATTCGTCCTGGGACTGCGCCCCTTTGTATCCTGGGGAGATCAACTCCTTGATTAAAAAAAAAAAAAATTGAAACAAGGAAGAAGGTTTTTATTTTTGTTTTTTAGGGTAGAGAATTAGGTTGATTCAGCCAGATGTTTGCCTAGGTACTGCATCTGCTGAGGCCACGCCAGATTGCTTTCCCTTCTTGTTTTGGAATGCTGTGTTCCTGGTGACACTGTTTTACAACAAGAAGTTTAAATTTACTTTCTAAAATAGGGAAGTTAAAATTACCCCAGATGGCCCATGTCTTTGCTTTGAGTGTAATGGTCCGAACCAGTGTGATTTCTTCGTGCACATTTCTTACAAGGGGTATGGTAAGCAGGGAGATTCATCTCTGGGCCTGGGAAGACAGACTCGCTTCATGAAGGGCGCGAGATGGGGCAGGCAAAGGACAGGGCCGTCGGATAGCTTTCTTGCTCTCACCCGTGTTGTTTGCTTGCTTCTCGACAGGCATACCATGGGTTATTACGCTTTGCTTTATTGCACTTTGCAGATACTGCATATTTTTACGGATTGAAGGTTTGGGGCAACGCTGCATTGTCAGATGCTGGCTAGCATTTTTTAGCAATAAAATTTTTTTAGAATTAAGGTATGTACATTGTTTGTTTGGACCTAATGCGTTCACACATTTAATAGACTACAGCGTAGTGCAAACATAACTTTTATATGCCCTGGGAAACTAAAAGATTCGGTGATTCGCTTTATTGTGCTATTTGCTTTATTGCAGTGGTCTGGAACCGAGTGCGCGGTATCTCTGAAGCCTACCTGTAGAGGCTTGTTTATGTCCATGATGGAACAATGGAGCTCAGGGGCCGGTGGGCTGGGTCTGGAGGAGAGGCCAGAGGATATTAGAGGAAGGGGAGTGACGTGGGCAGAGCCAGACTCCCTAGGCCCAGCATCTGCTCACTGTGGTCCGGACAGACTGGGGGCCAGAGAGGAGAGCAGTATCCTCAGATCTCCTGGCCCTCAAGTGGCCAGAGGATATTTGGACAAGGACACGGAAGCAGAAAATAGAGCCCTGACCTCCTCCCAAATGAGCCCATCCTGGTGGCCACAAATAAGGCCGAGGCTGAGCTGGGTGTGTTGGCAAAGTGAGGTGAGGCCCAAGCTTTCCTGTGTCCTGGGGAGGAGTCCTACCTAGTGGAGAGCAGGGCAGTGGTGCATTGATTTGGGGGGGGGGGGGCTGGTTGCTGGGCTCCCCAGTTTTAGTCATCACTGAGCAGGGGGGACTGGGAGCCTCCTGTGTGGAGCCCTGTGGAGCAGAGGCCATGAGACTTGGGCAGAAAGTCTGTGTGTTTCGGGCAACTCTTTTTTTTTTTTTTTTTTTTTAATTGAGGTATCGTTGATTTACAATGTTGTGCTAGTACAGCAAAGTGTTTCAGTTATACATATACATATGTATATATATTCCTTTTCAGATTCTTTTCCTTTATAAGTTATTACAAAATATTGAGTATAGTTCCTTGTGCTATACAGTAGGTCCCTGTTGTTTGTCTATTTTATATATAGTAGTGTGTATAAGTTAACCCCAAACTCCTAATTTATCCCCACCTCCTTTCCCCTTTGGTAACCATAAGTTTGTTTTCTCTCTGTGGGTCTATTTGTTTTATATATAAGTTCATTTGTATCTTTTTTTTTTTTTTGATTCCACATATAAGCGATATCATATGATATTTCTCTTTCTCTGTCTGACTTACTTCACTTAGTATGATAAGCCCTAGGTCCATACATGTTGCTGCAAATGGCATTATTTCATTCTTTTTTTGCGGGTGAGTAATATTCCACTGTATAAATATACTACATCTTCTTTATCCATTCATCTGTCAATGCTCATTTACGTGGTTTCCATGTCTTGGCTGTTGTAAATAGTGCTGCACTGAACCGGGGGGGGGGGTGCATGTGTGCTTTAGAATTACGGTTTTCTCCGGATATACGGTGGGCAACTCTTGCAGAGGCTGCAATGACTAACCCAGTGAAGTTTGGAAATCATCTATCGCTTTCACATACCCTGGCTTTCCATTTTTCTTCCTCCTCCTTCCCAACTTTTTGCCATGAATAATCAAGAGATGATTTTTCCAAGACTTCTCAGAGTGATGGCTTTTTTCTCTGTGAAGTCTGGGCCACTGTCAGGGCGCATGGCTTTTCAAGAGATCCACTGCCTGGCTTTCGGCCCTTCTCCACCCGGGCACCGGCTGAACTCTATTCTTGGGCAAGCAGCAGAGCTCACCATCCTGCTGTTTCTGTCAGGCACAGGCAGCTGAATGGGGCTGAAAGGCGCCTTCTCAGCAGGTGAGACTAGCGGGGGGTAATTCTCACAGCCCTGGAGGTCCAGGTGGGTGGCCTTGGCCCCGGAAGCCCTGGTTGTGGGGGGCAGGGGTCCCTGGTTGAGTGAAGCTGGACTTTATGGCCTGAGGTCGGCTGGGGAAGATGCTGTATTTGTCCTTCAGGAGGGTAATCCAGGCTGTCAGCCTGGAGAAAGGCCATTTATTTTCTAGTGGAAGATTCCTTCTACTTACTTATTTATTTATCTTTGCCAAGGTGAACCCTGAGTTATGACTGCTTACGCTTTGTTACGAGCGTCTTGGGGCTCCAGGCAGGGCTGTGAGATGTGTTCTGAGTGCAGAACAGGCGGGCAGGGTCTGAAAACCAGCTGGCTTGAATCAGTTCAGAGGACTGCAGCTTGGTTCTTGGGGAAGCCAGTTTCCGAGACTGTGCTTGTTTGCTGTTCTCTTAGAGCTGCCCTGTGTCAGCCAAGCCCTAATATCCTACTGTTCGGGGCCGCTCATTTATCCTCACAGGACATGCGGTGCTGCACAGGGAGTTGACGTGTTGGACACTGGTGGATACTGAAGCATCCTTTGTGGTCCGGCCACCTTGGGTGCAGATGTTAGTTGGGTACCATCCCCCCACCGTGTGGCTGCAGCCTCTTGCTTATGGATCACCAAGGGCGGGTTCCCTCACCTGGTCAGGGTTTGTCAGTGGGGATGGAATGCCCCTTTCCTTCAGTGTAAGGATCAAGGGCACCCAGTCCATGAGCGGTTACCCTCTGAGAACGGGGCCACTCAACATGCAGGCCACCTCCAGTTGCCTTTCACTCTGGGAAGTTTCTACTTCTTCTCTTTAAACAAAGCTTATGAGGAAATAATGCAAAGCTGCATCAAATTGGCCAGACTGGAATTGGAAATCACCCAACAAACAGACTCAGCAATGATGAATTGGTTGAGATCCTTCCTTCCTTCCTCTTCATTCATATTTTCATTCCTGTTCATTCATTCATTACAGGAATGTTTACCCAAATGCTTTCTGGGTGGAGGAGGAATTCAAAGAAGTATAATCTTCATTGCCCGGCTCAAGGATTTTACAATCTACCCAGGGAGTTTATGTACATAGAAAATTTATTAGCAGTATCTTGTACTTTTAGAGTGTGTCATTTTATTAGATGCATGAATTATAATTTTTTAAAAATAGTTTTTTCATTGCTATTTATTGAATAATCTTGTGAGGCTGTCTTAATCTTAAACTGAGCTTGCCTCTTTCTGAAGTCTATCTATTTTCATTAATGTATGGTGTTCCATTGTATATAAATATACCTCAATTTCCGTATCCATTCTATTCAGGATGGATATTTGAGTTGTTTCCAGTTTGGGGCTATTAGGATGTAATCAACCTCCCCTTCTGTTGCAGCTGTGATGTTGGGGGCTGCTCTCCTCACGGCTCCCTGTGGCCACTGTGAAATGTCTGAGTGTGGGTATTTCACGTTATTTTTGCCAGTAACAGTGTCAGCCTCTCAGATTTCTTGGGTCTTCCTTTTAGCCTAGGTTAGTTTGCTGTCACATCTTAGTTGGTTGTTATTTCTGTTTTTTTCTTCAGGAATGCCTGCCATTCTAATGTTAGATCTTCATTCGATGTTTTCCACAAAATGCGTCTCTTCTCACATCATTTTTCTCTGTTTTACACTTCTACGCTCATTCTTGAGTCTGTCTACCACCTCGTTGATTTAGTTGTTTGCAGTCACTTAAAAAAATTTGTTTTTGATTCCCTTTAGAGTGTATTTTCATTATGGATGAAAGTTTCAGTTTCTCTGTAGTTTGATTTTATTTCAGTAGCTCCCCCTTAACTTTTTGGTCAAAGTGTAATACAGAAAAGTATTACTGTCCAGTTCAATTCTTATCAAACTTGAACATACATGCAGCAACCACCCAGGTTAAGGAATAATGTGTTACCAGCACCCTGAAGTACCCCTGAGGTCCTTCCTAATACTTCTTCCTCAAAGACAACCACTGCCCTGAATTACCTATCATCACTTAATTGTGTTTGTGTTTTTCCTTCATCTCAAGGGGGTTATATTACATTTATTGTTCTGCGTCCAACCTCTTTTCTTCAACATTATGCTTGTGAGACTTGACCGTGTTTTTGAGGGTAGTTGAAGTTCATTCATTTTCATTACTATATAGTGTTTCATCACATATAAATAGATCTCAGTTTATTTATCCATTATATTCTCAGTGGGTATTTGAGTTGTTTCCAGTTTGTAGCTATTAGGATATAGCCCTTGGTGTTGCTGCTGTGCTCTTCTCATGGCAACCTCTTACTCTTTTACTGGAGCCATATTTTTTTATTCTCTCCCAACTCTTTGTCTTATTGAGAACAATTTGTACACAGTTTGTGAAAATCTCTTCTATTTCTTGTCCTAAATTATATACAGAGGTTTTTTTTATAATAAATATGTTTTATAATATCTTTTATAATAAATATCTGTTTCTCCAAGTCTCCCAGCTGATGCTGGGAGACTTTGTTTTCCATTAGAAGATGTTTTTATATGGTCCCCTTTGCTTTTTTCTGTTCTGCTTTGTGACTCAGCAATGAGAGTTCTTTGTAGGTCCACGATCTGTCAGCAAACAAGGTTTATAAAGAGTCTCTAGCCTTCTTCCTTCTATCTTCACTTTATTGCAGACCTGGGATAATTTCCCCCTTTTCAGCCCCAGCTGGCGAGTCCAGTTTCTAGAAGACATTCATCTAGTCCATGGTTACTGGGTGGAGGGGGGATCTTGATGGCCCCTCCTCTTGGGTTTGCTCCTTATGTCACAGAATTCAATGAACTCCTTTATTCTTCTTTTCTTTTGGTCTCCTTCCTGTTCCCATTCTAGTATCCAACATTCTGGTACATATTCTGGCTCTCATCTCTCCCCCGCAAATTATCCAGGGTGGGACCCTCCCATGGCTCTTATTACTCTCAGAGAGTTATGTTCCCTGAAGGAGCTTAGAAAGGAGGTGCTGCTAAGGTGGGTTTGGGCTGAGGAATAGATCACAGTGGAGAACAGTTGCTGTGAAATAGGGACCGACTGCTTGATTTGCTGGTCCGCATAGCCTCTGGGTCCCTGGTGGGGCAAACAATGGTGATGAGCCAATGTCTTCCTTCCGTACGTGTTTCTCTGGTTCCCAGGGTGGGTGGAAATTGTGTTTCTCCAGTTTCATTGGTGTGGCAACTAGCAAAAATTCTCCTCAGGCTCTGACATGTGTATACATCTCAAAATTAATATTTCTGGGGATGTGCATACATTATCCTACATACATTTCTGGAGGGTATTTTAATTTGAGTTTGGGAGTGGATGTATCAATCTACCAACTTTGAAACACAAAAAACACCACTTCAGTAGCTGACTACCTCCATCTGGACTGTTCCAGAGCCACTGCATCTGCAGAACCAGTTTCCTCAACGGCCCCCTGTTTGCCTGATCCAGAGGACTCCCAAGTGTTTTTATTCCAGACTTCCTGCAGCATCTGGCAGCATTGCTCACACCCTTGGTTTTGGTTTGTCACTGCCTTGGCATCCATGTCACTAGCTGGCTCTCCTCCTTCCTCTTTTCTACCTCTTTGACATTCCCCTCATCTTCTGCCCACTGCTGATGCACTGTTTTTCCCCGGGGTTGGTTTTTGCTGTCATGCCCAAGGGCAACTGCATACCGATTGCCTCGGGATAGATATCTTTGATCCCTGCCTCCCTCCTGAATTCTAGACCTGCTACCTGTAGTCCTGTGTAGATGTCCCACGAGTCCCTTAAACTCCAGTGATCCAAAGCTGGACAGATTTTTTTTTTTTTTTTTCTCTCTCTCAAACTGCTCCTCCCCTGGAATTTTTCTCTGGAAATTATGTCACATTACACCCAGTCAGCCATGGTGGTAATTTGGGGGTCATCCTTGATTCCTCTTTTTCTCTTACTCCACACTTATCATTGGCAAAGCCCTGCAAATCAATTTCCTTCTCCTCTAACCACATGGCTGTTTTCTTGGGCCAGGTTCTCCCACCAGCTAGACAACTGCAGTCATCAAGAGGTGATCTCCTTGTGCCTCGTCCAGGATATCAGCCTTGTATCAGTTCAGTTCCATTTCACTGGAGGGATGCTTCTCAAATACACACTTGATTAGGTTATCATTTTTCCCTTCTTGTCCTACAAACACGCTCACACACACACACACACACACAAACACACATACACATATAAAACAACAGTGTATTTAATATTTCTTTAATCCTTTAAAAAAATTTTAAAATCTATAGAGGTTCTGGAAAGTACAGTGAACACCTGTATACCCTTTGTCTAATTTGCTGACATTACAGCATTTGCTTTCTCTCTCTTTTCCTTTTTCTCAACACACACGCACAATTTTTTCAGTTCTAGAATTTTAATTTGGTTCTTTTTTTATAGTTTCCATCTCTCTGCTGAAATACTCTGTTTACTCATTTAAACAATATTTTTCTTTAATTCTTTGGACATATTTTCCTAAATCTATAATAGCTCTTTAAAGTCTTTAGGTATTAAACCCATCATCTAGGCTCTAGATCATCTGTGGGCTGATTTCTGTTGTCTTTTTTAGATTATAGTCAAGTTTTCTTGTTTCTTTGCACACCTGTTAATATTTGGCTGTACACTGAACATTTTGAATGCTATGTTGTATCGACTCTGTGTTCTGTTAGCTTTCTTTGAAGAGGGCTGATTTTCTGTTCTAACAGGTAGTTCAGTTACTAGCCTACCACCTTAAACTTCTGTCGGTTCAATTTTGTTTTATTTTATGTTAGGGTAGATCTTTGGAAATCCCAAGGTGACTCCCAAGCCCCTCTAACTTGGCAGGGACTCAGCCTCCAAACTCTGTCTTCCTTGTGGATCTTGTCAGGGCTTGGTTTTAGGTTTTGTTCAGGTGGGTCTTATGTAGGCCTTCAGAGTGTGTCCCTTACTCTTAAGATGTGTCTTTCTAGTGTCTGGTTGCCTGGGGTATTAATGAGGTTTTTCAGACATCCCCCAGGGATGCTTAAATTCTAGCAGCTGTCTTCCATTCTCAACCTCATAGCAGCTGCTTCCTGGTAAGTCTGGTTTAATCTCAATTTGCACTTGGGTTGCCCAACCTTCAGCCAAGTATTCATAAGGAACCCACACACAGGCTTCCGAAGCCCCCCTCTCTGCATAATTTTCTTCCCTCTGCTGCTAGACCCCACAGATTCTAGCCCCTTCCCAATGTACTACCCCAATGTAACAACTGTGCTTGGGAAATTGTCCCTGGGCAGAGGGCCAGGGTGAACATGGGGCTCACCATGTGGATTTCCTCTTGCCCTGCAATTGCGGCCTTGTGCCGCCGGTTGTTTATGGCCTGCAAACTGTTGCTCTATGTATTTTGTTCAGGTACACGGTGGGAGGGTTATTCTCAAACCAGTTACTTTGTCACAGCAAAAGCTTATTAGTAGTAATTTGTTTTTAACCTGAACCAGTTAAAAGTAATTTTCAACCATCATAGCACTTTACCCTTTAACACTTCACTTCTGCCTGTAGTTCTGAAATGGCTCTCCATAGCCTATAGCTGTGTTAGCTATAGCACATCTCTGTGTCAGAGCATATGAAGCCCCGTGTGGCCTGGACCTTTCATTTTGTCTGCTTCAACTCCCTACTTGCCTTCTAGATCATTTCCTGCTGCCTCACAATCTCTCCTGCTTCCCTGCCTTTGTTTCAGTTGCTTCTTTCAGGAATGTTCTATCTACCTGGGAAAGACCTATCCATATTGTAAGTTTCAACATTGTCAGTTGTTGTCATGCTCCTCCTCCTCCTCACAGCTGTTTATTGAATGCTTACTATGTTCCAGGAACTGTTCAAAGTGCATGAGATGAATTAACTCATTTAACCCTCTCTCAATAATGCTCTGATGCAGGTATGATTATTAACCCCATTTTTGCAAATGTGGACAAGGGAGACATTAAGTAACCTTGTCCAAGGTCGCCTAACTAGCATGTATTGGAACGGGGATGCAGCCTACCACCTGGCTTCAGAGCTCGTGCTTTTTAAGTTCTATGTTCTGAATCCTCCCACCTGCTAAGTAAGACCCTTTGTGCCTTCCCTGCACCCTCATGTCACTATCATATATATCACTGCCACCACTGTGACACCTGGGTGAGAACTTGGCTGATTAGTCAAACTTTCAGTGGGTGGAGAGATATTTTTAAAGCTCTGTGTGAGCCCAGTGTGTTTCTCATGGAGAGCACAGGTGCACAGCAACCCAGAAAAGGCAGGTGATGGGCTTGAGTTCATGCTGGAAGGGGACTGCTTCCTGTGCTCTGAGCTCTGAAGAGCCCCTTTCCACCCCCACTTGTCTGGTACATCATATATTTTCTTGTCAAGAAGTCTCCCGCCACCCTTTTTTATTTCTCCTCTACTTGTGCTGGTTGATTTAGAAATCTGAGGCACACCCTACTAGCCTTTTTTGAGTTGCTTCCCTCTACGGGCTTTTCAAGTGGGGTTTTAAGAAGGCAGAAACGTTACTGTCACAAGAAGAGACGCTCTCAACTCTTATCTGAGAAGGCTGATGGCTCAAAGTTCTCTCCTCCAGAGGAGGCGATAAAACCTACACAATGAGCCACACATCCAACAGGAGTGGGAGTGCCAGATAGACAGCTCTGCTCCGGAGCTGGGAATTAGCCTCACAACCCTGGTCTTTTATCTACCTGGGTACTTTCCTCCTAGAGGCTTGACCTGCCTTTGAGCCTCGAGAGGGCAAGTCTTTTGTGGTGAGTGGTGAAGCTTTGTTAGCAGAACCAAGGAGGGATTTCTCTGATGGTAGCTGCTTCTAAGGGCCCACTCCTTAAAGGGATATTTGTCTAAGTCATCTTGATCTGAAAATGTGTTTTGATAGCTGTGGCCAAGAAGGAAACCTGAGTACCATCCCTGCCACTTTCATTTTCTTCATTGGTAATTTGTATACTGCCTGCTTCCCAAAGTGATGGAGACATCATATGATAAAAGAAGAAACACAAACTGCAAAGGCTGTCAGAATAGAAACAGGAAATAAAAATCCATATACCAAGAGGAAGAAAAAAATATGACAGTCCCTAACACTAATACATTTACTGTGAATGAGCATTAAATTTAGCTCCAGGCTTCCAGTTGGTTGGGGCAAAAAAGGTAACATACCTTATTCCAGTGACAACCTTCAAGGATCCTATTGGAAGAATAGTCTTCTCATTTGTATTTTAAATAGCAGCCCTTTGGCCCATAATAAAAATACCCAACATACAAGCATTTCGTATTGTTATTTCAAAGATGTTGGTGGCTTTCAGCTTTTTCTCAACCTCTAATTTCTGAAGGTTTTTTAAAACCTTTTTTCCCAAGTAATGGTGCCTTTTGATGGTGGTGATTCTCAGTGAAGGACTAGGTGCTAATCTTAGACTCCAGATATGGAAAGAGGAGGGCAGATGGTAGTTTAAAAAGCCTTCCCACCGGATGATGCTAAGTACCCCCTGTAGGACATGTTTCTCTGGTTTCCCCTCCTAAGAACCCTGCTTGAGATAGTAGGAAGAAGTGATATCTTGGTATAAAAGTTTCCTACATGTAGTTCCTTCCCTTCATGTAGGTCCTCTATGAAGGACCTACATCATAAAGCATGACCTTTGACTTGGGATATTTGTGGAACAGGAGTTACCAGCAATTCATCTCTGTCATAAAATAACCTTGATATTCTTCCTGTGGAACCTTCAGCTTTCAACAGAAATGCATCCTAATAGATCTGCTAAGGTAATTAAGCTCCACAGTGCTTCCCCAAATAACTGAGTAAGTTAACCTGTTGAGTCGAATTGTTCTGCATTATCCATCTGGATACTGAAGAGAGTTTGCCAAAACTCAACATTTTGATGTTGGCTTCGTTGATACTGAGCTGTTTCTCCTGGTGGTAATTGGCCAGCAGCAGGTTCAGCTGTTTCCTGGGACTACTGAGGAATGTGATATTAGCAATATGTTCCAGCAGGGATGGCTCACTGGTCTTTCCTCTTCACAGTGGCATCCGGAGCATCTCATCCAAACACTGCTCCAAACCATTTAAAAGCAGGTGATGAGCTAGGACACAGCCATTTAAAATATGAGTTTTCTCTATCAAGCTGGTCATTTCTACTTTCTCTAATTCTCAAGCTAGAAGAACACAGAATTCACATTGAGACCTATATTGCTGTATTGCTGTGTGACAAATTACTCCCAAACTTACTGGTTTAGAACAAAAAACATTTTTATCTCACAGTTTCTGTGGATCAGGAATACAGGAGTGGCAAAGATGGCTGGTGTGGCCCAGTGTCTTTCAAAAGGTTGCAGTCAAGACACTTACTGGTATTGCAATCATCTGAAGGCTTGACTGTGGCTGGGGAATCTATCCAAACTCACTCCCAGGGCTGTTGGCTGGAGGCCTCAGTTCCTTCCATGAGGGCCTCCCCTTAGGACTGCTTGAGTGACTTCATGACATGGGATTTGGCTTTTCCTAGAATGAATGATCATTTCATGATCTTGTCTCAGATGTCACATATTGTCACTTCTGCCACATACATTTGCTAAAAGTGAGTCATTAAATAGAGCTTATACTTAAGGTAAGTGGAATTAGGCTTCATTTTTGAAGGGATGAATATCAAAGCATTAGCAGGTGTATTTTAAAGCCACCAAAGAACATACAAATTGGCTTGGAGATGGCTTCTAGCTGTTGAATTGAAAACTAATGAAATGTTACAGAAAGTTCTAAAGTCATACTTAGCAATTTCTTTATGCAGTAAAGAAGAGAGGACCAAAGGTCATTGCTATAAAAATAGGAAATAAAGCCTACCTGACAGAGTAGGATCTCTGGAGTTCCACAGATCTGGCACTATTCCAGTCATACTACTTAGCAGTTGCAACAGGGCTGGCTAGCTCTTCTCCAATATCATTTCTTCCTTAGTAGAAGAAATTTTAGCTGGACAAGTGTGTGCTAGAATAAAGACTACATTTCCCAGTCTCCTTAAGAGCTAAGTGTGGCCATATTAGTAAGTTCTGGCCAATGAGATGTAAGCCAAAGTGACATCGGGCAACTTTGGTGCACCTTGCCTCTTCTTTATCCTTTCCTCCTTCTTATTACTGGAGTGGAAATGTCTTCATCTGACACCGTGAAGACAAAGATGGCTGAGTGGTGAGCTGGAAGGATCCCGGGTGCCTGAGGATAGTGGTACAGAGAGAAATTGACTTCTATTTCGTTTTTTTGGGCACTCACAGCTGAACCCAAACCCACTGGATCAGCAGCCGTATGACCACAGACAAGTAATCCAACCTTTAAACCTGTTTTCCCATTTAAATTAGTGTCTTACATATAATGCTACTTTTAAGAATCATCTGCTTACTATTTTTGAGGAGGAAGTATTGTTGTAGAAGATTAGAAGTGATGGATCTATTATTTCAAAGCATGGGAAGTTTGTCCTTTTTCTAATACATATATGACTATATTTCACATTCATCCATTGAAATGTGAAAGGAAGAGGTTCAGCAGGGGCAGAAAAGGGTGGAGTCAGCAGGGAAGGCTGGATGGCAGAGACCCAAAATGCCTCTATGTTCATCCCTGTGAGCAAACATCGTGGACGTTTAGACACATAGTGACTGCTCAGAAATACTTGTTGAATAAATGAATGCCAGGTCCTCTGATAAGAGAAGTTTGTCCCAAAGTGAGCTAATTGTTCCCGATTATTCATTCTGTAATGAGAGTGGAATTGGGATGGTGTACCTGGCAGTGAAACGTGGTTGATGTTGCATGGCATTTAGAGTCAGGTGCTCCGTGAGTTTTGGTTTTCTCGCACGTACATTGTGGATAACAGTATATGCTTCAAAGGGATAATACGAGGGAATATATGCAGGGTGAGTTACTATTGTATACGGTATGTAGTAAGTGCCCAATAAATACTAACAGTAGTAGTAATAGTAATTGTTGCTATTATTGTTGTTACGATGACGACGATGATGAAGATCGCCACAATAATGACAAGACACAGCCAGACAGAGGATTATTACTTCCACCTTGGGGCAGACTGGCTCCTTAGAGGAAAAAGCAAAACACTAGTCAGTATCCTATGCAGCTGTCCTGTCAGGACAGGCTCACTTCAGGAGGTGAATATGCCCCTAATTGGGAAGACCTTTCAGTGTGGAAGAGTCTCGGCGCCCCACCACGATTCTCTGTGTCTAAGCCCATAAGGACGTCTTTCCCGACCTTAACTTCAGCACTTTACCTTGCAAAGACCTTGTCCTCACTGGAGTGAAAGTAAGAGCCTAAGTTGTCAAAGGGGAGGAAAAGGACCCAATGACACTGACTTCCAAACCCTGGGTTGTCCTGAGAGATAGAACCAGACGTGGGAAACTTCTGCGGATGGTTGAACATTCAGGCTTTCCGGCTCCTCACTGGGACGCTTCCAAGGATCAGGAATGAACATGCCCATAAATTTCCTTTTTAAAAATATCTCACACGACTTATTCCATAGGTTGGAGCAGAGGTGGTGATGGTGGATAGGAAGGCTGAAATCATGGCCAGATGACCAGAACCCGTTCCCTTTTAGAAGGGGACATCGTCAGCTCTTTGAGTTCAGCACATTGGAAAGAATTCTTCCATTCCTTCCTCTTTGAACTGGTTGTGTTGGAATAACGAAGCTTTCTGGAAATGGAAGAGCCCAGCCATAGGTTTTGCTGGATGTAGCTTCTGTCCCTGTTTCCTGTTGTGTTCCCTTTGCTGGCTTTTTTCTCACTCTCCCAGGGCTCCCCTAACCTTATTTGCTTAAAATTCAAGGCTATTTTTGTTGTAATGTTTCTTCCAAACCATAGACATCAACCTTCAGTATTAATGGTTTGTTTGTAACACTAAAGTTTTATGGTGATAGTGAAAAAACTGTAGTCCCCCCACCCCACCCCGTAAAGCTGCTAAAACAAATGGCCCCAGGACCTAAAGTCATGCTGGCCTAGGGAATGTGCTGCTACCATTTTCATGCGCAGGCGTAGGGCTGGTTCTTAGCCTGGTGCCAGTTGGCTTTGCTGGTTATTACTCTGCTGGTATCCAGTAAAATGATCCTCAGGATACATAGCTCACCTCAGCCATCTGGGTGGCAATTTAACATCTCTGCCTAGAAGCATCTCAGGAAGGTTGAGTCCTAAAATTCTTGGTCTGATGCCTCTAAGCAATTTGTAGGAGATTTTATAGAGCTTAGTCTCTCTGCCCTCTGGTGCTCAGGTGGGGAGGGGGAGTCACGGGGACCACACCTGAGAATTCGCTGCTTCCTGCACCTCCCTGGTGCTTCTCCTCAGACCACCAAGTGCAGTTTCTTAGCCAGCACCTACTGGGGCTGCAAAAACTTCTGAGCATTTCAAGTGCATGACTGATCATGATTTGATGCTACTTTCTTTAAGAACCCTTCAGAGGCACCATCTGTTTCTGGTGTAATGACCTATATGGGGAAAGACTCTAAAAAAAATAGTTGATATATGTATATGTGTAACCGATTCACTTTGCTGCACGGCAGAAACGAATGCAACATTGTAAAGCAACTAGACTCCGATCAAAGTTTTTAAAAAAAGAACTGAAAGTCAACCCACTGGAGACAGTCAACGGGGCCCTTGAATATTGAATTCTGGGACTCATTAGCCTGGAGATACAGATTTTGGAATCTTCATGATATTGAAGTGACGGATTCAAGGAAAGAGGGCCAAAGACCAAACCCCAAGGCCCAGCAGCCGTGCATTCCATGGACCACAGGTGGTCACTGGTGACTGGGGGGTTGGGATGGACCACTTCTCAGCAGCTAAACTTCTTCAGACCCTTTAACTGTGCTTTGTATGCCATGGTTAGTCCCCTAGGACTATGAAGGATATGATATCCTTCATATTCTCAAAAGCAAAAATCCTCTATCAGAAGGAAGTACTCTTTGTGTTAGGAAATAGGTCACCTATGTGTGTTCAATTAATTTGTCTTATTGATTGATGGCGCCCCTCTCTTTCAAACTCTTTAAGTGAGAAACTTGCCTAAAACTCATCAGCTGCCTTAGATTTTCCAAGAAGTTTATGCTGGCTTCTGGCCACAGAAATCTCTTTTTTAGGGTATCATGGAAATCCTCTCTAGTTTTCTCTGCTAAATAGACCTACAAATAGATTGTGTTACTCCAAAGGTCACTCACCTATCATGAGGACTTCCCCAGGCCACCATCAGGCCAAGGATAAAGAGCTTGACTTCTTGGGACTTCCCTGGCGGTGCAGTGGTTAGGACTCTGTGCTTCCAGTGCTGGGGGCACAGGTTCGATCCCTGGTTGGGGAACTAAGATCCCACATGCCACAAAGTGTGGCCCCCCCAAAAAAGAGCTTGACTTCTTGCCTGCAGTGGCAAATTCCAGGGATTCTGGTGTTAGCCTGAACTTGGTTCAAATCCTAGACCTGACATGTATTATCTCTGTGCCCTTGGGCAAGTTTTACATACACATCTTCATGTCCTCATCTCTAAAATGGTGTCACATAGTTCCCGCCTCGTGGGGAGAGCATGTATTATGATGCCTGGTACATGGCAGTGTGCTCAGCAAGGGCTTTTAGTCTTCTTGCTTGGCAGGCCGTGGGGAAATTCGGAATTTCTTTTCTCTTTCTTCTATCCAGCCAACTCAAAAGTGGATTGAACAAAATTAGGAAGGGTGAAGGATGTTTTAAAGGGAGAGGACAAAACTAAGTCTCATATGTGAATCTGAAATTTGGTCACCTTTACATCTTTTTCAGGGTGTGTGTGTGTGTGTGTGTGTGTGTGTTTAGCGGGGAGGGGTGCTGAGAACCCAGGTTCTGGACTTGACCCTGAACCTTTTCCATAGAACCTCTGGAATTCCTCAGACCACAGGGGTCCTTCCACCTCTGACATGACGTCATGGCTGTGTGAAATTACAGTTCAACATTTTGCTGATGTGATTGGGCCGGGCATGCAGGGGAGAGAGATCCACGATTGTTGAGTATTTCTTACATACACTAGGCTATTTCTGTCATTCATCATCATCATCATCACCTGGTAGAGTCACTCTCCTCCCTCATCCAACTCTCATTTTCTCCTTCCCTTTGTTTGAACCTCAGACACACACTGGTTCTGCTGCAGGAGAGAGGTTGCCCAGGTAGGGGTACCGGAGATTCGGGTAATACCCAGGTTTGAAGGGCCCAGGGTGTATCTCCTCATCGTCTAGGTGTGACCAGGGCCAGGTTGCCAATGATTAAGGGAAGAACTCTTCAAGATGGAATGTCTTCCTTGAAGCATAGAGGCGATAAAGGCTGCCATCGAATGCAGCAGTAATAATGTGCCCATGAGTTGCCACATCTTGAAATGTATCCATCTGTTCAGTATATCTCTCTTTAAAGAATATTTAAGCGACATAAAACATCAAGGTATGTGCTAATGGCTTCAGGTTGACTTGTGGCCCTGTCACCGCTGTGAGCTCAGAAATAAACTGGCCCCTACACACACACACACACACACACACACACACACACACACACACACAACTGTAGAAAGATCATGTTTTCCTCCAAGCCTCTGATGATAGTTTTTGATTAAAATATGTCTCTTGGCTCAAAAGCATCGCCTATTCACGGCAAAACACATTTGTCTTCATAGAGAAAATGCCTTTGTGTGTGTGCTCGGCGTGGCTAGAAGTCACTTGGGAGGCTGATGAGTGGGGACAGTAGACAGCAGACCCAGGGCAGGGCACTCACACATCACATTGTACTTTCATGGCCTTAACAGATTGCCAGGCAGAGACAAATCCAGTCCATTCTCACAGTCATGTTCTTTGCGTTCTTCCCAAACTTGACCCAGTCCTGAGCAAATTCTAAACCAAAAATAACCCCCCAAGCAACCCTCCTTCCCCCAAACCCAGAAATTTGTAGAGAAGGCAGCTATAAAATTGTCCATTGCCAGGCTAAGGAAACTGGATGAGAAAAACCTCGTAGCAAGATTCTGCAGTGGGCAAAAAAGATAGCACGTCCTTGAGAAGGCCCAGAGGCTTCCTGAGTCTCAGTTTGTATCCCAGTAAAATGGGGATCATTATCTCAGAATTACACCTTGCCTCACACCGGAAAGTTATGAGAACCGAGGTACCAGTTATGTAGAGCTAATGCCTACATGAGAAATATTACAAAAGCCGAAGTTGTGAATTCGATGTGTTGAGTGGTTAAGAGTGCAGGCTCCGGAGCTCCACTGCGCACCCTGCATCCCTCTCATTCAGTTCTCACCACTGCTCTGACAAGGCCTTGCTGTTATGATTCTCATTTCCAGGTGAGGACATTGAAGCACAGAGAGGTTAAGTGACTGCCTCAAGGTCACACAGCTAGTGAGGACAAGCCAGGTCAAAGACACAGACTGTCTGACTCCCAAGCCCCCAGTGTTAACCTTAAATGGTGGTTAGCCTCTCATAATACTTATTCAGAGGATAAGCTCATATTTTTTTAAAAAAAATTATTTTATTCAAGTATAGTTGTTTTACCATGTTGTGTTAATTTCTGCTGTATGGCAAAGTGATTCAGTTTTCTATCTATCTATCTATTTATATTCTTTTCCATTATGGTTTGTTACAGGATACTGAATATCGTTCCCTGTGCTCTACAGTAGGACTTTGTTGTCTATCCATTCTCTATATCATAGTTTGCATCTGCTAAACTCCCATCCATCCCTTCCCCACCTCTCCTCCCCCTTGGCAACCACAAGTCTGTTCTCTATGTCTGTGAGTCTGTTTCTGTTTCGTAAATAAGTTCATCTGTGTCCTATTTTAGATTCCACGTGTAAGTGGTATCATGGTAGTTGTCTTTCTCCTTCTGATAAGCTCATTTTTTGAGGGGAGGAATCAGTGGCTAGGGAAAAAGAAAACTGAGTGCCTTTGGATAGAATTTGGTAGTTGAAAGCGAGGAGGGAGGGGCAGAGATAGCAGGATGGAGCTGGAGGGGAGAGGAAAGATTTGGAATGAGGACTGTTGGAAATTGTGGAGAAGAGTCTGAGTTCAAGGAGGGATCTTCACAGGACCAGCAAGGCTCATTGAAGGTTTATTTACTGTCGAAGATTCTGTGGATGTGTTGATGGCTACTGGGGGGAAGGTGTACGCTCTGGGCTGGTTCTGCCTCTACCAGGAATTAAGCGTGCAACCTTGGTCAGGCTCTTGACTTCTAGACCTGACAGAGGAGGTGGATGTGCTTGGGTGGCCTCTCTGTAGGGTTAGGGCGATGGTTTCACGGGATGTGCGCTGGTTTGTGTCTGGTGCTTTGTACAGGAAGATGGCACCTCCATGGCTCGTGGCTGGTGTCGCGGGGCTGGCGAGTCCATTGGAGTTTCAGCTGCAGCGACACTGAGCCGGGCAGTGGTGGTCTGAGTCCGTCCCCACTCAGGAGAGGCACTAGGCGGAGTGATGAACCTGCATGTCCCTGTCTAATCAGGTCACTTGGAACTATAGGATTCCTAGTTGCTTTTTGGCACAAGCCATGTGGTTTCCCAATATTTCTTTAATGAAGGAATCTGCGATCTTCCACTGCTGATGTGACTGTGCATTGTTTTACCTAGCTTTCCTTTCATCTTCTTGATGAAAAAATATTAAAATTTTTACCTTTCTCTTGTATCTTGGAACACCCTAAAACTTAAAACAGTCTTTTGAAAATGCCTTTCACAGCAACGAAAAAGTGATCTATGATAGTCTACTCTGATTCTCAAAATGTGATTGAGATTATATTTTTGAAAAAGAAAATTTCAGATTGAGATTGACCCAGTCTTGTGGTAGGTTGAATAACATCCCCCCAAATATGCCCATGTCCTTATCCCTGGTTCCTGTGACTATGTTACTTTACATGGCAAACGGTACACTGCAGATGTGATTACACTAATGATCTTGGATAATCCGGGTGGGAACAATGTAATCATAAGGGTTCTTATAAGAGGGAGGCAAGAGGGTCAGAGTCAGAAAGGATGTGAGGATGGAAGCAGAGAGAAAGACTGGAAGATGCCGTGCTGTTGGCTTTGAAGGTGGAGGAAGGGGCCACAAACTGAAGAATGCAGGCAGTCACTAGAAGCTGGAAAATGCAAAGAGACAGATTACCCCCTAGAGCCTCTAGAAGGAATGCAGCCTTCCTCACACCTTGACTTTAAGAAATCTGACCTCCGGCACTATACGAGAATAAATTTGTGGTTATTTGTTACAGCAGCAATAAGAAACTAATACAGATGTCTACTGGTGGACTAAGCCGCCACACCTGTAAAAGGGTCATGATAATCATGATTTGTCTTTTATAAAAAAATGTTCTGGGCTTCCCTGGTGCCACAGTGGTTAAGAATCTGCCTGCCAATGCAGGGGACACAGGTTCAGTCCCTGGTCCAGGTGGCTTCTCTTGTTCCAGAGCACGGGCTTTAGGTGCGTGGGCTCGGTAGTTGTGGCTCGCGGACTCTACAGAGCAGGCTCAGTAGTTGTGGCGCACAGGCTTAGTTGCTCTGCGGCATGTGGTATCCTCCCTTTGTCAATTGATAGTACAGGAAAACTACGTCTTTCAATCTCCAAGCTGCTTATAAACATGTTTCCTCTGTCTAGGCCACCCTTTCTGCTCATCCTTTATCTTCTGGAATCCTCCCAGACCTATTTCTCTTTCAATTGCCACCTCTTCTATGAAACCTCCAAAACCTGCCCCCAGCTAGATGGAATTCATTCTCTGTGCTGTAACTTGATTTATACCTCACTTATATCACAATAACAAATTTTGTTATTGGTTTTTTTGGTATGTCTTAGTTTCTCTAGAATACTTTACTAGATTGTAACCTGGAGGGTAGGAACACATTTATTTTTGAATCTCTCGTAGAGTTTACAGCAGAGCCTTGCATGTGGTAAGGACTTAATACATGTTTGTGGACTCATTGAATCTCTTTAAATTGAAATAATCTGGAACCAGTTCCCAGAATTTCAATATAATCAGACTTGAGAGGTCTTTACCCTACCACGTTATTAGAATCCAGTGGAGATTTACTGAGTATCCCTGCCAGGTGCTGGAAATGCAGTGATGAAAAGTCAAGGTCTCTATGACTAAAATCAGAGATTTCTTCAAAAAAGGAACTTTAGGCTCTCTTTCAGCATTCCAAAAAGGTTCAGCCCATCTCTTGCGTCTTCTATGTCAGTAGTCCTGAGCAAGGAGATTTAACCTTTAGAATGTTCTGGTTCCATTCAGTAAGACAGAATTCAAGAGTCTGCTGTAGCTCCTGAGAAGATCATGTACAGTACACGGAGACAGGACAGTGGTCACTCATAGTGATCCTGGGTCTGTAAATAAAGGCTAGAGAGAAGGATTAGAAGTATATTGTATGTTCTAGAAATATTTCCATTTCCATTGGGAATGTCTATGGATTTCAACTGTCCTTGCTAACCTTGGTATCATTTTACTGGCAATAATTGAGAGCCAGTTAGGTTCTTTTTTAAAATTTCAAATGTATTTATGCAATACTTCTAGAAGTCTCTGAATGTATAATCATTTAATTTCTCTGAAATGTTTATGAACAAGTGAAACCTGACATTTCCAGATCCACCACTAGGGTGAATTTTATTTTCTCAACAATGTGTAAAAAGTTACGAATTTGCTCCTTTTACTCCGAAGGTTACAAATACATTTAAGATTTTAAACCCAAACATAGAATTACCATAGGATCCAGGCTTTGCCTTCTGGGTATACATCCAAAAGAACTGAAAGCAGGGACTTGAACATATATTTGTACAGCTATGTTCGCGATAGCATTATTCACAGTGGCCAAAAGGTGGGAACAACCCAAACGTCCATCAGCAGATGAATGGATAAACAAAACGTGTATATCCACACAATGGAATATTATTCACCCTTAAAAAGGAAGGAAGTCCTGACACACGTTACAACATGGATGAACCTTGAGGACATTAGGCTAAGTGAAATAAACCAGACACAGAAGGACAATTACGGTGTGATTCTACTTCTACGCTATACCTAGAGTAGTTAAATTCATATAGACAGAAAGAAGAGGGGTATTTGCCAGGGGCTGGGGCTGGGGGAATGGGGACGTAATGTTTGATGGATGTGGTGTTTCCTTTTTGTAAGATGAGAAGGTTGAAGAGTTGGATGTGCTGATGGTTGCACGACAATGTGAATGTCCTTAACGCCACTGAATTATGTGCTTAAAAATAGTTTCAACAAAAAGATTTCAACTCCACAACCTTTCATCATACTGGCCTGTGCTGTTTGGATAGCATATGGTGCCTTTGTTTGTAAACAGCGGTATGGCTGAGCTACAGTCTCTGTCATTTTAAACATGAAGGTGTGTTGTGTCAGATTTGAACCTTCCTTGTGCGAGGTTAAAACAAAATGGTGCCCTTACCTTCTTTTTTTAAAAAAAATAAATTTATTTATTTTAGGCCACGTCAGGTCTTCGTTGCTGCGCAAGGGCTTTCTCTAGTTGCAGCGAGCGGGGGCTACTCTTCGGTGCGGTGCGCGGGCTTCTCATTGTGTGGCTTCTCTTGTTGTGGCACATGGGCTCTAGGCATGCGGACTTCAGTAGTTGTGGCGCACGGGCTTAGTAGTTGTGGCTCGCGGGCTCTAGAGCACAGGCTCAGTAGTTGTGGCACACGGGCTCAGTAGTTGTGGCTCGTGGGCTCTAGAGCACAGGCTCAGTAGTTGTGGTGCACGGGCTTAGCTGCTCCGCGGCATGTGGTGTCTTCCCGGACCAGGGCTCGAACCTGTGTCCCCTGCATCGGCAGGCGGACTCTCAACCACTGCGCCACCAGGGAAGCCCTGGCAGGCGGATTCTTAACCACTGCGCCACCACTGTGCCTCTTACCTTCTTGACTTTTTAAGATTATCAGAAACAGAAGAAAACAAAAACACCAAAAATCTGCAATGGAGACGTCTAAAAAAGGCTGCTACCACTTCGCCTAGCCTCCTACCTGACACAGATTTGGTGCCCAGTAAATGCCTGTTGAGTGGGTGGGTGCTTATGATACATGATGCAAGGCTGACCATATGTAAAGTGAGTGACTCTCAGGCAGACCTACTTGAACCAAAATATTCAAATTCAACAGATGTTAACTATGAATCTGCTGTGTGTTAGAGAGTGTAGTTCATGCCAGGTCTGAGTTGAAGGCATTAAAAAATAGTTTAACTCCGTTCCTATCCTTTGAGAGAAGCCACCGTGGGTACTGATGGCAAAACATTATAACAGATTTTAAAGTGTGGTCCATGGGGCAGTAGAAGTGTGTATGTACAAGGCCAGAGGAAGGAGAACAAGTTCTTTCAGAGGGGCTGGTGGGAAGCATTCAGGGAAGGTTTCCTTGAGGGTCTGATGACTGAGCTGGGTTTTTTGTTTGTTTGTTTGTTTGTTTTGCGGTACACAGGCCTCTCACTGTTGTGGCCTCTCCCATTGCGGAGCACAGGCTCCGGACGCGCAGGCTCAGCGGCCATGGCTCACGGGCCCAGCCGCTCCGCGGCATGTGGGATCTTCCCGGACCGGGGCACGAACCCGCGTCCCCTGCATCGGCAGGCGGACTCTCAACCACTGTGCCACCAGGGAAGCCCAACCGAGCTGGTTTTAAGGGACCAGGTGTTTGTCCAGTGCAAATGGGCAAGGGAAAAGGCATCCCAAGCACAGGGAACAGCAGTGGCAAAGACTTGGAGGCATGACGCTCTCTGATGTGCACAGGACACTGAAACATAATTCAGTCCAGTGGGACTGGACTAGATCTTTTTTTTTTTTTTTAAACAGGAGAAAAACATACAAGTTTACTTATCTTTTTAAAAATTTTTATTATAGTTGATTCACAATGTTATGTGACTTTCTGCTGAATAGCAAAGTGAATCAGTTATACATACACATATATCCACTCTTTTGTAGATTCTTTTCCCATATAGGTCATTACAGAGTATTGAGTAGAGTTCCCTGTGCTATACAGTAGGTCCTTATTAGTTATCTATTTTATATCCAGTGGTGTGTATATGTCAATCCCAATCTCCCATTTATCTCTCACTCATTGCCCGAGGTAACCATAAGATTGTTTTCTACATCTGCACTCTATTTCTGTTTTGTAAATAAGCTCATTTGTACCATTTTTTTAGATTCCACATATACATGGCATCATATGATATTTGTCCTTCTCTGTCTGACTTACTTCACTGAGTATGATAATCGCTAGGTCCACCCGTGTTGCTGCAAATGGCATTATTTTGTTCTTTTTTATGGCTGAGTAATACTCCATTGTATATATGTACAACATCTTCTTTATCCATTCCTCTGCTGATGGATATTTAGGTTGCTTCCATGTCCTGGCTATTGTAAATAGTGCAGCTACAAACATTGGGATGCATATATCTTTTCGAATTATGGTTTTCTCTGGGTACATGCCCATCTCTTTTTGGGAAGCAGACTACAAGCCCCTGAGACATCCTCAAGAATATACTCACCAGTGATGACTCTCTCTCTTTTTTGAGATTTTTAGTTGCAGCATCAGCTGATGGCTGTTTCCAGTCAAATCATGGGGACCAGTTGACCGACCGAGCTGGCAATACTGCTTGCGTGATGGCACCGGAACCAGGTTGATTTGTCTTCCTTGGACACTGGCTTTAAAGGACATTCCGAAGAAGGTCCTCTGAGTGTTTTGAGCAATGGTAGCCGCAGGAGATCCTGTCAGGCTCCCCCAGGTGACCCCCAAGCTCGCTAGAGAGTGTTAAGGACATCACATGTCACGACAGTTAGAACTTCAGGGGAGAGCCATGAGCTGGCGTTAAGAGAGTGTCACTTGTATTTGAACCGGGAACTTGATTGCAGTGCTGCAGTGAGACTCAGGCAGAGCCCAGACTTGGACTAGAAACCACCAAGTCGTGTCACCCTTGACTTGTCCCTACCTCTCCTGGCTGTGATTGTCCAAAGCTAGCCTGCTTTCAGTAGGAGATGCTTGTTCTGTTGGTTTTCATAAAGGGGATGGTGCTGATCTAAGCTGGATCTGCTGTCTATCCCGAACCTCACTGGCATTGAGGACCCATTTAGTGCCAACTGGCAGGGGCTGGGCGTGCTGAAGCATTTGACAAGCCACACTTTTGGTTTTTCTGTAGAACTACATTGGCCTGCTGAGCCAGCTGACCTACAAGCCCACTGACCTTAGGTATTTAGAAAATGAACATCTCAGAAACGTGATACTCAGAGTTTAGAAAGATTTTGCTCTTTTCATATAAAATACAGTAGTGTGCTAAATTTTTCTTGTATGTTGATATTACTACTGTGCAGGATTATTTCATGCAGGATACAACAGCAGTGAAAAATGTTATCCCTGCACTTGGAGGAGGAATCGAGATGGCAGAACACCATACAACATTCAAATTGGCAACGCCAAGAAGTGCTTTAGAAATCATGGCCTGCCCCATCTTACCTGACAGATGAGGAAGTGAAGGCAAACACTGGTGTAGATGCTCCCATGATTAACTGTCGGTGGAGGTTCGGGGGTCTGAGGCCCCTTCCTTTTGCTGCTTAGCCTTGTCTACTTCAGTGAGGGGCGTTTGACCATGGTGGGTTTCTGTCTTGTTATAATCTTTTTTTTCCCTACTATACCCCTTATTCCACGAATCCCTCTTAAATAGTTGCCAACAGCTCAGGCCCCTTCCTCCTGGCAATTTAGTTTTCTGAGTAAAGGCTCTACTTAAACTCAAAAAGGCCAAGAAAGAAAGTTAAAATATTGAGACTCCATTTCAATGTGCCCTTAGAACCAGCGTAAATTATCCCTGAGCACAATTTCAATGCTTCCCCAGGGTCAAACCACACAGCCTCCAAACAGCCAGCCCTCACCTGGAGCTTGCTGAAGCCACCTGTCCTTCACAGGCCTTCCTGCTTTTGGGGGTCATTTCCCTCACAAGCTTCTGGAAGCCACCTCTGCTCCTGGGGGGCTTCAAGATGCTAGCTTATGCGCATGCATTATCCAGGTAAAAGTCTCTTCCTTTACGCGTTTGTGGCCAACAGCGCCTGGCAGAGAGGGCCGTGACATTGCAGGCACTTGCATTTTTCATGGTAACATTTCTTGGGCACTCTTTGTGGAACAGTTCCGTTCCCCTGCTGTCTGCAGTCTCATCTTTCTTATAGATTTCCACACGAGTGACCAAAGAAACTCGGGTTCATGGAGGGTCGAGAGAAGGATCCCTTTCCTTTCTGAGAGAAGGATCCCTTTCCTTTTTGCCTTTGTGTTGGGCATTTTGGTGAACTCCATCAGCTAAGGGCCTGATGGCTCTTGAGTGAAGTAAAGCCACCCACAGATCAGCCCCAAGCACCTGAAACAGCCCACCTCAGAGACCCAGCTGCCTACAGATTGTTCTTCGGGCCTTCTTGTTGATGCTTGGTCCTGGTCCGGCGGAGAGTTGAGGACATGAGGCAGAGATTTGCCTGACAGATTTAATCACAACGTAAGGCAACTGTGCGAGAGCTATCATGGCGGAGTCCAGGGTCATGGGGAAGTGGAGAGCTTTCTCATACTTTTAGAAATGTGCCAGGTCCCCTGAGTGGAGTCCTGAGCCCTTTTTCAGTAGGGCCATGAGGGCTGCTTTAACATCCTTTTCTGCTCCACAGCACGGTGTGTGGGACTCTTTCTGGTGGGCCTGTGAAGGGTTTCATTGGCAAGCCTGTCTGTTCTGGTGCTAAATAATTTTTACACCATGGAGTTATTTCTTTAGGAGTTGCCTCCCAAATGGATTTCTATAAAGCAGATTCTTTTTTTTTTTTTTTTTTTTTTTTTTTTTTTTTTTTTTTTTTTTTAATTTTTGTGGTATGTGTGCCTCTCACTGTTGTGGCCTCTCCCGTTGCAGAGCACAGGCTCCGGACGCGCAGGCTCAGCGGCCATGGCTCACGGGCCCAGCCGCTCCACGGCACGTGGGATCTTCCCGGACCGGGGCACGAACCCGCGTCCCCTGCATCGGCAGGCGGACTCTCAACCACTGCGCCACCAGGGAAGCCCAGCAGATTCTTTTAAAAATGCCCTAGGGGAGCTCAGTATTTAAAGACATTCTATAAGGCAGGGTCACCTCAATTTGTCTGTTTTATGTTTTTATCTATTGTTTCTTTTTTAAAAATTGTGTTTCTTTTTTTTTTAATTTATTTTATTTTATTTTTTTTTTTGCGGTACGCGGGCCTCTCACTGTTGTGGCCTCTCCCGTTGCGGAGCACAGGCTCCGGACGCGCAGGCTCAGCGGCCACGGCTCACGGGCCCAGCCGCTCCGCAGGATGTGGGATCCTCCCGGACCGGGGCACTGCGCCACCAGGGAAGTCCTAAAATTGTGTTTCTTTACAGCATTTTTTTTAAACATAATTTTTATTCTTAACTATTTTGTTAACATCTTTATTATTATTACTATATATATATATATATATATATTTTTTTTTTTTTTTTGCCTGCGTTGGGTCTTCGTTGCTGTGTGCAGGCTTTCTCTAGTTGTGGCGAGTGGGGGCTACTCTTTGTTGTGGTGCACGGGCTTCTTATTGTCATGGCTTCTCTTGTTGTGGAGCACAGGTTCTAGGCACGCGGACTTCAGTAGTTGTGGCACGCGGGCTCAATAGTTGTGGTTCACGGGCTCTAGAGCGCAGGCCCAGTATTTGTGGCGCACGGGCTTAGTTGGTCTGAGGCATGTGGGAGCTTCCCACACCAGGGATCGAACCCATGTCCCCTGCATTGGCAGGCGGATTCTTAACCACTGCGCCACCCGGGAAACCCCTAAAGCAAGTTTTAACCAGTATGTTGGGAAACCCTGACTCTTGCTTCTCCTCCATTCCTTTCCACCCATCACTGGGTCCTCCTTGACCACCTTCTGAGATCCAGGATCTGGGATGTGTGCAAACTTAACTTAGAGATGGTCTCTGTCCTCAAGAAGTTGGGAAGATTAGACAAGCTGACTTCAAATAACAATGGAAACAACAGTTCAGGATCTGTGATGGATTGAGCTCAGGTATGTTAGACTTTTGGGGGAGATACCCGGCCCGGTGGAGGCCCCGAGGTAGGGTCTAATCTTGGCTGGGCTCCGAGGGATGTTTCTTTTCTCTTGTTGACATCCAAAGCCGAGCTCTCAGCTTTTCTGTGCCCTCGGTAAGGCTCTGACAACCTCTCTCTATTTGCCATAAAAGATCAAGGCTGTCCAAGGCGAGCTCTTCTCAACTTTACTTTTTTCCTTGTAAATATCGCTTTATCCCTTTTTACTCCTATGCTCTCTCTCTTCACCTACGTCTCTTGAAAGGAAAAGTCTCTTTGTTTACACCACCTCTGTCTCTCCCCTCAAACCCTTATTTTTTTTTTTATTTATTTATTTTTTTTTTTTGCGGTATGCGGGCCTCTCACTGTTGTGGCCTCTCCCGTTGCGGAGCACAGGCTCCGGACGTGCAGGCCTAGCGGCCATGGCTCACGGGCTTAGTTGCTCCGCGGCATGTGGGATCTTCCCGGACCGGGGCACGAACCCGTGACCCCTGCATCGGCAGGTGGATTCTCAACCACTGCGCCACCAGGGAAGCCCCCCTCAAACCCTTATTAACTGTTCATCCCTGCCCCCTAATCCTAATCTAGCATCCAACCCTTGGTCTCCCCCGAGAACGTGTGTTCACGAGCCCCTGACAGAAGAAACGTTTTCCTTCCACTCGGCTCCCTGACCTAGTTACCATTTAATCCCTCTCCTTCTCTCCATCTCGCTTCTTAAGAATATGTCTCTTCTTCCTTCACTCTGAGGCTCCATCCCTCCCTTTGCAATCTGATTCCCGCCATTACCACGGTGTTGAATTAGCGCCGGGAAGGTCACAGGTGACCTCAAAACCCTCTCCTCCTCCAGCTGATACTTTGCCATCTGGTTTGCTGCTTCTCCTTCTTCCAACACCGAAATGTGCCCATTATTCAAGCTGTCTCCTCGGGGCGCTGCCCTGCCGTGCCGGTACTTGCTTCTGTGACCTCAGTCACTTTTGGCTTTCACCTCTGCACTTTTGTCCCCAGATGCTATCCGCAGTCTCGGCTGCACTCCTAGGCTTTTGACCCACGTTTTAAACTCCCTGCTTGATGCCTCCACTGGGTTTATCTGTGTTTCCACCTCCTCTTGGTACCTCTGCCTCTCCTGCGGCAGCTATAGCTCTCCCCACCCCGTGGATGGCGTCCCCGTGCTCCCCCGTGAGCCAGCCCTGTTGACCTCCGTTGAGTCTCCTGCGGCCCCGGCACTGAGGAAGTTACCAGATCAAGTGTGGTTTGTCCACGCACTCTCCCCGCTGCGCGCTCCACCCGCCGCCACCCCAACTGCCCCGCTCCTCGCCAGTTCACCGTCCTCTTCCACAAGAACAGCGTCCTCGCCTGGCCACCCTGCTCTCTCTGCCCTCCTCCTCTACCGCATCTTACATGCTCTGCCAAAACGGAATCGCACAAAACAAAACTCCAGTCTGTCTCTCTTCCCCTTACAACTACTCTCACCCTGGCAGTCAGGGCTTTCTGCAATGTGGTCCCTGTTTTAGTTTGCTATGGCTGCTGTAACCCAGTACCACAAGCGTAGCAGCTTAAAATAATACAAAGTTATTGTCATAAAGTTCTGGAAATCAGAAGTTCGAAATGGGTCTCACTGGGCTAAATTCAAGGTGTCGATAGGACTGTGTTCCTTCTGGAGATGCTGGCAGAGAATCTGCTTCCCTGCCTTTTCCAGCTTCTAGCGGCTGCCCACATTCCTTGGCTCCCGGCCCCCTTCCTACACCTTTAAAACCATCAGTGTAACATCTTCCAGTCTCTCTTCTGACTCTCCTACCTCCCTTTTCTATCTTTTAAGAACGCTTGTGATTACACTGTGCCCACTGAGATTATCCAGGATAATATCCCCATCTCAAGCTCCCTAATTTAATCGCATCTGCAAAAGTCTCTTTGCCGTGAAAGATCATGCATTCACAATTTCTGGGGATTGGGACATGAATGTCTTTTGGGGAGTCATTTTTCTGCTTATGATAGCACCCAGGCTTTCTTCCATGTTACTTTTTTTTTTCTTTTTCACAGTTATATCTTTTGTGCTGGACAAATGACAATAATAATTAAAAAAAATAAAAATAGCAACCAACACCGGTGGAGTGCTTAGCACCGTCCAGGCATAACCCCATTTACACCTCACAGCTATTGTATAACATCAACTATTGTCTCAGGTTACAGATTAGGAAACAGAGGCGCAGCGAGGTAATTTGCCCAAGACCACCTACTGATGGATGGTAGAGTTTTTAACAAATAGCTTGATTGAGGTGTAATTTACATACTGTAAAATTCACCTGTTTTAGGGTTATGAATCAATGACTTTTCGTAAACTTACCGAGTTGTGCATACATCACCACAGTCCAGGTTTAGAACATATCTATCACCCCTAAAATTTCATTAGAGAAGATCTCAGTCCAGAGGGGAAGCAAGATATTTAAACTATTCTATGATTCACTAAGCTCGGGAATAGTTACTGATGTGTATTTTAGGAGCACAGAGGGCACATGGGGGGAAGGAAAGCTTTTCTAGCCCTTAGAAACACTACTTTGCCTCTTTGGCCAATCTAATTAAATGAGAAAAATAGCCACTGGGACCACAGACATCTCCCTGACATGAGCCCAACCCTGATTAGGCTGTTGCATTGATGGACGTGCCCACCAGCAGGAAAGGCAAAGCTGCATTGATGGCCATTGCAGGCATTCAGTATTCCAAAGCCTGTTCTGAACTGTTCCCATTTGCCGTGAAGCTGAAATCTGACATCGGAAGGCTCAGCAGAAGTGAGACCAGGGGTCAGGGAGTCTTTACCGGCAGCCTGGTGCCCACGGTGTGACCCAGGGGAAGCTGCCCCAGCGTTCTGGTACATTCCTCTCTCATCTTCGTAATGGTACAGAGACTTCCTGCTGTCCATCTTGTCTCCAGGGAAGATGCAGTTGGTGATGCTAACTTTCATCCTGTCCATGTAGGCCTGGAAGACACATGGTTGGTGGAGTTTGACCTTGGATGACCCATCCGAGGGGGAATCCAAATAACACAGGGGGTTGAAGTTGGGTCATCTATGATAGATGCCGCCCTTCTCTACCCTTCCTTGCAATTTATTAGGAGAGGAAACTGAGGCCCCAGAGGGGAAGGGGCGGGACCTACTAATGTGCTAGACTCCGTTCCAGGCATGTCTGTGCCTTATGTCATCGTGTCACCCCTGAGAGGTAGGTGGCATCATCTTCCTTTTGCAGATGAGGGAATTGTGGTTCAGAGGAGTCTGGCTTCAGGAACAGTATCCCCACTGCCATTTCTTTTCCGGTACCCTTTTGCCTCGTGGAAAATATGTGCAATTTAAACTGCACGCCTTAAGCATGTGGGTGCTTGCCATGAGTTCAGAAGCAGCCGAGTTTGATTTTCTTGCAAAGAGCACATGGAAGTGGGGAACAGACAAGATGGTGTGACATTTTCTGCCCTTTCACTGTAAATTCTACAAAATCATCAAGGTAGCGCGGAGGGCTTGGCTTTAAAATAGAATACACACTGAGTTGTCTGCCTTCAGAGACTGAGTGCTGTCTGATCTTCCTGTCGAGCTGCTGGTCTTGGGCACAGAAACCTGAAAATGACCCCTTTCAACTGTCTGTCCGCTGCTTTTGAAGATCCACAAACACGGCTGAAATCCCCTGGTCACTCTTTGAAAAGGGCCCTTTGGGGGGTGTCATTTCCCACCCCCATTCGAGTGCCTGGGAATGGGCACTTAGCATAAAGTCAGTTGGAGGAGGAATGGAGTATGTGGGAGGGGGGGAAGCAGGGGCGCCCCGGAGGATGGGTCTGCCCGAGGTTTGCCCTGCTGGCCCACTAACACCCCTGGTGCTGGTACGAGCGATGGAACCTTCCCGAGATGAGAAGGAGGCATCAGGGTCTGCCTGAGCGCGTTCGGTGAGGGCCTGCTTGGAACCACAGAGGGTCCACGAGCAACCAAGTTCAGGGAAAGCACTGAGATTATCCCGCTCTTTCTAAGCAGCAGAACTGGGTCTTCCTTCAGTTCACTAGGTTTTATTTCTAAGCATGTATAGCAGCAGTGGGCGAAAACAGTTGTTTCCTTTCCCCCCTATAATGTCTGTCCAAAAAAAAACTCCATCACAAAAGGCGCTTATTTTCAAAACAGAAATAGGCTCTCAGACATAGAAAACACACTTATGGTTACTAAAGGGTAAAGGGAGGGGATAAACTAGGAATTTGGGATTAACAGAGACACACTAACTACTGTATATAAAATAGATAAACAACAAGGACCTACAGTATAGCATAGGGAACTATATTTAATATCTTGTAATAAACTATAATGGAAAAGAATCTGGAAAAGACGATATGTATACAGTTACACACGTATATATATAATATGTATAACCGAATCACTTTGCTGTACACCTGAAACTAACAGAACATTGTAAATCAACTCGACTTCAGAAAAAAAAAAGAAAGCCATCACCTTCCATCCTTCTTGAAACCAGAAGGAACAGTTTCTCTGCGTGGGCTCATTTCTCGTTTTTGGTGTATAGGTGATGCTTCCTTTGTGTTTTTCCTCCTCCGGGGCTTTGGAAGTCGCTCCTCGGGATGTAGTTCTCGCGGTAGTTGAACGCCGTGCCCAGCTCCAGCCTCAATTCCAGATCCAGTTCAGCTGCTCTGGTCCCTGAGAATGGGATCATCTCTTCTCCCCTCTGCCTGCCAACAGCCCGCCAAGTACACGGCAGCAAGGAAACCGGCCATCCGCATTCTGTTTGGCTGCCTCTGCCCCAGTGCTGACGGCTTTCCTGGGAGCCTGTAGTTCACCCTGGGCAGCGGGCAGCCTGTCCTCTTGCTCACCCTGTGATGTAAAGAGAGGTCCTGAGGGGTGGGTGGGAAATCAGCACTGGCTCCTCCAAGCCAGGCACCCGTGTGGTAGAGCTGAGGTTCTTAAGTGGTAGGGGAGCCCTGGGCACCCCAGAATCACCTGGGCAGAGAGCGTCCTCATCCGTGGGTCTGGTGGCATGCCCCAGATTCTGACACACAGAGGCTCTGGGGAAGCATGGGCATGCGAATTGCCATAAAGCCCGCGCGCAGGTACCCAGCCAGCAAAGAGTGCTTCCATGATTGTTCTGTTCTGCACTTTGGTAGTGAAGCATCATTTTTCAGAAAGGCTTGCTGACATTTTTGGTGGGTAGGCACTAACAGAGCTCTCCTGTGGCGGGCTGGGTTGGCGATGGGGAGGGGCGTTTGGGAGAGTTGGGGGGGGGGTCCACATTAGCTGGGGCTCCATTTATCTCGACCGGCACGAGTGTGCCACCAGCTCTGCTTTTCAGTCTGTCCGTCTGACTTGCAGGTTGTAGAAGTGCCTGTGTTAGACTTCGGTGTTTTTGTTTGTTTCTTCTTTGGCATCTAGTGGGAAATAGAGAGCTGCTGTCTCAGACGCAACAGCCAGATGCCATTTTAACCTGGAACCAGCTTTCATTGATCGAGTGCCTAGTGCGTGCCCGGCAGCCCTGCTTCAGCCATGCTTTTAGGGAGGAGGCTTAGGGTACAAATGAGAAGGTTCGGGAATAGGAGGGACCTAGACCCTTCCTGCCCGCTGAGCCTTACCGTCTAGTGGAGGAGATGCAGGACCACTGAGAAGGTGTGAAGGTGTGAGAGCTCACGTCCAAGGAGGCCAGAGGGAGATTTGCCCTTGAGTTCTCAGCCTCGCTTATGTATGAAGGAGGCATGGATATCGCCATCTTATTTCAGTACTTGGTAGTAATGAATCCCTCCAACGGAACCACTCTATCTTTTCTTCTTAAATCAGACCATAGGAACTCTATTACCCAAAGTGTCTCCTGTTCTGCTGAGGCTATCAGGAGCCTCAGTGCTAAATTCAGTACCTGACTGTAATCATTAATCACTCCCTGGTGTCTGGTGGCAACTGGTTTTCTGCCCCTTTTATCTCTTTCCCCCTCCTTCCATTCTTATTTTTAATTGTTCTCCTTTTTTGGGGTTTAGTTTCATAGGGAAATCGAGTCTTTTTAGCCTTTGGGAGGAACGCGGGGGTAGAAATCCTAACTAACCAAGACTGGCCAGTTCAGTATCCCGCATCCTTGCGTCCCTTCCTCAATTCATTCCCCCCGTGGATGTTTTGCTCCAGGTTACATAATTCATCTCAGATGCAGAAAATCAACTCTCTGTGTTGGTGAGACTCACGGCAGCCCTGAGCGGGAGGTGTGAAGCTGATTCGGGTCAGCTTCCGCCCACAGCAGCAGACACGGGTTAATGGCAGGTCTGAAAGGGGAGTGCTTCCCAGGAAAACACCAGCTAATGGAGAGATACCTTTACCATCATTTATTTAGTCCTCCCCCTGTTGTCAGCCATTCAGCTGTATTTCCAGTTTTCCCTGATCGTAAGCACTGCCATGATGAGCTACTGTAGGCGAAATCTTTGCCTGTATTTGTGATCATTTTTTATTCATTTATGTATTTGACCTCGTGGCTTGCGGGATCTTAGTCCCCCAACCAGGGACTGAACCTGCACCCTTGGCAGTGAAAACAAGGAGTCCTAACCACTGCACAGCCAGGGAATCCCCTGTAATCATATTTTTAAATCCAGACTTGGACCCCAGCGAACACACTGGGTCGATGTGTACAAGCTGTAGTTTAGGACGCTTGTGGTGTATGGCCAGATTGCTTCTCTGAAAAGTCGGCTCAGTTTCCACTCCCACCAACCGTGTCTGAGAGTCCCTCCCCATTTCTCCACTGTTTCACCAACACTGTGTTGATAGTTTTAAAAGTTGGTGCTGATTTGGTAGTTTTAAGTAATATTGTCTTTTGGTTTTACTTTGATTGCTAGTGAGGTTGAATATATTTTTCTTTTCCGTGTGGGGTTAGTCCACGTATTTTCCAGTGTTCTTTGCCATTCTGGTTTAGAAGGTAGCTCTTGCCTGTTCCAGAATTTCGTTTCTCAAATGGACCTTATTGACAATTTAGCCGTGGAAGTTTCTTCCGTTCACATAGGACATTCTCTTATATATGTAGTTTCCTATTCTGTTGCCTGTGTGTATGTATGGAGGGGGCACATGTGTGTGTGTGCATATGTGTGCATGTGTATGTGTGTATTTATATGTGTAAGTGTGCATGTGTGTATGTGTGTGTGTGTGTGTGTGTGTCTTTCTGGATTTTAATGGAAAGTTGGGTCAGGGTGTGCTGCATGGTACATCTCTGATTTCTATGTTGATTCAGACGTTTAATTGACTCTTCAGTGGAGGGCAATTGACTCAGTTAAGAATGCCTGTGTTGGGACTTCCCTGGTGGCGCAGTGGTTAAGAATCCACCTTCCAATGCAGGGGACACGGGTTCGATCCCTGGTCTGGGAAGATCCCACATGCTGCGGAGCAACTAAGCCTGTGTGCCACAACTACTGAGCCTGTGCTCTAGAGCCCGTGAGCCACAACTACTGAGCCTGCGTGCCACAATGAAGAGTAAGCCCCGCTCACCACAACTAGAAGAAGCCTGCATGCAGCAATGAAGACCCAACGCAGCCAAAAAAAAAAAAAAAAAATTAAAAATAAAAAAGAATGGCTGTGTGGCTGCCACTACAGAGGGATTTTTTATGTTCTGTGCTCATGGTCTGATCTACAAGTGACTAACAGTAATTAGAGAGGTGAGGGACTTCTCTGGTGGCACGGTGGATAAGACTCCACGCTCCCAATGCAGGGAGCCCAGGTTCGATCCCTGGTCAGGGATCTAGATCCCACATGCATGCCACAACTAAGAAGCCTGCGAGCTGCAACTAAGACCCAGCACGACCAAATAAATAAATAAATATTAAAAAAGAAACGAGGAGAATGGCTGAGAGCTCGCTTATGCAATGCATATCCAATAAAAGTGCACGTTGGCAGACTCAGGGTCAGAGTGGGGAACTCCAGGGGGGGGTGTTTTCCTGTTTCAGTGGTGTGCTGCCCGCGGCATCTGCAATTCCCTGCATCCAGCGGCTCTTGGAACAGCAAAATCTGCATCTCTTTTCTCCTCCATGACTTTTCGGTCTAGAACAGATGAGGTGAACTTAGCCAAAGTACCACTGAATGGAGGATCTTGAGGCACTCTCCCCCTACAGAGGAGACTCCAATGGAGGGCATGATGCCTGTTATGGACTGAAGGTTGTGTCCACCCAGAATTCATATGTTGCAGCCCTAACCCTTCAAGGTGATGGTATTAGGAGGTGAGGCCTTTGGGAGATGATTAGATTCAGATGAGGTCATGAGGATGGGGTCCCCATGATGGGATTAGTGCCCTGAAAAGAAGAAATACCAAAACTTCCTCTCTCCACCATGTGAGGACACAGTGAGAAGGTGGCTGTCTGCAAGCCAGGTCTATCACCTTGATCTTAGACATCCACGCTCCAGAACTGTGAGAAGTAAATGTCTTTTTTAAGCCATCCAGTCTGTGGTATTTTGTTAAAGCAGCCTGAACAGGCTAAGGTGATACCCTGTTGTTACCATTTGTCGGGTCACATCTGCTAATGTCCCTAAGAAGGACTCAGTGACCATATCGCACCTATGCTTCCCAGTGTCACCTTGAGTGGCCTTTAGTTCTTTGAAGGACAATTAACGATTATTTAGATCTTGTGTACTAAAGCAAAATGATGTTTATTTTTGGAAACTTCTTCATTGAACATGCTGTTCTCTGCGTGGCAAAGGTAGAGGTCCCCCCACCCCCTGGTCCCCCACCCCACAGAACAGAAAAGCAAGCAATCACAACAGACCACTTCACCGTTGCTTCAGGACACAGGACCTGACGATGCCTGTGATATCTCCCCTTCTTTCCCCAGACCTTCGTGGATGACAACCTCTCAACTTTTATGTGGCTTTCTGGCCAGTTCACTCATTTGGTACGACTTGGTGCCTTCAGCTTTTGATTCTGTCTTTTAGTCTCCCACATTTTGCTCTTTGAAATGTACTGGTTGCCACAGAAGCGGTGATGTCAGGGCCAGGCAGAGAGCCTTATTGGCGTGGACAAGTGATTTTTAGAGTAGTTTTCTCAAATAATGTTTGGGGCTGGTGTTAGTCATACTACAAGCAGCAGGATGCCCAGCCCCAGCCCTGCTGCCACCCCGAGGCTCCAGAATTCTGCTACTCACCCAGGGGCTCTGCTCTCCCACGCTAGGAAGCTGGCTATGCCACGCTCGCTCTCCTGGAACACTCTTGTCTGTTTACCCACGTCCTACAGAGGATGCAGCCTTAGAGGGAGCCTGGAGGTGGGACAGGCCTGCAGCTTCATCAGCGGGGAAGCAAACCCTCCAAAAAAACATTTCCTGCCACCTCTCTCAGTCCTCACTGGTGTTCTCACTATTTCCTGTAACATCTTGTCACATTCACACATTGCTTTAAAAATGCTGAAAATGTGCCTTTTTTGGAGAAAGAGCTCAGGTGGTGGGGTGGGGGGTGAGGAACCATACAGCTACACTGTGCCCTGCTTTATCTGGGAATCCAAGAGTCACCTGGCCCGACTTTTATGCCCAGTACCCACCAGGAAGAGGATATCCCCAGCCCCAGTTTATGTCAGACCTCAGGAGCGAGAAGACAGGTGAGGGGGAAAGAAAGGGACAAGAAGGTTAGAGCCGCTCACCCCAACCTTCCCTTCTCGGGGCTGATGCTTCTCTACCTCCCAAGGGTCAAGGCACCATCCATGTGGGATGTGCTCTCTGATAGGCAGAATAATGGCTCCTCCAAAGATGCCCACATCCTAATCCCTAGCACCTTTGAATGTATTATACGTGGCACAGTGGAATTAAGATTGCAGATAGAACTATGGTTGCTAGGCAACTGACCCCCAAGTTAGGGAGACCATTCTGGATTATCCAGTGGGCCCAACATAATCAAAGTGTCCTTAGAAATGAAAGGAGGAGGCAGGAAAATCAGGATCAGTGTGATACAGAGGAGAAAGACTCAACCAGCAGTGGCTGGTTTTGAAGATAGGAGAGGGCCCCATGGGATGTGGGCAGCCCTTGGCAGGTTGAATAGTCAAGAAACAGACCCTCCCCTAGAGGCTCCAGAAGGAACTCAGCCCTGCCAACACCTTGAGTTTAGTTCAGTGAGACCCATGCCAGACTTCTGAACTCCTGAACTCTAAGATAGTAATTTTTTTCTGCGGCTTTAAGCTGCCAAGTGTGTAGCAATTTGTTACAGCAGCCATAGCAAACTGATACATACCTCTAGGTCCCCTCCAAAGATCTGGCCCTTCCACTAAAAGACTCCAGCCCCTTAGACTGTGTCCCCCATGAACTGTATCCCTTTGGGGTTCATGACCTCCAGGGCAAGACCCCTTTGCCTTAGATGTGAAAGTGTGACTGACTGCAGGTTTGGGATATGCATAGAAAGGGGGCATCACTGTGACTTTTAAGGTAATCAGTTGTGTCAGCTGGGTCTTCCTGGGAGCAGATGCTGAGATGGAGGGTGCAGGGCTTATCTGGGGCGAGGGAAACAATAATGGCTGTCAAACAGAAGGGGCTGGAAGCAGGACTGGGCAGGGGGAGCCTCAAGCTGCTATGAGAAGATATGACCAAGCCTTGGCCAGACCAGTGGCCAACTCTGCAGCAAAGAGTGCCCATCAAGGAGTCCCGTGTTGGGTAGGAATGGCCAGGCCCAAGTCCCCTTGACGGGGGCTGCCTGGGGAGAGTGTGGCCAGGGCTCCAGAGCTGAGGCTGACTCTTTCTTGAAGGGAGATCCTGGCAGTGAATCCATGCCTGCCAAATATATGAAGGCAGTAGCTACTTTTGAAGTTGGTTTTAAGTCTTTCAGATTATGGGTGATTCCCGTTGGGTCTTCGCTGCCTTTTCTACCCCCTGACTTGAATGTTTGAGACGGGTGCTGAGCAGAGCTTGCCGTTCCTGTTTGGGCCAGGCTCCTGTAAATATGATGTCACCTGGTGGTGTAGGCTTTGCAGAGTGGATGAGATTCAGCTTAGGCGCCACCCGGATCTGTGCAGCCAGATCCTTGCCACATGAGGCCAGGCCACCCTGGCAATGCCCTTGCTTCTCTGATTGTAACGGCAGCCCCTGTACCTCCCCTGCTGCTCTAGACCACGGGCGCCCTGTGGCAGCTGCTCCTAGGCCCTCAGCTGGCTCAACACATGTCCTAACAGTGCCTTTGCCTGGCACCCTGAGTCTCTCCCCTTAGCCTCTGTCACCCCTGAGGTGATAGGAGCTGCTGGACCCTCTTTGGGCTCATATGCAGCCCAGTAGTGCAGGCACACGCGCATTTCTCTCCCTCCCTGCCTGGGACCCACAGTTCGGGGACAGACCGCCTTCACAAAGATGTCAGCAAGGAGACGTGGCCGTGCCATCTTCCCGAGCTCCTGTACCCTCTTCCCTGCCTTGTTCCCCCATCCCTTCTCTCTTGCTTCCCTACGATTATGTCCCCCAATAAAATGTTAGCGCTTAAGCTTTTTTAAAAAAAAATAGCTTGACTGAAGTATAATTTATATACCATAAAATTCACAGCATTGCCCAACCATCACCCAAGTCTAATTTTAAAACATTTCCATCACCCCCCAAACGTCCCTGGGGCCATTTCCTGTCATCCCTGCTCCCCTCCAAGCCCCAGGCAACCACCAATCTGCTTTCTGCTTCTCTAGATTTGCCTTTTCTGCCCCATAAGCTTTTGCCCTGGGCTTTGTTGTTTCAGGAACCCAGGTTGAAACCCAGAGCAAATGATCCAGAAAATTCCTTCCTCTTGAAGGATTGCCACTTGGCCTCCTCTGACTCTGAGGCAGGAGAAACCGTCCTGGGCAGCTAGCTCAGCATGGAGAAGGAGGACGTGCGAACAGATTTTCGTTACTTTTCATTAGAACCTGAGATGCATTAACGATGGTGGTAATGAGGCAGGATAGAACGTGTCTTAGTGCTTGAATGGTTTCTGCCGAAACAGCCCAATTTTCCTGAGAGTCATTTTCATTCTGGTCAGAAATTGCTCATCTGATCATAACGCTCTGAGAAGTAAGTGTCTGGCAGCAAGGAGGGCCCTGAGGTTCGGACAAGGGGAGCTTTTTCTGGTGATCCCGCTGAGTCTCTTTTCTATTCTTTTTTTCTTATAGAACACTTTAAAAAAAAAATTTATTTTATATTGGAGTCCAGTTGATTAACAATGTTGTGGGGCTTCCCTGGTGGCGCAGTGGTTGAGAATCCGCCTGCTGATGCAGGGGACACGGGTTCGTGCCCCGGTCCGGGAAGATCCCACATGCCGCGGAGCGGCTGGGCCCGTGAGCCATGGCCGCTGAGCCTGTGCGTCCGGAGCCTGTGCTCCGCAACGGGAGAGGCCACAACAGTGAGAGGCCCGCGTATCGCAAAAAAAAAAAAAAAAAACAAAAAACAATGTTGTGTTAGTTTCAGGTATACACCAAAGTGATTCAGTTATACATATACATGTATCTCTTCTTTTTTCAAATTCTTTTCCCATTTAGGTTATTACAGAATATTAAGCAGAGTTCCCTGTGCTCTACACTAAGTCCTTGCTGGTTATCTATTTTAAATATGGTAGTGTGTATTTGGGGGGCTCCCCAGTCAAAGGTCCCCTCAATGAAAGGTGTTTTGCGCTGTCGCTATTTACAGGGTAAAGTGCTACCCTCTTTAGAAATGTGTTCATATGAAGTCAGGGCTTTGACACCTTAACCCCAGTGCATCCTTGAAGATGAGGAAGGTGTTTTGGAAGAGCTGTAGTCAGGGGGTGGGGTGGAGGGGGCTGGGGAAGGGACTGGGGGGCGGGGCCCTCCTCTGTCAGAGCCCTTCGTTTCCCATGTCACTTTCATATCAGACAGATCGACCCCCTCTATGGTGTTAAAAAAAAAAAAAAAAAAAAAAAGGTTCTGAAGTATTAAACAATCCAGTGTCCGGGAGCCAGAACAAAGGTTATTTGTCAAACGTCTATTATGAGTCAGGTCTTAAACGATATCTAAAACAATTTATTGTGCCTTTAAGGCGGGCTCGAGCGTGTGCCAAGTGCGTGTTATCCTCGTGTCCTTTAATCCTCTTAACAACGCCGTCCATCACGTTTCCATTTAGAGATGTGGAAACTGGCCCAGCTCACGGGTGGCAGGATATAAACTCACAGCCAGGCCCGACGCCATTGCAGGATGTATATCATCACCAGCGGCAACGTAGATGAATAGGGCTGTGTTCAGGGGCTCACATTTTAGGAACATGGAACAGAAATATGAACAGGTACATCCCGTGAAGTTGTTTGATAACAGCTAGAATTCACTGAACGTTTATGATGTACCAGGCACTTGCTGTGGGTGTGTTTGCAAATTTAATTCCCGAAAGGACCCGCTGGCTTGTTTTTGTCATTATCGTCATTTTACTGATGGCCACACTGAGGTTCGGGGGGGTTAAGCCAGCCTGCCCGAAGTCAGGAGACAAGAGACATGCAATTTCCCACGGCCTTCATAGGCGATGAAATAGGCAAGATGGAACTTCGCTGATGAGCCGGTCAGCTCTGCTGTGGGGAATCAGGAGGAGGTGTTTCAGTCCAGCCAACAGAAATCGGCTGGTGTTTGTTTACCAGGCAAACAGGGAAGGGAGCGGAAAGGGAGGGCGTTTTAGGCAAAAGGAACAGCTTCAGCCAAAGCCAAGGGTGTGTGGAACAGTGTATTGATTTGGGGAACCATACAAGGCTCCCCTTGTTGGAAGCAAGGGTCCCCTTGTCTGGAGCATGGATAGGGCAGGAAAAGAGGTGCAAACACTGAGGTCTGAGATATTGGGGAAGGGGCAGATCAGGGACAGCCTGGAGGGCTGGGCCGTAGGGATCCTGAGTTCATGTCATTGGCAATGGAGAGCCTTTGGAAAGATTTAGTTAGAGGTGTAAAAATCAAATTTTCATTTTAGAATGATTACCCTGACAGCACAAAATATCTTAACACAAAATAATTTCTTCCTCACATGCAGCCAGACTCCCAGGGATAGAATACACATAAGAGGAGTCTTATTGGGTGGGGATAGGAAAAGAAGGAACTACCAGTATGCACAGAGGGCTTTCTCAGGTTGGGGGGGGGCGGTCAGAAGGGGGCAGGGGGAGGGGGTGGGTATTAGCAAACCGTTGTCCTTCTCAGTAGGACAAAGGGGAATCCTGTGGAGAGGGGGGCTGGAAGGTGGACGAGGACGGGGAGGGCAAGCATCTTCAGAAATGAGAGCCTCAGGTGGACACTGCTGGAACACCTTCTTTGGACTTTGTGTTTAATTTTTATTGTTTGGAATTTGTTACTGAAGTATCCTATATGTATAGAAAATATGTAAAGCGTAGCGTACAGCTCAGAGAATTTTCACAAAGTGGGGTAAGCAGCACTTATTTCAGGAAACAGAACATGAGCCTGGAAATCATGAAGCTTACCGACAGAATCCAGACATAAAAGGCCCCATATTGTATGATTCCATTTATACGAAATGTCCGGAATAGATATATCTATAGAGATAGAAGGTAGATTGGTGGTTACTTAGGATTGCAGATGGGGGTGATAGCTAAAGGGTATGGGGTTTCCTTCTGAGGTGATGAAAATGTTCTAAAGTTGACTATGATGATGACTGGATACGCACATACCTGTGAATATACTAAAAAAACCCCACTGATATGTAGAAAAAAAGAAAGAGGAAAGGAAGGAGGGAAGGCTGGAAGGGTAGATAGATGACCAGGGTTTCAGAGTCCAGGTGGTGATGCTTCCCATCTTCTCAGCGTTCCCAGAGGGTAGCCACAGCCCTCATTTCTAATTTATTTTATTATTTATTTATTTATTTTTGGCTGCGTTGGGTCTTCGTTGCTGCGGGTGTGCTTTCTCTAGTTGCGGCGAGCGGGGGCTAACTCTTCATTTCGGTGCACGGGCTTCTCATTGCAGTGGCTTCTCTTGTTGCGGAGCATGGACTCTAGGTGCACAGGCTTCAGTAGTTGTGGCTCGCGGGCTCTAGAGCACAGGCTCAGTAGTTGTGGCACATGGGTTTAGTTGCTCCGTGGCATGTGGGATCTTCCCGGACGAGCGCTCGAACCCGTGTCTCCTGCATTGGCAGGCGGATTCTTAACCACTGCGCCACCAGGGAAGTCCCTGTGCCTGACTTCTTTAGCTGAACATTTTGTTTGTGAGCTTCACCCATATTGCACATGCCCTTAGCTTTCTTAAGAATAGTTTTTTCCCATTACAAATTAATACACATACATGCAAAAAAAAAAGTCCCTGGAAATTACATAAAAGCAAAAAGAAGGAATAACGCAGGTGGAACCACTGTTAATATATTGGTGATTTTTTCAAGTATTTTGACTCTGCGTATTAACTTTTACACAATTGCCAGTAGGAGGTATCACCCCATAGTTTAAAAAATATTTTCCATGAAACTGCCATCTTCCATGGACATGCTTCAGTGGTTTGTGTAAGTGTTGTATTCACATTTAGTATTTTCAATATATTCCAGTCTATTTAGAGCTGTAACAAAAATAACACACAATCAAATGCATTATAAACCAAATTTGTTAGAAACTACTAGTGTGAAAATTTGTGTAGCTTGGGTAATTTGTGATGGTATAAGCTTGAGAATAACTTTTCTCTTAGACACCCTTTTTAATTTAAGAATATCATAAGAAAAAGTGACTTACTAAAAACTGTTACCATTGCAACTACCTATCTATGTGAATCAGGATTTTTGTTGATACCAAACAGCTAAATTAAAATAAGTGAATGTCATCTGCAACTGTCATTAAACAGAAACTTTCATCTATACTGTTCAATTTAAAATTTAAGTTTTAATTAAAACAGCCTCAGTTTTATTTGTTGATTTTATAAGAAGCAAGTGTTATAATCTGAACTTTAAAATTCATTGATAATAATAAAATACTTCTTCTTTTTTTTTTTTTACCATTCCTTGTAGGAACTGTGTTGGAAACTATCATGTGCTTGTCTCTTGTCTTGCTGGGGTAGAGGGACCCTACTTTTTCAATATTCGTGTTTCGTTTTTGTTCTTGCTTTTTTTTTTTTTTAACATCTTTATTGGAGTATAATTGCTTTACAATGGTGTGTTAGTTTCTGCTTTACAACAAAGTGAATCAGTTATACATAAACACGTGTTCCCATATCTCTTCCCTCTTGCTTCTCCCTCCCTCCCACCCTCCCTATCCCACCCCTCTAGGTGGTCACAAACCACTGAGCTGATCTCCCTGTGCTATGCACCTGCTTCCCACTAGCTATCCACCCTACATTTGGTAGTGTATATATGTGCATGCCACTCTCTCACTTCGTCACAGCTTACCCTTCCCCCTCCCCATATCCTCAAGTCCATGCTCTAGTAGGTCTGTGTTTTATTCCCATCCTACCCCTAGTCTCTTCATGACATTTTCTTTTCTTAGATTCCATATATATGTGTTAGCATACAGTATTTATTTTTCTCCTTCTGACTTATTTCACTCTGTATGACAGACTCCAGCTCCATCCACCTCACTACAAATAACTCAGTTTCATTTCCTTTTATGGCTGAGTAATATTCCATTGTATATATGTGCCACATCTTCTGTATCCATTCATCTCTTGATGGACACTTAGGTTGCTTCCATGTCCTGGCTATTGTAAATAGAGCTGCAATGAACATTTTGGTACAAGACTCTTTTTGAATTATGGTTTTCTCAGGGTATATGCCCAGTAGTGGGATTGCTGTGTCATATGGTAGTTCTATTTGTAGTTTTTTAAGGAACCTCCACACTGTTCTCCATAGTGGCTGTATCAATTTACATTCCCACCAGCAGTGCAAGAGTGTTCCCTTTTCTCCACACCCTCTCCAGCATTTATTGTTTCTAGATTTTTTGATGATGGCCATTCTGACTGGTGTGAGATGATATCTCATTGAAGTTTTGATTTCCATTTCTCTAATGATTAATGATGTTGAGCATTCTTTCATATGTTTGTTGGCCATCTGTATATCTTCTTTGGAGAAATGTCTATTTAGGTCTTCTGCCCATTTTTGTATTGGGTTGTTTGTTTTTTTGTTATTGAGCTGCATGAGTTGCTTATAAATTTTTGAGATTAATCCTTTGTCAGTTGCTTCATTTGTAATTATTTTCTCCCATTCTGAGGCTTGTCTTTCTGTCTTGTTTATGGTATCCTTTGCTGTGCAAAAGCTTTTAAGTTTCATTAAGTCCCATTTGTTTATTTTTGTTTCTATTTCCATTTCTCTAGGAGGTGGGTCAAAAAGGATCTTGCTGTGATTTATGTCATATAGTGTTCTGCCTATGTTTTCCTCTAAGAGTTTGATAGTGTCTGGCCTTACATGTATGTAGGTCTTTAACCCATTTTGAGTTTATTTTTGTGTATGGTGTTAGGGAGTGTTCTAATTTCATTCTTTTACATGTAGCTGTCCAGTTTTCTCAGCACCACTTATTGAAGAGGCTGTCTTTTCTCCCCTGTATATTCTTGCCTCCTTTATCGAAGATAAGGTGACCATATGTGCGTGGGTTTATCTCTGGGCTTTCTATCCTGTTCCATTGATCAATATTTCTGTTTTTGTGCCAGTACCATACTGTCTTGATTACTGTAGCTTTGTGGTATAGTGTGAAGTCAGGGAGCCTGATTCCTCCAGCTCCATTTTTCGTTCTCAAGATTGCTTTGGCTATTCGGGGTCTTTTGTGTTTCCATACAAATTGTGAAATTTTTTGTTCTAGTTCCGTAAAAAATGCCAGTGGTAGTTTGATAGGGATTGCATTGAATCTGTAGATTGCTTTGGGTAGTAGAGTCATTTTCACAAAGTTGATTCGTCCAATCCAAGAACATGCTATCTCTTCATCTATTTGTATCATCTTTAATTCCTTTCATCAGTGTCTTATAATTTTGTTCATACAGGTCTTTTGTCTCGTTATGTAGGTTTATTCCTAGATATTTTATTCTTTTTGTTGCAGTGGTAAATGGGAGTGTTTTATTAATTTCACTCTCAGATTTTTCATCATTAGTATAAAAGAATGCCAGAGATTTCTGTGCATTAATTTTGTATCCTGCTACTTTACCAAATTCATTGATTAGCTTTAGTAGTTTTCTTTCTGGTAGCATCTTTAGGATTCTCTATGTATTGTATCATGTCATCTGCAAACAGTGACAGCTTTGCTTCTTCTTTTCTGATTTGGATTCCTTTTATTTCTTTTTCTTCTCTGATTGCTGTGGCTAGAACTTCCAAAACTATGTTGAATAAGAGTGGTGAGAGTGGGCAGCCTTGTCTTGTTCCTGATCTTAGTGGAAATGGTTTCAGTTTTTCACCATTGAGGATGATGTTGGCTGTGGGTTTGTCATATATGGCCTTTATTATGTTGAGGAAAGTTCCATCTGTACCTACTTTCTGCAGGGTTTTTTTTTTTTTATCATAAATGGGTGTTGAATTTTGTCAAAAGCTTTCTCTGCATCTATTGAGATGATCATATGGTTTTTCTCCTCCAGTTTGTTGATATGGTGTATCACATTGATTGATTTGCGTATATTGAAGAATCCTTGCATTCCTGGAATAAACCCCACTTGATAGTGGTGTATGATCCTTTTAATGTGCTGTTGGATTCTGTTTGCTAGTATTTTGTTGAGGATTTTTGCATCTATGTTCATCAGTGATATTGGCCTGTAGTTTTCTTTCTTTGTGACGTCTTTGGTTTTGGTATCAAGGTGATGGTGGCCTCATAAAATGAGTTTGGGAGTGTTCCGCCCTCTGGTGTCTTTTGGAAGAGTTTGAGAAGGATAGGTGTTAGCTCTTCTCTAAATGTTTGATAGAATTCGCTTGTGAAGCCATCTGGTCCTAGGCTGTTGTTTGTTGGAATATTTTTAATCACAGTTTCAATTTCAGTGCTTGTGATTGGTCTGTTCATATTTTCTATTTCTTCCTGGTTCAGTCTCGGCAGGTTGTGCATTTCTAAGAATTTGTCCATTTCTTCCAGGTGGTCCATTTTATTGGCATACAGTTGCTTGTAGTAATCTCTCATAATCTTTTGTATTTCTGCAGTGTCCGTTGTTACGTCTCCTTTTTCATTTCTAATTCTACTGATTTGAGTCTTCTCCCTTTTTTTCTTGATGAGTCTGGCTAATGGTTTATCAATTTTGTTTATCTTCTCAAAGAACCAGCTTTTAGTTTTATTGATCTTTGCTATCATTTCCTTCATTTCTTTTTCATTTATTTCTGATCTGATCTTTATGATTTCTTTCCTTCTGCTAAATTTGGGGGTTTTTTGTTCTTCTTTCTCTAATTGCTTTAGGTGCAAAGTTAGGTTGTTTATTCGAGATGTTTCCTGTTTCTTAAGGTAGGATTGTAGTGCTATAAACTTCCCTCTTAGAACTAGTTTTGCTGCATCCCATAGGTTTTGGGTCGTCGTGTCTCCATTGTCATTTGTTTCTAAGTATTTTTTTATTTCCTCTTTGATTTCTTCAGTGATCACTTCGTTATTAAGTAGTGTATTGTTTAGCCTCCATGTGTTTGTATTTTTTACAGATCTTTTCCTGTAATTGGTATCTAGTCTCATAGCGTTATGGTCGGAAAAGATACTTCATACGATTTCAATTTTCTTAAATTTACCAAGGCTAGATTTGTGACCCAAGATATGATCTATCCTGGAGAATGTTCCATGAGCACTTGAGAAAAATGTGTATTCTGTTGTTTTTGGATGGAATGTCCTATAAATATCAATTAAGTCCATCTTGTTTAATGTATCATTTAAAACTTGTGTTTCCTTATTTACTTTCATTTTGGATGATCTGTCCATTGGTTAAAGTAGGGTGTTAACGTTCCCTACTATGATTGTGTTACTGTCGATTTCCCCTTTTATGGCTGTTAGTATTTGCGTTATGTATTGAGGTGCTTCTATGTTGGGTGCATAAATATTTACAATTGTTATATTTTTTTCATGGATTGATCCCTTGGTCATTAGGTAGTGTCCTTCTTTGTCTCTTGTAATAGTCTTTACTTTAAAGTCTATTTTGTCTGATATGAGAATTGCCACTCCAGCTTTCTTCTGATTTCCATTTGCATGGAATATCTTTTTCCATTCCCTCACTTTCAGTCTGTATGTGTCCCTGTGTCTGAAGTGAGTCTCTTGTACAAGACAGCGTATATATGGGTCTTGTTTTTGTATCCATTCAGCCAGTCTATGCCTTTTGGTGGGAGCATTTATTCCATTTACAGTTAAGGTAATTATCGATATGTATGTTCCTATTACCATTTATTTAATTGTTTCGAGTTTGTTCTTGTAGTTCTTTTCCTTCTCTTGTGTTTCTTGCCTAGAGAAGTTCCTTTAGCATTTGTTGTAAAGCTTGTTTGGTGGTGCTGAACTCTCTCAGCTTTTGCTTGTCTGTAAAGGTTTTAATTTCTCCATCAAATCTGAATGAGATCCTTGCTGGGTAGAGTAATCTTGGTTGTAGTTTTTTCTCCTTCATCATTTTAAATATGTCCTGCCACTCCCTTCTGGCTTGCAGAGTTTCTGCTGAGAGAGCAGCTGTTAACCTTATGGGGATTCCCTTGTGTGTTATTTGTTGTTTTTCCCTTGCTGCTTTTAATATGTTTTCTTTGTATTTAATTTTTGATAGTTTGATTAATATGTGTCTTGGCATGTTTCTCCTTGGATTTATACTATATGGGACTCTCTGTGCTTCCTGGACTTGATGAACTATTTCCTTTCCCATATTAGGGAAGTTTTCAACTATAATCTCTTCAAATATTTTGTCAGTCCCTTTCTTTTTCTCTTCTTCTTCTGGGACCCCTATAATTCGAATGTTGCTGTGTTTAATGTTGTCCCAGAGGTCTCTGACACTGTCCTCAGTTCTTTTCATTCTTTTTTCTTTATTCTACTCTGCAGTAGTTATTTCCACTACTTTATCTTCCAGGTCACTTATCCGTTCTTCTGCCTCAGTTATTCTGCTATTGATTCCATCTAGAGTATTTTAAATTTCATTTATTGTGTTGTTCATCGTTGCTTGCTTCCTCTTTAGTTGTTCTGAGTCCTTGTTAAATGTTTCTTGCATTTTCTCTATTCTATTTCCAAGATTTTGGATCATCTTTACTATCATTATTCTGAATTCTTTTTCAGGTAGACTACCTATTTCCTCTTCAGTTGTTAGGTCTGGTGGGTTTTTACCTTACTCCTTCATCTGCTGTGTGTTTTTCTGTCTTTTCATTTTGCTTATCTCACTGTGTTTGGGGTCTCCTTTTCGCAGGCTGCAGGTTTGTAGTTCCCATTGTTTTTGATGTCTGTCCCCAGTGGCTTAGGTTGATTCAGTGGGTTGAGTAGGTTTCCTGGTTGAGGGGACTAGTACCTGTGTTCTGGTGGATGAGTCTGGATCTTGTCTTTCTGGTGGGCAGGTCCACATCTGGTGGTGTGTATTGGGGTGTCTGTAGCCTTTATTATGATTTTAGGCAGCCTCTCTGCTAATGGATGGGGCTGTGTTCCTGTCTTGCTAGTTGTTGGCATAGGGTGTCCAGCACTGTAGCTTGCTGGTCGTTGAGGGAAGCTGGGTCTTGGTGTTGAGATGGAGATCCCTGGGAGATTTTCGCCATTTCATATTACGTGGAGCTGGGAGGTCTCTTGTGGACCAGTGTCCTGAACTTGGCTCTCCCAGCTCAGAGGCACAGCCCTGACGCCTGGCTGGAGCACCAAGAGCCTTTAATCCACACGGCTCAGAATAAAATGGAGACAAAATAGAAAGGAAAGAAAGAAAGGAAGGAAGAAAGGAAGGGAGGAAGAAAGGAAGCAAGAAATGAAGAAGATAAAATAAAGTAAGATAAAATAAAGTTATTAAAATAAAAAATAATTATTAAGAAGAAAAATTTTAAAAAGTAAAAAAAACAAAAAACAGGACGGTCAGAACCCTAGGACAAATGATGAAAGCAAAACTATACAGATAAAATCTCACACAGAAGCACACACATACACACTCACAAAAAGAGAAAAAGGGGAAAAAATAATATATCTGCTCCCAAAGTCCACCTCCTCAACTTGGGATGAGTTGCTGTCTATTCAGGTATTCCACAGATGCAGGGCACTTTAAGTTGATTGTGGAGCTTTAATCCACTGCTTCTGAGGCTGCTGGGAGAGATTTCCCTTTCTCTTCTCTGTTCACACAGCTCCCGGGGTTCAGCTTTGGATCTGGCCCCACCTCTGCGTGTAGGTCCCCTGAGGGCGTCTGTTCTTCGCTCAGACAGGACGGGGTTAAAGGAGCCGCTGATTAGGGGGACTCTGGCTCACTCAGGCTAGGGGGAGGGAGGGGCACGCAGTGTGGGGCGAGCCTGGGCGGCAGAGGCCGGCGTGACGTTACACCGGCCCAAGGCGCGCCGTGCGTTCTCCTGGGGAAGTTGTCCCTGGATCATGGCACCCTGGAAGTGGTGGGCTGCACAGTCTCCTGGGAGGGGAGGTGTGGAGAGTGACCTGTGCTTGCACACAGGCTTCTTGGTGGCAGCAGCAGCATCCTTAGCATCCCATGCCCATCTCTGGGGTCTGCGCTTATAGCCGTGGCTCGCGCCCATCTCTGGAGCTCCTTTAAGCGGCGCTCTTAATCCCCTCCTCTCACGCCCCAGGAAGCAAAGAGGGAAGAAAAGTTCTCTTGCCTCTTTGGCAGCTCCAGACTTCTCCCGGACTCCCTCCCGGCTAGCCGTGGTGCACGAATCCCTTCAGGCTGTGTTCACGCAGCCAACCCCAGTCCTTTCCCGGCTTCTGACTGAAGCCCGAGCCTCAGCTCCCCAAAATACTACTTTTATGTCTTTTATGTATTGGAAAAATCCACAAAGATTTTGTGAAAAGATTTGCTGCTGAAAACTTCGACAACCAGTTGTACATTTAAAAATTACATAGACTTTTGTTTTAAAATACACTTTTTAAACTATAAAACTAATGTATTATAAAAGTGATTTATTATAAAATATGAAAAGTAAAGAAAAATAAGAAGAGAAAAATAAACCCAGAGTCCCACCTATCATGTATAATCATTACTCACTCAACAAATATTTATTGCATGTTTGCTATTTACACAAAAGTGTTCTAGATTCTGTAGTTACAGTGATGAAATGATAGAGAAAATCCCTGCTTTTTTATACATACACACACGCACACATGCACATACACACACACACACACACACACACACATATATATTTTAATAAACTCTTTATAACCTACCCCTCTCCCAACTGGTAGCTACTGGTTTCTTCTCTATATCTGTGAGTCTGCTTTTTTTGTTTATTTGTTTTATTTACTAGTTTGTTGTATTTTTTTAGATTCCACATATAAGTGATATCATACAGTGTTTTTCTTTGTCTGTCTTATTTCACTTAGTGTAATGCCCTCCAAGTCCATCCATGCTGCTGCAAATGGCAAAATCTCATTCTTTTTTATGGCAGAGTAGTATTCCATTGTATATAAATACCACATCTTCTTTATTCATTCATCTGTTGATGGGCACTTAGGTTGCTTCCATACCTTGGAAATTGTAAATAATGCTGCTATGAACCAGGTTTATATTTCTTTTGACAGGGGATATATACATATAAGATAACAATTAAGCAAGATGTTTTTAGCTACTGGCAAATACTAGCAAGAAAATAAAACAGGCTGGTGAGACTGGAATGACATGGGAAGTAGGCAGTTAGGATGGTTGGGGAGGGACATTTGAAGGGAGACCTGAAAAGCAAGAAGTCATTGCCATGGGAATATCCGAGGGCAAAGTATTCTCTTCAACTCAGAACTCAAAGGTGGGAATATATTTGTGCTTGTCTGAAAGACAGGCAGCCAGGGTGGCTGGAGTGGGGGAGAGAGTGGAAGAGGAAACCGGAGAGGCGCCGGATCCTGGAAGTCCTTGCTAGCCATGGTACAACGTTCAGATCTTATCAACATTTTGAGTAGTTGCTTAGAGTCTTTTTGTTTTTGTGATGTTTTGATATTTTGTATCTTATCATACATATTGATATAGAGATGATATAGGAACTGTTTCAAAAACTTTCCAACAGACAATGATATGAAGAGGGGTTAGGACTGCCCTGGAAGTCCAGTGGTTAAGACTCCGTGCTTCCAATGCAGGGGGCGCGGGTTCGATCTCTGTTTGGGGAACTAAGATCCCACATGCCGCAAGGCGCAGCCAAAAAAAAAAAAATTAAGAGGTGTTAATAACAGATAATGCCTGCATTTGGGTAGATGATTAGTCTTTATTTCTTATTAAAAAATATAGGGACCTCAGTATTCAACATGATTCCTAGCTTCCAGGTGGCCAGATGAGAAAAATATCATCAAGGAGTAAGTCTATTCTCAGTGAAGGCTGAATAAGCAGGAATAACAACCCTCAGTATGGGACATAGAAACAAATCTGCAACATGAATGGAGGTAAACATAGCCTACATGAAGTAAAGAAAGGGCAATTTAAAAAAAGATTTTTCTTCAAAAACAAATTTTAGTCAGCATCTGTTTTAGTCCTAAGGAAACTTAAGAAACCATAGACTCTAAGAGACAAAATATAAGAAAGTTAAGCTTAGATGATAAGGCAACAGACTAAGATGAAACGAATTTGGCAAACTTTAGAAGAGAATACAAGGAAGCAAGTCATTTGGAGGCAAAGCTGTATGCAGTGTTAGAAGCAGCAAGGAGCAGAATTAATATCACAGTGAATCTGTTTGGTGATAAGGAAGATGGGTTTCAGAAAAACCCTAGAAAGTAGAGAACAAGGACAAGAAACTATAAGTTATCCGAGAGGTTATGAACACAGAGGACAGACAGTGAAGATCCAACATATGGATAATTTATACTTCCGAAGAAGAATCCAAAACAAATAGAATGACAGCTGTTGTGTTTCAAATATAAGAGCGACAACAAAAGTCCCACAGGCCATTTTTTTGGCGGGGTGGGGGGAATGTGATAGAATTATTCTGAAGTTCATCTGGAGAATAAATTGCTGAGAAGAGCCAGTTAAGTCCTTTAAAAAACAAAAACAAAATGGTGAGTGAGCACTTGCTCTTCCAGACATTAGAATTCACTTTAAAACTATAATAATGAAGAGTGGGGCTAGTGTCAGAATAAGGAGAACATGAAAGTGGAAAGGAGAAGCCAGTGGTATATTTGAGTTTACATGTTTAGTATGTGGCAAAGGTCTGAAATCAGTGAGAAAAAGATTCAGTCAATATGGGTGGGAAAAGTTGTTAATATTTGGGGAGAAAATTGTTAGTTTCTTTCCTTATGCTAATGCATAAAATAAATTGGATTTGGATAAAGAGTTAAATATAAAATATGAAACCACAGAGAGCTGTCAGAGATGACAGTGTAGGTGGAATATATATAAACTTGGGTTTGGGAATGTCTTAACCAACTGTAATCCCAAAGTCTTAATTATAAAGGAAAAGTTTGTTAGATTTGATGTTATAAAATTTAATGCATTAAAAAATCAAAACATTATAAACAAATCTTTGTAATAGCTAGTGCCAATGACACACTGAGGTAAAATATTTCTGATATATAATATAAATGTTTATTCCTAATATGTAAAAGATTTTGGTAATCAGTAGAAAAATACTCCTAGCAAAATGTGGGCAAAGAACACGAACAGATTTTGCATAAAAGGAAAAAAATCAAAATGACATATAAACCTTCAGGAAAAAAATGGGCAGCTTTATTGGTAGTAGAAATGCAAAATAAGGCAAAAAAATGTTGATTTTATCCACTATCTTAGCAGAGTTGGGGGAGAAAAAGTAGATACCCGGTGTTGGCAAGGCTGTGTGAAAATAGGCATTTTCATTTTTTATGGGTGGGATTATAAAATTGTACAACTTTTTGATGTGAAATTAGACAATATGTACACGAGTTTAAAGGTGAATTGCCTCTGGACCCAGCAATTCCGTTTCTAAGAATTTATCCAAAAATAATTGTATATGTTTTTTTTTTTTTAAAGATACATATAGAAGGATGTTCATTCCACATTGTAGCAAAGAACTAGAAAAAGAATAACCTAAACATATACTGTTTAACATGTTGGAGGGAGTGTTCTAAAGCCTTTACATATGTTAATTTATTTCATCCACACAACTCTGAGTTAATAACCGTTATAATCCCTGTTATGTTTATGAGGAAACAGGCACAGATTATTGAACTAATTTACCTAACGTTGCATGGCTAATAAGCGGTGGAACAGGGATTTGATCTCAGGACTAAGTTTGCTTCCGAATCTAAATTTTAGTTATTTCACTGCATAGTGTAATGTATAATGTAGAGTATAATTCCTTTAATGTCCAATGATCAGGGATTAAGTCAGTTCTGAGTCCATTATTCATGGCATGGAATGCTGTGCAGCCATTCAAAATAATATTTTTTGATTGGGAATTTTAAAAATCATATGATACTTTTTAAACAAAGGAAACTATAAACTTGATAGTTAAATACATTAATATGAAAAATAGTACTCTTAGAAGAGAGGTATGCATGGGAAATGCATGAATACCATGTAGGTTAGCAATGTTTCTGTTTGGGCATCAGGATGGATGCTTGTCTGTATTTGTGGCATTGCACATGTGTTGCTTCTGCATTTCAAAAAAATGTTATTAAATAATAAGCTGAAAATCAGACCTCAAGTTGCTTGGTGATGAAAACACCTTTTGAACGGTTTTTGTTGCCCTGTTTGGGGAAAGGAGAAATAAAGCTGTTTGTGTTCATTCTGTTTTTGTTTGTTTGTTTTGTGGTACGCGGGCCTTTCACTGTTGTGGCCTCTCCCGTTGCGGAGCACAGGCTCCGGACGCGCAGGCTCAGCGGCCATGGCTCACAGGCCCAGCCGCTCCGCGGCATGTGGGATCTTCCCGGACCGGGGCACGAACCCGTGTCCCCTGCATCGGCAGGCGGACTCTCAACCACTGCGCCACCAGGGAAGCCCTGTATTAATTCTTATATGATGTGCAACGGTATGAATAATTTAGCCTTTGTTGATTAGAATGGAACAGAGAAGCACCTGCTATTGTTTGAAGTGGTAGGGAAACCTGTGGTTTGTACTGCGGGGTGCAGGATGTGATCTCGGTTCCAGGAAGTGAACAGAGAAAGGAAGCCACTTAGGGAAGCATCGCAGGATGCTTGGCCCAGGGTCCCCAGAAACATCCTCACAATCCTTAACCCTCCTGGATGCTGGAGTTTGGGGACTAAATTAATTAAGGGAAAGCCCACAATTCCATTATAGCATGACCTACTCATTTTGGGTTGTAAGTTTAAGTTGATTTTTTAAAAGATGGTAATTGGTGGTATATATTCTCAAAGCAGGAATAGGCAAGGATGCTGTCTTCACAGATGTCAGACTACACAAGTGCTTTTTCAAAATCTTGGGTCTCTAATCCTTTACCTCAACTGGTAGGTGGTGTTTCAGTGTTTCCCAGAACGTTTTATTGCAGAGGAGCTAGGATTGCTCTGATCTTAGTTCCTTTCTAAGTATTTTTTCCCTTAGATCTTTGAATGGTTTTAATTTTTCCAATATTTTAATAAATATTTTGCCAAGATATGTCCACGTAAGGGATCTCTTTTCATAGAATATGATTTTTCTAAAGGTCAGGAAAAAATGTTTTCTATTCCTTTTTTCCTTAGTTTGTTGTTTTGTTCTGTTCTGTTCTTCCAAAAAAGCAATTATTTTTATATTGGAGTTTTAAAATTGGGTTTCCCATATCTATCGTTCTCATTACTTTAATTTCTTTATCCTTTTCCTCTACATTCTTGGAGAACTTCTCAAGTGTATTCTTAACATCACTGATTTGATTTTTCCACAGTATCTGTCTTGCCTCACCTCCGAGTAAATATTTATTTATTTATTTTGTGGTACGCGGGCCTCTCACTGCTGTGGCCTCTCCTGTTGCGGAGCACAGGCTCCAGACGCCCAGGCTCAGCGGCCGTGGCTCATGGGCCCAGCAGCTCCGCGGCATGTGGGATCTTCCCGGACCGGGACACGAACCCATGTCCCCTGCATCGGCAGGCGGATTCTCAACCACTGCGCCACCAGGGAAGCCCCCGAGTAAATATTTAAATGCATTTTGACTTCTTACAATTCTTGTATTACTCACAGCCCTTTTCCTCTCCTTTTGTTTTCTTTTTCTCTTAGCCTGTTCTCTTGCTATAGATTTTTGCTCCTGTTTCATGAAGGTCACATGTCCTTGAATTCTTTTAAGGCACGCTCTTCCCCTGGGACTCTGGGATGCATTTCTGAAAGTTTTACAGACCTCCCTGTCAGGTTTTACACTTTAGTTTAAAACAAGGTCTGTCTGGACGTAGTTCCTGACAACTGACAGGGTATGTGGAATGTTCTGGGCTGCACCTCCTGTCCGCTTGGGTGACGGGCAGTCTTGTAAAGCTACAGTCAAGTGTGATGTACGACATTCCGAATTGAGGTCTCAGGTCTAGTCAAGTTTCACCTAATATAGCTACTGTTTTGACATGGTGACATCTTGTCATGTCCCCACTGTCTGGTTCTGTTTTAATTTAAACCCACAGTTTGCATTTGCAAGACAACGATCGTCACCGGACACTGCTACCCAGCTTGGTATTTCCTTTGTCCCCGTGTGTTGAACTTTATCCACAGAGGGAGGTAGCATGGTGTGTGGATCAAAAGCCCGTAGGTTTGATGTCAGCCCTCAATTCAAGTCCCAGTTCTTCCCCTAGCCGCTCCATTGCCTTGAGCTAGTTTCATAGGTTCTCGGAGCCTTGGTCTGTTCATCTGTACACAATGGCATGTCAAGCATCTTTGTGATGATTAATGAGATAATATGAGAGACTTTATCAAGTGCTGAGAACCTGAGTGCTTACTATGGCCAAGCGCTGTTCTGAGTACTTCACATGTTTTAAAATAGGAGGAAGGCACTGAAGATTTACAGTTCACAGACAGGAACGAGGCCCCGAGAGGTTAAGGTACCTGCCCGTGGTTGCACAGCTAGTAGGGGTGATGCCAGGACTCACCCCAGGCAGTTGGCTCCAGAACCCGGGCTCCTCACCATTAGGTCCCCGTGCAGACTGCCCTAGAAATGTGTCATCACTGCCACCCTCTCCACTCTCCACATTTCATCTTCATTTGGCTCTTTTTGAGTTAATTGATCTGAGCATCAGAATGTATGAAGAAAGACAATGGGATATAGCGGGGAGGGGAGGGGAAGGTGCAGGGGAAGCTGGGGCGCAGAGTGCCCTGGATGGCTGGACATTCATTTATTGGCAACCCAGTTTTCTGTTCTGTGAAGACTGAGTGTGGATGGGGAGGGTTAGTACACAGAGGTCAGCTGAAGCATCCTGCTGACTTTCCCAGCTGGCTGTCTTTATTTCATGAGCAGTGCTGGGGGTACCATGAAGCCAGATCTGGGTAGTTTTGGTCACACCAGCCATCTAGCTGGGGATGGGATGGGGAGGTTGCATCTAGACTTGGGCTGTAGTTTGACCATCAGCTTCGTTTTTGAGGGTGAACTGAGCTCCCATCTTTTGGGGTTTTGCCTTTCATGGGAAAACTAAGGAAACGGGCATTAGATGCTACCATTTAAGCCCCTACTCCTTATTCTTCAGATGGTTCTAGGAAGGTCCTTCCTTCCATGGGGATGCCTTTGAGAGCACAGAGGTCATTGTAGGGATTAGTGAGGGCTTGACGACACCCTTCTCTGGTGGTAGCACCTCTTAGTCTGTCCCCAGGGATAAAAATCTGCTCAGTGTGGATAAAAGCAAACATGGAGTCCTGGGGCATCTAGCTGCCTTTCAGTGTGGACTGTACAGTGTGCGGAATGACAGATTTGGTGCCTAAGGAACCTTCTGCTTTTCTCTGGCACAATTTTGATGATGAATTTTTTGTGTACTTCCTTGTTCTTTTTTAGGTTTGTGCCATACTATGAATGTAGCAGTTGGTGGAAGGCAGAATTGGTGGAAGTGGGTTATTTTAAGGGGAGGGGTGTGTCGCAGGCAGGGAAGAGAGGAGAGGGTAGGAAGGGTGGGAGGGGAATGGTTTCTATGTATAATATACTTGGAAATCCTGTTCTGTAGTCTTTGATGTCAGGACAAAGTGACCCTTGCTTGAAAAATTGCACATTATTTTAGGAAAAAGCCTGGTAGGGTTTGATAACAGTGATGTTTTTTTAATCTAATCTCAGGTAATAAATAAAGCAAGGTACTTGTGGTCCTTTGCCAAAATTCAAATGTCAAATTGATTATGTAAAAAGCAGAGGAAGCTTTTTACAAGAAGGTTTGTATCTTTTTATGGCCATTCATCGTGCTGATGTTAAAAGCTTTGCCAGTATTGAAATATCTGATTACAAATGGCTGGGTTCTTCCTGGCCTTTCGAATTACTCAGACATACTCTTCACCTTTTAACTTCTAAGCGTGTTGCTTGCATTAAGAATGTATTATTGAGAAGGCCATTGCTATTTTGAAAATAATTTAAGAAGAAATTGGAGTTTTCTTTTTTGAAGGTCTATAAATGATAAAATATATTTTACTATATCAGGGGAGCTTTGGCACCTCCCCTGTAAAGAGGAGAATGGACCTTTTTTCCTAGAGTCCCTGGGGTTTTTACAATACTTGATAATACATTAGATCACAAAGAAAATGTATTAAATCCCTCAGTGCAGAAACTGCGCCGGCCACATTCTCTGGGAATAATGTAACACAGTCTAAAGAAGCAAACCTACCATTTGAAAATGAAAAACCAACAAAGGGAAATCAAATATAGAAAAATCAAATTATTTGGACAATAAAAAATGAGGTCAGCACAAATGACATATAGCCAAAGTTCAATGAAAAATTACACGGAGGTAATTTCACAGATTTAAGTACTTTCGTTATTAAAGAAAACAAACAATTCAACTAAAGAACTTTAAAAGATTAAACTCCCTTGCAAAATATGAAAAGGAAAATACTTCAACATACTTACCGACTCTATAAACAAAGCAAAATGATCCAAGTGTGTGGATTTTGGAGCTAGTCTGTTTGAAATTAAGTTCCGGCTTAAACTGGGTGCTGTTGGCCATATGACTGGAATTGTCTTCGCCCCAGTTTTCTCATCTCTAAATAGGAATACAAACATCTAACTCGCGGAAATGAAAGGCAAAAATGCAGATAAGTTGCCTAGCTAGTAAGTGGCACACAGAGGGAGTTTAGTATGTTTTAACTCTTATCCACTTCCCTGTTCATCATTGCCTGCCTGGATGGATATCCACCGTCAGTTGGGTTCATCTCTCTGTGCCTCTCTGGTCCTTTTTTTTTCTCATTAATGAATCATATTTAGTTTGAAATTTTATATTTTTTTGGCAACAGCTTCATTGAGATATAATTCACAAATCCACAGCTCACCCACTTAAAGTGTACAATTCAATGGCTTTTAGTATATTCACATAGTTGTGGATCTGTCAGAATGATCAATTTTACAACATTTTTCTTGCTCCATAAAGAAACCCTGTACCCTTAGCCTTTCCTCCCCCCGACTCCTCATGGCCCCTGCCCCCAGCCCAAAGCAACTAATCTACCTTCTGTCTGTATGGATTTGCTTATTATGGACAATTCACATGAATGGAATCGTACAATACGTGCTCTTTGTGACTGGCGTCTTTCACTTGGCCTCACGTTTCTGAGATTCACCCATGTTGGAGCATGTGTCGGTACTCCATTCCTTTTGATCGCTGAGTAATATTTCATTGTATGGAGAGCCCATATTTTGGTTATCCATTCATCCGTTGATGGACCAAATGTGACCTCTTACAACTTATAATGACCTTATTTTATCGTTCATCTTTCTTCATCGATTGATTGATTGATTCACCAAACATTTACTTTAGAGGCTACAAAATGCTGTGTTAGTCACCAAGAATGGGGTGGTGAATAAGATACCGTTCTTGATTTCCGAATGCTTATCTTCCAGCAGCGGGACACTTAGGGACCTAAGTGTGTGCCTGTATTTAAATAGGGGGAGCCCATACCTGGTTCGCGGAAAAGCGGAGGGCAGTGGTTGTTCTACTCGGGAGGGCCGTAAAGGAATGCACAGAGGAACGGAGCCTCAACAGATGGGGATGTGTGCACGGTCGCAGTTGGACAGACAATCCAGGCAGTGGTGGCAGGCCGAATGGTCGCATGAAGACAGCTAACAGTGAGCCCTGCCGGGTAACAGGGACCGTCAAGTGATTTGACTTGGCTGATGTTGTGGGTTGGAATTGGGATGAGTGGTGAGCAATGCAGCTGGAGGGAGACGTAGGGAGGGGCCAGACGGTGAAGTGTCTTGTATGTTAGACTGAAGTGTTGATTTTAATGTAAACAAGTCGCTGTGGAGGATAGAAGGAGGGGAGGGAGGAACAGAAGGGAAGGGGTCAGGTAGGAGAATCCCTTTTCCCAAACCTGCTCCACTTCGGGAATTTTCCGTCTTGGTTAACGGCATCGCCCTCCGCATCCAGTCAATCATCAAGTTCTGTCCAGTGTACTTTTTCAGTAATTAGGTACCACTTAGTATCCCTGCTGTTGTTGCTTTGCCTTAGTATGGTGTCTTAGCAGGTCTCCGTGCTTCCCAGTCAGCACCTGCTCCAGGCTGTCTTTTGTATTGCCATCGGAGTTCTTTATCATGACCTCATCATGTCACTTTCCTGCTTAAAAATCTCCCATGGCTCCTTCTTGCCTGCAGTGTCAAACCCAGACTCTAGGCAGGGCACACGAGGGCCTTGTGGTTGAGAGCATAATGCCCTCCCCCCCAAAAGATGTCCATATCCTAATCCCCAGAGCCTGCGGGTATGTTACCTCAGAGTGCAGTCACAGGGCTCCTTGTACAAGGGAAGCAGGAGGGTCAGAGTCAGAGAAGAAAATGTGATGAAAGAAGCAGAGGGTCAGAGAGGAAAGAAGATGCTACACTGCTGGCTTTCAGGGTGGAGGAAGAGGCCACAAGCCAAGGAGTGTGGGTGGGTGCTAGAAGCTGGAAAAGGCAGGGAAACCTTCCCCCTGAAAACCTCTGGAGGGAACACAGCCCTGCTGACACCTTGATTTCAGCCCAGCGGAACCCATTTCAGACTTCTGACTTCCAGAACTGTAAGACAATATACTTGTGTTGTTTTAAGCCATCAGGTTTGTGGTGATTTGTTACAGCAGCAATAGGAAACTAATACGGGCTGAAACTTGTGGCTCAAACTCATTTTACCAGCCTCACCTCCTGCCGTCCTCCCACCCCACGTTCTCCAGATACCATTCCTCTCTTTTTTCTTAATTTTTAAAACTTTTATTGGAGTCTAGTTGATTTACAGTGTTGTGTTACTTTCTGCTGTACAGCAAAGTGAATCAGTTATACATATACATATCTCCACTCTTTTTTAGATTCTTTTCCCATATAGACCATTACAGAGTATTGAGTAGAGTTCCCCGTGCTATACAGGAGTTCTTAATTCACATGCAATTTTTTCTCTTCTCTTGCTTGATCTGTAAAAATTGCCTTGTGACTTGCTGTTGGATTTTTAGGACCTCTTTGAAGATGACATCAGTTCCTCCAGTCTGTTGGTCATGGTAACGTTGTCTTCACAGGCTGATTACAAGGAATTACATCCCTATTTTCAAGGCATCATAATTATTTTTTTATGTGTCTCTCACACTAGATCATGAGTTTCTCCCAAACAATAACTTGGCCATTTTTCATGCCTGGCTTCTGTTCTGCAATCATCACTTCAAATTCTTTGTTCCATGAACAAATGTAAAAGACTGAACAAAGTTAGAAATGAAAATGTGTATAAGACAATAGCAAGGAATCATATTTAAACGTGAGAACATACAATTGAATGCTAATCAGGTTTTAATCTTTAAACAAAGGAACATTTTTTTTTTTTTTTTTTTTTTTTTGCGGTACGCGGGCCTCTCACTGCTGTGGCCTCTCCCGCTGCGGAGCACAGGCTCCGGACGCGCAGGCTCAGCGGCCATGGCTCACAGGCCCAGCCGCTCCGCGGCATGTGGGATCTTCCCGGACCGGGGCACGAGCCCGTGTCCCCCGCATCGGCAGGCAGACTCTCAACCACTGCACCACCAGGGAAGCCAGGAACACATTTTTTAACTGAAAAAAAAAAAATTAACCTGCTAAAAGTACGATACTTGACTAGGGCAGGGTAAGTAAGGGCTGAGTAAGAGGTTATAAAAGTTCTCAAAACGCTGCTCTTTCCCATGAGACATCTGATGGAATCACAGGGAGTTCTTTCAAATTTTCAAGGTGTAGGTGATTCCTATATTGAAAAAGCCCTTCCAAATCATGGACTCATTTACTAAATTTATTCTATTAGGCAAACATGATCCTGAATCCAAACCTCAGTAAAGGAATTTCGGAAAACAAACAAAGAAAATACACAAGTCTTGCTCTTTAATTAACTGGCAATTTGAAAAGAGGTGTTCTGCAGAGCACTGTTCTGGGAAATTGAAATAGATGTGCTGGGAAAAAGTTCCCTAGTCAAATAAGTTTGGGAGGTACAGCATGATCTCTCCCCCTTTTTGAGATTCACGGTGCATGCCGGCCCGTTAGTGCCTCTGAGTATTCATGCAGGAGAGACCTGCTAACGTTTTAACCTACCATCTCTGAAGCCAGAGAATAGGCCCTTTTAAAAATATCATTGCACGTTTAATAACATCCTGCTGGGCTTCCCTGGTGGCGCAGTGGTTGAGAGTCCGCCTGCCGATGCAGGGGACACGGGTTCGTGCCCCGGTCCGGGAAGATCCCACGTGCCGCGGAGCGGCTGGGCCCGTGAGCCATGGCCGCCGAGCCTGCGCGTCCGGAGCCTGTGCTCCGCAGCGGGAGAGGCCACAACAGTGAGAGGCCCGCGTACCGCAAAAAAACAAACAAACAAAAAAACATCCTGCTGAACAGTTTATAAAATGCTGATATAAGCACAAAAGTCCACAAGAATTTACTAGTGGACAGAATTTGGTTATGTGCGTTCCATGTATGGCATCCCAAGATAGGAATGCTCGTTTTAGGAATGCAAGAATCATTCAGTATGAAAGAATTAACACGGTACATCTTTTTACTAGTTTAAGAAAGAGAAGAAGAAGAATCTCAATACCTTTTGAAATGATTTAATAAAGTGCAACATTTATTCCCAACGAAAGCGTTATCATTCGAATATAATAAAATCCTATTTGAAACTAGGAGCCAAATTTTGGCTGATAAAAACAAAAGCATTTTCTATAAAGCTAGGAGAAGAGCAGAAGCGTCCAGTTTCCCCGTAATATTATGAATATTATTTTGGAAATTCGGACACAGAAGGAATAATATAAGTACTTGGCTCCTTGACATCCGCTCCAGAGGCTGGGGCATTAACGAGGACACTCATTTCCTGTAGTGATAATCCATGCGGATTCCCATCCACGACTATGTCGACACCATTTCTGAAGACAATTTATATGAAAATTTCTTTCTTTTAGCCCTGGTTTTATATAACTGTATCTAAGGACCCCCCGTTGGTTCTTCCTGCTTCCTTTCTTAGTCCGTTCGGTGTTCTCACTGCCAGACCCCACAGTCCTGAAGGCAGGGAGAGTCTGGGCAAGAAGGTGCTTGTTTGCCTGTCCTGGACCGAGATGGGGGAACAGCCTCTGCGTGTGGTGGGGGGCGACGATGAAGGACTTGTGGAGTGATGCATGCTATGGCGACCCTCCGTGCTTACCCAGTTCCCATCTCAAGCCTTCCCTCAGTTATGGTCCCAGAGGCAGCAATTATCCCGCTGTACCAAGCCCCCTGCCTGAGGGGAGCCCATTGTCAACCTCCTCCTTTGCCAAAGTACCATGGTTTGGGCCCTTGTGGTTGCCTGGCCCTGGGGCACTACTGTTTGGTATCACAAAGCCAGCTCCTGGGCATGTGGAATGGAGACAGACATACACACCCTTGGGTTTTATCAGCTACGTTACAGTTCTAGGCTAATCGAATAGTACAGGATACATTTTTGAAAATGTGAACTCGTGACTCTCATACAGATATAAAATGAACACGCGTCAAAGATTTTCTTTTATTTAAGTCATCAGGCGAGAGAGCCAGGAAGGATACACCTTGTTTCAAGGACCAGTCCAAGAACCAGACATATACAGGCAAATAAGGGATGCTGAAGTGGATTTACAAATGGATGCAAAATTGTCCATCCCCTGGGCAGTGATCGCATTCCACTCTGCTACTAATCTGCATCTTTATGGGCAAGAACCACCTGTATTATTATAGTTTTCTAAAACTTAGAGATTATATAATAGCTCAAAGTTGATGACAGGCTGAGAGAACCTGGAAAAGTGTGTTAGACAAGACACCCAGGAATCCTTTTCATCCATTTCAGAGTCTCACAATTTTCCCGCACCATCAAAAAGCACCATGATGATCATCATAATACTGCCCTGCAATTCCTAATTGACTAAAGCAATCACATTCTTTGGCCATAACCCATCAGGCTCAAATTGGTGCCACTTTCCTCTTCTTCGGAACGCCCTTCCCCCCGCCCCCTTACTCTTTAGCCAATAGTACTCTGATTGCTTTGCCCACAACTTCTCTCTTGCTCTCTCCTGTCTTCTCCTTGCATATTCACGGAGCAGATGTGGACTTTGCTCCTAGCTCCTCCCTTTTTCCACTTGTGTATTTATTTCCTATCGCTGCTATAACAACGATCACAAACTTGATGGTTTGCTACAACAGAAAGTTGTTATGCTCTGGTGCTGAAAGTCGGAAGTCTAAACTGGGTCAGCAGGGCTGCAGTTCTTTCTGGAGGGTGTCGTGGAGCAGCCCTTTCCTTGCCTTTTCCAGCTTCTCGAGGCTGCCCGCGTTCCTCGGCTTAGGCCTGCATCACTGTGACTCTGCTTCCCTGCTCACAACTCCTCAGACGCTCCCACCTTCCTCCTAGTAAGGACCCTTGTGATTACATTGGACCCACCCAGATAATCCAGTAGGATCCCGCCCCGCCCCACCCCGACCGACCTCAAGATCCTTAAATCACACCCACAAGTTCCCTTTTACCATGTAAGGTGACTTATTCAGAGGATGTGGACATCTTTGGAGGGCCACAATTCCACCCATCACAGCCTGGGGCCTTGAGAGGGTGAGTTCTGTGCCCTCCTCTGTTCGTCTTGGGGCCTTTCCAGGAAAGCTTCTTAGACAATCCTGAAAAAAATCTCTAATTTCTCCCCACCTACCCATTTGTCATAGGCTCATGCTCCTTTTTGTCTGTCCTTTTCTTCTTTAAGGCAGTCTGCAGCATTTGCAGAAAATGTTCCTTCCTTTTATGTGTTGGTGTACATTTTCCCAGAGCGGAAACACTATACCTGGACCCTTCGGGTGAGCTGGCTGACCCGGATAGAGGGTCTTTGAGCCTATTGTCCAAAGGATGCAAATTCCTCACACCCACGAAGGGCTGCCTCGGGTGGTTCCTCCTGACTGCTTTGTCCCCTACACACACCTGAAGAATTCGCACCCACTTCCTGAGGTACCTTTGGAGCTCTGAGGTATTTTGGAACATTTTACTACAAAGTGCACGATGGGGAGAGGACCAGAAAATCAGCTATTGTTTGTATAACCAATGCTATGTGTTTCTCTCTCCAGATATGGCAGAGGACACGTGTAATAAGAACACCAATCATAGCCAAGAGTTACTGAATGCTTACTATGTGCCAGAGCTCTGTCAAACACTTGAAATATTTCAACTTATTTCCTGCCCACAAACCTGTGGGGGAGGGTACTATTACTATCTCCATTTTACAGATGAGGAAACCGAGGCACAGAGATGTTGAAGAATTGCTCGCGGCCAGGCAGATAGCAAGGGCCAGAGCCAACATTCAAAAGTGGGCTCCAGAGCTTGTGTCTTCAATGAGTGCATGACATGTAAGATTATGGCCCCAGACATGTCAGTCTGTTTGGAGAAGACAACTGAAAAGTTAACCGCTGTGCGGGGCTGTGACTCTAGGGTGGTTCCGGTGAGAAGAGATTATCGTGGGCTGGGATTAGTCAAGGATGGGGAAATAGGCACTAACATGGATTGAGAATTTTAGAAAGGTTCTTGAAAAGGTTCTTGGAGAAGGTGGGATGCCCCCTGCTGGTTGAGCAAATTACCTTTTCTTTAACTGCACCCAAGTCGTAAGGTCGGTTTTTAATGATCATTTCCCCCTGCTCTTGTTTGGGATCTGTGGAAGACTTTACTGGGGGAAAAAAAAATGTCAGTTTTTCTCTGCTCAAGGGGACTCTGGTTGCTAAGCAACCTATACTTCAAATTTGGGACTCTTCTTCAACTCTAGGGCTGGCATAGTGGACATTCATAATTTACTATGAAGAGTACACTAAATTTTTAACATGGAGAGGCTATAAATGTTAGTGGCCCTGCATGTATTTTCAAAATGAAAATCCTGATGAGTTTATTGCTCTGAGATGTTTTTTGCAACCTGCCTATTTACAAATACACTCAATGTGAATTCTTACTCCATTTGCCCTCTGAGATGGCTGGTTAGCAAACGGAATTGCCTTTCCACCACTGCCTGTTGACCCTCAGAGACCTCAGAGTCATCCTCTAGTCTCTTTCTCCCTGACTCCTCACGTGTCCTCAAGTCACCCAATTTTTTAAGGTTCACCTTTGAAAAGCTTCTTGATTCAGTTTCTGCCTCCTTTTTTCTACCTGGCAAATTCAGCAATACTTCTAGGCCTCATGCTTTTTCATCAGGACTACAGTAAGCTTCTAATTCTTCTTTTGTCTTTACTTTTTCTCTCTTCTTATTCATCTGCTCCTTGATTTATCTTTTTTTTTTTTTTTTTTGCCGTACGCGGGCCTCTTACTGTTGTGGCCTCTCCCGTTGCGGAGCACAGGCTCTGGACGCGCAGGCTCAGTGGCCATGGCTCACGGGCCCAGCGGCTCCGCGGCATGTGGGATCCTCCCGGACCGGGGCACGAACCCGTGTCCCCTGCATCGGCAGGCGGACTCTCAACCACTGCGCCACCAGGGAAGCCCGATTTATCCTTTTAAAACGTAGTTCTGACCATATTACTCTGCCTCAACAACCTGATGGTTCCCTACATCCTAATGATAACATCCAGATGCCTTGTCCTGGTCCTTAGGGCTTTCACCACCTGACCCCACCCAACCTTTCTCTGCTCCTTTGCAAACACTTTCTGTCTCTGGCCTCGGAAACCTAAGCTGTGTCCATACTACTGTCACATCTCTATGCCTTTGCAGAAGCCGATCTCCCTGCTAGAATACCCTGTCCTTCTTTTCACCAACACTGGTTTCCAGTCATTGTTCAAAGCCCAAATCCTGTTTCCCTTCTCACTGAGATGTTTTGAATCATATGCTCATCTGTAATCCTGCAACACTGTGAGAACATACCACATTGTATTATGTTTATCCGATGATACATTTCTCTTACTAGACCAGCATTGTTCTTTTTTTAGACCATGACACACTTGATCAATGATGCAGATATACGGGATGCCCTGCCATGTGCAAAGCCCTGTGCTCCAGCTGTGTCCACCTCCTGGTCCTCCCAGTATTGAGATGCATTGAGACAGGCAGCATTGGAGGGCTGACACTGATCCTGTTCTCATTTATTTTTTAGAAAGCAAGCCGTTTGGACTTCCCTGGTGGCACAGTGGTTGAGAGTCCGCCTGCCGATGCGGGGGACGTGGGTTCGTGCCCTGGTCCGGGAAGATCCCACATGCCGCTGAGCGGCTGGGCCCGTGAACCATGGCCGCTGAGCCTGCGCGTCCGGAGCCTGTGCTCCGCAGCGGGAGAGGCCACGGCAGTGAGAGGCCTGCATACCGCAAAAAAAAAAAAAAAAAAAAAAAAAAAAAAGCAAGCCGTTTGCAAACATCCCTACTCATATCTGTGGTGAGCAATAAATAGTTTACGACAAACTTCCCACCTGATTCTGAAGTGGGGATGGGCGGCATGCCCTGTCCACAAACAGTAGCTCTAATCCATAAGGCTCTGAAGAGCAGGGAATGTGCTTTATCTGTCTTTGTCATCCAGCCGCCTTACGTGGTGCCTGGGACAGGGTAGGGATCCAATAGATTCTTGTGACATAGATATATTGAATAAGCTGAATAGTTGCGTTCTTGTTGATAATTTTGTTTGTTTGTTTGTTTTGGCTGTGCCATGCGGCATGCGGGATCTTAGTTCCCTGACCACGGATGGAACCTGTGCCCCCAGTGGAAGCACAGAGTCTTAACCACTGGACCGCCAGGGAAGTCCCCTTTGTTGATAATTTTCATGTGGAAATAAGTTTAGCTTTTATATGATCACAGATAAAAGTCATGGAACTTATTACTACGAGCTACGTGGTATGTTAAGTCCAAAGAGTAATGGGTCATCATGAGAACAAGGAGCCAGAAAAAGGGGTTCTGCTGCCCCCAATGGGGGTAAGCATCAAAAGGAATGATACTTGCAATTGTTATAAACACATTGGGAAAAAATATAAGTCCGGATTTTATATATATATATATATATATATATATATATATATATACACACATATATACATATGTATAGGTGACAGATATGTGATATATTGATATATATCATATATATAGATATATATTTCAGTGTTTCTACCTGTATATGTTTATATAAATATATAAAAATACATACACACACGGATATATATGAAATATTTGCATCAAACAAGAGTCATCATGGAAGAAACCATGAGATGAAAAATGGATGGGGAAATTTTAATGCGAATTCCAGGCCTTCACCACCTGAACCTGCTGACCATCAGTTTAATTGGGAGATCCAGAGACTGTGGGGTCCAGATACGAAGCAACACGAAGCTCACAAAAATAAACAAGCCAAACTGAATATTAACCTAAATCAAGTCTCTAGAGCCAATTTCCATTTACAGGAAACCTGAGGGACAGAGGAACACAATAAATGACAGCACAAAGGCTTCCAGAATGTGGGTGCCTAGGCAAAACTCATTCTTTTCCTTTACTCTTACATTATTACCACAATCACAACACTTCTGACTTGGGAAGTATGAGTTTGTTCCCACATTGACTGATTCTCTGACACCACCTGGGGGTCCTACAATCCAATTCAGTTCTGACACTACCTGGAGTTAGAAACAGATGCCACAAGTTAAGGGCTCAGTCCCGTAAGATGGTTCCTATTTCAGACTCCAATAGCAAGTCCCAGCTTGTCCCTGGTCCCTCTGACCAACTGGCTGTAAGTTAGGGCTCCCATGACCCCTACCTTGGGTTCAGTAATTTGCTAGAACTGCTCATAGGACTCAGGGAAACACTTACTTAACTTTACCTGTTTATTGTATGATAAAGGATATGATAAGGATACAGATGATCGGGCCAGATGAAGAGATACATAGGGTGAGGTCCAGAAGGGTCCCAAGTTTGGGAGCTTCTGTCCCGGTGGAGTTGGGTGGTGCGCTGCTACCCTCCTGGCATGTAGAGGTGTTCACCTACCTGGAAGGTTTGGGGATTGTTATGGAGGCTTCATTGTGTAGGCATGATCAATTTCCAGCCCCTCTCCCCTCTCTGGCAAGTGGGGGGAGTGGGGCTGAAAGTTTCAAGCTTCTAATCATGGCTTGGTCTTCCTGGTGACCAGCCCCCAACCAGCAGCCATCCAAGAGTGGCTTCCTTAGAACAAAAGATACTCCTGTCATCCAGGACATTCCAAGGGATTTAGGAGCTCTGTGTCAGGAATAGGGTCAAAGACCACATATTAGCAGGAACTGGAGTCAGAGACAATCTATATCTATATTTCTTATTATTTTACAGCCGGACTGTCTACAGGACGTGTGACCTAGTTTCTGTAACGAGTTAATGGCTGGGAAGAGGGTGGTCGGTTCTAGATGAAGACAGATGATGTGTGAGCCTTTTATGTTGTTCGTATGCTGATGTGATCATGTAAATGACATTGTGGGACAATCAGGGAGATGGGATTATGGATGAGTATTAGATGATACTGAGGAATTATTGTTTATTTTGTTAGTGCGATAACAGTATATGGTTATGTAAGAAAAAGTTTGGTTTTTCTTTTATAGGTGTGCACTGAAGTATGTAGGGGTCTGAAACGTGCTTTAAAATATGTCAGCAGTAAAGGGGGGAAAACAGATAAAGCAAATATGACAAAGTCTTAAAAATTATTGAATCCAGATTACGGTTATGTGGAGATTCATTTAATTTATGTCTGTAAATTTGAGCACATTTGAAAAGTATGTGTACATATACAAGTATACATATGTATGTACACACATATGTATATATGCATATATATGTATAGGATATTTATTTTCCACTTCAGTTTTAATTTCCATGGTGGTAAGTTCAGTTATCCACAAGTGTACAATGAGACAATGCTCTCCATTGAAGAGAACTTCCCAGTTTCAGTTGATGGAACGTAGGGTCTGCCTTAGAGTGTTTAATAACACTCCCCTTCACCTGTTTGATTTTCTGGGGCAGATGTGTTCACCAAGGGCCAGCCACCACTCTGAGTCAGTGTAGGGACATTCAAGAAAATTCTGCGTCCTTTAAAAAAGAACTTTTAATCTCTGGCATATTAGTCTTCATGCAAGTGATATTAATTACCCATGAAATTTATTTAGTCTTCAGAGCTGTCCTGGCTAGATATATAAATAGAATATTTTTCTTATCTACTTTCTTATGTTATTGAATGCCCTTGAAAGTCATAATAAGGAATTTATTTTCAAGAATCTCTAATTCAGATCAACTTTTCCACCTAACAGTCCAACTGAAGTCTGAGTCCAACTAAGAACTTACTTGCACTTGAGAAAATATCTAAGTGTTACTCTTTGCTAATTTTAGTCCAAAAAATTTACCAGTTTTCACTTAACATCTTGTTTGTTTCAAAGGAAACCATTATTGTTTGAGTCAGTCTTTAAGCCATGATGCCTAAAGACCAAAAAACCATTAAAATATGGAAAAGCTCGGACTTCAGATTTTCTCAAACAAACGTTATGTAAAATACAGGATAAAAGCATTTCAGAATTTACTGGGTTTTTTTTAATGAACTCTAAATTTGACAGAAAAGAATTTTGCAGTCTCTAATTGAAATAGACATCTATGATCTGCTTAAAAAGTACTAACCATGTGAAAAATAAAATGAGAATATGTTAAAGAACCCATTTTCAATGTTTATTAGTATACAGTTTATTAATACTAAAAAGATGCTTTAAGTAGATTTGTCATCTACCTAAATTAAAAATAAAGAACCCATTTTCAAATTAGTTAATCACAGTGATTATGTGTTGGACATTACTCAATTTGATCTCTTGTACAAAGATTAAGTGCAGCCTTTTACAGGGCTCACACTTTCCATTGCCTTTTCTTTATTAGAATCTCCCTTCCCTGCTGACCAGGGCCTGATCTGGATCTTCTGGAAAGGGGGTTCTTTTCTCCTGTGCCTGACCCTACCTTTGCTTCCAATGCTTTGTTTATTCTTCATAGTTCACGTTCCTTCATCCAGTACACACTGGACCTTATTCTCCCTCTGAATAGCTTATGGATTTTTCCATTGCACTTTCTGAATGTTATTTGGAAGAGCTAAATGCAAACACACTTCCCTATTATCCTTTCAAATTGGGGCCAGTGAGATCAATGAAATTAAAAATCCTCAGATTGGGCTTCCCTGGTAGCGCAGATGCAGGGGACACGGGTTCGTGCCCCGGTCCGGGAAGATCCCACATGCCGCGGAGCAGCTGGGCCCGTGAGCCATGGCAGCTGAGCCTGCGCGTCCGGAACCTGTGCTCCGCAACGGGAGAGGCCACGACAGTGAGAGGCCCGCGTACCTCACACACACACACACACACACACACACACACACACACACACACACACACTGGAAAACAAGCGGTTGGATCCGAGTGGGTTCATTTTTCTCCCTTGCTCAGCCCCTGGTGAAGGTGTAAATGAACACTGACCTATCCACAAAGGAGAGAGCTAGACCAGGGACAAGACAGAGCCAGAGCTTAACTGCCTCGGTGGCAGGGGTTCTGGGGAATGACTCTTCATCCTACGTTAGGGTAGATCTCCTGAAGATGTCCCATTTTAATGTAAAGTTTGGCTTAAAGGATATGAACCCCAAACCTCTCGAGCACAATCAGAAATTAACAACAGAAATCCTGATCTATTTATCAATCTAACACTGACCCTCTGGCCAGGCCTAAGTCACCTGGCAGCTCAGGAGGTCTTATTTCTATACAATGTCCTTAAATATGTCTCCTCCTAGGAGTATCCTCCGAAGTCAGCTTCGTCACTTGAAATCACAATGAGAACAGCTCACAGTCAAAAGCAGGGAGGAGAGCGTCCTGGTGCATTAGAATGGCCACATGTTCACTGACTGAATGAATAACTGAATGAATGAGTTCTTGCAGTTTTTGAAGTTTGTCATGTTGCTTAAGGATGACACCCATGCATCCCTCCAACACACTGTCTCAGCCGGAGACAGAGATGTGAGTTACGTGTTACATGAGGATGATATTGGGAATCTGCTCCCACAAATGACGCTCGGTGTTTCCACCCAGCCATCGCTGCGCGTGCTCCCTTCAGACGAGTTATTTACGATAATACGAGCTTTTGGAAAGGAGCAAAAACAAAAGTCATCTCTCCTCAGTGACAATGTTCCTGGACCAAAAGAAAGAAGGAGGTCAGATACCAAATTGAGAGGGCAGGGCTTCCCTGGTGGCGCAGTGGTTGAGAATCCGCCTGCCGATGCAGGAGACACGGGTTCGTGCCCTGGTCCGGGAAGATCCCACATGCCGCGGAGCAACTAAGCCCGTGAGCCATGGCTGCTAGGCCTGCGCGTCCGGAGCCTGTGCCCCACAACGGGAGAGGCCACAACAGTGAGAGGCCCGCATACCGCAAAAAAAAAAAAAAAAAAAAAAAAATTGAGAGGGCAGAAAATTCCTCCTCGATTCCATCCTGACATTTTAATTGTCTTTGGGGAAAATCATCCAGTAAAGCGAGATGATGTAACTTTGGGCTTTTCTGTGCTAACAACAAGCAACAGGGGATGTCCAGTCTTGCAGGATTCTAGAATCTTGAGGCTGAAAGAAGCCTCAAGGGTCATCTCTGCCTTGCCCAAAATGTTTCTACGAAGTCTTAGCTGGCCCAGCTTCTCCATGAATATCTTGAGTACCAAGAAACTCCCTCTTCAACATGGCGTCCAGTTTTCTTTTTAGATTATTCTTCTGGGTTAGGAAGCTGTTCTTTATTTGCAGATGAAGTTTGTTGCCTTCAGATTCCACCAGGTTACCTTGGTTCTCGGACTCTTGAATTCTATGGCCCACCAGACCGCTAATGGCAGTGATTATGTTCCCCAAGAGTCTTCACTTTTTTTCTTAGATGGGATGCTTTGTTGCCCCCTCACCCTATTCTGAATTGGCTCTGGTTTCTTCTTCTTTTTTTTAAAAAAAAAGTATTGAGATATAGTTTACGTAGAATAAACTGCACTTATTTAAAGTGTGCAATTTGGGCTTCCCTGGTGGTGCAGTGGTTGAGAGCCTGCCTGCCGATGCAGGGGTCACGGGTTCGTGCCCCGGTCCGGGAGGATCCCACATGCCGCGGAGCGGCTGGGCCCGTGGGCCATGGCCGCTGAGCCTGCGCGTCCGGAGCCTGCGCTCCGCAACGGGAGAGGCCACAACAGTGAGAGGCCCGCATACCGCAAAAAAAAAAAAAAAAAAAAGTGTGCAATTTGATGCGTTTTGACAAAGTACACACCTGTGAAACTACCACCATGATCAAGACAGCTATCCTGATTTCTATCTCACCCCAGGACATCTTTATTCCCCTTGAAATCCATCCCTTCTTTTACACACCTTCCTCCCTGTCCTTAACTGATCTGCGTCCTGGCAGTACAGATTCATTTTCCTTTTCTAGAGTTTTATATATGTGGAATTATACAGCAGACACTCTTGTGTCTGGGGTTCTTCCTCATTCTTGATGCTTAGTGTTCTCTGCGGGGGTGACGGGGATGATGCCACGGGGACTAACATTCATCCTGACGTTCCTGAAACTTTGATTGAATTCCTCAAAAAATGGCCATGAACTTAAAACAATCCTTGTCAACATTGTCTTGCAAGTGCTTGCTGCTGCTGCTTATCTGGTTGGCTTTGAGTGGAGCTCTTTGTGGCCGAAGCCTGGATGATGGTTGCTAAAAGAATATGAGATGTTATATGTCTTATATTCATTTCTTATTTCAGAGTCCTCGAGGCCATAAATAGACAAGAGAGGGGAACTAAAGGGCAGCAGAAGAGTAAGTGAGAGGGAGAGTGAGGCCAGTAGAGGCCATAGAGGGTAAAATTCACTTTTGGGGGGAGCATTTTTCTCCTTCAAGTCCTTGTCATAAGAAGGAGATGCAGTGTCATTAGAGTTCTGGTCCTTCATTCAATAATTATGTCTCTCCCCACTACATCAAGTATGTGGAAATGTAGAGGAGGGGGTGATAAATCAGATGTAGATATCACTGTCCACATCCTGGAAGAATTTATCCTAAAAAAGACACAAAGCATACTACTATGAAACTGACAAAGGGTACTATGGTAAATCATATTGGTAAGTTTATAGCAAAGAAAAAATATAATAGGCTGAATTACACAGGGAGGAAGTCAGAACACTGTCCCCTTTTACTTTTCTAGTTATAGTCCATAAATCTGGTTTTGAAAATATATTGGAAGAGACAGATGGGCACAGTGTCTAGCTTCATGCAAACATTATAAATAAAACATTTCTTGTAATCCTTGGAATTCTGCTTGGTGCATTTTAAAAGATCTATATACCTTAAAGCCCTGAGCTGTAGATTCACTAGAAAATGCAATTTTACTACTGATGCTAGACATAAATACAAATCCATGTAATTTTCTACAGCTTGAATAACTTTTTCTCCCCCAATTTATTTACCATCTACTTCACAAATAATCAACTTCTGCTTCTCCGCCCTGAAGATTATTGACTTGGTGGATTGCTTATGTGACTGTTTCATCTCAGGCCTTCTTCCCAATTCATGATTCAAGTCATTCTTTGTTTATTTGTCTTTTTTTTTTTTTTTTTTCAAAAAATGTGTGTGCTGATAAAATGTCAGTTAATGCTGACTTCAAGGGAGAAACAATTTTACTGTCTAAAGAAACCATCACTGTATCCTCAGATCACATAAACATGGATGGCTTCTGGCCATTAATATAGATTATATAGCTGTGACAATAAAACCACATCTTACCTGGACAATAATTCCTCCTTAAGTTCACGGCTGCTGTATTCGCATGTTGAGAGAGCTAATTATTATCTTTATTGACAGAATTCTATCTTCTATATCCTGCCCTTACCATTTACGCCAAGTGTTTGGAGCCTGGGATAATCAATTGCTATAGCTCCCTTGACATGACTATGCTTCTTCATAAATATTTTATGAATTCTTACAAATCTAGCCAAATTACTTGAGCCAAGTTACTTAAGCCAGACTAAATAGGTTGGAAATTAGAATGTTAGCTCTTAAGTGGACCCTGTGGATAATTACCTTAAAGGAAAGAAAAGTTATCCCAGAGATATTAAGTAATTCTCCAAATTCACAGAGCACATAAGTAATAGTGTCAAAACTAGAATGCTCATCTACTGATTCTCAGTCTAGTGCTCTTTTCTACACAATTTTGGAAGCAGCCCCAGATACTTGGTTGACTCTAGCTAGCATCCTTACTGGTCCTGTTTCTCAACATCATTGTGGTACAAGAGTTCCCATCTGAATTGATAATGCAATGCATATAAATCACTCAGAACCTAGGAAGCCATCAAAAAATGTTAACAATTCTCATTTTTTTCTCTTCCTGCTTCTTTTATTAGTAACTGCTTTACTTTTACTTTGATATGTTCGTGCTAGAGGATGCCAACGAGTAGACTTAGATCCACTCATAGCCTTTGAAGAATATTGGTATGTTTATAATTCATTTGCCACCCCCTCTATTTCCTATCTTTTTTCTCTTGTTTGCTAGACCTCTTAAGTAGGAGGGACAGAATTGTTAGTTTTATCAGTTAGGAATGCACTTGACAGCAAGTAACAGAAATCTTGATGAACAGTGGCTTAAATTACAAAGACAATTATTATTTACTTAATAAGAAATCTGAAGGTGGGCAGGTTATGGCAGCAATACACTGATGGTCTTAAGTCTTCAGGCTCTTTCCAGCTTTCTACCCTATCATAAATAGATGTTTACTTTTTGTTCTCATGTTTGGTGCTTCATGGTCTCAAGATGGCTGCCTAGGTCTAGGCATCACACATGCATCTGCAGCATCAAGGAAAAGACAGGGGCAAAACACTTTCACTTACTGAGACTCTCTTTGTTTGAGAATAGGAGCTGTCTCCTAAGGTTTTTGGCCAGAACTGAAACACATGGCCAGCCTTAACTGCAAATAAGGATGGGAAAGTGAATACTTAGCTTTTCAGCCTCTTTAGTAAAGGATAGTAAAGGAGAAAGAGGTTAGGAATGGCTGCTAGGTCAGCCAACTAAAAGATCTGTCATAGACCACAATGATGGCTGCCTGGCATAATGCATCATGCCCTTCGCCCCTGATTTTGTCTAGTGTGCACTCAACCTTCTATAAGGAGGCAACTCCCATGGCTGGAGTTCTATTTATTCCCAGGCAGCAAAAACAATAGCTATAAATCTTACTTAGATATCATTTTTTAAATCTGATGATTCTTATCTGTTTCTATAACTTTCTGGGTTTTGCCTTCTTAGACCTAAGTTTACGGGCTAAGTTTATGGCCTAAGTTTATGAAGAAATTTGAAACAATAGGTTCCAGTGGGTAGAAAACATGGTAAATCTGTTCCTTGCTACCAGGGTCTCCAGTCGTATATCTTAGTAAGGCATCTGCTTCCTTGCTTATCCTTTTTTAAAAAGACTTTTTTCCCTTTTTACTACCAATTTAGAAAGTGAAATGCACAGCTCTTTAGTGCACAATTTGTCGAGTGCTGGTAAGTGTGTATGTTCATGTAATGTTGTAAATACATACATCCGTGTAATCACATGTATTAGTTTTCTAGGGCTGCTGTAACAAAGTACCACAAACTGGGTGGCTTAAAATAACAGAAATTTATTGTGTCACGGTTCTGGAGGCTGGAAGTCTGAAGCCTGTAGGCAAGAATCCTTCCTTGCTTATTCCAAGCTTCTGGTAGTTTCCAACCATCTTTCGCATTCTTTGGCCTGCAACTGCATAACTCCAATCTGAGCATTCATCATCACAGGGCCCTCTCCTTTTCTCTGTCTTCACATGACTGTCTTCTCATAAGGACACCAGGCATATTGGCAGTGACTTTATTTCCAAATAAGGTCACATTCACAGGTACTAGGCATTCAGACTTCAATGTATATTTTGGGAGGGACATAATTCAACCCATCACTCCATGTAAATGTATATACCCATGTGACTGTGTTATCCCATGGAATATGTACATATTGGAACAGAGGTCAACAACCTTTTTTTTCTGTAAAGGACCAGATGCAAATATTTCACAGTTTGTGGCCCATGCTCTCTGTTTCACCGACTCAACTCTACCTTGTTGTGCAAAAGCAGCCATAGACCATATGTAAGCAAGTGAGCGTGGCTGTGTTACAATAAAACTTTATTTACACAAATAGGAGGTAGGCTGGATTTGGCCAATGAGTCATAGTTTGCTGACCCTTGTATTAAAACATTTCCACACCCCAGAAAGTTCTATCAGTCCCCCTTCCTGTTCAATCCTCACCTCGCATAGGCAAACACTCTGTGGCTTTCTATCACTGTAGATTAGTTTTGCCTGTATTTGGACTTCATATAAATGGCATCTTACAGTATGTGCTCTTTTGTGTCTGTCTTCATTATGTCTTCAACATAATGTCCATGAGATGCAACCAGGATTGTATTCTTTTTTCCAGATTTATTGAGGTATAATTGACAAACAAAATTGTAACATATTTAAAGTGTGCAACATGATGATTTGATATACATACACACTGTGAAATGATTACCACAATCAAGTTAATTAACACATCCTTCATCTCACATAATTACCTTTAAAAAAATTTGTTGAGAATACTTTAGATCTACTCTCTTAGCAAATTTTAAGTATACAATGCAGTATTATTAACTACAGTCACCATGCTGTACATTGGCTCTTCAGAACTTAATCATCTTATAACTGAAAGGTTTTACCCTTTGACTAACAATCACCCCATTTCCCCCAAACCCAGCCCTGGGCAACCACTGTTCTACTCTCTGTTTGTATGAGTTGAACTTTTTTAGATTTCACTTAAAAGTGATATCATATGGTATTTCTCTTTCTCTTTCTGGCTTATTTCACTTAATGTCTTCCAGTTTCATTCATGTTGTCAGATATGGCAGAATTTCCTTTTTATGGCTGAATAGTATCCTCTTGTATATGTATACCACAACTTCTTTGTCTTTTCATCTGTTGATGGACACTTAGGTTGTTTCCATATCTTGGCTATTGTGAATAATGCTACAATGAATGTGGGAGTGCAGATATCTCTTTGAGATAATGATTTCATGTCCTTTGGATACATGCCTGGAAGTGAGATTGCTGGATCATATGGTAGTTATTTTTAATTTGTTGAGGAACCTCCATACTCTTTCCCATAATGGATTTACCAATTTACATTCTCATAAAAAATGTATAAGAGTTCTGTTTTCACTACATCCTCATCAACAATTGTTATCTCTTGTCTTTTTGACAATAAGCATTTTAACAGGTTTGAGGTGATATCTTATTGTGGTTTTGACTTGCATTTCTCTGATAATTACTGATGTTGAACATCTTTTCATATACCTGTTGGCCATGTGTATGTCTTCTTAGGAAAAATGTTTTTTTTTTGCTATTAAGTTTTATGAGCTGTTTACATATTTTGGATATTAACTCCTTATCAAATACATGGTTTGCAAATATTTTCTCCCATTCCTAGGTTACATTTTCATTTAGTTGATTGTTCCCTTTACTGTGCAGAGACTTTTTAGTTGGTGTTTAGTTTAGTTTATTTTTTATTTTGTTACCTGTGCTTTTGGTGCCAGATCCAAACAATCATTGCCAAGACCAATGTTGAAAATGCTTTGCCTATATTTTCTTCTAGGACCTTTTTATAGTTTCAGGTCTTACAGTTAAGTCTTTTATCCATTTTGAGTTGATTTTTGTGTATGATTAAAATAAGGATTCAACTTCATTCTTTTGCATGTGTATATACAGTTTTCCCAGTACCATTTATTGAAGAGACTCTTCTTTCTCCATTGTGTATTTGTGGCACTTTCATCAAAAATTAGTTGACTGTATATGTGTGGGTTTATTTCTGGGCTCTCTATTCTGTTGCATTAACCTATGTATGTTTTTATGCCAATACCATACTGTTTTGATAATTATAGCTTTGTAACATAGTTGGAAATCAGGAAGTGTGATTTCCAGTATTGCTCTAGCTTTGCTCCTCTTGTTCAAGATAGCTTTAGCTATTTGGTGTCTTTTGTGATTCCATATGAATTTTAGAATTGTATTTTCTACTTCTTTGAAAAATGCCATGGAATTTTGGTAGTTATTGCATTGAATCTATAGATTGCTTTTGTAGTCTGGACATTTTAACAATATTAATTATTCCAATCTATGAACGTGGGATATTTTTCATTTTTATATGTCTTCTTCAATTTCTTTCATCAGTGTTTTATATTGCTCAATGTACAGATTTTTCACCTCCTTCATTAAATGTATTCCTAAGTATTTTATTTTTTGAAGCTATTGTAAATGGTATTGTTTTATTAATTTATTTTTCAGATGGTTTGTTGTTAGTGTACAGAAACACAACTGATTTTTGTATGTTGATGTTGTACCCTGCAACTTTACTGAATTCATTTGTCAGTTCTAACAGTTTTTTTTTTTTTTAGAATCTTTTGAGTTGTCTATATATAAGATCATATTCTCCACAGAGGTAATTTTATTTTTTCCTTTCCAATTTGGCTGTCTTTTATTTCTTTTTCTTGCTTAATTGCTGTATTTTGGGCTGCCAGTACTACGTTGAATAGAAGTGGTAAGAGTGGGCACCCTTGTCTTGGTCATGATCTTAGAGGAAAAGCTTTCATCTTTTCACCATTGAGTATAATGTTAGCTGTGGCCTCTATTATGTTGAGGTATATTCCTTCTATATGTAATTTGTTCAGAGTTGTTTTTTTTTTATATCATGAAAGAATGTTGAATTTTGCCAAATTCTTTTTTGGCATCTGCCGAGAAGATCATATGGGTTTTATCTTGCATTCTATTAATGTGCATTATATTTATTGATTTATGTATGTTGAAGCATCCTTGCATCCCAGGAAAAAAATCTCACTTTATTATGGTGTATGATCCTTTTAGTATATTTGTGAACTTAGTTTGCTAATATTTTGTTAAGGATTTTTACATCTATGTTCATCAGGGCTATTGGCCTGTAATCTTCTTTTCTTGTAGTGCACTTGTCTGGCTTTGGTATCAGGGTAATACTGGCCTCGTAAAATGAGTTTGGAAGTGTTCCCTTTAGTTTTTGGAAAAGTTTACAAAGGATTGATACTAATTCACCAGTGAAGGCATCTGGTCCTGGACTTTCCTTTTGTAGGAGATTTTAAATTAATGATTCAATTTCCATACACATTATTGGTCTGTTCAGATTTTCTATTTATTTATAATTCAGTTTTGGTAGATTCTATGTATCTAGGCATTTATCCTTTTCTTCTAGGTTATACAATTTGTTGGTGTATAACTGTTCATAGTATAGTCTCTTATGATCCTTTGTATTTCTGTGGTATCAGATTTAATGTTTCCTCTTTCATATCTAATTTTATTTGTTTGTTCTTCTCTCTTTTTTTTCTTAATCAATTTTGTTTATCTTTTCAAAACACAAACTCTCAGTTTTGCTGATCTTTTTCTGTCTTTCTAGTCTATTTCATTTATTTCTGCTGTGGTCTTTATTATTTTTCCACTTCTACTAACTTTGGGTTTATTATTTCTTCTTTTACTAGTTCCTTGAGATGTAAAGTTGGGTTGTTTATATGAGACCTTTTTTTTTCTTAACATAGGCACTTATCACAGTAATCTCTCCTAGTGCTGCTTTTTCTGCATCCTATACATTTTGGTATATTGTGTTTCCTTCACTTGTCTCGAGATATTTTTTCATTTCCCTTTTGATTTCTTCTTTGACCCATTGTTTGTTCAGGAGTATGTTGTTTACTCTTCACATATTTGTGAAGTTTTCAGTGTTCCTCCTTTTACTGATTTACAGTTTCATACTGGTTAGAAAAGATGCCTGATATGATTTTAATCTTAAATTTGTGGCCTAACATGATCTATCCTGGAGAATGTTCTGTGTGCCCTTGGGAGGAATGTGTATTTTGCTGCTGTTGGATAGAATGTTCTGTATTTATTTGTTAAGTCTATTTAGTCCAATATGTAGTTCAAGTACAATGTTTCCATATTGATTTTCTGTCTGGATGATCTATCTGTTGTTGAATGTGGAGTTTTGAAGTCCTTGACTATTACTATATTGCTTTCTATTTCTCCCTTCAGATCTATTCATATTTGCTTTGTATATTTAGCTGCTCTGATGTTGGGTGCATCTTTTAAAAATGGATGAGTGGTATTCCATTGCAAGAATACTGCAATTTGTTTACCCTGTCTTCTGATGATGGACAATTAGGTTGTTTTCCATTTGGGGCTCTAGTGAAGAAAACTGTTTTGAACATTTTTGTGGAATTTTGTTGTTGCTGTTTTTTGTGGATATATATTCTCTTCTTCTTAGGTAAATATTCTAGGGTAGAATTGATGGGTTGGTATAAAGCTGATTTTATAAGAACTTGTCAAACAGTTCTCCAAAGTTGTTGTATCATTTTACACCTTCACCAACTATTATGAAAGATTCAGTTGTTCCACATCCTCATCAAAATTTGATGTTGTCTGTCTTTTTTATTTTAGACAATGTAGTGGGTGTGTATTGATATCCCATTGTGATTTTAATTTACATTACCATGATGACTAATAATGTTGAGTTAATTTTCTCTCTCCCTTTCTTTCTTTATTGTGTTCCTTCCTTTCCTTTCCTTCCCTATCAATTCCTGAAAGAGGAGTGTTAAAAATCTCCAATAATGATTATGGATTTATCTATTTCTTCCTTTAATTCTGTTAATTCTTGCTTCATGTATTTTGAAACTTCATTATTAGGTACATATGCATTTATACATTTAATTTAGGATTGTTGTGACTTCTTGATGAATTGATTCTTTTTAGCATTATGAAATGTCTTTTTCTGTCTCTGGTAACACTCCTTGCCTTAAAATAAGCTTTTTCTGGTATTAATACACCCACACCAACTTTTTTATCCTTATTGTTTTTATGGTATATCTTTCCCCTTTCTTTTACTTTCCTCCTAACTGTGTCATTTATTTAAAGTGCGTATCTTGTAGATGGCATATAGTTGAGTCTTCACATTTTATCTGGTCAGAAAATCTCTGCCTTTTTAATTGAAATGTTTAGTTTACTTACATAAAATGTAATTATTGTATAATTTGTTTTATTTACACCTTTTTTGTTATTTGCCTTTTATTTGATCCACATGTACTCCTTTTCATCTGTTTCTCCTTTCCTGCCTTCATTTACCTTAATTATTTTTTGGTATTTAATTTTAATTCCTCTATTTGATTTTTAGCTGTACTGCATTGATTTGTGTGTGTGTGTGTGTGTGTGTGTGTGTGTGTGTGTGTGTGTGTGTGGTTGCCCTAGGGTTGCAGTATACATCCTTTATCACAGTTTACTTATATTTAATATGATTCCACCTCATTAAAAATGTCTACAACACCATAATTTACACACACATATAAATATATAAGTACAACTATAACTATAAATATATATACTTATATATAAAATTATATGCTCTCTGTCCTGTTTGGTAACATTGTCATGTGCTTTGCATATACATTACATATGTATAAATCCCTCAATATTCAGTTTTATAAAATTTTCATTAGTCAGTGATCTTTTAAAAAATTAAGGGAAGAAAAAAGTAATCTTTTTAATTTACCCATATAGTTACCACTTCTAGTGCTCTTCATCTTCTCCTGTAGATTGAATTTCCATCTGGTATCATTTCCCTTCAGGGCTGCAGGAGACAAATTTTTCTAGATTATTTTGTTTGAAAATATCTTCATTTGCCTTCATTTTTGAAAGATGGTTTCACAAGACATAGAATTCTGGGTTGAAAATTCTTTAGGTTTTTTTTCCTTTATAACCTCAACAGTGCTGCTCCATTTTCTTCTGGCCTCCCTTTTTTCCTATTTCCTTTACTTATTTATTTATTACTTCTATTTCTATTTTTGTTTGATATTTCTGTGATTATTAATATGAACCCCTGAGACTGAAGCAAATAGAGCGCATTAACAGTCTATTTTACCTTCTCTGCCTGCTTGCAGTCTGCTTACTCATTTATTTTCTCTCTCTTTCTCCTCTGGGATATTTTCACTGTTTCCCTCACTTTTCCATGGCCTCCCCTTTTTTCAAGTGTGAAGTCAATGGTACTTCTTGTCTTTGTTCCACTGTATGTAATGTGTCTTATTCTCTGGCTTTGATGTGTCTAGATTTTCCTTTTTATTTATCTTCTCTTTACTTCATTTTTTCTTTGTTTTTTCTTTTGCATTTATCCCATTTGGGGTATTTATTTTATTTTTATATTTTTATTTTTTAAATTTAAGATCAGCTACCTCTAGTGGAGGTTTGTCCCTTCCTTATAGAATTTCGATGAAAACTTCAAAAGGGAACTAACACATACCAACATATGAAATTTATATATATGTATATATTCCATATATGTATGTATATGTAAAATACACAACATACAATCCTTGTAATGTGGCAGCTACAAATCTGGAAGCTGAACCTGTGTTGACATATATAATTAGTCAACACAGTTTCAGCTCCTAGATTTGTATATATAGTGTATATACATATGTTACATATAATATATATTATATATAATAATAATTATATAATATAATTATAATATTTATATTATAATTACATATATTTTATATATTATAATAAAATATATAATTATATTATAAATATATTATAATATATAAAATTATAATATATAATAATAATAATATATATTATATATTATTATATAGATGTAATATGTAGCATATTTAGTATATGATATATTATATACAGTGTTGTATAGTATTATAGTATATTATAGTATTATATTTGTATGTATATATCAATACTATTATAGTACTCTAATATTGTATATATACTATACTATATACTATGCTATGCTAACTATAATACTATACACATATACTATATAATATGAATTAAGTACTATATAATACATAAAATACTATAATTCTATACTATATATGCTATATATAATATGCCATATACAGTATATACAATATACTGTACACTATATACCATATATAGTATATATAATATATAGCATATATACAGTGTATATAATACATTAAACATTATATATGATACATTATTAGTTATCTATATATATACACACATATACACACATTTAGGAGCTGATCCTCTGTTGACTAATATATATCTATATAGGTATATATAGCACAGGCTCAGTCCCTACATTTGTCTCCATCACATTACAAGGATCACCACCTTTTTAACCCAGGATAGTTAAGTCTTTTCTGCTTAGCACTCCACCTCTTCACTCTGCCAATTCCACGTTTAGGGTCTGTTACCTGCCACCATTTCAAGTATCACATTCTAGATAATTTAGAATGCCTTAAAACTGTAAGTAACCAAAAACCAGTGGCTTGAACAAATAGGATGCATTTTTCCTTATATGGGAAATCTGGGGGCAAAAAGTCACCAACTTGGCTTCGACTGATCCATGATACCATTCAGGCCTCTCTCTGTCCTTCTCCTCCACCCACCTTATGTCCCTCTTTCATTTTCCTGCTTGGTTCCTCCTGGTCACAAGATGAGCTCTAGGCATAGTGACTTGACTTTGTAGAAAGCAGGGTGAAGGAAGATGGAAAGTGGCCATTTGTCTGTCTTTTTTGTCAGAAATGCAAAACCTGTTTCACAAGCCCCTTGCCAGCATCTCCTTAAATTTCATTGACCACAACTGGGTTCCGTGGTTAGCCCACATGGAGAGGAGGCTGGGAAAGTGGATATCCTGCTTCTCCTGGCTGTGTGGTGAGGCGGTATGGAAGGAAGGTGTGGGAATGGGTGTGAGGTCAGTCTAGCACCGGCGCTGCCCCAGCGGATATGCTGCTTTCTGTCTCCAGTCAGAGATTTGCCATCAGCATCATGCCCCTGCTGGTCCTTGGGGTCTCAGGCTATAGGGAAGTGAGACAAATCCCCTTGTGATAACAATGCTTTACCTCCGTGGATTTACCCTGTTATTTATCAGTGTTGGCATGGATCCCAAAATGTCCATATTGGGCAACTACTAAGCATCAGAGGCTAACTGTAGCATCGCATACAAATAAAGTGCTCCTTGAGTCATTTATAGTATTGTGGATGGACCTAGAGTCTGTCATACAGAGTGAAGTAAGTCAGAAACAGAACAACAAATACCATATATTAGCGCATATATGTGGAATCTAGAAAAATGGTGCTGATGAACCTAGTGGCAGAGCAGGAATAGAGACACAGACATAGAGAACGGACTTGTGGACAACAGCTGGGAGGGGGAGGCTGGGACGAATTGAGAGAGTAGCGTTGACATTATATACACTACCACATGTATAGCTAGCGAGAAGCTGCCGCATAGCACAGGGAGATCAGCTCGGTGCTTTGTGACGACCTAGAGGGGTGGGGTGGGGAGGGTAGGCGGCAGGCTCAAGAGGGAGGGGGTATATGTATACATATAGCTGATTCACTTCGTTGTGCAGCGGAAACTAACGCAACATTGTAAAGTGATTATAATCCAAGAAAGATTTTTAAAAAGAAAAAAAAAGAAGTGCTCCTTAATGCTGATGATTTTGACTTAGGCCTTCTTTACCCCATGTCCATCATGAGAACTCAGAGGGGAGGTCATAATTTGATGGTGGCCTCATCTCTTGCTCAACAGAAGAACCATGTTCTATTCTGTTGTCATTGTGTAATTTATAATGCAGATGACTGGGTCGGGGAAGGTCGGTTGGACTTCTTTGGGTTGGTTGCCCAGGCCTCTCTGCCAATTCTCATTCAGCCTTCACTCGGACATCTCAAAGGAACCTCCACATGGTCCACATCTGCCTTTCTTCCTGGGTTCCCTGACACAGCCAATGACAGTCTACTTGCAAGCGGTCAAAGTCACACACTTCAGGGACATATGTTTCTCGACTAATAATTAATCACCAAGCCCTGTTTTTCTTCCTCCTAAATATTTTTTTGCACCTGCCCACTACTTTAAACTTCTGCTGCCAGCATCCTAGCATTGCACTGTTTTGGGTTGCAGTAAATAGAATACCCAACAAAAAGCAGCTCAGTCTCTGCAAGGCTTTGTGTTTGTTTCTCTGTAAATCTCACATAGTAAGAAGTAAGAGTTAGGACAGTTCCAGGGCTAATTTAGTGAATTATAAGTATCGTCGAGATGCAAGTGCTTTCAGACTTCCTACTCCACTACCCTTAATGTATCAGCGATGTTATCCCCTTGGGGTCACAAGATGAGTGTGACAGTTCTCAGCATCATTTGTAGACACAACTACATCAAGCAAAGAGGAGGGACATGTGCTGCTCGTATGTCACTTTTTATGCACAGGGAAGACCTTCCTAAGATGTCCCTCTGCAGACTTACTCTCAGGTCTCAGTGGTCATCACTGGGTCACTTGTCCGTGCTCTAGATAAAGAAGGCTGGAGAAGTGAGTTTCTGGCATGTTTAGCAGGTAGAGTGGAAGGCAGTTTCTGCCCTCCGGGAGGAAGATTGGGACGGGAGGGGTAGTGTAGATAGAGGGAATGTTATTTCAGGGAAACCTCCAGTAGGGTCTAACACATGCACATTCACCTTTCCCATGGATGATGGCCAGACCCTCCCACTCATCCTCTCTGTTTCTAGTTTTCTTCCCCTTCAATCCACTCTCTCCTGCTCCTGATACCAGAGGGGTCTTTCCAAGCGTACAGTGATCTGGTTAGTTTCTTTGCTTGCTTGTTTATTCTCAGTATCTCTCATAATTATGTAAACTGCATGAGGGAAGAGACCTTGTTTGTTCTGTTCTCAGCTTTATGCCCTAGACTAGGGCCTCCGACATCAAAGGTACTATCATTAGATGTTTGTTGGCTGAATGACTAAAATGCACCCCTGATTCCCTCAGTCCCTTTGTAAAACCTTCGAATGGGTTCCCTTTGCCTCTGAGATGAGGTCACTTCTTCTGGAAATTCTCTGTAAGGTTTCTCGTGACATGGTCTGTGCCTACGTTTTCACCTCTCCCCACTCCTCCCCGCCTCTCCCCTCTTCTCCAGCTTTCCGGAACTTCAGTTTTTCAGATACGCCACGCGTTTTCTTCCCTCTCCGTGCTTCCCTCTGTCCGCCTAGAACTGCTTTAGCTTCTCACTGTGCTCGACTAAAGTCCTACCCTAGAAACGAATATCAATTTCAATGCCACCTTTTCCAGGAAATCTCCCAGACATTTCTCTCACTAGACATTGTTGGAAGTGCCTGAGTTTCTCCCAAGGCACCCTGGACTTCTCCATCCTAGAAGTCATCACGTGCTATTGTGACTGCTGAATTGTGTTTCTCTACCACCATCATTAAAAGAAAAATCAGCTTTATTGAGATAGTGTTCGCATTCAAAACATCCACCTGTTTAAAAAGTACAGTTCAATCATAGAGTTGTGCAGTCATCATTACCATCAACTTTAGAGCATTTTTATCACCCCCTCAAATACTACGCATACCCATTGGCAGCTACTCCCCATTTTTTCCAGTCCTTCCAGTCCTCCCATTCCTAGGCAACTACCAGTCTACTTGCTGTCGCCGTGAATGTGCCAGGTCTGGGTGTTTCATAGAGTGAAGCTTAAGTTCTGTGTGGTTAGGGACAGTGTGTCCTGTCACCACTGTATGCCCAGTGCCCAGAAGAGTGTCTGGTACACGGTTGATGCTCAAGAAATACTTGTTGTATGAGTGGCTGATTGAAAGTATAGACACCCCCAAAGCCAATCACTCTCTTTTCTGTATATCTACTACATTCTTACGTGTATTTATCAGTGTTTCTATCAACCCGCATTGACGTTTTTTAGGTGCTTGTTTATCTCCCTAGATCGGGAGTTTCTTGAGGACAAGAGCCTTGCCGGATTCATCTTTGTATGTCTCTGTTGAGTGCAGTACTTGGCACGCCATGCATTCGACACATATTCGCCGAACGGGTAAATGGACGAATGAATTCGCTCTGAACCTCGTCCCCAGATCATCAGTCAAGCTCTCCCACTGGGACAGGTGGGCTCAGTACATTTGTGTTTTCATCCTGCCAGTGTTTATTAGGAAATCAGGGTGTTCTTTTATCTTTCCCACCAGCATCCCGTGAATATCCGTCTCGTCTGCGATGATCACCCCCTCTGTGGTCAGAGGCTGTGTCTTGGCAATCCCGGGGTCCCCTCACGCCCTGCACAGCCCCTCACACAGACTTAGGCATTCATCAAACGCTGTGTGGTTTAAAGCCACCCAGACTGTGGTACTTTGTTAGAGCAACCCTAGCAGATGGATACAGAGTCTTACAAGCAGTGATGAGCTGGTGAGACTCCAACCAGGAAAATGCTAATGACCAGCAGGCAGTGTGGGCCGAGGGTGAGAGTAGGGTCTGCTTGATAGAGAGTGCAGAATGGTTCTATCACTGGGGAGGGCCTCAGTGACGGAAACATTGGAGACCCTTGGTGATAATATCATCATCATCTTACCTGTCATCATCTTCTTCTTTTTATTTTTTAATTCTTTTTGTTTGTTTGTTTTCTGTACGCGGGCCTCTCACTGTCGCGGCCTCTCCCGTTGCGGAGCACAGGCTCCGGACGCGCAGGCTCAGCGGCCACGGCTCCGCGGCACGTGGGATCTTCCCGGACCGGGGCACGAACCCGCGTCCCCTGCATCGGCAGGCGGACTCTCAACCACTGCGCCACCAGGGAAGCCCTGGTTTTGTTTTTAATTTCATTTTGTTCTCATACAAATTAGACATGTGGACACGTTTGTAAATAAAGGAAATTATAACGACCACTCCCAACTGCCTGCAAGCATCTGGAATATCGCCATTCCACAATCATTTACCTTTACATTCGGTTGTATTTCCTTCCCGTCTTTTTATCCCTAGGCATGTTTTTACAGTTGAAATCATATTGCTTATATGAGTTTTCATCCGAATTTTTTTAAGAAAATAGGCTTTCTTATGTTGCTTAGTAAATGTGCTTTTTGATTGTGTGTAAATTCTACCATATGGATGTAATACAATTGACATCACAGTCTTTTTTTTATTGTTTTATTTTATATAATTTCAAATCGAGAGGAAAATTTCAAGAATAGTACAGTGAACTCCTGTTTGTCCTTTACGCAGGTTCCCTGATTGATGACATTTGAATACATTTACTTTATCATTCTCTCTCCCTCCCAAATCTATACAATTTTTAGAGTAAGCAGCAGATATGATGTCCCAATGAGTCTTGAATTCTCTGGGCATATTTTCCACACTTTCCTGCATAACCACGATATAATCATCAGAATCGGGAAACATAGTATAATACCATCACCTAATTGATAGTCTCCATTCAAACTCTCCCACTTATCCCACTACTGCTCTTTATAGCTAAATCATGCAATCCAGGATCATATTTAGCATTTTTCTGTGATGTCTTTTCAGTTTTCTCCAATCTTGAAAGGTCCCTCCGGCTTTGTGGCTTGTTTTTTTTTTTTTTTTTGCGGTACGCGGGCCTCTCACTGCTGTGGCCTCTTCCGTTGCAGAGCACAGGCTCCGGACGCGCAGGCTCAGCGGCCATGGCTCACGGGCCCAGCCACTCCACGGCATGAGGGATCTTCCCGGACCGGGGCACGAACCCATGTCCCCTGCATCGGCGGGCGGACTCTCAACCACTGCGCCACCAGGGAAGCCGTGTGGCTTGTTTTGTTATTTTACTTTCACCACCTGGACATCTTTGAAGGTTATAGGCCCATTACTTTGTAACATGCCCTTCATGTTGGGTTTGTCTGATGTTTCCTTGTGGTTAGATTTAAGTTGTGCAGCTTTGGTAGAAATATCACAGAGGTGATGGTGATGTGTCCTTCTCAGGGCAACGGATCAGGTGACACATAATGATGGTTTGTCCCATTACTGGTGATATTAACTTTGATCCCTGAATTAAGATAGAATCTGCTAGGCTTCTCACTGTAAAGTGACTCTTTCCCCCTTCATAATTAATATATATTGTGGGGGAAATACTTTGAAACTATATATATGACCCTCATTAAACTTTCACCCACTGGTTTTAGTAACCATTAGTGATTCTTGCCTGAATCAATTATTATTGTGGTGGTTACCAAATGATGATTTTTTTCTAAGTCCATCATTGCTTCTAGACTTATTGGCATTATGCTATAAGCAAGAGCCTTTTCTTATCCACATTTATTCATTCATTCATTTATATCAGAATTAACTCATCAATTCCTGTTTTATTTAATAGATCATCATCTTTTTCTGTCAGTGTTTATTCTGATGTTACTAATAGCCCCTTCAGGCTGATTCCTGGATCTTTCTGGTATAATCTCACCATTCAATATGATGATCACACAACACATAAAGTTTAGACATTTTTCCACTTGACAATAAATTATGAACATTTTCTATGTCACTAAGAAGCTACAACATTATTTTTAGTAATTGCACAGTGTCCATCAAATGTACTTAATGCGGGCTTCCCTGGTGGCGCAGTGGTTGAGAGTCCGCCTGCCGATGCAGGGGACGCAGGTTCGTGCCCCGGTCCGGGAAGATCCCACATGCCGCGGATCGGCTGGGCCCGTGAGCCATGGCCGCTGGGCCTGCGCGTCTGGAGCCTGTGCTCCACAACGAGAAAGGCCACAACAGTGAGAGGCCCGCGTACTGCAAAAAAAAAAAAAAAAAAAAAAAAAAAAAATGTACTTAATGCTTCAGACTTCCTGGTGGCCGACATGGAAGAGACCCCTCCCACATGCTAAGGCCCTTTATTCATTAGGCAGGACACAGAATGTTATCAAAAACAGAGTTGGCACACAAAGCAGAAGCATGTCCAGCATATTTGAGCATAATTATTTCCTGGCCTCCAGCCTGTAACTTGCTGTGCAGCTGCTAAGAGAGAGGCACTGTATACACAGGATGCAAGAATATTCATTGTGGGGATACCTTGCATATAAGAACATTTCAGCAACTTATATGCCAATCAACTGGAGATGGAATACTATACAATAGTCAAAATAAACTAGACTTATATGAATCAGCATGTGTATCTGTGTGTGTATCCATGATATTATGTATGCATACCCACCACAGACATACAAATACTCACACACACACACATACACACACACGAATACACACAAATACATATATATTAAGAATAAAGATGAAAAAGTCCAGGGTGACAATAAGTACTGAAATCACTGGGTTGAAAAGAGAGGAATGAAATAAGGAGGTGATCTATAGGGAGGGGTTTCAAACTATTGTATGTAAATTATACTTCAATGAAGCTATTTTTTTAAAAAAGCTCTGAAGTAAACATGGTATAATGTAAAGACCTGATAAGTCTGTGTTAAGTAAACACATGTCTATTATATTATTCTCTGTTTTGGACTCATGTTTGAAACATTTTATAAGAAATAAAGATTTTTAGAAAACACAAATGGGAATGATAAATACCAAAACCAAGACAGTGATTATATCTGGGCCATGAGAGAAATAAGAACAAGGAGAGAGATACGAGAACTTCACTTTTATTTGTGATGTCTAATTTCGTTTCCTTTTTCTAAAAAATTTTAACCAACATGGCAAAGTGTTAAGATTTGATAGTTTGGTTGTGGGATTATAAGGGTTTGCTCATATCATTCCCTAGGCTTTTCTGTATAGAGGTGAGGGGATAACTAAAGTTCAAAATCTCTGGACAAGAAGGAAGTAATGGAATTCATAATCTGCATGGCAGGTTAGCTCTGGAAGGCAGAGCCTGAGGCAAGGGTTAAGTGCTAATGTCTTTGAGGAGGTGCAAACCCAGGGCACCAAGAAAGGGAAAAGACTAGTGAGAGAAAGAAGGATGGAAAGCAAACACCAAGGGATGCATTGCTAGGTTGACCCTCTTTTCATGAGGTCTCAGCTATGCAGGATGACTCCAGATCAGCTGAAGAGAAACACTGTTTGGGGACAGTCCATTGGAGAGAGGAATAGAGAGGAAGTTTATTTCCTAGCTCTCTCCTTTCTTTTCTTTCTAATTGGTTAAAATTGAATTTTCAGGAAGTGAGTACACTTGTGCTTCTGGAGTGTGTCATCAAACCCATTTGGCCACCACTTGGAGGCCGGATTGCATACACTGTGTATTGCTCTATCCAAACGTAGAAACTGCAGGGGAGTGAGAGACCCTGGCCTTGGCCTCAGGCCTTGGAGGTCACATGGCCCTAAAGGACTCTGACTTGAGTCACCATGGTGGCAACAGCTACAGCAAAGCAAGTGGCCAAAAGTTTAGGAGAGGGACGAGGTCAAGAGACTCTGAGGAGTCCCATTAGGTGAGGCCAACACAGATGGAATGGGGTACTTCTTGTCTAAAACAAGAGAGGGAATGATAATGTAGTAGGTAAGTTTACAGGGGAAAAGGGGTGCAAAATTAAAACCATTCTGGACTGATGACCCTTTTCTTTTCTGAAGAGCAACTGGAGGACCACATTATTTACTGAGAGTTTGAGGATGGCTTTAGGAAGTGGGATTGGGAGCTTGAGGAGAATGATGAAGATCTTGAATAGGATGATGGGGAAAGGATTGTGTCTGGCTATGGAGGTGGGGAAGCTGCTTAGGTTGCACAGAACAGGACTAGCGGGAAATTAGGAGGTGGTGGTAAGAGTATTGGGAAGAGAGTGGTTGAATTGAATTGGGCTCTAGGTAACTTGTCTAACTGGGTTGAACAGGAAAGGAAGACAGTGGCGGGCTGACAGTCTGGAGAAATGCTGAGGAATTAAGGTCTTAGAAAGGTAAAAGAGCAGCCTCGCGAGAGTGACCTTTGGAAAACTACGAGGTCGTGGTATGAGAGTGAAAAGTTAGAGCTTAAGGTTTCAGAGTTGGAGAATGTTGGGTGAGGCCGAGGACCAGAATGAGGCCAGGTGTTGGGTTTCTTGAGTGGAGTGGAAGTAAGAGCTGTTCAAGAAGCAGTGATTAAGGATAGTGAGTTCACTTAGAAGAGGAGGAGTCTGGGAATGGAGCAAGATTGTTGTTCTGATACGTGGTCCAAGTGAAAAAGCATGAAGAGGAATGATGAGAAGAGTTAGCTCAGCTCTGCACTGGAGAACTGATACAGATGATTAGGAACTGTTTTAGTGCTGAGTCACCAAGGGAAGCCAATTAATAAATGGGGTCAGCAGTTGCATCATTGACACTAGATTGAATCATCACCATATAATCTTGAATCCAATTACCATCCATCTTTAAAAATCTTATGCATTTTCCCCACTGAAGAATCAGTTTCTTCCCATGACACCCGTCCCCAACCGCAGCTTTCTTAAGTTGTGGGTATTACAGCACTTGTCACACTGTGCTGTAATTTCCTGTTTGCGTTTCTGCCTCTCTCCCTGCCTGCCCCATCATGAGAGCTTTAAGGGCAGAGCCAGATCTCGACCAGCGTCAGGTCCTCACCCAGCCTGGTCCCTGATGACCTATGGATGTTCATAGCACTGCACGGGGTGGCGGGGGAAGGAAGAGGGCAGTGGCAGCATCGGGCATCAGGGAGTCCGTGGGTCACCTTCTGTTTGATGGTTGAGACAAGCTCTTTGATTAAGTCGTTTGCTGGTTTTGCTTTTTCAAATATAACCTCAGCCTCTCCCCCAAATTACTTAAGAGATACGTGTTCCTTGTAGAATGTTTGGAAAAGGATAATAATCACCCATAACCCTAACCTTCAGCAACAACCACTGTTAATGATTTAGTGCATATTTTAATAATCACACATTTTATTTTTTATTTGAATATATATACATTAGTAGTACACAATTCAAAAGGAAGAAAAGTGTATATAGTGAAAGTGTCCCTCTATCCTGTCCTTCCTCCCCACCTAGTTCCCCTTCCCCAGGGGAACCACGGTTCCCTGAATCCTGTATGTTCATCCAGAGAGTGATTCTGGACATTTACAAGCAAGTTTGTGTCATCTTTTTTCCTTCTTCTTTTTATACAGATGGTAGCATTTGATGCACACCTTTCTGCATCTTGCTTTTTTCATTTCACAATACATCTTGCAGGTCATTCCACACCAGGATCTAAAGAGCATTCTTCCTCTTTTTACAGCTGTATACTCTTCCATTGCTTGGGTGTACTCTGATTTTTTGAATCCGTTTTCTGTTTATGGGCATTTGAGTTGATTATGATCTTTTACAATTTTGATGTTTTATCATGGAAAATTCAAGTGTAATGAACACCTGTGGGCCCATCACCCAGCTTTAACTTGGGACCAAGCTTGTTTTATCTGTACCCCATCTGCCAACTCTCCTCTTCCTTGTATTATTTTAAAGCAAATCCCAGACATTTTATCATTTCACCTGTAATTATTTTAGTATAGTTTTTTAAATGACTTAAAAAAACAATACCATTATCACACCTAACACAATTAACAATAATTCCTAAATGTTATTAAAGCCAATCTTTTAAAACATATATATATGTGTATATATATATAATATATATGTATATGTATATATATGTATGTAATCACTGCTGCAACTGATAGCCTGGTTCATGCTTCACTCCACATGTGTGTGATTAGAGCTGTAGGATACATTTCTAGAGGTTTGTTGAGTTAAAGTGTGCATTTTTAATAGAATAGACATTGCCATTTTGCACTTCAAAGAGATTATACTAATTTACACTTCTACCCCCAAAGTTTCAGAGGGCCTCCTTCCTCACAGCTTTATCCACACAGCGTGTTATCACGTTTCTTGATCTTTACTTGCCTCACAGGTGAAAATATACAAATGACATTTTAATTTGCATTTCTCTTACTCTGAGTTGGGTTGAACATTGTTTTATATTTTTAAGAGCCATTTGTAATTCCTTTCCTGGGAGCTACTAAGTGTCTACCCATATTCTTTGAGCATTTTTCTTTTGGTTTGCTGGCCTTTTCCTCATTGATATTTAGGAGCTTTTTAAATATGAAGGAATTGGCTCCTCGCTTGTAATGTAACTTGCATATATTTTTACTTTGTTTCTGATTTTTGACTTAGTTTACAGTGATTTTTGTCATGAGGAAGTTTTAAATTTTTACTTAGAATTTATCAGTCTTTCATTTAATGGCTTTTGGTGTTTGTTCCCTACTAAGTATAGCGTTATCCATTCAGATTATAAAATAAATTTCCTCATTTTTTTTCTCTTATAATTAATGGCTCCATCTTACATAGTTAATCTTTGGTTCTTTTGGAATGTATTTTGGTATAAAGTGTAGCGTATAGTTTCATTTTAAATTTTTTCCAGATATCTACTTACTTGTCCCCAAATTATTTATTAAATCCATCTTTTCCCTTTATTTCAAATGTCACTCTTGTGATATACTAAATTTCTGTACATATCCAAACCAATTTCTGATCTTTCTACTGTTCTCAGTTGAATTGCTTATTATCATTTATTTAATTAGATTGCATAAAGCAATCTATTTAATGTTCATTGCAGCACTATTCATAATAGCCACGACACAGAAGCAACCTAAAGTTCTATCAACAGAGGAACGGATAAAGAAGATGTGGTACAATGGAATATTACTCAACCATAAAAAAGAATGAAATAATGCCATTTGCTGCAACATGGATGGACCTAGAGATTGTCATACTGAGTGAAGTAAGTCAGACAGAGAAAGACAAATATCATGATATCACTTATGTGTAATCTGAAAAATGGGTACAAATGAACTTATCTACAAAACAGAAATACAGTTGCAGATGTAGAAAACAAACTTATGGTTACCAGGGGGTAAGCAGGAGGAGGGATAAATTGGAAGATTGGATTGACATATACACACTACTATATATAGATAACTAATAAGGGCCTACTGCATAACACAGGGAACTCTACTCAATACTCTGTAATGGTTTATATGGGGAAAGAATCTAAAAAAAAGTGGATATATGTATATGTATAACTGATTCACTTTGCTGTACATCTGAAACTAACACAAAATTGTAAATCAACTATACTCCAATAAAAATTAAAAAAATAAAAACAAAACAGATTACATCTATTTTTTGTGGTTTCCCACTTTTATTATTAAAGATAAGGCTGTGATAAGTAACTCTGTAAATAACTCTTTACAAACAAGTATCCTAAAACATTTTTTAGAATAAATTTCCACAAATGGAATTGCTGGGTCTAAAGGTATACACACCTTTAAAACAGTTCTATTATGGAAATTGTCAATCTTACTGACAAACAGAGAGGCTAGTGTAAACCCTGGAGTAGCCACTGCTGGGCTTCAATGATTTTTCAACATTTTACCGATTGTATTTATTCTGTCACCCCTGCCCCCTGTGTCTTTTCCTGGAGTATTTTAAAGCAAAGCCCAAACAGTATATCATTTCCTCCAAAATACCATCGGTACAGCTAACTTAAATCAGCTTATTTCTCTATTATGTATCTCAAAAATGTCCATTTAAGACTTGCTCTATTTAGGATCCAAACAAGGTCCATATTCTCAAGGCTTTTGGTACTTGCCGCTTGGTTGCCCTACAGAGGCAGCCAGTTCACACTCCCACCAGCAGGGTGCGGAGTTGCTTTTACCATCTCGTCTTGCTGATTCTGGGCACACCATCAAATGGGCCTTGCTGAACTTAACAGTTGCTACAGCCAGAAACCTCCCGTTCCCCTCCTTTCCCATCCCATACCCCATCTCTCAGGACATCCTGCTGGAGACTTAGCCTTCAGATCCATCCAGAACCACTTCTCCCTCCTGGCTTGCTCTCTCCCCTGGACCACCACAGCATCTTCACTCCGCGCCCATGTTATCCTCACAATCTGTTATCAGCCCAGCAGCCAGAGGCATTCTTTTTTTAAACTTGAGGCATAATTGGTACATAACATTATATTAGTTTCAGATGCACAACATACTGATTTGATATTTGTGTATATTGCAAAATGATCACCACAATAAGTATAGATAACATCTGTCACCATAGTTACAAAAGTTTCTTACTTGTGATGAGCCCTTTTAAGATCTACTCTCTCAGCAACTTTCACGCATGCAGTTCGGTGTTATTAACTATAGCCACCATGCTGTACATGACACCCCCATGAGTTATTTTTATATAATTTGAAATTTGTCCCTTTTAACCACCTTTACGCATTCCCCCCACCCCAACCTGACTCTGACAACCAACAATTTGTTCTCTGTATCTATGAGTTCAGGTTGGTTGCTTTGTTTGTTTTTAGATTCCACATCTAAGTGAGATCATACAGTATTTGTCTTTCTCTGTCTGACTTATTTCACTGAGCGTAATGCCCTCAAGGTCCATCTATGTTATCACAATTGGCAATTGTCTCAATTCCTTTTATATGGCCGAATGATAGTCTATTGTATGTATATGCTGCATTTTCTTTATCCTTTCTTCCATCGTTGGATGGAAGGTTGTTTCCTTATCTTGGCTATTGTGACTAATGCTGCAGTGAACATGGGGTTGCAGATACCTTTTCAAGATAGTGATTTTGTTTTCTTTGGATATATACCCAGAAGTGGGATTGCTATATCATATGGTAGTTCAATTTTTACGTTTTTTTTAGGAACCTCCATACTGTGTTCCATAGTGGCTGCAACCAATTTACATTCCCGCCAACAGTGCACGAGGGTTCCCTTTCTTCACATTCTCGCCAACACTTGTTATCTCTTGTCGTTTTGCTAAGAGCCATTCTAACAGCTGTGAGGTAATACCTCACCGTGGTTGTGATTTGCATGTCCCTGATGATTCGTGATGTTGAGCCCCTTTTTAAGTACCTGTTGGCCACTTGTATGTCTTCTTTGGACAGGGGCATCCTTTTAACACACAAGTGAGACCACGTCACTCCTTGGCCCGGCAACCTGCCGTGGCTCCCTCCTCTTTCAAAGTGCCGACAGTGGCCTACAAGGCCTTGCGTGATCGGCCTTCGCACCCTCATCTCTCCACTATGCCCCCCTCCTTCTCCCCACCCCTGTCACTGCCCCCTTGGCAGCCCTCCAACACTCCAGGCACATGACCACCTAGGGATTTAGCCCTGACTGTTCCCTCTGTCTGGAACAGTCTTGCCCCAGAAAGCCCATGGCTATGCCCTTTCAAGTCTTTGCTCAAATGTCTTCTTGCTGCAGCTCAATTGCCCTCCCTCTGTGTTTACGCTGGAACCTGCTTCTCACACCCCCCGACCCCCGCCGATTCCTCAGTGCTGCCCCCCCCCACTCTGTTATCTCGTTCCTACACGTGGTGTTAGTTACTTTACGGAAGGCCTGTTGTTTACCGTTGGTCTCCCCCACCCCTTAGGATCTGGGATCTTTGTTGTGGTCCCTATCACATCCTAGCTTCTAGAACGTACCTGGCACGTGGTGGACACCAACAGATCCTTATTGATATGAATCTGGATATGAATCTGATAGATAAAACATGGTGTATTATGGTTCTACTCATTTGTGCTGGAAAATTAATAGTAAAAAGTACCACAAGTGAAAAAATTAATAGTGAGGTGGAATTCTATTTTATATGATTTTTGACCCTCTGTATTTTTCCTTTTAGGGCAAGTCTGTTTGTGTTTTTTTCCATTGTTCTGCTGGGGCATTCCAGTAAAACCTTTTACGTACCAACGATGATCCCTTTGTTTGCCATATGTCAATTCATCTTGGCTTACTTTCTAGGTTGTTTCTTTGTGTTATTGGCTTTTTTATGTATCAATCTGCCTTCAGTCCTTTATTTTTTTTCTTTCGTTCTTTGTTTTTGTTTTCTTTTTTTTGTTTTTTTGGGCTGCACCGAACGGCTTGCAAGATCTTAGCTCCCCGACCAGGGATTGAATCCAGGCGCTCGGCAGTGAAAGCGCCAAGTCCTAACCACTGGACTGCCATGGAATTCCTAGCCTTCAGTTCTTTAGAAAGAACTTCCTTTGTTGTCTAATTATTATTGTTTTAATTCCCTCTATATTTTAATTTCTCAGAAGTGGATTTGGGTAGATGGTGTGATGTATAGTTGTAACTTAATATTTTCCAAGTTCTCAGTTGATTATTAACAGCCCTCTATATGAAGCCATCTTTCTTTTTTTTCCCGTGGATTGAAATGTTGCCTTTATCACACTGTTGGCCTCCATGATCGGAAAATCCACATGACCAGGCGTGACGCTTCTCCTTGACTCCCAGACAGGTCACCTCTTCTTTAAGAGAAATCTGGGACGATTTGTGTGTGCATGTGTGTGCACCTGTGTGTTCTGGAATAGTTGGCTTATTCTCTTGTGACTCCCTTAGGATTAAGTGTCTGGGTAGAATTCCTAAAGCAATTTCCCCCCTTTCCTGAGCTGCCCTTGTAATATTGGAGGGTTGGCGCGGGATCAGTCTGCCTCAGCTGATTTCAGTTTTATTTCTCAAACTGGAGCCAGTGCCAGGTTTGCAAATAGTCTTTTCAGAGGTCCAGACTTAATTTGATAGAGAACCAGCACGTTCAAACAAAATGAGAGAGTTGGCAATTTTAAGCAAATAAATTGCTTTCTATTGATAATGGGATATTTATGTCAGCTGCAGTGGAGAACAATTTCTTCATATCCAGGCCCTTTATCAATGATCAGGAAGGCACAGTGGAGTAGGAAGCAATGCAGCAGGGAGGTGTGCAGGAATTTGGTGAGCTGAAGGAAGGCGTTGCTCCGTGGGCTACCCCCGAGTGGCTGTGAATCAGTCCAAACCTGTGTCTTTTCCTCTGCACAGTTCAGTACGGGGCTTGGGCTCACATTGTCTTGAATTCCATCTGACTACCTTCCTTTCTCTAGACGAGTCCAGGGCAGCTGTATTTGCCAGGCTGTGAGAAACAAGCCTTGGGCCATGTTTACGTGTGCCCTTGCCTGTGAGCAAAAGAAGGACAGGTTTGATAAGAGTTAAAATGGAAAAATTCCACAACAGAAGGGGAATTCTTTTCTGGATTCCAGCCAATTCCTGCAACTCCCACCATTTGTCCTTTTGCCCTGAGTCTCAGTGACATGAATTGTTTGGAAGATGACTTTAGGAGAATTTTCATTTCATGGACTGAGCGTGTCTTTGGGGCCCTGTTTTAGGTGCTGGCGATGCTTTGGTCTAAGAGACGGCAACATGGGTGAATTAGGAGCAGACAAGTCAAGCTGTACACGTGTGACCATCACTGTCCTCTTGTTCTGTCGGGCTTGGTCTGTAAAACTGGTACATTCTTGTGGCTGGCGAATCTGCCCGCTTCTGCCCGCTCCCGGATCTTGATACTGAACTCAGGTCCGGCTGCTTTGACGCTCAAAAAAAATCAATACTCGTGAGAGAGATTAATGTTGGTAGAAAGGAAAGTTGCTCTTCATCAGAATGCCGGAAGTCTGGGGAGAAGGTGGACTCAGTGTCCCCCGAAAACCATCTCTCTAGAGTCTGCTCAGCCGTGAAAGCTTTTAAAGAGAGAAAAGGAAATAATATCAGTTAATCATTGAGATTGGGGGTCCGAGTCATCGCCATCCGCCATGGTGTGCGGGCTTGTCCACTTCCCGTGGTTTTTCTTTGGATGCTTTCTTGTTCACGCAGTTTGTTCACGAGATTACTGAAGGGGAAGCCGGGGAAGAGATCCGGTCATCTGTTAATTACTTATTGTTCATTTCTACTTCTTTGATCTACGGAAAGAACCAACAGGTTAGGAAAGGTATTGTGTGATCAAAAGATTTGGAAGATGGGAACATAGGTATATGTGTAACTGATTCACTTTGTTGTAAAGGAGAAACTAACACGCTATTGTAAAACAGTTATACTCCAATAAAGATGTTAAAAAAAAAAAAAAAAGATTTGGAAGGTGTGCTAGGACCCGGAGATGAGGGGGTGACTGATTTAAGGTTAGTGATAAGACAAAGGGACCTCCTGCAAAGAGCTCTTTCCTTCCAAAAGCTGCTTACATCCTGTGGCTGAGGTTGTTACAGATGGGGCAAGGGGCAGGGCCAGGCGAGGTGCAGCTGGGAGGTTTTCGACCTGCAAGGACTAAATCTGTCACCCAGCAGGTCTTACTTCTTAAGACTGGTAGGCCTACGGGGGGGTCCAAAAACAAAGACTTTTCTCTAGCCTTCCAGAATGTAACATCCCTCTGGGACCCAAGAAGGATGGCTGTTAGGTAGACAGTGGTACAAACCTGGGTAGCATGTGCTGCTTTGTGGCAGTGAATGAGAGCTAACTGCTCAGTGCAGAAGTAGGAAATGAGAGGGTCCCATGACAGCCGCCATGATGGAGGAGGGCATTGATTCAGGAGAGACAGAGAGATGCCTGGGGCATTCTAGGACAAGCTTGGGAGGCTGCTAGGGAGAGTCTGAAGTTGTAACAAGAAGGGGGTGAACCAGAGAGTAATAGTGAGATAGAGGCTGCACTGGGGAAGCCGAGACATGGGTGAGGTCAGAGCTTCTCCAAGAGTGGGGCCTGAACCATGCGTGAGTAGGGAGATCAAATTCGCTGATTAGAGTGTGCAGGGAAAAAAAAAAAAAATAAGGAGAAAGAAATAGCCTAGAAAATAGAGTGTGTCCCAGGTGGGAAGGGTGTGTCCTTTTCAGGAAGTATGTGTTTGAAGAGGTAGAGTGTGAAGTTGAGGAGGGCACACTCTGGCCAGCAGGCCTGGATTCAAATCACTGCCCTGACACTTAGAACCACGTGGCCTCAGGTGAAGGGCAACCTTCTGTGGGTTGTTGCCAGGAATAAATGAGCTGACATACAAAGAACACTCAGAGCAGGGCCTGGTATAGTTAAGCACACAGTAGGTTTAGCTCTTACATAGTAGTTGGAGCCAGAAGAAATTGATACTGTTTGACCTTTTTTATAATCTATACCAAAGCAGTTTTATATGGTTCAACCTAATATACTCATACACCTTCCCCATATACTTTATAACTATATCGTGCATCTGTCATGATGTACTGTGCATTTCCTACTGTGGATTGGAATTTAAAAGGCTGTGTGCTATCCTGGCTTTCCCTGGCTAGGGAGTGGCTATGAAGCATCAGTTTTAATAATGAAGTGTGATATTTCCATAGGTACGTTGCTCTGAAGGGCCCCATGACATGCTCTTCTGCTGTCTTTGTCTAGCCCTCTTCCATGTGTCATTAAAGGGTGGGCTGGGTGCTGGGCTTTCTAGAGGTTGCCCTTACCTAGTGGCGAACAGAAGCATCTGGGTCACATAGTAGGGCCTGAGTCAACCTCGCCACCAACTCCAGGCCTCCTTCCTGGCTCCTCTTGAATCCTGTGCACTGGCTGCCCTGCATCTTCTCCCCAAGCCTGGATTGACAGAATCAAAACAAAGCTGTATTGCAACATGGATGGACCTAGAGAGTATCATACTAAGTGAAGTAAGTCAGACAGAGAAAGCCAAATATCATCTGATATCACTCATATGTGGAATCTAATTTTACAAATGATACAAATGAACTTATTTACAAAACAGAAACAGACTTGCAGATATTGAAAACAAACTTATGGTTACCAAAGGGGAAATGTGGGAGGGAGGGATAAATCAGGATCTTGGAATGAACATATACACACTACTATGTATAAGATAGATAACCAACAAGGACCTACTGTATAGCACAGGGAACTCTACTCAGTATTCTGTGATAACCTGTATGAGAAAAGAATCGGAAAAAGAATGAATATATGTAAATATATGTAAACAGAATCACTTTGCTGTACACCTGAAACTAGCACAACACTGTAAATCAACTCTACTCCAATAAAATTTAAACAAACAAAAAACCCAAAGCTGTGTTGCCTTTAAAAATAATTCTTGCCTCATTAAAAAGCAAAACCAAAAAGAACCCCTCATGTTTTCTTGGATTTAGTTGTTGGTTTTCTGTTAGAAAGTTCTTTTTTTTTTTTTTTTCAGCTCAGGAGAAATTCCAGAGGTCAGGGAAAAGAGTTGGTTTCTAGAATAATATTCTGTGAGATCCAAAAAAAAAATCTGAGTCCCAGCCATCAAGCTGTGTCTTCCACAGTCCCTTCCCACTAGGGGCTCAGTGTGGGCCCCACCTCCCCACCTCTTCCCAACCCATGTCCTGTTTGCCTTATACCTTGGTTTCCTAGGACCTGGCACCTAGAAGGGTGTCTGACACGCAGCCAGTGCCCGAGAAATATTTGTAAGGTTGAGTTAAATTGAACAATGCAAAGATAAACTTAGCTTTGACGATTCCTAAGACCCCAGGGAGGGGAGGGGGTGTGAGCCATGCCTGAGAGGGCCTCTCCTCTACATTCAGTTTGCTTCTGGTTTATTTCTGGAACTTGGATCTTGCTCTTCTGGCCTCCATATCAGTGCTAAATCCACAAAATGATCTTGTTTTCTCAGAACCTGATTTTTCTCTGATCTCAGGATATTCAGCTTCGGAGCGGTGTGACTTAATGAAAAGTTAATTGTATCGATTATTACCGAGCTCACAGGTAAATCCCACTCAGTTTGCTGCTCGCAGATCCATGCAGTATCGCCTTATGTGCCAAATGGTGCGATGCCTATTTTCTGCCTTGGGCTGTTTCCCTGAGAAGGTGCTTGTTGCCATGTGAGAAATGACTCCTTCTGGGGAGAAGCACCAGGTTTGGCCCCAGGATGCTGGCTAGTCAGCTGGACCATGGGAGACAGTCCATCTCCTCTGAGGAGGAACTACCCAGCATCCTGCCCTGGAAGCAGTCCTGTCCTGGACTCAGGAGGGTGGGTCTCTCCCCTCTCATCCCTCCTCCTCCCATTGTTAGGGGAGCCCCTTTCCCCTCTCTGAGCCTCAGTTTCCTCATCTCAGCCATGAGTGTGGGTGTTTCCTGGGCATCTCCTTTGGGCCTGGCCCCATGCTGAGTGTGAGGTCCACTCAGGGTCCTGCAATTACCCTGCAGGTCTTTTTCAGGCAATATCTGAATTGTTTCCTTTTCCTTGAAGCCTCCCTTTATAATCATCTGGATCTTGAACTTCAGCATAGCTAGATGAAAGGTACATCTCAGAGGAGATTGGGTTTCTGTGCATAAAAATGATGCAAAATGGAGGACGCTGATAACTGATACTGCCTTTTTGGAGAGTGTGATATTGTATAAGAAATATATATGTTTGGTCTTCTTCCCTGGTTCCTGGCCCCAAACTTCTGAAACCCTAGGAACCTCTGGAGTGATGAGAGTGTCTTTTGTATGCTAATGAGATGACTGGTGGCTGGGGTGTCCTTAGATAGCTTTAGGATGGGGGCTGGTGGCCAGAAAGACCGAAGCATGATTAGAAGGTTGGAACTTTTAGCCCCATCCAGTGACTTCCAGGGAGAGGAGAGGGGCTGGAGATTGAGATCTGTTGTCAATAGCCAATGATTCAAACAGCCAGGCTTACATAATGGAACCTCCATTAAAACCCCTAAATGATGGGGTTCGGAGAGCTTCCAGATTGGTGAAGACATGGAGGTACTGGGAGGGTGGTGCCCAGAAAGAGTATGGAAGCTCTGTGCAAACCATACCCCGCCCCCATACCTGGCCCTATGCATTTCCTCCATTTGTCTGTTCCTGAGTTCTACCCTTTATAATAAACCAGTCAATGTTAGTTAAGAGCTTTCCTGAATTCTGTGAGCTATTCTAGCAATTTATCGAATCTGAAGAGGAGTTGTGGGAATCCTTGACTTTATAGCTGGTTGGTCACAAGTCCACGTGGCCTAGACTGGAGGCTGGCATCTGAAGTGAGGACAGTTTTGTGGGACTTCCTCTTTGGGGTCTGCACTGACTCTGAGTAGTTAGTGTCAGAACTGGGTTAAATCACTGGACACCAGCTTATTGGCTGGAGAATTAGTTGGTGTGGGAAGAAAACCCCACACATTTGGTCTCAGAAGTGATGTGAGTAGAAGCAGGTCGTAGAGGACAACTTGGCAATATATACTAAGCACCATAAAAAAACTCCTGCCTGGGGGCTTCCCTGGTGGCGCAGTGGTTGGGAGTCCGCCTGCCGATGCGGGGGACACGGGTTCGTGCCCCGGTCTGGGTAGATCCCACATGCCGCGGAGCGGCTGGGCCTCTGAGCCATGGCCGCTGAGCCTGCGTGTCCGGAGCCTGTGCTCTGCAAGGGGAGAGGCCGCACAGTGAAAGGCCCGCCCACGTACCAAAAAAAACCCAAAACAAAACAACAACAACAAAAAACTCCTGCCCTTCGACCCAATACTTGTGTTCCTGAGATATATCATCTTAAGGAGATGATCATCAAAAGACATGAACATTTATGTACAAAGATTTACATTGTGGTATTATTTAAAATCAGAACTGATCTAAATGTCCCCCACCAGGAGTTTGGTGACATCAATTTGGCTATCGTGATTTAATGGGATACTATATAGCCATCAAAAATGATGTTTTAAACACTAGCTAACAATATGGAAGATTGAAATGACAGTGTGTTAAATGAAAAAAAAAAAGATATAAAGCTATAGAGAGAGCATGAGCCCAGTTTAGGAATATCTGTACTTAAAAAAAGTTTGGGGGCTTCCCTGGTGACGCAGTGGTTGAGAATCCGCCTGCTGATGCAGGGGACACGGGTTCGTGCCCCGGTCCAGGAAGATCCCACATGCCGCGGAGCGGCTGGGCCCGTGAGCCATGGCCGCTGAGCCTGCGCGTCCGGAGCCTGTGCTCCGCAACGGGAGAGGCCACAACAGTGAGAGGCCCGCGTAGCACAAAAACAAACAAACAAACAAACAAACAAACAAAAAGTTTGGAATAAAATGCCCTAATATGTTAACAATGGTTATTGCTGACCAGTGAATTATAGATAATTTTTTTCTTTATACATTTTGGGGGCATTTTCATAAGAAGCATCAATTAATTTATAAACTGAAAAATGTAGCATTCCCCTGTAGGTCTAGCTCTGGTCTTTTGAGGGGGTTGTCCCCATCCCAGAGGTCAAGTCCAGAACCTCTCAAGACAAAGAAAACTGCAGTCTTGATAGATGTCCTCTTCCTTTCTCTTTGCTCATCACCCTGTTTTTCAGTAGAGAGACCCTCCAGTGATGCTTACTCATCCATATTCAAATCATTTTAATGGTTCTCCTTTCAGCCCTATGGAGTGTTCAGTCCATCACTGGGTGCCCGTGGCCCAGATGGGCTTTCATTGTGAGTTTCAGTTCTCATTTGCTTTGTTCTTTTGCTGTTGGGGAATTTTCCATTAGCTTTAACGGACCTGGCATGCTAAAATCAATTCAGCTTCATCTGTGGAGGTGGAAACTTTGGGGACAGATAAACTCTGTTTTAGCTCCTAAACCTTTAGAAATGCCCCCTGGCTTTCTGACCGCCTGGTGCCACCCTACGTTAGGAGAGAATGATTATTTTTCATGACCTGGGCTAGTTCATCCATGTAATTTCTCGACCTAATAAGTTACTGACATGCTTTTCTTTCTGAATGCTAGCTAGGGAACGAGTTGGCATTATTTTTGAATTCAAGGTATCGTTTGAGGCAATAGGTAAGGAAAAAGGCCAGGAGCATGGTGACACCAGAGATCCGACAGTATGAACCTTGAATCACTGTCCCACCAGCCTGGAGCATTGGGCCTTTGAATTGTTTTTTCAGCACTGCCTCTTGTCTGCCCCCAGCATTAACAGGAACTCACAGTGAGAGCCTGGGGCCAGGGAACCTGCAGGAGCCCTGCTCAACCGTAGATCACAGCTACTGTTATGCTCTCGGGGAGGGACAGTCAATTAGTGAGAATTTATTGCAATGGATGCAATCACATCTCAGAGAGCAAACAACCTAGGAGTGAGGATCCTTTAACCCTTTTGCAAATGTACCAAGAAAAAAAAAAGCCAGGTTAGAAAGCGTATGGTACAAAGCAGCATCGTAACCCCAACCTCGCCCCCATCTGTGTGGCCGCAGCACTTTTAAATGTGGGACACTTCCGAGTTCCCGCTGCATCCCTGCCTCCTCCCAACAGATTTCCCTCCTCCTTCAGGACCCCACCTCCCTTGCTGTCTGAGCTGTCACCTCTGTGTTCCCTAATTACTGAAACCAATTAGTTGTATTTGCAGACTGATAGATTATAATTAAATTGGAACTCATTCCCCGGGTGGAACCCACACCGGGATTGAACCTGCATCTTGTATGCAATTATGGTCATTCTATTCCCATTTTCCATCCCCATCGTATTTTCAGTATCACTGTCTTCAAAGGCTAGTCGTGTATTTCCATGTATTCACCAGGCCTGACTGCTTGGGTGTCTCTCAGAGCCCTGGACTCCGCGTGGCCAAAATACCACGTCCCCTCCCTCCCTCCCTGAAATCCTGTGCTTCTTCCTGAATTCACTCTCAGTGAATATCACCACTGCTCAGCCCATCAGGCAAGCTAGAAAACTCAGCATCATCCTCAAATCGTCCCTCCCCTAAACCCGGGACACCTGAGCCCTGGACTGCTCAGAAGTCTCTTGGTCCCCCTCCCAGCAGCTCCAGAGGTAGCTCTGGGCCCCTCATCTCCCCTTCATCTCCAGGTGAGGGCTCTGCTTCTCATCCCTTGTCACTCTAGTGTTCACCACCCTGATGCCAGAGCCCTCAGTTTACAAACCAATCTGATCCTTTCTCTCTTTCTCTCTTTTTAAAAAACTTAAAACCATTAAGGGCTCCCTGTGGCCTAGAGCAGGGGTTCACAAATTTTAAAAAGCCAAAGTATAACTATTTTAGGCTTGGTGAGCCAAACTGTCCCCATCACAATGACTCAGTTCTTATTGTGTGGTCCAAGAGCAGCTGAAAATGGACAACCATTTGTCAGTGAATGGGCATGGCTGTGTTCCAATAAAACTTTATCGACACACAAGGTGTTGGGCCAGATTTGGCCACAGACCATCGTTTGCCAACACCTGGCCTGCAGGTTAAAGCTCAGGTGGCTTCGGAGTCTCTTTCACTCTTGCCCTAGTACACTTCTCCACCCTCATCTCTCGATGTTTCTACACCCACCATGCAGCCAGTGCTTTCAACACGCCCATCTTGGTGCATTTTTTCCACTCAGCCTCCTTTCCCTTCTCTCCGAGGCCTTAAGATTCAAAAGATCCAAGTGTAACCCTTTCACAGAACTGTCTCTATGTCCTAAGGAAGGACTTCTATGAGATTTGTGTAGACCTGTATTATTGTGCTTGTCGTTCTCTGTTATGAATATCTGGTCACCCCTCTGTCTCTCCAACTGGAATGTAAACTTCTCAGAGCCTGGAAAGTTTTTTTGGCTGTCTATCTATCTTAGCATCGCATCTGGCATACAATAAATAAGCAGCAACTCTTCAGCGAGTGAATGGCTGTATTAATCAGCTCTACATATTCATTTGTTGTCTTTCATAGAGAAGGGGGAAACTTTTCTAACTCTTTTGTCATTAGCTCAGCCCCCGTCCTATTATTTCTCCCGAATAAAGACCTCCAGACTTGTATCTTATATTTTCTGGTGCGTTTGTGTTGGTATTTAATAATTGCCCGGCCTAGCCTTGCTGAGCTGCATCTCTCTCCAGTTTTGCAGCTTCTCAATGGCATTTATCAACAGAAGGCATCTTGTTCAGTCATAAAGCCCTCAACGCTTTGTGGTTAAAAATCCCACATGCTTCCCAAACATACCTTCTTGTGGAGAATAAACAGATTTCACAGCTAGCGGGGATTGAGATAGGAAAAATTGTTCTTCATAACTAATGTGAGTTTGCCAGTTAGCACAATGAATTTCAGCTGATTCTTCAGAGCTAGAACATTAGTCAATGAATATTGACTCTGCCTGGTGTCTGGATTTCATCTGATCCACACTCCGTTGGGGTGGCCTGATTGATGCATCTGTTCTGTATGATCGCCGCGCCTCTGCCTTCGCTCCTGCCTGAATTGGCTATGACTCTTGGGAGCATCACAGAACCGAAGCATGGTTCTCAGAGGGCACTGGGTCCAGATGCAGGGGGTACCAGTGGTGGCTGCAGGTATTTTCAAGAAAATAGACTTGCTGGCATAATGAGCAGTAAATCTCTTGTTCTCTAAAACAGGATCATTTCTATCCCAGGCCTTGCTTTGCTCCAGAACATCAACCTCACTCCAGGGAGGAGAGGCCCAGGTCCCTGTGGGAATGTAGACTTTGCTTCTGGGAGATTCCACAGGCAGAGAGTGGATTCCTTTTTTCAGAAGATGTGTCTTACCGTGTTTCCTCTCATATTCTGCGCAATGACAGTTGGACAGGCTCCGTGAGCATCATGGATGCCCCTCTGTGGTCCACAGAGTCATCTTGGAGAGGGCAGAACTGGCCGTGCTGGCACCTGGCGTGCACATGCTTCGTGAGGCTGAGATTCAATCAGAAAGACCGAAAGCACAGCACGCTCATATAACTCCGAAGCACAAGGGACTTTCGCCTAAAGAGGGGATACATTCCAGTGGAAAGCACACCACATTACTGAGTTGTTCCCAAAAACTTGATCTGTGATCGCCACTTCCCGAGGACGTGGAAAGTGGCCAGAGCCCCTTCGTGCTGTGCCCGGGCTGCCTGTAGCCAGAGGCAGGGGGATCCGGCCTGCTCCCGTGTCTCCGCTGTTTTATGGGCATATTTCTCACACCTTGTTCTGCTATTAAAAATAAAATGAGGCACACATCACGTGTCTCAGACTGCAAGACCCATTTCCTTCTAATAAGCGTCTTGTTTCCTGGGCTTTCCTTACCCTGGAAAGATGAAATCTCTAGAGGCTCCCATTATAGATTTCAGTTTTGTACTTTTTTTTTCCCCCTCCTCTCTGCTACTTTGAAAGAAAACGAAGTTAGTGAGCTCCGTCTGCCTCTGCAGATACAGACACACAGACCCCCCCCACCACACACACACACATACACACACACACACACACACACGAGCAGATATTCTTTTTTTTTTTTTTTGAAATAATTTACTGCTAGTTTCTTTTTTTTTTTTAAGAGTTATCAATTTTACTGATTTTTTCCCCCAGAGCTCCAGCTTTTTTTTTTCTGGCCGTGCTGCACGGCATATGGGATCTTAGTTCCCCGAGCAGGAATTGAACCCACGCCCCCTGCACTGGAAGTGTGGAGTGTTAACCACTGGACTGCCAGGGAAGCCCCCCTGGGAGCAGATATTCTTTGCAAACAAGGAAGAGTGGCCTTGTCCCACTTACTTGGGGGCCATAGAAAACAGAACTCAGAGCTGAGATGTACTTACCCCATCCTGTCCTGGGCTAGAGCAGGGCCAGCCTGGAGACTGCAGACAGGTAAACCACGGGGGTTTGAGGCCTCGAGGGAGCATGTTCCTTCAAGCAGGGCGGTTCTGGGGAGACCCCTGTCTGAGGTCTGATTTACCGAATCCAGTAGCACAGGGGTGAGGCAGCCCTGGGCGTAACCCAGGCAGCAAGGTGGGGGTCAGGAGGCACACCCACCAAGGCCCTCATTTCCAGGTCAAGTTCTCAAACATCCCCAACCAGGCCTCTCTGGAATGGCCAGTGTAAGGATACAGGCAATTTCACCGGCAAGATCTAGGGCATGCAGGGGACCACAGGAGTGAGGCCAGGCCCTGTCAACAGAAGGGGACCGTCCTTGGGAGTGATAGCATCGGCCCAGAGAGTTCAGGATTGAGTCAGAGGAATGGGAAGAGGAGATGGTACCTCGGGAGAGAAGTGGTCCAGAGAACAAGGGGCAGGGCTCAGCCTGCAGCTGACCACCAGGCTGGCCCACCTGGGACCCCAGCCTCTTCTGGGACCCCAGGCAGGGCCCTTGTCATCATCGGACCTTTTCTACTGTTGCACGGTTTGTGTCAGCCCTGATGTAAAAAAAACCCTATCATAGAGGCTGGAAGGGGATCCAACCCAACCCAGTTTTCAGATGGGGACATTAAGGCTGAGGGAGAGGCCTGCCCTGGTCGCAGGGCAGAGCTAGATGGACTTCCTTGTAGGCTGCTTCCCGTCTCCGGAGATCTCCCTCTGTATCCTCCTGCCCTTGGCGTCGAGACTTGGGCTGAGTGAGGCGTGGCCTCTGCCCCAGCGTCCTTGAGCACTGTGTGACGTGACCTCAAGCTGAGCCGTGGCTCTAAGCTCTTTTAGGGCCACCTGGCACCTGGTAGGAAAACATATGGCTGCTTTAGGTAATCTTGGGCATGTTGCATTGGTGAGAAAATTCTCAAAATGCAGACAGACCCCTTAGTTCAGAATTTGGAAAGGGCTAAAAGGTTTTCTGTATCATCAATGGAAAAAAGAGGGGTGTTTGAACAGCAGTTCAGTAGGGTGTGAAAGAGAACACAGGCTTCCTGTTCTTCTCTTAAACACTTTAACGATGTCCTGGGATCCTTAGAAAGGGGCTCAAAGGACCTTAAGGATTCTCTTGGCCAACCCAGCTCATTTACACATGAACAAACCGAGGCCTCAGGATTTGGCTGAAAACTTAATGAGCTAACATGCCTGGCTGGGAGCCCAAGGTCTTGACTCCCAGGCTGGTCTACCCTCTGCCGGAGCGCACATTTATTCACGTAGCGCATTCAGAGTGCTGAATCAGTACCGATAATGAATCTGCTACTAATATCTGATGCTTATTTGTTCAGACCCATCGTCCATTGAACAGCTGTCCATCTAGCGCCTCCTTCAGAGCGTAGGTGGGAACATACCGCCGTGAATGAAATGTATGAGGAGCTTGCAGCTCCGAGAAGCCGTGATTTCTGCACCATGATTTCATCCTATTTCTAGTTGGCACGTGCAAGGTGTCACGTGGGAGGAGTAAATGACCTGCTGAACAGTCGGCAGTGAGGGAACTTGGCTGTGGCGAGCAAAGGTGTTTTTGTGAAATATGCTGCCCTCATCTTGGTCTTGGAGGACCGATATGATTTGGGCAGGTATAGAGGATGGCAAGGTATTTCAGGTGGGAGCCCTGGATGGTAGAGTGTACAGGACTGAAAAACAACCCCCAAAGGTATCAGATTCCCATCCCTGGAACTTGCTAGTAAAGGTCACCTTGGAAAAAGGGTCTTTTCAGATGTCTTTAAATTAAGGATCTTGGGATGGGGAGATTATCCTGGATTATACGGTGGTCCCTAAATGCAATCACAAGTGTCCTTGTAAGTGGGAGACAGAGGGAGATCACAGACAGAAGACGAGAAGGTGATGTGATCACAGGGCAGCTATTGGAGTGATGCAACCACAAGCCAAGGAAGTGAGCTTGTAGGAAGAGGCAGGAAAAGAATCTTCCTTGGATCCTCTGGAGGAGAACAGGTCTGTCCCCACCTTGATTTTGGCCCAGTCATACTGATTTGAGATTTTTGGCCTCCAGACTGTGAGAGAATAACTTTCTGTTGTTTAAGCCACCACGTTTGTGTGATTGATTACAGCACCCCAGGAAATTGATACAAATAGGAAAGGGAAAGCCTGCTCGGGTATGGGTTCAACGTGTTTGCTGGGAGGATAGTCAGATATTTGGAGAAGTGGTAACTACAGCTGGCCCTTCATGGATGCTGAACCCATGGATTCGAGGGCCGGCCGCCCTGCCGATACCAAGGGATGAGTGTACATGGTTAGGGCCAGCATCTTGCATTAGTTTGAAGAGTTCCTGCAAGTTTCTGCCTGGATCTTATCTTCGCAACTGGAGTGAGGGGCTCTGGAGGGGAGCCATGATGTCCAGCAGATTTCTCGGCAGGCCTAACTCCCGTGCTCCTTAGGTATAGGCAGCCACTGCTTGTTGAATGGCCTGATGGATGCTGGCAGCTGCTGTAGCGGGGTTCACACGGCGTTTCTTGATGACAAAGCAAAGCTGTGTGGAGCTCAGAGACAATTGATGTACCTCTCATCTCCAGACTGTGATCTCCAATCGAATTCCCAGGACCTGCCTCGCAGGGGTGTGATGTGTTAGGAAATGCTCAGCCAACCCAGGATGAACAGGCGGCAGCGGCAGAGGTGGGGCTCTGGAGGGAGGCACTCTGGGTAGAAAGCAGAGCAACTCTGGTTGGGGTAAGAGGATAGGAGTTGCCCTGCTGGGTGAGATGGCCTTCTTGATGGCGGAGTCAAATTCTCTGCCAGCCCCAGAGAATGTGATTAAAGACGGATCTGGGGCTCTTATGACACTCTTATTGATCTGAGGTTGTTTATAGCCATAAAACAGCTGTAAATGAGAGGAATGAAATTAAAACAGCAGGGCACTTAACTCCTGTCCTCCTAGGAGGTTGAGAAAGCTTTCTGCACAGCTCCTGCAGCAGCAGGGAGCTGCAATGTAAGTCTGCAAAGGGGCATCTCATTCTCCTTTCCTCCTGACGGTCCAAGCCAGTAGCTGTCTTCTCACCGCTGAAACCTAATCCTCATCCTTTTTGGGAAACTGTCCTCGGCTAACACAATTCCCAGCTGGGACCACCGTTTCATTGTTTACCGGCTACCGTGTGTTAGATGCTCAGGGCCAGTTATCTCCTCCTTCCAAAGCTGTTTTTCTGTTTTTCTCCCCCTTCTCTCCCTTTCCTTTACTCCCATCTCCTTTTCTCTCTCTCTCTCTCTCTCTCTTTTTTCTTCCTTTCTTTTGTTCCTCTTTTGGCCACCCTTTTTATCAGATTAAAGGATTTTGACACATCACTATTTGTAAAGCAGTTAGGAGTTTTCAACAGACAGTCGCCAATCATTTCAATGCAGTAGACCACACCTTGTGACATTGGACTTTCTTTGCTTTCCCCTTGTAGAGATCCGAGAGGCCTTTCGGGTTCTGGACCGAGACGGCAATGGCTTCATCTCCAAGCAGGAGCTGGGAATGGCCATGCGCTCGTTGGGGTACATGCCGAGTGAGGTGGAGCTGGCCATCATAATGCAGCGCCTGGATATGGACGGTGAGGCCCGGGCCTGCAGCGCCCCCCCCGGGATGGGCCTGGACTCATCAGGGAGACTTGGGTTTAAAGGCCCTTGCACTTGGAGTCGAACGACTTTGATTCATGTCTTGGTTTACCTTTGAGGAGTGGAAACTTGAACTAGATCAGGGTTTTTCAAACCACATTCCGTAGACCTCTAGGGGTCTGCAGAAGTGGTTCTGGGGCCACTAGAGGGAGCAGGGTGAGGAAGGGGGGGGGCCTGGCTGGTGGAGTACTGAGAATGGTTTGGTTTTGGTTTCAGAACAGCTTTGTTGAGAAAGAATTCACACACCATGAAATTCACCCATGTAACCTATACAATTCAATGGCTTCGAGTGTATTCACAGATTTGTGCAACCAATGGCATAATCAATTTTAGAACATTTTCACCATCCAAAAAGAAACCCTGTATCTCTTATTCATCACCTCCCAATCCCTCTCTCCCCCACGAAGTCCTAGGCGACCACTAATCTACTTTCTGTCTCTGTGGACTGACCTCTTCTGGCTGTTTTATATAAATGGAATCATGTAATACACAGTCCTTTGTGACTGGCTTCTTTCACTTAGCGTAATATTTGTAGGGTTCATCCATATTGTAGCATGTATCACTACTTCGTTGCTTTTTATGGCCAAATCAGATTCCATCATTTGGCTATAACAGCTTCTTTTCTCTCTGTTTTACGTACTGGGTTTCTACATTCAATCACATCGAGGAAAAGGGTTTCACTGTATTTAAACAGTTCTGAAAAATGACTGCATTTGATGATCCTTAAGATTCTTTCCTGCTCTAAAACTGGCTGTGACCTTCCTGCCTTGGCTGAAGGTCCTTCTTATTTTGTTGTTTTCAACACACACTCTCCCCCTCTGAAAAGCAGCTTGATTCCAGGTGTAAAGGGCTCAAAGTGGTGGGCTTTGGGGACTCTTGGGTATACTCATGAAGTAGAGGCCAAGTAAAAGGAAACAGAGGAGGGGGGCAGGATGTCTTTGGGAGAGATAGATGAAGACCCTGGTGGGGAGATGTTTGCTTGGCCTGCAGACTAATTGCAAGAACATGGCTGTGTCCTGTTATCTTGCTGGATTTGTTGGAAGGATGATAGTAAGTGTGACCGTATGGTGAATGGACCCCAGGGCCAATCACCAAGTGCAGCCGTGGGCATTTATTTGCTGGTTCAGGAAAGAGATGTTTCATCAGGAGTGTTCAGTGGTGTGTGGAGTGCCAACCCTGTCCTTACAGCCCTGATGGACCGTGACCCGCTGGGTCTTCACAGGCCTGACTTGACCTTGCTTTGTATGTAGAGGTATTTCTGACAGCCTGGAGCAAAGCACATGTTGTATATGTCCATGAATTCCCATCATCACTTCAGAGACACATTTCCAGAAAAAAGAAAAAACAGAGTTTCTTCCTTAAAAGAATAGAAATCTTAACCCGTACCTCTGTGTATAGAATTAAGATTTTTTGTACTTTTGAGTCTCCTCCCACAACTTGTAAAATAAAACATGGTCGACTGGACTAAAAGCAAATGGAATTAGCAACATTTGGTCAAAATGATCTGGGGCTATCGTGGGAGAGTTACTCCTCTGAGATTTAAGGGTCTTTGTCCAAGTCCATCCTTGTTCTTTGTATATTCATTCATCAGACCCTGGCTCATGGGGAATTTTTACATTTTTGCAAGTCCTCCCTGATTCCACCAGGACTTGGGGGTCCCCAGGGCGTCTCGTGTTAATGGTGCTGTTCAATGGGCCCTTCAGGACTCAGGCATCCATATCCGTATAGGGGTTATAGTTTAAGAGACTTCAGGTTTCACCAGTTTATCTGCAACATCATACTTAGCGACCAGTGCTGAGGGTGGAACTTCCAAGCAAAGCGTGTAGAGCATTGCTATTAGTTCCTTCAACAGAAGCCCAAGTCATCGGCCTTTTTCATGGTGACCCCATCAGGTGAAAACACTGTTAATTACCTTTCTAAAAAAATTTCTTTTTATTTATTTATTTTTTGGCTGCATTGGGTCTTTGCTGCTGTGCTTGGGCTTTCTCTAGTTGCCGCTAGCAGGGGCTGCTCTTCGTTGCGGTGCGCGGGCTTCTCATTGCGGTGGCTTCTCTTGTTGTGGAGCACGGGCTCTAGGCACGCAGGCTCAGTAGTTGTGGCTCGCGGGCTCTAGAGCGCAGGCCCAGTAGTTGTGGCGCACGAGCTTAGCTGCTCCGCAGCATGTGGGATCTTCCCGGACCAGGGTTCGAACCCACAGCTTCCTCAAAGTTTTGTTGCCTCCAAAAGATTCAGTGTACAACAAATGCAAACAGTATAGCAGAGTAGGCAGAAAGAATTGCTTTGGCAACATACCAAATGCTTAAGTGTGAAAAGAGCTAAGGGAAAAAAAAAATGCCCAAGCTGAGGCTGAAGTGTGTGTTTTTACGTGTTTTGCAAATGATGCTGGTAAGTGAAATTTCTGGGGTCCTGAGTTCTGGATATGGATGGATTGGCTGTTTTTCAATGTCCTTCTCTTAATGGGGCCTTTTGAGCTGTTCTGTTAAAAAAAAAAGGTCAGGTTCTAACTATATCCTTCCTCCCCAGCTTCTGTAACTGGGGATTCTCTGCAGAGATTTGGCCCTACCTAATTAAGCTTCTCTTGGGAGTGAAACTTGTAGAATGGCAGAGGTTTTTATGGGGAAATGCCACACACACACACACACACACACACGCACACGCACACGCACACGCACACAAGTGTTTGGGCCAGAACTTAGGATTCTTTGCTGTTAAGATGACCATGCCTCCTGGCCCGCAGATCCTGGCCCTGGTACCCAGGGGCGGCAGGAAGATGGAGGTGCCTCCATGCACCCCAGCTGGCTGTGATTAGAAGCAGGTCTGGCCCACATACTGATCTTTTCTTTCTGGGGTCCCTGTCGGTTTGCCCGACGGTGAGGTCATAGCTTCGGCACGAGGCCCAGATGGAATTAGCCCGAGTCTGTGCAACCTTAGTCTCTCCATGAGGCTTTCATTAGGTGGTTCCTTGGGAGTGGGGTGGCCTGCCGGCTCTGTGTGTAACAGTAACCTCCCTGGATTAGGGAGCTCAGTGGGGTTTCCTGGACGCAGAGCCTGCAAGAACCTGACGGTTCCAGTGTGTGTGGAGCTGGTTTTCCAGGGGGTGGAATGGAAGACAGGCAGTAGGGTCTGGAATTGCTCACCTGGCCGTGGCCCATTTGCCTTCAGTGCTGGGAATGAGCTGTGTGTGTGTGTGTACCACCGAGGCCAAACTACTCCAAGTGAGATAAATAGAAAACCTAAACTTCTGCCCAATGCCCGGTGCTTGCTCTATGGCCCATGACTGCAAATGTTCTTTCAGCCTCTGCAGCTGAGATGACTTTTGTCCTGAAACCAGTTGAGGACCAAGATTCACCTTTCCTGGATGCTTTATTCCAGGCTCTCACCTTCAGCCCAGATTCTGGAAGCCTGCAGTCCTCTCTGTCAGGCTCCTGGAGGCATTTCAGCCCAGTGCCCTAAGGCACTCCTGGCATTGGGAAATCAGTTTCTCTCCAATGCATCTCAGTACCAGTTATGTACCATCCTTGGAAGAATTGATCAAACAGTCACCACCACCCCCCGAAAGTATCTCCAAAGCTTTAAATCTTCTATATTAGAAACAGGTTGAAAAAGAGACTGTGGGCTCTGCCATGCCCCCATCCGCTCCCATCAGCTCTGTGGCTCCCATGATAGCTCCTGGGGCCCCTCGGAGCTTCCTGTACTGTTCACTGGGGAATAGGGCTTGGTATCTTCAAGACCAAAGGGATATTTTTGACCCTTTTCTACATTTTAATGGTTTCACAAACCACACCCCTGTGACCATCTGGAGTGAATCCAGCCAGCTTTGCAAGTAATTTCCTGAAACCATCAAACCATCAAACCAGGAGATGCTTTCAGCAGCCAGTGGCCTCTGCGTGGGTCCCACTCACATTTCTTAACGCAACCCTCTCCTGTTCCAAGCTGCCCTCCCGTCTCATTCACTCAAGGAACAAAACAAATGCAGCCCTTGCCCTCTGCATCCTTGATTTCCCTTCTACCCCCCAGAGATGCAGAATCTTGTGAAATTCCAATGAGTTTGAGGTTTTGAAATGAATTCTTATCTCTCAACAGGTTTGTAGGGCTGTTGTGGGTTTTTTTTTGTTGTTTTTTTTTTGTTTTTTTTTTTAAGGTTCACTACTGTCTGGATGGTGAGTATGATTCAGCTTAGTTCCATTTAAAAAGGATTTATCTGGTGTCCATTATGTGTGAATTTGCTTAATTTTATGGTTGGCAAGATGCACTTTCGGTTCATTTTGAGGCAAACCACTAGCTGCAAAAAATGAAATTATAGCCAGAGTCACATGAAAAAGTTAACAGTGCCCCCATTTTTCGCCTGTGTGTCACATCTTCCTCCCTCTTTTCCTACCCATTTATTACATGTATTGATCCTTTGCTGATCAGTCATATAATTATGACTTTGCTGTTTTCATTTGTGATCTTCTAGAAGACAGAAAAGTATAAGCTTAATTCCAAGTACAGTTCACCTCCACTTCACATTCAAACACTGATTTGGATGCTCTGGAACTGGCCTTAGGTCTATTGTGTGAGCTCAAATACACACTTCTTTTATTTATTTATTTATTTATTTAGAAGTACGGTTGATTTACAAGGTCATGTTATTTTCAGGTGTACAGCAATGTGATTCAGTTATGCACATTTACACACACACACACTTTTCAGGATTCTTTTCCATTATAGGTTATATCAAGATATTGAGTGGAGTTCCCTGTGCTATGCAGTAGGTCCTTGTTGCTTATCTGTTTTGTATATAGTACTATGTATGTGTTAATCCCAAACTCCTGATTTATCTCTACCGTTCCTTTCCCCTTTGGTAACCATAAGTTAGCTTTCTAAGTCTGTGAGTCTCTTTCTGTTTTGTAAATAATTTCATTTGTATCATTTTTTTAGATGCTTCCTGTAAGTGACATTATATGATATTTGTCTTTCTCTGACTTCACTTAGTATGGTCATCTCTGGGTGAGTTTCACATTCAGTTTTCTGAATACACGCAGAGGTCCCCACTCTTAAGTCTCAGGTCCCACCTCTTTCCAACCAGTGCCCTAAATTTCACACAAGAGACTTGATGAGTCTGTGACTTCAACTTAATAATTCTTTTGACCACCCAATTAAATTTGGGGTCTTCCCTTCAGCCGTAAGAAATAAGTGATTATCTGGGGCTACCCTAGAAGCACTCTGGTTGTGTCTGACTGTGACCTGGGCTGAGAGTCTCAAGGCCTGAGCTTGTTAGAAGCAGCCTTGTAATCATCATTGCTATTGTAAAAGTCAAACATAGTAGCTACATGAGTCTTCAAAAACCTTGCTTCAATAATTATTTTATCCCAAGAAACCACAGATGACATTTAGTTAATTATGATGCCAAGTCATGCCGTAGATAACAGTATGCCATTTTTCATTAGCAAGGAGGTCAGCACTTCATTTAAGATCATAGATAAGCAAGCCAATCTCAGAATCCCACTTGGGTAGTTTGTTTTCTCCTGGTACCACATACTGTGTCATCGAGAAAACAGAAGTCATGCTGGATTCCTGGGAGGGGAGAGTATTATGTGAAATGTAAGAACCTGCTGAAATTCTTCATACATAAATAATATTTCTCTTAGGCAGGATTTACCAAAAGGAATATATGAAAATGCCCATCTCAGAACATCCAGACCAGTATTGAGTATTATTTAACAAATCATTACTAATATGATTGGTGAGAAAGGGGGACTTAGTTTTTGCTCATAAGTGAGATGACATATTTTTCATATGTTGATTGGTTATCTATTTTTTTTTTTTCCTTTTTGCAGATTGTCTTTTTTTTTTCTTTTGGTCTGTTTCAGTAAGGACAGGCTAAGTTATGCTGTAGTGATAAATAATCCCCCCAAATATCAGTGGCTTAATACTACAAAGTAAAACGTCTCACCCAGGCCGTATGCCCATTGGGGGGTTGGTTGGGTGTTTCCTCTTGGTCATGCTCACTCAGGAATCCCGGCCGAGGGTGACTTCTGCCTGTACTTCCATGATAGCTGTGGCAAGGGAAAGAGACTGAGTGAAGCACTTAGTGATTCTTAAAGTTTTTGTCGCTTCTCCTCTCATTGGCTAGAGCAAGTCACATGGCTGTGCCTCATATCAAGGGCTGCTGGGAGGTTGAATCTGACTGCATGACCACAAGGGCATGAACTGGAAATGTTTGAACAACACTAATGATGACCTATGGATTTTAGGCTTTTTCTGTTTTCATTAGAATGTCACATTCATTGCAAAAATTTTATTTTAGGAAAAATTTTTAGAAATACTATGAAGAGGGGCAAAAATGATTATTATGGGAGATTTTACACACTCCTTTAGACTTGATCAAGTACATAAAACTAAGTAACAGAATTCAAATGACATTGAATGTGCATGTATAAGAGTGTGTGAGTGTGTGTGTGTGTGTGTGTGTGTGTGTGTGTGTGTGTAATATAAATTTTGTTCCTTTGAAAAGAGGATACTCTTCTTTCAAAGTGAAGTGATTCTGGAATGTTAGCAAACATGACTGTGTATTAGGCCACGAAGACAACCTAATTAAATTCCAAAGGACAAATATTACAGGCACATTCTTTGACTACAATGCAGTAAACCAGAAATTAATAACAAACTTTTGAATAAGAATCCCACCTGCTTGGAAATTTGAAAATGAAAAACCAAAAATCTTTCAATTTAATTAACAGATCCAAGAGCTGATTCTTTGGATAAGAAATGCAATAAATTGACAAATAAAGCATATTTATTTAAGAATTAAAGAGAGTTATCACTAAACTGAACTAGAAATGAAAAAATATGGAAGAGTTTTAAAAAGAATACTTGATACAATTTTATGTGAATACATTTGAACATATACATGAAATGGAGATTTTTGGAAAAACATAAGTGATTGAAACTGATTCAAGCTGAAATAACTAGTCTAAATCAGAAGTTGCATACTTGCAGCCTACCAGCCAAATTCAGCTCTTAGCCATGTCTTATTTGTCTCACACATCATTTTATAAAGCAGAAAATCTCATATTAAAAATCTGCATTTCTCCCTCTTAAAATATGGGAGAATTTGACAAGTCTGGACCTGCATTCCTCCACTGCAATAATTTGGTGGAGTTGAGTAGCTATCCTCTCTAGGCAGGGCAAATGCCACAGTCTCCACCAGTCACTATTGTCTTACACCTGCCTGCTCTCTTTTGATGGACTAGCTTAGGCCCTATGGACCTGGGAGTTTGTGACTCTGCCTAAGTGGACCAGTGAGTGATGAGGGCCTCTTTCACTGCTGCAGCAATCAATTCTTCATTTCCTTTCGTTTTAATTGTAGGGTGTTTTTGTTTTGATTTTCTGTTTTTGTTTATGTGTTGCTTATTTGTTGTCATTTCTAGCAACTTCAGTCGATTACTTATTTTAATTTAATTCCTCATTATTTAATAATTAAGGCAACTAGGACAATAAATTTGCCACTGAGAAGACTTTAGTAATCTCTCCAAAATTTTGGTAGTTTTAATTGTTTCATTGTTCTCTCTATAATGTTTTATTATAGTTTTTAATTCCCTCTGCTCCCCTACAATTTTTTTAGGGAAGTGTTTTATAGTTTCCAAGTCACTGGGATTCTAAATTTCTAGTTTACATTAAAATTTTCTATTTTCATTGCTCATTGGAAAATAAATATGACCTGCTATTTGCTAGGATTTTCTTTGCAAGCAAGAATAAGATGAACTTTTATGAAGGTATTTCCTCTATGGTCTAGGCTGTTATATATGCATAGAAGTTATCTTCATATTACCTATATCCCTTCCACCTGTATTTTTGGTTATTTTATCGGAGATAAATTACTGTGATGTGTCAAAGTCTCCCACTGCTGTTACCTTGCTTCCTCGGTGTACTTCCAACAGTTTTTATTTTAATTTTTAATGCACTGTCTGCCCTCATAGTGGATTTTACCTTTTATCAATGTAAATGTTCTTGAAACGCTTTTGAGTTATGCTTTTGCCTTCTGTTGATTTTTACCACATAACCTTTTTGCCTGTGTTTGCATAACATTTATTTTTATGTGTGGTCATTGGAGAACATTCACCATTATTCAGCTTCTTCCAGGAACACAGTGCACTGCACTCCTGCCCTTTCTGTGTGATTTTGTTAGGTGTATAAAGCAATTTGTGCCACTATGTTTTAATTTTTAATTATTCTGAGAGCCTTTTTATAGGCAAGCTTAACTTATTGTTTATTTCAGAACTTTTCAGTTGGGTCTTAATTCTGTTATTTTGCTTTATGCTGGTTTCCATGTGTACCTAATGAATTTAATTTGTCTTCTTTTTTGACTACAGTGGGTTTTTTTTGTTTGTTTGTTTTTTTTTTTGGGCCATGTCGTGTGGCTTGCAGGATCTCAGTTCCCCAACCAGGGATCTGACCTGGGCCATGGCAGTGAAAGCCTGGAATCCTAACCACTAGGCAACCAGGGAACTCCCACAGTGGGTTTTTTAAAATTTAAATATAATTGACATATAACTTTATATGAGTTTCAGGTGTACAACGTAATGATTTGATATTTATTTATTTTGCAAAATGATCAACACAATAAGCCTAGTTAACATCTGTCACCGTGCATAGTTACATAATTTTTTTCTCTTGATAAGAATTTTAAGATCTATTCTCTTAGCAACTTTCAATTATGCAATACAGAATTATTGTTAACTATAGTCACCATACTGTACATTACATTACCATGACTTATTTATTTTATAATTGGAAGTTTGTACCTTTTGTCCACCTTCACCCATTTCACCCACCCTCCACCCCGTACCTCTGGCAACCACCCATCTGTTCTCCGAATTAATGAGCTTGGCTTTTTTGTTTGTTTGTTTTGAGATTTCATATATAAATGAGATCATGTGGTATTTGTCTTTCTCTGACTTATTTCACTGATATCCTCAAGTTCCATCCATGTTGTCACAAATGGCAAGCTTTCCTCTTTTTTTATGGCTAAATAACATTGCTCTGTGTGTGTGTGTGTGTGTGTGTGTGTGTGTGTGTGTGTGTGTATGTGTGCTGCATCCTCCTGATTCATTCATCCATCAGTGGACACTTAGTTTGTTTCCGTATCTTGTCTACTGTAAGCAGTGCTGCAGTGAACAAGGGGATGCAGGTATCTCTTTGAGTTAGTGTTTTCATTTTTGTCAGATAAATACTCAGAAGTGGAATTGCTGGATCATATGGAATTTCTGTTCTTAATTTTTTGAGGAACTTCTATACTGTTTTCCAGAGTGGCTGCACCAGTTTGCATTACCACCAGCAGTGCACAAGGGTTCTCTTTCCTCCACATCCTCATTCACACTTGTTATTTCTTGTCTTTTTGAGAATAGCCATTTAGCAGGCATGAAGTAGTATCTCATTATGGTTTCAGTTTGCATTTCCCTGATGATTACCTTTTCATGTACCTGTTGGCCACCTGCATGTCTTCTTTGGAAAGACGTCTATGCAGATCCTTTGTCCATTTTTAAATCGGATTGTTTTTCGCTATTGACTTTTATGAGTTCTTTATATATTTTGGAAATTAACCCCTTGTTAGATATATGATTTGAAAATAAATTTTCCCATTCAGTAGGCTGCCTTTTCATTTTGTTGGTGATTTCCTTTGCTGTACAGAAAGGGTGCTTTTGTTTTGTTTTGATTTTTTAGTATTACCCTCTCAGTTGTTTGGAAGTTAGATATCTTACTTTCCATTTTTCTAGTAATGGCCATAAAGTTTTTGCGAATTTAACTCCTAGCATCAGCTACAAATTAATAATACTTGCTTTTGTGGAAGACAAGAAATTAACTGTCTCCCCCTTTTCTCTTTTCTATTCTTTGTTAATTTCAATATATGGCTGTTATAAATATGCCTCCCCATTTTTAAAAACAATTTTTATTATTTTCCATTTTAAAGAATATTATCAGGTTTATAACCATATTTGAAACACTTATTTTGCCTGTACATTTAACTGGTTTGAGTGCTTATACCCAGCCATATTTAACTCATTTTCTGCTTCTTATTTTAATTAGTATGCATTTGTTCCTGCATAAACTTTCTAAAATTTCATTGTTATTGGTTTTTTTTTTTCAGGAAGTTTACTTCAATCCTAAATCTTCTGAGTATTTGAAATCTGAGAATGTCCTTCTCTTGATATACAGATGACGACTTGATTTAGGTATAGAATTCTTGGGTTTCAGCCGTTTTTTTTTTTTTTTTTTTTTTCCGGTGCGCGGGCCTCTCACTGTCGTGGACTCTCCCGTTTGCGGAGCACAGGCTCCGGACGCGCAGGCGCAGCGGCAACGGCTCACGGGCCCAGCCGCTCCGCGGCACGTGGGATCTTCCGGGACCGGGGTACGAACCCGTGTCCCCTGCATCGGCAGGCGGACTCTCAGCCACTGCGCCACCAGGGAAGCCCCAGCCTTTTGTTTTTAAAGTTCTGTGATTGCTACTCCATGATTTTTGGTTTTTCATGTTGTGAGGAAGCTCATGACCAACCTACTTCTTATTCCTTGTGAATAACCTTATTTTTTTAGGATGTGATTATCATCTGTGAAGTGTGAACATCTCAGCCGCCTGTTTACTCCTCTGTGTTGTAGTTGCTAACGGTGGTTGGTGCTTGGTTGTACAGCTGTTAGGGTTCTTTGCGGTGTGAGTCACACTCTCAATTTTCCGAAGTTTTTTTTCCCTAGGAAATATTTTTTCCACCCTTTTTGTTTTCCACCCTCTTTGCTCCACAGATTTCAGTCTCTCTTTCTAGCCTTATATACAGATTAGATCCTGGGCTGTGGTCTCTGCATCTCCCCCTCAGCTGTCCCTTCTTCTTCTTTGTCTTCAGTCTTCTGCATTTCTCACATATATTTTGTTCTTCTCTACTTTGAGGTTTTCCAGTGAAAAGTCTACTGATCACTGGATTTTATTTCTGTGACACTGCCTTCTCATGTCTGTAATCTTTTTCTTGTCACTTTTCTAATTTGGTTGATGCGGCATCTTCTCCGTGTTGCTGAGGAATGCACTGGATACTTTTTGAACATTCTTTGGTATATCTGCTCGAGAGTGAGGTAGTTGCCAAGTTCTGAGCAACTGGTGGTCACTTTTGAACCACAGCATCTCTTCATAGGTCTCTTGACTTTCCAGGAGAGGCAGATCCAGCCGGCCTAATCCAGAGTGCAGATCCAGCGACCTGACTCGGGGCCAGGTCATACTAGGGTCCAGCAGAGATGGATGCAAGACAGTAGGCAAATCCGCTTCTAGTGCCATGCAAAGAAGGGGTGGTGTGAAGCAATTATAGGCGGTACTTACTCAGCAACCTAGGAAATCGAAGAGGAAGCCAAGTAGGTGTCTCTTATAACAGGGACCCCAGTATATACCTGGAATCCCTGTAAAAAATGCTCCCTGAAGTTTCTGTGTCTGTGTTATGTGGGTCCATCTCATTTTTCCTTTTTGCCTTATTTCCGTGGGTAGAAATTTTTAGATCAAATAGTAATGGTAATTGCAGACATTTTTTTCTTGTTTTTGATTTTAATGGAAAAGTCCCCAGATTCTGAACTTAAACTTGCAAATGGTATTGATTGCTGTTTGATATGAATATTAGTTATAATGTTAAGCTAGTATATCATATTCTTGTTTTACCTTTTTTCTTTTAAAGCAATCATGGCTATTAGGTAACTTTTTGACATCTATTGAGATAATTATATAGTGTTTATTATTTTACCTGTTGATCATATGTATTATTTAATTGAATTTACTAAAAATTTAAAATTCCTACAGTTCAGGGATGATTCTTCAAGATGAGTTTCTCTTACAATATCCTGATGTGTTTGACTGGCTATTGTTTTGGTTTTTTATTTAGGTTTTTTTGTTTTTTTTTTTTTTGTGGTTCGCGGGCCTCTCACTGCTGTGGCCTCTCCCGTTGCGGAGCACAGGCTCCGGACACGCAGACTCAGCGGCCATGGCTCACGGGCCCAGCCGCTCCGCGGCATGTGGGATCTTCCCGGACCGGGGCACGAACCCGTATCTCCTGCATCGGCAGGCGGATTCTCAACCACTGCGCCACCAGGGAAGCCCTTATTTAGGTTTTTGCATTTATATCAGTGAAAAATAATTGATCCATTGCTTTTTCTTTCCATTTGGCAGGTTTTTGTATCAGGGTTTGCTTAACTTATAAAGGTATTAGAGACTTTTCTATCTTTTTATGCACCAGAAGAGATTATAAAATAATTATTTCTTAATATTCAAACACATATTCCTGTGAAATCATGTAAACATAAAAGTTTGGGAGTATTCTTTAATTGTATTTAGTTTATATTGTGTTTACTCATCTGTTCAAATGGTCATTTTCTTTAGTGAATTTGATTATCTATTTGTTCCCGGAAATTACCCATTTCTTTCGGTTTTCAAATGTGTTAACCTAGATGTATACTTGTTTGTCATTCTTTACATTTTGATATCCTTTAATTCTGTAACTATATCATCTTTGTGATTTCTAATATATATACTTGTTTTATCTCTTTCTTCTTAATTTGATTTCCAGGTGATTTTCCTTATATATATATTTTCTCAGAGAATTATGTCACCATCTTGATTATCAATGATATTAGTTCAGTTTTTGGAGGGAGGGTTTACATTGTGAATTTTCCTTCTGCTAGTAGTTTTTTAGTTTTGTTGTATTCTTTCCTTATTTTCCCCAGCTTCTTTCTCATCTCAGCCTTTACCAACTGATTTCTAATTTTTAATTGATTCATAATTCAAATAACCTAAAATGCATAATTCAGTTTGAGGGGTTTTGACAATTATATATGGCAGTGTAATTCATACCCTAATATAAAATATAGAAACTTTCTTTAGTTCCTTGACAAATAAATTTTCCTACTCTGTGGCTTATATATTCATTTCTTAATAGAGTCTTTTGATTAGCAGATACTTTAAGTTTTGATTAAATCCAATTCATCACTTTTTTTTCATGTTCAGTGATTCTTGTCTAAAAAATTTTCCTCGCATCAATAATGTGATAAAAATATTTTACTACATTTTCTTCTAGAAAATTTATGATTCTAGGTTTTCAATTTAGGTTTGTGATCCATATGAAATTCATTTTTGTGTATGGAGTGTGGTAGAAGTTGAGGTTCAGTTTGCCCACTACAAGTTTTTGGTTATTTTAAGCACAGTTTGTTAAAAAGACTTTTCTATCCAAGTCATTGAATTGACTTGGAACCTTGATTGGGTATCGATTGACCATAAGTGTGACAGCCTGTTTCTGGATTCTGTCTTCTATTCTGTTGACCTATTTGCTCTGTCTATTTTGTACACTAACACATACTGTCTTGATTCCTTTAGTTTTATGTCAACTCTTGAAATCAGGATGTGTAGGTCCTGAAACTGTTCATCTTTTCCAAAATTATTATGCTTATTCTAGATCCTTTGCATTTCCACATAGATTTTAAAATCAGCTTGTAAGTTTTGTCGACAAAACTACCTAGGATTTGGATTGCGATTGCATTAAATCTGTAGATGAATTTTCATAGAATGAACATATTAACAACAGTAAGTCTATAAAAAGGGTATGTCTCTCCATTTCTTTAGATCATATTGAACTTTTCTCAACAATATTTTATGTTTTATTTTGGATGACTTGCACATCTTTTGTTAGATTTGTTCCTAGGTACTGATGTTTTTTTTCTTTTTAATTTTTATTGGAGTATAGTTGCTTTACAATGTTGTATTAGTTTCTGCTGTACAGCAAAGTGAATCAGTTATATGTATACATGTGGCCCCTCTTTTTTAGATTTCCTTCCCATTTAGGTCACCACAGAGCACTGAATAGAGTTCCCTGTGCTATACAGCAGGTTCTCATTAGTTATCTATTTTATACAGAGTAGTGTGTATATGTCCATCCCAATCTCCCAATTCATCCCACTCCCCCTTCCCGCCCTTGATATTGACACCATTGTAAATTATATTGTTTTAAAATTTTGCTTTCAGATTGTTTGCTACTGATATGTAGAAATACAGTTGCTTTTAAAATTGAATTTCTATTCTGATATCTTGCTAGTTCTAGTAGTTTTTAATACTTCCATGGGATTTTCTACATACTCAAAGGTATTGTTTGTGACAAATAGTTTTACTTCTTCCCTTCTAAGTTTTATGTCTTTTGTATTTCTTTTCTTGCCTTGTCATTACCAGCTAGGATTGATTAAAGCGATAAGAGGAGACATTTTTATTTCTTTCTTGATCTTAGGGAAGATCATTCACCATTAAGCCTTTTGTTGATGCTTTTTTCAGATTGAAAAAGTTTCTCGCCTCTATTCCAAATTGCTGAGAATTTTTATCCGGAACAGGCGTTGAATTTTTTCAGATACTTTTACTGCATCTATCAAAGTGATCATATTTTTTTTTTATATTCTGTTAATGTACTGAATTATTTTGATATATTTTCATGTTAAACCAACTTTATATTCCTAGAATACACCACATCAGGTCATGATATATTTTCCTTTTCAGATATTGCTGGATTTGATTTGCTGGTATTTTGTTAAGGATTTTTGCATCTATGTTTATGAGGCATATTGGTCTGTAATTTTCTTGTAATTTCCCTGTCAAGTTAAGGTGTCAGGTTTAAGCTGGTCCCATAAAATGAGTTAGAAAGCTTTTTTCTTTCTTTTTTTTCCTCTTTTATGTTCTGAAAGAGTTTGTATAAGATTGGCATTTTTCTTCCTTAAATGTTTATTTGAAGCTGTCTAGACCTGGAATTTTCTTTGTTAAAAGGATTTTAAAATATTATATTATAAAAATTTTCAATCATGCAGAAATGTTGAATGAATTTGTGCAGTGAACACCTACAGACTCATCACAGTGATTTTACAATGCTATATTTGCTTTAGCATTTATCTCTTCATCTCTCTGTAGGAGTAGCTTTTTGATTATAAAACACTTCCTTTAAAATCACGGAGCTATTTAGATTTTCTATTTCTTCTTGCGTTAATTTTTGTCACTTTTGTATTTCAAGGCATTTGTACATTTTAGTAAATTGTCAAATTTATTGACATAAAGTTTTCTTAATATTTTCTAATTAAGAAAGATCCCAGGGCTTCCCTGGTGGCACAGTGGTTGAGAATCCGCCTGCCGATGCAGGGGACACGGGTTCGTGTCCCGGTCCGGGAAGATCCCACATGCCGCGGAGCGGCTGGGCCCGTGAGCCATGGCGGCTGAGCCTGTGCGTCCAGAGCCTGTGTCTCGCAACAGGAGAGGCCACAACAGTGAGAGGCCCGTGTACCGCAAAAAAAAAAAAAAAAAAAGAAAGAAAGATCCCATAGGATCTTTCCTATTCCTATTCCTTTCCTATTCCTAATATTGTTAATTGTTTTTACTGTGTTTTGTCTTTATCAAGCTTGTTAAAGGATTTTCAATTTTCTTGATCACTTAAAAAAACTATCTTTGACAATTTTCTCTATTGTTTTCATTTCATTGATTTCTGCTTTTATTTTTTTAATTATTTATTTTCTTCAAGTTACTAAGGCTTAATTTCTTCTTCTTTCTCTCACTTGTTAAAGTGGAAGCTTAGATAATTGATTTTAGACCTCTCTTTTCTAATACAAGTATTTAAAGCTTTAAAGTTTCAGCCATATTCTATAAATCCTTTTTTGAAAATTATAGTAAATTTTATTACATGTTCAGAGAATTGGGCCTGGTTTGAATAGAGAGAAGAAGTCAGGTAGACTAACATTGATTGAGGACTTCATGTGGTAAGGAGGGAAGCACATACCCATTTTACAGATGAGGAAACCAAGAGACAGGTCAGTTCATGCCTCAGCCAAGACGCCGCAGACCTAGAAAATGATGGGGCTGGGGTTTCACCTCTAGCCTTTCTGGCTTCCCACTCCACTCTGCTGTCACTCAGAAAAGACAGATCCTGGAATGTTTGGAAAGTGTCCTCACCTCTTTCCTCTCACCTGTTTTTCCAGCATTCCTGTGGTGATAAGTGCGGGTGTGTGTGTAGCTGCACAGGTGGGATATATCTTAGGAGAAAAGGGGAAATGGAGACAGGAGACCATGTCTGCTCTTCCAGGCTGCATGAAGAATGCTGCATTCTCTTTTCCAGGCATTCAACCTGTTTCTCATTCCATAAATCCATAATTTTTTTTCATTTTCAGATTGCAGTCTTTTCTAAATTCTCTCGTGTGTTTTTTTTTCCCTCTGACTCCTGAGCTGGTTAGAGATATCATGCTTAGTTTCTAACTAATAGGAGATTTTATAGATATCTTCCTGTCATCATTAAATATCATCAAGGTATCTTTACTGTTATCATTTGATTATCATTGCCATCAGAAAGCATACCTTGTGTGAATTTGACCCTTTGAAATTTACCACGTCTTGTTTTGCACCCCAGTGTGTGTTTTCTTATGCACTTAAAAAGAATGTGTATTTTACACTATTGGGTGTCGTATTCTATAAATGTCAATTAGGTCAGACTCCTTGGTAGTGTTGTTCAGATCTTCTGTATCTTCCGTGAAACTTTTTTTTCTTCTACCACTACTGTCAAGAGGTGTTAGATTCTCCAGCTATGTGGGCTTGTGTATTTCTCCCTTTAGTTCTGTAATTTTTTTGTATGTGTATTTTGATGCTCTATTATTAGATGCACACACATTTAAAATTATGTTTTCTTTATTAACTGATACTTTTATTGTTATGAAATGTCTGATAATACTCTTTGTTTTGAAGTCAACTTTGTATGATATAAATATAGCCACACCAGCTATATTGCTTAGCGTGTGTATGGCTTACTTTTTCAACTGTTTTACTTCTAAGTTATTACCATCTTTATATTTAAAGCCTGTTTATTAGAAGCTTCAAATAACTGGGTTTCCTTTTAATCCAGTCAGCCAAGTTTTTAAAAATTAGTGTCTAATTTATGTAATTATTGATAAGATTGGATTTGTCTGTCATGTTGTTATATATTTTCTGTTAGAACCACGTATTCTGTGTTCTTCTCTTTCTCCTTTCCTGCCATCTTTTGAGTGAAATGAGAGTGTTTCAGCATTCTATTTCGTCCCTCTTACTGCCTTATTAGCTATATTACTTTGTATATATGTATTTAGTGGTTGCTCTAGAGATTACAAATGCATCTTTAACTAATCACATTTTTCTTTGAATAATTTTATGCTACTTCATGAACAGTCTAAGAATCTTACAACATATAAATGTTGTCATGTATTTTACATCTCCATATTTTATATTTTATTTATCACCATTTCACCTTTTCTGGGATTCTTTATTCCTTCTCGTGTATCTGAGCTTTCATCTGGTTTCATTTCCTTTCAACCTAAAAAGTCTTTTAGCATTTCTTTCACTGCACTCCTACTAGAGAAGAATCATCTTAGGTTTTGACTGACAGGAAATGTCCTTTTCATTTTTAAAATTTTTATTGTGATTAAATATATATAACATAAGATTTGCCATTTTAAGCATTTTAAAGTGTACAATTCAGCAGCATTAAGTACATTCATGATGTTATGCAGCCATCACCACTATTTCCAAAACGTTTCCATCACCCCAAACAGAAACTGTATAACTATTAAGCAATAATTCACCATTATTCCATTAACCCCACCCCAGGGAATCTCTAATCTGTCTCTATGAAAATAGATACACTGTCTCTACGAATTTACCTATTTTAGGTATTTCATATATGTGGAACCATACAATATTTCTCTTCTTGTGGTTGGTTTATTTGACTTAGCATAATGGTTTTGTTTGTTTGTTTGTTTGTTTGTTTTGCGGTATGCGGGCCTCTCACTGCTGTGGCCTCTCCCGTTGCGGAGCACAGGCTCCGGACGCGCAGGCTCAGCGGCCATGGCTCACGGGCCCAGCCGCTCCGCGGCACGTGGGATCTTCCCGGACCGGGGCACGAACCCGCGTCCCCTGCATCGGCAGGCGGACTCTCAACCACTGCGCCACCAGGGAAGCCCAGCATAATGTTTTTAAGGTTCATCCATGGCATAACATGTATCAGAGCTTCATTCCTTTTATGGCTGAATAATATTCCATTATTTGTCTGTAGCACATTTTGTTGACCGATTCATCTGTTGATGGACACTCGGGTTGTTTCTACCATTTGACTATTGTGAATAATGCTGGCATAAGCATTGGTATCCAAGTATCTGATTGAAGAAAATATCTTTATTTTGTCTTTTTTTTTTTGAAGGATATGTAGAACATGGAAGATTCTAGGTTGACAGTTTTTTTCCTTTGGGTACTTTGAACATATCATTTTATTATCTTCCATTGTTTCTGATGAGACCACCACAATTATTTTTAATGTAGATATTTTTGATTATCTAGTGTGTCTTCTTCCTTGACTGTTTTAAAGATTTCTTCTGAGTTTTTGGCAGTTTGTGCTATGCTTATGTATGGTTTTCATTGCATTCATGATGCTTGATGTGTGTCAAGCTTCTTGGATCTATGGGTTGATTTCTTTAATTACTTTTGGTAAATCCACAGCTATTATATTTTGGAATACTTCTTCTTCCTTATTCCCTATCTTTTCTTTTTCTGGTGCTCCAATTACATACTTGTTAGGACATTTGATAGTGTTCCCCAGATCTTCAGTGCCATGTTCTGATTTTTTTCATGCCCCTTTTCTGTGTTTCAATAGATACATTTTATTGACTGATCCTTTTATTTGCTGTGTCCAGTCTGCTTTACGTCCTTAAAAAGTGAGTTCTTCATTTCCATATATTATTTTTAAATTTCTAGCATTTTCATTTGTTTCTTTTATATCATTCCCACGTCTCTGCTGAAATTCCCCATTTGTTCACTTATTTTCTCTAACATACTTATAGTCATTATAAAGTCTGATCATTAAAACACCTAGGCCATCTGTTAGGTCTGTGTCTGTTGAATTCTCCTCTCTGGACCATCAGTCACACTTCCTTGCTTTTTCTCATAATTTTTACTGAATGCCAGATATTGTGTGTAAAAAAAAAAACCTGTAAGACTGAAATAAACAAAAAATGTACCCCCAAAGAATGGCGGCACCCTCCTTCTTCCAGACACCTGTGTCAGGGTCACAGTCCATCTAACCTAATGGAGCTGGACAGGGGCTTAGTTACAACTTTAGCTAATAGATTTGGTTTCTGGAGATGTCAAGGCTTTTGAGGGAGGTGTCAGGACTTTGTAATTGCCAAGGCCTGCGACCTGAGCACTGATGAGGCTCTGCGGATCTCTTTTTGTGCTGCAGGGCTGAGCTGCCGGGTTTTCTGTAGCGTCACAGGGGGGGTTATCTCTGCTCTCCTGGTTTTCTGAGTTCTCAGGAGCTCTGTCTTTGTTCTGCTACCTGTTCCTGGTCCTTGGAGAGAAGGTGCAGACGCTCCATGAAGCCTGGGGCCCTCAGAAGGATTTCTCTTAGCTCACCTGCCCTCTCTCCCCAGCCTTCACCCTACTTGCTGCGGCCACTCAGCGGAGGTCCAGGGGATGGAGATGGAGTAGTGGTGGGGACCAAGTGCTCTGCAGCCTGGCTCCTCGGCATTCAAATCTGTCACAACAGCCCACATGCAGCTCCTGCAAGTCTGTTAGAAGTTAGGCTGATTCCTTCCTAACCCAACATGAACCATGAATGAAAGCAGCCAGGGGCGCTTCTTTGCTTGCAAGGGCTCATCACTTCCTGGAATTTAGTTCGTTTACGTTTCTTTGATTCCTCAGCTCTCTGAGAGCTTAAAAAAGAAAGAAAGAAACTTTGAATTTGTGATTTATCCTGCTTGTTCTTATTATAGGTGAGGAGGATGGTCTCTGTGACTTTCTGCATTCCAACCAAAAGTGCGATCCTTCTAGTTTCTTTTGCCTTGTCTTTCAGAGCCCATGTTTTCTAGGAGTTTCTGAGAACAAGAAGTAGATTCTTTTTTAAACATTTCTTGTGGTTTCTGCAGTAAAATTTATTAATTTTTTCCCTAAAGCGAAATCTTTTCAGACACCCCACAAGTAGAACACTACCGCTGCCATTCACTGGTCTTCGAATGAGAAACAGATAAGGAGGCCGGAGCTGCACATTGGCCAAAAGAGAGGGCACGTGGATTGCCCTCGGCCCACACTGACGGTGTCTCAGATTTGCCGAGCACAGCCCTCCTCCCATCCCTGGACTAGCCAGAACTCATCCAGAGTGTCACACAGGCACCCCTGCCCTGTTCTCTGTCCTGTTTCTCTGTCAGAGCAAACACCGTGCCAACGGCCTCCCTGTTTCAGCACACCTCCAGCCAGTGTGCCCTGTTCTGTGGGCACTTCCTCACCCCTGTGCAGACATCTCTCCTCCTGTGCCAAAGGCCCCGGGGCCCAGTACCCCAGGGACTCCCCTGGTACCCTGCTCACACCCTCTTCCCCTCGCATTCAGAGTTAATAGTCAGCTCATTCATTCCCTAGACACTTACGAAGCCCCAGCTGGGAGCCTCCTCCTCCTCCAGGTAAGGGAGTTGCTGCTGTTTTCTCTGAGTACAGGTGGCCTATTCCATGTGTTTTTGTTTGATGCCAGTTCTCTTCCTAGAGTAGGTAGCTGCAGATAAATCATTTTATAAGGATACTACCCAAAATAATCATTTCTCATGGGGAGCTCTGAACACAAACATTTCACCAAAATTTTATGGGACATATGCTTTTCTAACATCCCACCCCTCACTCTCCCAAGCCTCAGAAAGGGCAAGCACTTAGCACAATTGGCAAATGATGAATAAATTCTCCCCTCATTTACATACCTATTCGTTAGCTAGGATTGCCATGGCAACGGTGCCTTCCAGACACAGACCTGTGGGCCCAGCACAACTTCATTTTGGAAACTGTCTGGAAGCCTGTACTATCCTCCTGGCACTCGACAGGTGACGGTGAATTTAGGCAGGTAGGGGCCTAGAGGTTTCCAACGTCTGTAGGTGACAATTACCAGGTAGTGGACGTAGGAATAGCTGCATTTTGGTGGAAAACAGTCGGCAACGCTATGGCTGTTCCCTGCCTGCCTGTCCCCGGGTGCAAGACAGTCAAATGCAAGCATGATGGGTGAGCTCTTATTTCATCCCTGTCATTTGTACCCTTGGACACATGCCTGTCTATGTGAGATCCTGGGATACAAACACACACACATACATACACATCCCTATAGACTTTTTTCCAGGAAAGGCAAGACCCCTTTTGGGGAAAAGGGATTTGGGAATTGGGGGAGTGTGAGAAAGAGAGAGAGAGAGAGAGAGAGGGCTGGAGACTTCGGGGTGGGCTCTAAACTTTTCCTTGCCTCTGGCTGGTCCAGGATTATGGGCCAATCTGGTGGCCTTGAAGCCTCTTTCACTCAATTTGGAGACGGTTCCAGCTTTGCAAGGGAGAGTGAATAGGCTCCAAGAGGTGGCTGCCCGAAGCTCCCTTCCTGGGGACCCTGGAGAAGCAGGTGACAGATGGACAGACACAGCTCACAACCGACATCCTTGCTAGGGTGGGCACCGACGCTGCTGCAGTTATGCATTGAGAAGTGAGGTCATCAACCCCCTTAAGCTTCCCATCCCTGAAGATTTCCACTGAGCTTGACTATATATTAATTAGCCTAGAACAGAGCCTGGCATCTCGTAGGTACTCAAGAAGTATTAATGGAATGAGTGAATTGGCCTTGTCCACGCCGGGCATTTTTCTCCCCTGTTGACACCTCAGCCCTTGCTAACCTCTTTTGGCCATAAGTCTTGTGCCCTGTGCCCTGGAGAGACATCTGCCCTCTGATCCTTGAGCACTTCCACCTCTACGTCTTCACATTTGCTTTCTCTGCTGGACTTAACTTCCCCTGCACTCAGATTTCCCTGTTGAAATCGTATTGCCCATGGCTTGAAGCATCAGTGCTGGCTCAGGGACATGGCAGGCGAGCTCAGGACGTAGGGCTGGATGAAACTCTCTGATGGGGGAGCTGACTAGGCAGTGAGACTCTGCCAGTGTCCCAGGGGATCTGAATGAATTCGTGCAGAGATGGAGCTGGGATGGGGTTGGGCCTGGGCAGGGTCACCCAGGAGAGGCAGGGGTGATGCTGCCTCTATCAGGGGGAGGTACACTAATCCCCCCCCCTCCCTGGGGTTTACTAAGCTCTTTCTCTGCAGCCATCACCCTTCAAGGTGGACCATAGATTGATAACACACAGGCTCAACAGACAGACTGAAAACTATAATAAAATAATAACGCTCCCAAATTCTCTAAAGATAAGGAAACTGCTTTAACTGAGCCAAAATGTGGTATATTTCCAGTGCATATCTTTTCCCTTCCAGCCTGCTTGCCTTTTATTCCCACTTACGATGGTAGCTTTTATACGGCAGCTTGACTAGGCCACAGGCTGCCCAGATATTTGGTCAAACATTATTCTGGGTGTGTACGTGTGAGGGTGTTTGGGGGTGAGATTAACATTTGAATCAATAGGCTGAGTTATGCATAGGCCCCTCCCTAGTGTGGGTGGGCCTCATCCAATCAGGTGAAGACCTGAATAGAATAAAGAAGCTGATCCTCTCACTAGTAAGAGGGAACTCCTGCCTGACTCTGTGAGCTGGAACATCGGTCTTTTCCTTCCTTCAGATTTGAACTGAAATATCGGCTCCTCTTGGGTCCTGAGCCTGCTGGCTTTTGGTCAGAAACTACACCATTGGTTCTCCTGGTTCTCAGGCCTTTGGACTCAGACGGGAATTACACCGTCCATTCTCTTGGGTCTCCAGTTGGTCAACTACAGATATTGGGGCTTCCCAGCCTTCATAATCTCATGAGCCAGTTCCTTATAATAATCTCTTTTATATATATACTATCTATATAACTATTCTATTGTTTTTCTTTCTCTGGAGAACCCTGACTGTAGATACTGAGAGTGGTTCTAGAGAAACAGAATTCTACAGATAAATTTCCTGAATTGGTTCTGGGGTTTCTGGAACTGTCCCTCTAATCTGATTAGATTTAAAGACGCTAATTCCAGTGGTAAAGAGCACGGTGTGATCTGACAATCAAATTATGCAAAATACCATCATTGGATACTCCTAATCCATCATTTCTAAGAAGCAAGGATCTGGGTGATTGCATATATGAAACTTTTGAACATTTTTGGAAAACTAATAAATATAACGAGACTGGCTGGTTGCTCCAAATATTGCTGGACAATGTAGGGAAGGAAAAGGATCAGGGATTCAAATTCTCAGCTCAGGTACCACATACATGATCTGGAAGCTTCTATGTGTGCCCTGAAGGAGAGCCTTATCTCTAATAGCTGCAGGGCTGAGAGTGTGGAAAATCAGAGCCCCGAATCTTAAGCTGCCATTGGCTGAATTATAATGCAAACTGAACTTCTAGCTTCGTGGAGTATTTACTTTTGAAGTAAAGGCATTGATTGGGAAGGAATCCCATTGATTGGGATCCTGAAAATTGGAATGGGGATGTCTAGGAAGACCGCGATGAAGCTGGGGACAGTGGGGACAGCCTCTCCACCTCTGAGGGGATTCACCCTGCTTTGTCTGAGGAGACTGCAATGGCCTCCCCTGAGGCAGGTGTCATGTAAGACAGTGCTGAGTTTCCTCAGGAACCATCGCCACCTGCCCTCTTTGCTTCTAGACCTGTAACTAGACTCAAGGCCCAGCAGGCCCCTAAAGGAGGGGTACGAAGTATGACCCACGAGGAGGTGTGCTCTCCTGGCCTGGAGGTCTTAGCTACCAAGGGAAGAGTGCTTCCACCAGGAGATACAACAATGATTCTACTGAACCGGAAGTTAAGATGGCCACCTAGCCACTTTGGGCTCCTCGTGTCTCTGAATCAACAGCAAAGGAGAGAGTTACTGTGCTGACTCGGGTGTTTAACACTGAATACCCACAGGACAATTGGATTACTTCTTCACAGTGGAGGTAAGGAAGAGTATGTCTGGGATAGAGGAGATTCGTGAAGGTCTTGTAGTATTACCATGCCCTATGATTAAGGTCAATGGAAAACTGTAACAACCCAATCCAGTCAGGGCTACTAATGGCCCATATCCTTCAGGAATGAAGGTTTAGGTCACCCCACCATGTAGAGAACCGAATCAGCTGAAGTGTTTGCTGAAGGCAAAGAGAATACAGAATGGGTAGTAGGAGGCTCCCAGCTATGAAACATGTGACCAGTTACAGAAATGAGGGCTGTAATGGTCATAAATATTTTCTCCTTATTTTGTTGTGAATATATTGGTGTGTATATAAAATATGTGACAAATTCCTTTGCTTTCTTCTCTTCTTTCCTTATCATGTAACATAAGATGTATTGATTTAATATCATAGTATTTAAGTATTGTTAATTTTCTGGTATAGTATTTAAGTTATTGGATATCAAGGAGAAGATAAAATATCATTCAAGGACTTACGTCTTCTTCTGGGGAAGGAGATGAAGCATCTTTTTTTCTCATCTCTGTGAGTTCACATCTTCATATACTTTCTTCTCCACAAAGTCTTGTCTAATTCCTTCCTGCCTGGCTAGAAGTAATGTCTCCTTCCTTCAATTTTTATAGCCTTTAACTGATAACCCTTACATCGTTCTTTTTTTTTTTTTTTAATCGATTTTATCCCATGAGACTTCAACCTTCTCCCAGGCATGATCTACTCAAATTTACATTTGGCTCCTAGCACAGTGCCTGACACATGGTAGATATTCTGTAAATATTTGTTGATTAGTAGAATAAATGAATGTCTGTGGCCTTGGCAAGCAGGTTGTCAGGGAACCACATCTGATGCCAGCTTTCCCATAAAATGGGCAGCTGTGCTAATTCGTTCTCGGGCAGGGAGCTGGCCACACACAGTCATCGAGGTGGGCCCTGAGGGGTCCTGCCCATATGACTAGGGAACTGCCTCGCCTCTGAGACCCAGTTTGGACCACATCTTCTCTCTGGAAGTGTTTTTTGTCATGAGTCCAAACGTAATATTTTCCTTCCCTGAACTCATAGCATGATTTTTTATGTGATCTTTCTGGTTTACCTTCTCAATTAACTGACCAAAGTCTGGTCTTGCCTGTCTCATCGAGAAAGACTGATGTGGAAGTTGAACTCATGTTTAATGCCCCCGTGGGATGGTCAGCTTCTTTTCTTATATATTAATTTTTTATTAAGCTATAGTTGACACATAACATTATATTAGTTTTCAGTGCACAACATAATGATTTTATATATATATATATATATATATATATATATATATATATATATATATATACTGTGACATGATCACCACAATTAGTTTAGCTACCATCCATCACCATATGTAGTTATTTTTTTTTTCTTGTGATGAGAACTTTTAAGATCTACTCTTTTAGCAACTTTCAAATATGCAATACAGTATTGTTAACTATAGTTACCATGCTGTACCTTACATCCCCAGGACGTATTTGTCTTTGAAAAAGTTTGTACCTTTTGCCCACCTCTCCCCATTTTGCCCATATCCCTACCTCCCCAACCCACTTCTGGAAGCCACCAATCTCTTCTCTGTACCTATGAGTTTGGTTTTTTTATGTTCTAAATATAAGTGAGATCATATAGTATTTGACATGTCTGACCTATTTCACTTAGCATAATACCATCTGTGTGGTTGCAGATGGCAAAATTTCCCTTTTTTATGGCTGAATCATACTCCTGTATTTATATGTACACACCAAATTTTCTCTATCCATTCAGTATGGTCAGCTTCTTACGTTCAGGGGCTTGGCATATTGACATTTGATTCCCTCAGTTATCTGACCCTTTGTACATAGTAGATGCTCCACAAAAAGTTTTGGAAGAGGGACTAAATGCAACCCTAATCCCACCTCTTATGTTCCCAGAGAAACACTCTTATGATACCCACCCCCTCACCCAGGCTAAGTTTTAATGTCTGCACTTATAGCCTGGAATTGTAGGTTCTTGAAGCCATAGGGAACTAGGAAGAAATCAGGACTGATGGGAGACTCTCCACCTGCTTCTGTTTTGGCCTTACAAGTGAGTTCAATCGGGCCTTGGGATTGGAAGCACCTCTGCTTAATTCCACAACAAGACGTATTGAATCAAACCTCCAACAGGACTTAAGAAACAGTCATCAGGGTGGGGTGAGGGTGTATTTTACAAAAATACATGACAAAGTCTAGTCCCCTCAGAATGAAGATGCAAAGGGTAAGAGGGGATGCAATTAAAATCCGTAATATCCTTTAGTTCATCTAGGTCTTTGTTAAACATTTCTTGCATCTTCTTGATCTTTGCCTCCATTCTTTTTCCGAGATGATGAATCATCTTCACGATCATTATTCTGAATTCTTTTTCCAGGAGGTTGCCTATCTCCCTTCACTTAGTTGTTTTTCTGGGGTTTTTATCTTGTTGCTTCCTCTGCGACATAATCCTCTGCCTTTTCATTTTGTCTAGCTTTCTGTGATTGTGGTTTTCGTTCCACAGGCTGCAGGATTGTAGTTATTCTTGCTTCTGCTGCTCTGAAGGCATTTCTGTTGCTCTGAAATCTTGAAATAGATATGGAAAGAAATGGCATCAAGTGTTCACGATGAGCGATTGCACCAAGTGCTAGAATCTATAATATTGTAGCTGTAGACAGTTAACCCAGGATTATACATCAGATTTTGAAACTGGTGCTTTGGGGTCCCTTTGATCTTGAATGAGAGGTTTTGTATACAAAAAAGTAAATCCTACTTCATAGACCCACGATACGTTCAGGAAACTCTTCTCTCTTGAAGAGGAGAGAAGCGGGGGATATAAATGGATTCCAAAGCGGTAAAGGAGATTCATGAATCACAAATATCTATTGGGAGCAGGTGGACTATATTCCATGTCTGAGGTCGCCATAATGGCGAGGAACCTGGCTGCGTCCCAGAGGCCCCCATGAAGAGCAGAATGCTGGACCAGGGGGAGCCTCAGAGGCCTGAGACAGTCGGACAAACTCTCCAGCCCAGAGCAGACCTCCCTTATTCTGGCCTAGCATCCTGAAGAAGCACTGTGAAAATTATGACCTAGTGCAAGTTGTCTTCTAACTTTCTGGGGAGAAAGAAGGATGAGCATGTAGTACCTTCTGCATTTCCTGACAGCATTTCACCTTCATCTGCCCCCTCCCTTCATATGTGTCATTGTGGTCTGCTGACCAAACTGGTCTTGACAGAGAGGCCGTTTGCTTTGTAGTGACACGAGTTTTTCCTCAAGCAATTAGAAAACATCAGGTGGAAGAGAGAAGAGGTTAGGACAGCCCAGGGCCAGGGGGAGTTGCGTAGGGACTGGCAGGCACTGGATTTCTCCTCTGTGCCCCACGGCATTTGGGGGCAGATGCTGTGTTCACGGGATGGATGCTGCCTATGGGGGTCTCCGTACATCCCCAGGAGGCCAAGGTCAGGCTCTGTCTCCATCCCTGACTGCTTTTGCATTCATTATGCCGATCATACAACACCTTACTTTATTTGTGCTGTTGCATATGCATTAACTGTACAATCATAGGATCTCAGGGTAAAGGGGAACTGGAGAGCAGTATGGTAGGCTGAAAATTGGACCCCCAAAGATAGCAGGTTCTAAGCCTTGAAACTTACCAGTGTTACCTTATTCAGAAAAAAAAGGGTCTTCGCAGATGTGATTAAGTGAAGAATCTTGAGCTGGGGAGATTATCCTATATGATAAGGGTGGACCCTAAATGCCATCACATCTATTGTTACTTATAACAAGGGAAGCGGAGGACAGATTTGGCACACACAGAGGAGAAAGCCATTTGAAGACAGAGGCAGAGATGGGAGTGATGTAGCCACGAAAGCAAGGAACACCGGCTGACACCAGAAGCTGGAAGAGGCAAGGTCTCCCTTAGAGGTTCTGGAGGAAATGATCTTGATTTTGACCCAGTGACGCTGATTTCAGGTTTCTGGCCTCCAGAACTGTGAGAGAATACGTTTTTCTTGTTCTGAGCCACCAAGTGTGTGATGATTTGTTATAGCAGCCACAGGAAGCTAAGACAAGATGCCACTTCCTGCAGGTGAATGTCCCACCCATCCTTGATGGATGTCTTCCCGAGTAGCCCCTGCTTGAACCTAGTACCTCTACAGCCACACATTCCACAGTAGAGAGTTCTGACAGTCGGTGTGGTTCTCCTGAAGTCTGTAATTCAACCCATGGGTGTTCGGCCACTCCTCAGGGTCACCTGTGTTCCCCACGTGCTTTGACATCTGCTGTTCTTGTTGACGAATCATACTGTCCTTGATGGGGAAGCGATTTTCATTGTACTCAAAAATGGTTCTTAACCCTACTGCAGCTTAGAATCAATCTACTTCTACCTCTGAGAGTTCTCAATGCGTCTTTTCCCTCCAGTTTTCCCACAATCATCAGCATGAAAATCACGATAATAAAAATAGTATCGTTTTGCATTGTCATTACGGTTTAACGTTTTTGGAGATTTTTTTTTTTTTTTAACCATCTTGAGTAAAGTAGCTTAGTGAACTAAATTAGTCCAGTAGAAAAATATGGAAAATGATGTGCAAAGAGGAGGAATGACATAGCCCAGTTCAATAAGTAATTAACGTAAAGCCATGATTACATCCAGGATCCCTTCAAATTCATCATGGTCTACACCACCAGGATCCAAAGTGGTGTGAATGCAGTCTAGGGGGTATGGGAAAAATCCACAGAGGTGTAGGAAGAAAGTACTAGAACTTCCTCATATCTATTTTTAATCTACAATTAAGAAGAAAATTGAACTTTGCTAATATTTGACAATAGTACATGCGTCTAATTTATGAATCAATGAATGTCACATATGCTTTCAAATCTTCCACTGATGGAAGTGTATACTTTTGAAAAAGTAGGGAGTTTGCTGTTCTTCCCCATCCTTGTCCTTTTTTAGCCAAAACGGATGATTTGAGGTTTGATTCAGGATGATATTTATGCATGAAGTGTGGACACAGATTGGTAGGTGATAAGGAGATTACTGAATTAGTCTAGTTTAACTCATCATCTAGTAGGGGAGCCAGACATATAAACAATGGCTAATATGCAATGCACATAGACGCAGAGAGAGATGGAGGGATTAACTTTTGAAAAACTAAGATACTCCACCAAGTTTGTGAGTTGTGATGGAATCAGCTGACTTCCCTGACCCTTGACCTCTGGTTTGTATCGGCCACTTTATGCAGATAAGGAAGGTAGCAGAGGTGGCCTGAGGTCGGCCCTTGCTGGACCAGGGCCCACACAGTGTGATACATGGACACGTGACAGAGGTAGGCCATTTCGTACATCACTGGGCAGCCCATGCCCACTCCTCCTTAGCAAAATGGGTTATTGACCAATTCCCCTATACTTTTTTAAAGAGATACCTGATGCAGTTTAAAATTTTCTCCCTACAAAATATTGTTCTCCAGAGTGTTCTGGAAATGCAGGAGAGCCATGCAGAAGGTGTGAGGGACCCATTTTGGTTCTGTAGACGTCAGACTCAGCTTGAATTTCTGCCTCTATTTTCTCATTTTCCCATCACTAAACCAAAACATAAAAGTAGCCTCACCTTCTATTTCAGACCAGCCTCCTGGGGTAGTAAGTGCTTATGGAGTTTCCTCTTCAGGGGCTCTTAACTGCCCTGCGTCTCACTTTCTTATCTATAAGAGGGAAGATAAAAATAGTACCCATCTCATTGTTGTTGTGTGGATTAAGTGATTTGGATGTTTAAATTTCTTAGGACAGTGTCTGCCGCATAATAAGTGGTCAAAGGTGTAAACTCACGTTATCACTGCTGTTGTGAAAGTGACCAGGAAAGGTGTGGATCTAATGCTTCCTAACTCCTTCTGTCTGGTGGGGTACCCTCTTCTGGAACAGGTGCCTGGATCACTCTGAACCTGAGCTCCTCAGACACTGAGAGCTCCAGTCTCTTTCCAGTACTGGTGGGCAACGTCCGTAAAGATCCTCAAGAGTCCTTATAAAGTTTCGATGTATTGGGTTGGCCGAAAAGCTCGTTTGGGTTTTTCTGTACGATCTTACGGAAAACGCAGACAAAATTTTTGGACAAACGATATGGTCAGACTCCTCCCCCCACCCCCGCTCCCCGCCCCGGCCCAGGACAAACCATTGTCCTAGAGCAGGGAGTTCTCAAAGGTTGGTCCTTACTGACTTCTGACACTTCCACTGGCCTTTGCAGAAGCCAGAACACACAGAATTCCATCATAACTTTAGCATTGTTTCTGTTGAAGGTTTGAATCCTTTTTAAAATTCACAGACTGATTGTCACCAACTGCAGTCAATTCATGCATGGTTGAAATTGTTCATACAGCAATAAGCAGAAAAGGATGCTTGGTCCTGGAAGCATTTGCTTTTATTGGAAAAAGTTTATGTCCTGAAAAGTATGGGAGATGGCTGCCCTAGACAGGGTGTATCTGAATTTCACCAAGACATTTGGCCAGTTAATTTGTATATGGAAAAGGACCAATGGACAAGCTGGAAAAGGATGGCCTGGATGCTAAATTATAATCAGGTAGATTTGTAACTGGATGAGTAACTACGCTCAAGGGAAGGTTCCCAGCCGCACGCCACGGGGCTTTGCCACCAACTTTATTTTGTTCAAAAATTTTAGCAGCGATTTGCTGAAGCCAGTGTATGATGGAATTAGGATCCAGAAAGGTCTTGACAGGCTGGACTAATTAGGCTGAATCCAACAAGCTGAGATTGAGCAGAAACAATGGTAAGGTCTTGCCTTGCCTCCAAACAACCAGCGATAGAGGCATAGGAGGCGAAAAGCGTGACAAGGGAGGGACAGCTCTCAGCACAGGTGCAGATGCTTGGCACTGTGCTGGACGCGGATCGGCAGTGCCGCGGAACCGTACTTCCAGGCTGTGCAGTTAGAGGTATTGTACCACAACAGGAGACGTCATTATCCGCCTCGCCTCTGGCTCTTTGGACCACAGATGAAGTATGGGGTTCAGTTCTGGCCTCCTGACCTTAAGGTCCCATATAGCACATGGGAGGAGAGGACCAGGATGCCAGCTGGACTCCAGATCATATTCTCTGATGACTCATATGGAATTGGGTATGCTTGCTTTGTAGAGAAGATTCCAGGAGGTCATGAGCTTTGTCTTCAAATACTTTAGGTGGCCACTTGGTAGTTGAAGGGCTGTCATGCTGGATTAAACAGTTCCTGGGGTTGTCCCTCAGGACTAGAACAAAGGTCAATGCGTGAAAACCCCTGCTGGGAAGGCAGAGTTTGATGTAGAGGAAGGAATGCCGTTCCTACTAACATTTCCGGCAGTCCACGGATGATTGGATTATAGTGGGACGACGTCTTAGAAGGAGGAGTTAAGAGTCTAGGAGTTAAGAGTTGAGATCGCTGGCCAAGATTTAAGGATAGGTTGTGTTGCTGATTTAAAGGTAGCTCATGCTTTTTTTTTGGATTCCAGATGTATAAGTGACAAAGGTCATTAAAATGTAACAGCCTGATGTCTGTTCACGCCCACATGTAGTAGCCCCAGAACCTCATAAAAGCAAGGTCAGGATTTTTTTTTTTTTTTCAGAGGTGAGTTTGGAATCAGGTAAATGCCTGAGCAGGTAACTCACTGGACAGCTAGGGGTCCTGCATCAAGGAGCATGAAGGAAATGACCTTGAGTCAGAAGATTTGATGCCAGGATTTACAAACACCTCTTCCTACGTTAAAATAATACAATCATTACAAAATATAGTTTTCAACGGGATTACACCATCAAAGCTTATCCAAATGAGCTGCCTCCCAAACCCTTCCCCACCTAACTCGATGAGTTACCCAATCTAATTGGGTTGTTTAGAATTGTGTGTCTGGCCAGCAAAAGTGTCTGCCAAAAGTGATTCGTTTTGTTACCTTAATTGGCTTTGAATAGTTTTCTCAGTAAAAGGTCCAATTGCACCTTGACGGTTTATAGAATCTTTATAGAGAAAAACATGCTTTTCCCTTATTTTCTATTAACAAGAAGGCATGTATCCAGCTCATCAATAAAAGCTGTGCAGAGTAGTTCAAATATACATTCAGGTTTACTCTACGAGTTAGACTTTTTCAGCTGCCAGAATGTGAAATGATATGGCTTTATTAGCCTTCACGATGAGTCTGGAGGTAAGATGAGTTTCTGGCTGTTTATTTTAGCCACTCAAGGTGTCAGAGTTTTAAGTCAGCAACTCTCCAGTTTTCTTGGCTTCCTCTCATGGGCTGCCACATACCATATCTTCATAGGGCAGCATCCAAAGCGAGGCATGTTCCCTTTTAAAAGGGAGGAAAGCTTTCCCAAGAGACCACCAACTCCCTTTTCTTACATTGCATCACATCATACCATTTTGAAAGATTACTACAGGGCTTTGCAGATGTCAAAGCCTGCCAATTCATGCAGTCTGAGAGTTACAGCCTTAAAAGGTTTCCTCTTTTTAATTTTAAAAAGATACTTAAGTTAACATACAGTACAATTGACCTCTCTTGGGTTTACAGTTCTATGAATTTTAACACATGTAGATTTATATAACCATTAACACATTCAACATACAGAACTGCTTGAACATGCCGCCTAAATCCTTTGTGTCTAAGTTCCTGAGAGATATTGGACCTAGGTTTTTTGTTTGTTTTTCTGTTTTTTTCCTTGTAATGTCCTTGGCTGGTTTTTGGTGTCAGGGTAATGTTAGCCTCATAAAATAAGTTGAGAGGTGTTCCTCCCTGCTTTATTTTTCTGGAAGAGATTGTGCAGAATTGATATTATTTCTCCTTAAATGCTTGGTAGAATTTGCCAATGCAGCCATCTGGGTCTCAAGATTTCTATTTCAGAAAGTTTTAAATTATGAACACAATTACTTCAATGGGACTATTCGGGTTACATCACGATATTCATTTTTGGTGAGTTTTGTGTTATCTGAGAAACCAGTCCATTTCCTTTGTCTTTCTTGCTCGAACTTTTTATATTGTATCCACCTGCATTGAAAACTCCATCAAACATGTTGTAATTTTTGTTTTCAATCCTCAAACATTTTATAAGGAACAAAAAAGGGGGAAGGATAGTCTATGTCATTTACCCAGAGATTTACCCTTCCTTCACGCCTAATGTTCTAAGTTTCCCTCTGATGTAATTTTCTTTCTTTTTGAGGAATTTCCTTTGTCTGCTGACAAGGAATTTCTCTGCTTTTTTTTCATCTGAAAATTTCTTTGTTTTATCTCCATCCCTGAGGATATTTTCACTGGATGTAGAAATCCTGGTTGATGGTTCTGTTCTCTTAGCGTTTTAAATATGCTGTTCCGCTTCTGCAGACCTCCATGTTACATGATGAGAAGTCAAGAGTCCTTTGAATTGTTGCTTCCCTGTTGGTAATGCATCCTTTTTCTCTGGCTGCTTTCTAGACTTCTTTCTCTGTCTTTACTCATCAGCAATTTGATCATGATGTATCTGGGCATGTATACGGAAAAACCCAAAAGAGCTTTTTGGCCACCCCAATATTTCTTTAAGTTTTCCCTGTTTGAGATTCACTGAGTTTCTTGAATCTGGTGGTTTATTTCGATTAACAAATTTGGGAAGTTCTCAGTCATTACTTCCTGAAATGTTATTTCTTCTCTGTAGTTTTTCTCATCTCCTTTTGTGATCCTGATAGAATGGACAGTAATCACAGGAGAGGAGCAGGACCCATATTTTTTATTGATCTATCTTCAAGTTCATTAACTCTTTCTTCTATCATTTCCATTTTGTTATTGAACTTATCTATAGAGGTGTTTTGTTTTTTTCAGTTCTAAAATATCCTTTAGATTCTTATTTATATCATCTATTTCTTTGTTGAAAATGTCTGTCTTTCCATTTCTGTCAAGAATATTTGCTCTCAGTTGTTGCAGTATTTCTATAATGGTTTTGTTCAAGCTTTTTTCAGATCATTCCAATACATGTGTCATTGGCATCTGTTGTTTGTTTGTATTTTCTTATGCAGGTAGAAACTTTCCTTGTTCTTCATATACTGAGTAACTTTGCATCATGCTTAGACATTCTGAATATTATCTTATGAGACTCTGGGCCTTCTTTAAATCCTATCTGACCAGCTTTCTTCGGGTTGTGGTTCCAATGTCTGTTCAGTTTTCAGAGACTTAGCAGAGCTGTTCAGATCTGTTCCGCTTGTGCACCTCCCACTGGCCATTCTGGGATCTGAGTAGTGGTGAGTCCATTTTTCAGCTCAAAGTCAATGGTAAGCTGTTTAGGGTCTGCTGCTTGAGCAACGTGTGGGTGAGCCCAGGATTTCATAAACAATATTACGGAGTAGCTTTGCCAAGCTCTTCACTCTCCCAGATCTCCCTGACACTTTCCAATTCTTTCCTTTTTTTATTCCTACAGCCAGAAATCTGGGTCTTTATTTGTCCCATTCTGTTGTGCACTTTCCATGCACAGCCTCTTGGTCCAAACAGTGGAAGAACAGAAAGAGAAAACAAAATAATCAGAGGTGAAGTTTCTTTTCCCTCACAGCTTTTAGGCACCTACAGGTTACTGTGGATTGGGACATGAGGAAATTGAGAAATGAAAAAACCTTAAGTATTTCCCCCACCATTCTGAGTATTGACAGGCCCCTTTCCCACCCCTGAAGCCAACACTAGAGGGCCTCCTGGGGCTCTCACTGTCCACACCAGTGTCCACTTCCAGGCTTTACACCATACATGGTGCATCTAGCCTGGGAATATCACAGTGAAAATACAGTAAACTCTTTGCTGGTTTGGTGGTACTTCAAATTCAGGTCTTCTTCCCCAATTCCCCTGCTCTGTGTACTTCTCAGAATCTTCAAGTCACTGCTGCAGGCATTCTGCACAAGTTTCAGTGCAAGACGTGGGGTGATGTGTCATTCTATCTACCCATAACCAGAAAGCCTTGGAAAATTTACACAAACGTTTTCTTCACCCTGTGTGGTTAATTGAGTGTTCTATCACAAATGAAGTCACTAAATCTGAGCTATGGAGAGTCATGGTCTGTAAAATACTGAGTGAATGCCCTAGGACTCACCAGAAATAGGGATATCAGCTTTCACGAGTCTTTCACTGTTGGTACACTGTGAACATCTGGGTCTGTGACTGACAGCTATTGTCTGAAATCTATTATAATTCAGTTTCTTTTTTTAAAAAATATTGTGCCTATAATAAGATTTCAAAGCAAACTAATTTCCAAATACATAGTTTCTATTAAGTTTAGTCTGAAGTGCTGACTTACTGGATTTTTCTTTCAGGAATTTTCTGTCAATGCAGAATCCTTAGAGAGCTCCCTAAGTGCGAGGAATGTCAGGATTTGGGGTTCAGTCTGTCCATATTTCCTTGGCATGTGTTGTTAAAGAAACCTTCACCTCTAATAGTCTCACTTGAGTGTTGCTCTTATACACCATTCCTGTAGTAGTGTTGCTAAGGAAGAGACAGGGTTGATGTCAGGAGGAAGTAATCCCTGCGGACCTAGGTTAGGAGGTCAAACTTGGAAATACATAAATGGAGAAAGATTCTGAAATCCATACATTGGGTGACATTCTTAAGAGTGGTTTGTTCATTTTCCTTGATAAATATTTTTTTAAGAGATCACTTAAAAGAAAGAAATTCTGCATGTTTCTTGTATATCCTGGAATTCTTTGAACTGTTTCATACACTTCTAAAGTTTCAGTTTAAAAATATATATGAAATTGGATAGTCACAATCCAGGAAGCATAACATCTAGGTTGAAGTCCAAATTTAAAACCTTGAATCTTCAATGAAATGGAAACATGTCAAAATGATTATACTTGCCCCTTTTGACAGCCATGTTTTAAAGCCAGACGGTTCTAGAAGTTGTTTATTTTTAACTCCTGTTTATTTAATGCAGAATGTCATATATTCTTTCACACATTACTGTCCCTTAGTATTGCATCATCTCTCTGGGTGACCAATGCTGGTGATCCACATGGGGCAAAGGCATAATTTTCACAGGGAGTTAGGTAAAGTTATTTCCTCAACTATTTCAGTTCAGAAGTCACCATCTTCCAAAGCCCTGGACCCTTGGCCTTCTGCCCAGTGTGTGGGCACACGGTATGGAAATACCCGTGGGCATGCTCTAAAGAGTCCATGTGGTTTCAGCCTGCATCAGCTCCAGCAGCCACCCCACAATATTTACTCCTACTTTATATTTATAATCTTTTAATATAAAGTTTATAATATATAAACTTTATATAGTATAATCAAGCTAATAATTTCTGGAAGTAGAATAGTCAAACTAATTATCATCCAAGGACTTGTTGGGATGAGATGTGCAGCATATAGAGATATTTAATGTGCTGTGATTTTTTCTTTATATGTCACATAGCAATGGGACCCCAGAAGAGCAATTTTCTATACAATTCTAATTTTGCATGAAATGATCTGGGTGGCAGTTGTATAACATTCTATATAAGATGGGTTGGTACCAGGGGACATCTTACTTCTGTACAGCTTGGAAAGCTGTGGTACGTGTTCCAGAGAGGAAGTCCTCAAGATTCAGCTGCATGCTTGGTCCAGCAGAACCTTTAACCCTTAAGAACTATTTTATATGGCAGATACATAAAATAGTTCTTAAATTAGGAGTTTGGGATTAACATATACACACTACTATATATAAAATAGGTAATCAACAAGGACCTACTGTAGAGCATAGGAACTCTACTCAGTGTTCTGTAAGAACCCTATATGGGAAAAGAATCTGAAAAAAATGGATATATGTATATGGATAACAGAACCACTTTGCTGTACACCTGAAACTAATACAACATTGTAAATCAGCTATACCCCGATACAAAGTGAAAATTAAATTTTAAAAAAGAACTATTTTAGGGCTTCCCTGGTGGCGCAGTGGTTGGGAGTCTGCCTGCAGGTGCAGGTGCAGGGGACGTGGGTTCGTGCCCCGGTCCGGGAGGATCCCACATGCCGCCGAGCGGCTGGGCCCGTGAGCCATGGCCGCTGAGCCTGCGCGTCCGGAGCCTGTGCTCTGCAACGGGAGAGGCCACAACAGTGAGAGGCCCGCGTACCGCAAAAAAAAAAAAAAAAAAAAAAAGAAAAAAAAAAGAAAAAATTTTTAAAAACCCACTATTTTATATGGACCCTTAAAAGCCTTAACCAAGAGAAATAACTTACTCTTTTATTACAGCCGTATTACATGCTCTTACAGAAACATTCAGACTTTCTGAAAATAGGGGATTGATTGAGAAAACTATGGGTCCCTGTAAGGTGTTATATGACCAATTACATTTTAAAGATCTTTAATAACATGTGAAATGTTCACAATAGGATGCCACATAGAAAGGACAGGAAAATATTATTTCAATTATTTTATTTACTTGCTTAGAAGAAAAGACTCATATGTTATGTCTGGGTAAGGTGTTGATTTTTAATTTCCTATTTGTAGTCTTTATTCTTTTCCATTTTTCATTAGTATAAATAATGCCATGGTCAGCAACATGGTGCAGAGATATTTATCCAAATTTCTGATTAATTCCTTAGGACAGACTCCAGAAAAGAAATTATGGAATCAAAGGAAAAGAACATTAAAGAAGAACATTTTATCTAAATGGCATTGCCAAGTTAATATCCAGAAAGGCGGTGCCAAGTCCTGTTCCCATCAATGGGGATGAGGAGTCTCGGCAGACTGCACACTGTCTTCTCACTTAGAAATAAAATCTTCGCGTACTGGGGATGTGGGAAATGCCATCTTATTATTGCTTTAATTTGCATTTATTTTCATACTACTGAAGTTGAACATTCCCACATGTTCAACAATCGTATTTTTCCTTTGTGAATTATCTATTTGCATCCTTTAGCATTTATGTCTTTTAATGAATTCCTTTGTATTTGAGCAGTATTACGCCTTTGTCAAATTCATTGCATACAGTTTTCCTAGTTTATTGCTAAATATTTAATTTCGTCGCTTATGTTTTTAACATGAGGAGTATGTTATCAAGTATATGAATCTTTACTCTTCTGCTTTTCTTGCATTGATTTGAAGCTTAGAAAAGTTTTTCCCCATTTTACCTGCATATTTCCTCTACATTTCTTTAGGGTTTTAGAGTAAAATAGGAAGTGAGGAGCAAAATTGATTTTTATTCCCAAATTCTTAACTTATCTTCCCAACACCATTTGTCAAGTGAACCTATTTTCTATTCAGTTGTTTGTGTTTATTATCTATATTTCCTGTATCTTACTTCTGAATCGTCCTGTTTTATTTATTTCCTATCCATTCAGTACTTTTTTCATTATTGTAGTTTTGTAATATATTTTATTATTTGTTATAGCATTACTGTTCTTAATCATTTTTAAAGCTTTTCTTGCCTGCTGATTTTCCAAACGACCTTAAGAGTCATTGGGAAATCTTCAAAAAAAATTCCATAAGGATTTTTATTGGAATTGCATTAAACATATAAATTAGTTTGGGAAGAATTAACATCTTTACAGTAATCTTTTCATCAAGAAGCATGGTATTATTTGCCATTTTCCTTAGAGGCTTTTAAAATATTTCACTAAAATTGTGTAGTTATATATATATGTGTGTGTGTGTATACATATATATATTATACATATATAAATAAAATTGCATCTTCATATGGGTCCTAAATACCATTTTCAATTTAAGCCTGTTTTTTTGTCTCTTCCTTGTGGTTATAAATTAGAGATTTTCCTTTTTAGATGGGGATCATTTTCTCATTGCTTAATCACTACATACTGACTGATCATTGCTGGCTTTGTGGCTAAAATCCTGGTCCCTGGAGTCAGGCTGCCCACATTTAGACTCCACCCAGCCAGGCCTGACCAGTGTGAATCAGGCACAACCTCCCCTGGTTTCTGCTTGCTGATTTAGGACATGAGATAGTAATAAAAAGATCTAGTTTATAGGTGTGCTGTGAACAAGTTAATTCATGATGCTTTAATGCAGTGCCTGGCAGATACAAAACTCAATGGATGTTAGCTAGCTATCATGAAGAGCTTTTGTCCCCCATCTGTTCTTTTATTCTTTATCTGGAACCCCTGTCCTTCCTACCTGAAGTCTCAGGGATATAGGCTCCACGTCCATGAGCCTTTCTCTCCTTCCAGGCTGCTGCCTCATCCCTCCACACTCACCACCCGCTTTTTCAGTGCATCTTTGAATTTGCATCTTTGGAAATCAAACGTTTTAGTTCCTGAGACTCTTTTCTGTGCTCTAATTCCGCTGAGAGCTTGTATTTCTTTCCTCTCTGTTTTCTTTTTCCTCTAAGTTCTGGTCAAGGTCTTCCTCCTCCAGCTGTAATTCAGTGGGAGCCTAGTGCTCTAAAGGCTCAGTTTGGTCACCCCCTCTTTGTCACCATACTCCCTGACATGAGCTGCCTTTTCTTTGCCTGACTATGCTTTTCTGTCATCCTTTGGCAGCCAAGTCAGGGCCTCTCAGGCGGTGGCAAAGCTAGGAATGGATAACGAAGATGTGGTACATATACACACTGGAATATTACTCAGCCATATAAAAGAAGGAAATAATGCCATTTGCAGCAACATGGATGGACCTAGAGATTATCATGCTGAGTGAAGTAAGTCAGACTGAGAAAGACAAATATCCTATAATATCACTTATATGTGGAATCTAACAAAAATGAGACAAATGAACTTATTACAAAACAGAAACAGACTCACAGACTTTGAAAACAAACTTATGGTTATACCAAAGGGGACACGTGGTGTGGGGGGAAGGGTTAAATTAGGAGTTTGGGATTAACCTATACACACTACTATACATAAAATAGATAATCAACAAGGACCTACGGTATAACATGGGGAAATCTACTCAATATTCTGTAATAACCTAGATGGGAAAAGAATCTGAAAAAGAATGGATATATATATATATATATATATATATATATACATAAAAAGGAATCTCTTTGCTGTACATCTGAAACTAACACAGCACTGTGAATCAACTATACCCCAATATAAAATAAAAATTAAGTTACAAAGAAAAAAGCTACAGGGAGAAGGAGGCCCCAGCTCACATCCTGTGGCTGAGCAGAGAACAAATGCCTGTCCTCTGAGGCTGCAGGGGGCTTCCCTACACAGAAGCAGGGAGACCCCAGCCCACAGAGCAGATTTTTCTCCAAGTGCTTGGAGTCAGTGGGTCAGGAACCACCCTGCCTTCCATCCTGCTCATGTACACAGGTGAGGTCCTTTCTTCAGGAGCCTCCCAGGTGAGGCAGGCCCCCTTTCTGCTAGCCCCTGGGCAGTGCAGACCCTCTCTACCTTCTTTGTACCATCCCTCTACCTTCGCTCCATCTTCTCTGGGAGCCCTGCCTGCCTGGGCCTGTGCCCACAGCAGAGGGGACTTGCCAGGAAGCTGGGAGCGAGAGCCGGTTGGGATAATGCTGCTGCCTGCAGGCTCAGAAGTCCCTGGGCTCTTATTTTCTGTTAAGTTTTCTAAATGGTTATTGCTGTCACACAGGAAAACTATTGATTTTTAAATGTGTGTCTGGTGCCTAGCCACTGTTACTAAATTCTGCAGAATTACTGTTGTTCTTCCTAGACAGACAATCACTCTGCCCTCTGAATGTTGATAAGCTTGTCTTCATTTCTGAGGTCGTATTTCTCACTTTCATTTCTCATCATAATATTGGCCAGTCCCTTGAGAACAATATTGAATGAAAATGATAGCAAGCACCCAGAGTCTCGCTTATCTGAATGGGGATTGCTTCCTGTATGAGGATATCTGTTCTCGTCTTAAGATCAATCACTCTTAATTTTAAGGAGGTATTGTTCTTTTCCCAGTACTAAAAAGTCCTGAAGGGATATTATATTTAACTCAGCTTCTTTGCAATATCCATAGAGATCACCACTTTTTAATTCTATCTATTGATTTGATTTAATGTATTAATTGATTTTTCCTAATATTAAGTTGTACTCAACTCCTGGAATAACCTGTACTTGGCTATGGTACACTATGCTTTTAGTGTATTTTTATTTTTCAGGTTTTTTTTTTTTTTTTTTTGGTACGCGGGCCTCTCACTGTTGTGGCCTCTCCCATTGCGGAGCACAGGCTCCGGACGTGCAGGCTCAACAGTCGTGGCTCACGAGCCCAGCCGCTCCGCGGCATGTGGGATCTTCCCGGACCGGGGCACGAACCCGTGTCCCCTGCATCAGCAGGCGGACTCCCAACCACTGCACCACCAGGGAAGCCCCCAGGTTTTTTTTTTTTTTTTTTTTTTTTTTGATGTGGACCATTTTTAAAGTCTTTATTGAATTTGTTACAATATTGCTTCTGGGTTTGTTTGTTTTCTTTATGTTTTGGTGTTTTGGCCACAAGGCATGCGGGATTTTAGCTCCCCGACCAGGGGTTGAACCCACACCCTCTGCATTGGAAGGTGAAGTCTTAACCACTGGACCTCCAGGGAAGTCCCCTAGTGTATTTTAAATGAGATTTTCCAACTTAGGCTTTAGGATTTTTGTCTGTATCCATAAGTGAGGTTCACCAGTTGTTTTCCTTTTGTGTATTTTGCTATCAGAGTTTTAATGACACTTCCTCTTTCTCTTCATCCTGGAATAGTTTATATGACATGAGGAGTATCTTTTTGTCAAAAATTTGAAAAAACTCAGATGTGATTTTTCCTATTTGAGAAGCTTTTCAGGTTTTATTAAAAATTACTTTTCTACTTATTAAATCTCATTCCGTTGCTTTTCTATCTGGTAAATTATTCTTTGTCAATAAAAGCTCTAGTTTCAAAACAATTTTTAAAATATTAGCTTTAAGTTATACAAAAAATATTTCATGATTTTTATTTCTTCTGTATTCATTGCTACATATCTTTTCTCAGTTGTAATTTTGATTCTTTCTAAATTTGATATGCCAGTAATTTTTATATTTTGTAGGGTTTTTTTGAAGAATTGGCTCTTTTCTTTTTAGTACAATAATTACCATATCTATTTGTTTATTCCCCTACCCCAACTTTATTATATCCTTACCCCTATTATCTTTATGTCTAACTTCTTTTCTAAATGTTTCTTTGAATGTTTTCTTTCCTTTCCCCCCACCGCCATCTTTTAAAATGATGAAATTACTTTTAATGCTTTGAACTTACCTCTGAGGACAGCTTTGATTGATACCTGCATAGTTGAGATATGTAATGTTCTTATTGTCATTTTCTTTAAAAATTACCTCGAAGTTTTACAGTAAGTTCCCTATATATGAACGAGTTCCATTCCAAGAGTGTGTTCGTAAGTCCAACAAAGTTAGCCTAGGTACCCAACACACAATCAGCTATATAGTACTATACTATAAATTGGTTTATAATAATTTTCACACAAATAATATGTAAAAAACAAACAAACACAAAAAATAAAGAAAACATTTCTAATCTTACAGTAGAGTACCTTGAAAAGTACAGTAGTACAGTACAACGGCTGGCACACAGGGGCTGGTATCACGTGAACAGGCAAGACGAGTTACTGACTGGAGGAGGGGGAGGAGGGGGGAGATGGTAGAGCTGAAGGATCGTCAGCAACAGGAGATGGAGGGCAAACTGCAATTTCACTCACGCCTAACATTGATGGCACAGGTTCTGGTCCCTTGCTGGATTCAATTATATCAACCCTCTTGAAAAAAAGATCCAGTGATGTCTGGGTAGTAGCTCTTTTGTCCTTGTTGTAGATGACATGGTAGCACTGGATTGCATGCTGAATGGTTGCTGCAACCTTCGTGTACTGTTCTACGTTCAGGTCCTGTGCCTCAAAAACTAACAGTGCCTCCTCAAATAAAGAAAACTGCACTGCCATTTCCTGCATCATGAATCTTTTCAGTTCTTCAGTTATTTCTTCTTCCTCTTGTCTCTCTTCGTCCTTTCTCTGGGCCTCCAATTCCATCAGGTCTTCATTAGTAAGCTCCTTGTGTTGCATAGCAAGGAGTTCAATGAAGTCGTCCTCTTGCAGAGCTGGCTTCAAATAAAGATACTGTACTACAGTACTCTATCCAGTACTGTACAGTAAAGTACACAAAAGCACAACCACTTGTAGAGGATGCGTGCACATGACAATGCACTCTAGACATGCGAACTAACTTACGTGATTGGACATGTGAATGCACATTTGCATCTTTGAAAGTTTGAAACTTGAAGATTCGTATGTAGGGGACTTACTGTATTCCTCATTGGTTAGGAGAGTGTTTTTCCGTTCCAGAGAGGTTTAGGGATTTCTCCTTAAGTGTTTACTATGAAGTCCTACTTTCTTTGGGTTTGAGTAGGAGAATGTAGCCTGCTCATTTCAGCTCTGGAGAATTCGTTGATGTTCTCTCTGTTATCTTGCATGTAACCCTACATTTATAAATGTTTCACAAATGTTTTGAGAGGTGTAGCCTTTGTTTTCCACAGCATTCAGTATGTGACGGATGATATAGTCATTGCAATTGTATTACTTAAATTACCATCTTTAAAGGCAACACAGCCAAAAGGAAAGGGCAAATGTGGAGTCAAGATCAATCAGGGTTCAAATCTGGATTTTGTTACAATTAATGGCATAATCTTATACAGGTGACCTAATAAGGGAACCTCCTCTATGCTTTAGTAAAATGGGGACGTCAATCTCTATCTTTCACTGTTGTCGTGAGAAGTAAATGTGGCCCCTTAGGTAAAATATCTAAGCAGGGTGTTTGGCCTGCAGCTTGCCCTAATAAATGACAACCATTATTAACTTTTGTCCACCTGATCTGCTACTGACTGATAGTACATCAAAATCTTTTCTCTCTCTCTGCTCAGGAAAATCTCTTGTTATTGTATGTTTGAGTATTCTCATCTTTTTCCTCCTTGTGAAATTCAAGTCTCGAATTTCTGTCTTTCATCTCTATCATCTTCTCTTTCATCATTTCATTTCTCTCTTATTTCCCTCTGTCTTTATTTAGAATAACTTAGAGCTATAGGTTATTCCTATAATTGTCTCTGCTGCTGCTGCAATGGCTACTTTTATTACTGCTACTGCAATTGCTCCCCTCCCCCCACATATTATGACATTATATTTTCCAAATAGCACTTATGTTTGCCTACGTAAAATTAATATACTAATACACTGCTTTTAAGTAACAGACAAAGGAGTATACCAAGTAGGAGTGTATAAGTAGCAAGTTCATAATGTGCAGATTTTGGCTTTGCCAGTACACAGTGACCCCTCTTTTCTGCCCTTCTCAGCTCGTGCACCCTCCCCTCCCTGTTTATTTATCATATTACGTGCAGGCACTACTCTACTAATATATTTCGGAACTCATAACACATACCAAAAAAGTAAAAAGATAAGTATGGAGCTTGTGATACTTTTTCTGGCACCATGCTGAGTGTTCTTGAGCATCCCTTGCCTTGCTCCCACCTTGGAGACTACTGTCCTAGACCATATCGAATTTCTCTGCTTTTGGCCTTTGTAGCACTACCCCTTTTATAGTCGACACACACCCGTGATGCCTTGTTTTTCTCTCTTCCCAGCTGAACTCTAATTTCCTAGATGACAGTGATGATGTCCTCCACATTCATTCAGCATGCCCACACCTAGCACAATGGCTCTCCCATAATGGGTTTGGGTACCTATTTGTTGGCTTGAGTTAGAAGTTGTAGTTTTCTGCCAATGGATCCCAAGTAGACCTTGACTTTGCTAGAGCACTGTTGGTGTCCTCACATTTTCTCCTCACTGAAGCCGGGTCCCTCTTCCTTCCATTCACGTCTTGGCCTCTTGCCTTTCACCTCATCCTCTTATGTCTGTACAACCTCTTGTTTGCATAGGGCTGTTTTCATCTGTCATAGTGAGAATACAAGCAGGTGTTCCTTAAGCTTTCTTCTCTTTCTAATAGTGAGTGACTTAGGGGAGTACATGTTTCTTTGGGTGTTCAGGATAATGTTTCTCTTCTCTTTTGGACTAATCCCAATTTTTTCCCTTAGTTTTCAGTTCTTAACGTGGAGACCTGGGTCTCGGCATTGGCCAACCATCAGCATGTGTGGGTGTCACTGACCACGTTCTTTTCCCACTTGCGTTTCAGAATATCCAGTTATGGGGTAGACGTGCGCAGTACCTTGTGTAGTTTCTGGTGGCTAGTAAGTATTCAGCAAAAGAATACTGGACAGAGTTTGTTATTCTGCTTCCACTTGCCACTTCTGTAAATCTGAGAATTATGGTGAAAGAATCATGATCAAGAAGCGTCATATTAAAAAACTATAACTCCCAACAATTATTACACTCTGGGTTCCTACTGTCTCTGTCCTGCTTAGGGAATGGAGACTGGAGGCTGCACTGTGATGCTGGCCAGTGCTGGAACTTCTACTCGCGTGATATGCTGGGGTTGTAGATACAAATGGAGGTTGAAAGGGAGGTACCAGAGAAGGAGAGAAAAGGGATGACAAGAGACGAGGAAAAGGTGCCAGACTTCCTAGCAGCCCAGGCACACATGCTTGGGACCTGGTTGCCTCAGTTTCTAGGTTTGCAGAGTCTGGGTCTCTGAGCTCGGGGAGGACTGGGTATGAGGTTCATGGCTCTTCCTACCACTTTTTGGCAGGTGCTGCGGCTTCTTTGCCAAGAGTGCAGCCTGCACAGACCACCAGTTTTATTTCTCCATCTGCTTCACCGAGGCTGTGGTTGATAAACATTTCCCCAGGTTTTTTTCAAGTGGTTGACGGGTAGCCTCAGCTTTTAGAACTTCTGTGATTTTTTGGTCTTTTTCTAGTTTCATGGACTCTTTAACGGAAAGTTGAGTGAAGACACATTAGAAATTATCTTCATTCTTTTTTTACTTGATACATTTATACTGCAGTATGATTATCAGAGTAGTGTTAGCTAACACCTCGATCATGTCACATAATTATTTTCTTCTAATATTGGGAACAATTAAGATCTATGCTCTTAGCAAGTTTAATGTTTATAATACAGTTTTGTTGGCTATAATCGCTTAGTGTGTGTTAGATCTCCAGGACTTATTTCTCCACTAGTTGGAAGTCTGTACCCTTAAACAACACCATCCAACTCATTAACCAAAAAACCCCAGACAATCTGATCTAAATATGGAAAGAACAAAATAGATTTTTTTTTTCCAAAGAAGACATCCAGATGGCCAACAGGTCCATGAAAATGTGCTCAGTATCTGTTCTTCTTAATCCTGAAGTCAAGATTATTCTGTGGTCACAGCATCCATTTTCTCATAACTTATTCCGTAATGTATTTCAGATCAGAAACTTTTAAGTCAAAACTATTCTCTGAATTTTAGAAATGACCTTGCAGCTGCTGGAGTAGAAGGTGAATTTGTCGCTAGTAAGATGCGTGGTCTGTCTTGTCTTGACAGTTTCTCTTCCACGTGGATCCCTGAGGGAGACGTGTGCATAAGAGCAGTAGGAATAAGAAATAAAGTGCTCCTTTATATTCACCCTTACTCATGGCCTGTATCCCCATGTAGAAAATAAGAGAGGAGGTAGGATGGTTGGGCTTACTCAGAGCAGACCAGGCTTGGATGAGCCTATAGCTCGACTTTCTCGTTCTACTGTGGTCAATTGCTATTTCCCATTCAGAGGTAAAGTGGAAGTAAAAACATCTTTTCTGTTACTCTGGGTTATATAATAGATGTAAAAACTCTGCTTAACGTTCAGCTCTCATGGGAAACAGGCTTCCCGGGATGCTGAAGGCAGGTGCACTGCTTGGGGTTGTCTGGGCCTTGGTGACGCTTTGACCGACGTGTTGAGGACGGGGCGGTTCAGGAACTAGGAGGACTTGATGTATGTAAAATTCTGTGGGCAGAAGCAGAGGTTGGAGAGACTGTGCTAGTCCTTTCAGAAGAATGGCCAAGCCAGCTGCTGCACAGAGTCAAGCCTCTCGGATCTAGGAAGACTGTCCCTTGTGTCACCAGTCACTGCGAGGCCTATTATTAGGGACTCTGCATCTATTCCCGTTCTAGGTGTAAATGTTGATTTCCCCAGATTTCCGTGGTCTTGGCTCGATGACTCAAGACCTTAGAATGAAGGTAGAGGTGTGTTCAGAAAAGAGTTAACACAACAGGCTATCCTTTGAAAGTCCTGCTTGCAAGGTTAGCCCTCTGCTGGTGTCTGGGAGATTGGATTTGGGGAGGGTCCCCGTCATTCCTAAAAGAAACAAGTGGCTCACTGTACCTAAACTGTACGTACAATATGGTTTATGTTTAAGCACCTGCTTTCCTTCTGGGAGTCTTGACTTTTAGTCCATGCCAGGGACAGATTGCCTACCTGACCAGCCCCCAATAAATACCTTGGACAACGGGACTCTTATGAGCTCTCCTGGTGGACGGGATTTCGCCAATGTTGCCACTGCCCGTTGCTGGCGGAATTAAGCATGTCCTCTTGACTCCACTGGGAGAGAATTCTGGAAACTTGTGCCTGGTTTCCTCCAGATTTCACCCCGGTCACCTTTTTCTCTTTGATAATTGTGCTTTCTAATCTTTCATGGTAATAAATCATAGCTGTGGGTAGGACTATATGCTATATGCTGAGTCCTGAGAATCTCTTAGTGAGCTGTTGAACTTCGGGGTGGGTCTTGAGATGCCTCCAATCCATAGCCCAGTGATCCAGGGTGTGATCCCTCTAATATGTATCCCACCCGAAGAGCTGTAGACCCCTTCCAACCAAGGCGCTGCTCCTGAGCCCCTCTTCTGTAAAAATTCAGGTGCTGCTGTTGGGACAAGGGCTTGGTTTTGCTGCCCCCTCCCCCAGCTCAGGTCCAGTTATCATCCTTACAATGTCCCTTTCTCAGCCTTCATCCTACTGTCTCCCCTGTGGCATTCAACACTACTGGAGGCTAACTGCCAGCCCCTTGCTGAATCTTGGTCTCCCCTGTTATCTAGGGCACCCCTCTCATGCTTGCTTCTCCTCTCAAACTCTGTCTTTCCAGTGCCTTTCTCCCGCCTCTTACATAGACTGTAACAGGTTATCAAAATGGCACTCTTAAGTCTCTATTTTACTTTATTTTATTAAAAATTTTTATTATTATTATTTTTTGGCTGCGCCATGTGGCATGCGGTATCTTAGTTCCCCGACCACAGATCCAACCCATGCCCCCTGCATTGGGAGCGTGAAGTCTTAACCACTGGACCACCAAGGAAGTCCCATAAATCTCGATTTTAGGCTCTAACTCACAGGAACAGTGCAAAAAGCACCACGTTTCCCAAGAGCCCATTGTTCTTCCCTACCTCGATGTGTTAGTCAGCTCGGGCTGCTGTAATAAAACGGCACAGCCTGGGTGGCTTAAACAACAGAAATTTATTCCTCTCAGTTCCAGGGGCTGGAAATCCAAGATCAAGGTCCTGACAGGGTTGCTTTCTGGTGGGAGCTCACTCTTTGGCTTGCAGATGGCCACCCTCTCTCTGTGTCCTCACATGGTCTTTCCTCTGTGCTTGCACTCCTGGTGTCTCTTCCGCTCCTTAGAAGGACACCAGTCCTATTGGATTAGGGCCCCACCCTTATGACCTCATTTAACCTTAATTACCTCCTCCAAGTCTTTGTCTCCAAATACAGTCACACTTGGTGGTGGTGTGGGGGGGCGGGGGGTGAGGGCTTCAGCCGATGAATCTGGGTATAGTTCAGTCCCTAACACTTTATGAGAGGCTGAAGCATTAGGCAAAAGAATTTCACTGGATGGTGTTGGTGATGGGTGATGCTCTTACTCCCCACTTGGACCCTTTCCACTGACTCTGCATCGAGGACCAGCAGTGCTTATCTCATCCTGTTCTCTTCCCATAGGAACCCTCGATCCAGCGTGAAGGGAGGGTGGTTGCTGCTCCAGCCACCCTCCATCCTTCCTGGGGGCCCCACGTTGTTCAGGGTGCTCACCTCATCTCCCCTTTCAGCCCGTTAGAACCTTCCCTCCCTTGAGGGCTCACTGCCGAGCCTTTGAGAATTTCCTAATTGGAGCCCTAGCTTGGTGCTTCTAGGTAAGTCCCAGCTCCCACTTGATTCTGTCCCACGTTTCCGACTGCAACCTCTCGGAAGGTAAGCCTGTGTCTATTCGTCTCTTTCTTGCCCCACCGTACATCGCCCGCTCCTCTGCTACTTCGTAGGCATGCCTTTGGAATTGAGTCAGTTGATTTGAACGGAGTCTCGGGCAGACATTTCTTCTTGCTCCTAATCTGTCTCCTCATTACCCTTCTGAGCCCATCATTTTTTCTGTATATGCCTTTCCTTCCTTTTATTTTGCAGGGCTTTTTACTGTTATTTTACCTCTTGGTGAAAGTTTCAGCTGGTTGGTCTTAACGAATGTTGTGCAGTCCTGGCCCTCCCTCGGCTTCCTGCCGTCGTTCAAGTTCATTACTCTGACTTACATAGCAGTGGGAAGCAGTCAGACGCAGTCCCGGGCAGGTTAGCTTCCCGCGTGTCTTGCTAAGTGGATCATGATATTTGGAAGCTTGTGGAGGGGGACTGAGGCCCCGTAGGCGTGAATTTCATTCTTTCACTCTGCACTTACTTGCCTGTTCAAGATTCCTAAAACAATTTAACCAAATAAAGTTTTTGCATTCGGAAACCGCTGCATTCTGTGAAAGGCTGGGGAATCTGGGAAGATACCGATTTTGTTTTTAGGGGACTGTGAGTCCAGAATGCCAGCCTCACGTCATGCTGCTAGGTCTGCACAGGCCTCATTCGTCAAACCAATTCTTTTTGGTGGGAGAGGGTGCCTGGAGGGTTGAATGTGAGAGACTTGGGTCCTCAGAATATTGACCATCCAAGGAGAATTACTGAGACCCTCACTGCAGGCAGAATAGCAGTTTAGAGGACAAATCGCTTTCAGGCAGTGCTCATTTGCATTAATTGCCCCTAAAGGCCATCCTCCCAAATTCCTACTAAATTTCTTCCCAGAGGCCCAGATAGGAAAACATATTAAACTCTCAAACTTTGAAGAGAGATATGAACCTGGGCTAGGAATTATGCTGGGGCCTCTGACACAGAGGGAGGCTTTGCAAGGCAGGGGTTAGCATCAGGGGTTCCAAGCTGATCCCTTGCTGACCTACTAGGTCAATCCCAGCCTTGCCCTAGTTCCTTTTGACCTCTTCTTGCCAAAATTTTCTCAAGGGCAAAATGTGGAAGGGCGGAACCTCTTCATAGTATTGGGATAGAATCAAACAATAATATATGTAAGGCCTTGAGTTCAGTGTCTGGCATATCGCAAATGTTCAATCAGTATTTCCTATTACCTATTGTCATTCTTTTAAATGCTTAAGAAAGACCTCCAGCAGCTGACCTGAGACCCAAAGGAGCAACTTAGATTTCAGTTCGCCTCTGTGTGCCAGGCAGCCATAGCACTCCCCAGCCAGGGAGCATTGGGACCAGAGGGGATAGTGTTCTGACAGAGCCACACATCGCAGGGCCTCCTGAGAGACAGCAAAAGCATAGGCAGCCTGCTGGGTTTGGAATCCCAGCTCTGCTCCCCTGTGTGAGCTTCTGCAAGTTACTGACCCTCTCTGTGCTTCAGTTTTCTCATCTGTAAAATGGGCCGCTGGCAGCCTTAAATGAACTAGGGTGTGGCGATTTCTTTAAATGATGCCACGGCATGGTGACTGCTCAAGTATGTTAGATGTCAAGATCATCATCAGACTTCCCAGACCTTGCCTCGGCCTGGGGCTGGTTTCTGTTCAAGGGACTTGGGGAGAAACTGCTCTCTGACATTCTATTCATCTCAGTTCTCTTGGAATGGCTGCAGGGAGAGGGTGGGGACATGGGGGTCAGACTTCTGGGAACAGCACTGATAGCTTGTGGGGTGTCCCCAGTCCTATTTGTCCTTCAAACTAGGATCTGCTGAAGGCAGCTTTTCCTCAGTCTAAATCTGAATAGAACCTTGTACTGCTGGCAGGTCTGATGTCGAGCTGTGTATGTGAAAGGAGGAGTCTTTGTGTACTGAAGGTCTGCAGAAAATGTGCAATGCACACACATTCTCAGGAGCCAGAGCTGAGAAGATCCCAAGAGAGACAGAGATAGGTGAGGGGGCCCCACCGTGATTATTTATCCAACTATGGGCATGCAAGGAATCTCCCTTGGCTCAATGATAGTTTTAAAAAAAAAGGGGGGGGGGCGGTTGGGGGAGAATCACATTTTGACCAATAACAGACCTGAAGTTCTAAATGTCATCTGCTTAACAGCTAGAAGCAAATCCTCCTGTGAGCCAGACCTCTCCTCCAAGTAGCAGAAAGGCTCTACCAGGCCACCCGTGCACCAGCGCTACAGCTGGCACTGCCACGGGGCCCTGAGCACTGCCCCCCAACCCAAGCACTTCCCCCCTGGCCAAGGATCTGAGTAGTGAATAAGCTGCTCCCTTCACTGAGGCCAGGATGTAGTTAGAAGCATCATTTCCGCTTGTCAGCTTTGGGTTTGCTGTTCTCAGCCAAGGGCACCATCCGTGAGTGCTCCCTGATGATTTTGACCAGAGTTCAGTGTGGACCCTTGAAATGCACCAGTTCCACACGCTGCTCTCCCATCACCAGGGGTGGCGGGGGAGGTTTTGGAGAGGTGGGTGGTCTCTCTCCTCCTACCTGGAAGGTAGATTGTTTAAAGACAGCCTCATGCTGAGAAGCAGGTGTTTTGCTACGTCCTGTGGACCCCCTACCCCATCCCATTTGACTCCCAGGGGAGAGTGGTGCCTACTACACAAGGGGTGGGAGCTGGTGTGGCCCAGCTGGTGGACATATTTTTGTTAAGGTCTCATGAGGTCTCTCTTTTTTTTTTTTAACACCTTTATTGGAGTATAATTGCTTTACAATGTTGTGTTAGTTTCTGCTGTATAACAAAGTGAATCAGCTATATGTATACATATAACCCCATATCCCCTCCCCCTTGCGTCTCCCTCCCACCCTCCCTATCCCACCCCTCTAGGTGGTCACAAAGCACCGAGCTGATCTCCCTGTGCTATGCGGCTGCTTCCCACTAGCTATCTGTTTTACATTTGGTAGTGTATATATTATATATGTCCATGCCACTCTCTCACTTTGTCATAGCTTACCCTTCCCCCTCCCCGTGTCCTCAAGTCCATTCTCTACTCATGAGGTCTTTGTAAAAAAAAAAAAATGATCCACACCCTCGAGCTTTTAAACTTTTATCAACTGTTGGACCTCGCCCTGGGTGACAGACGCGTGGGACGACGCCCACTGCTAATAGACCAACATCCCAGAGAGAGGGCCCCGGAAGGAGAACCATAGTACCTGGGACATTATCTAGTCCAGTGTTTCTTGAACTACTTCCTCTTCCTCCTCTTCTTCTTCCTCTTGTCCTGTTCCTCCTTCTTGTTCTACCCCCCCCCCCCCCACTCAGGTGCCTTTTAAGAAACTTGTTTCCCTAGTTGCCCTAACCCCACGGCATTTTATTATAATGGCACCGATATACTGTATGTATATCTGTTTATACACTGTGACGTTAGGGCCACAAACCATAATATCTAAGTTATTTTTGGTCCCCTAAGAATCACTTTCCATCTCACGGAAGGTGATGCTCTCTCTCTTGAGAATGCCCCCTCTGGCCTGAGACTTTTTGGCCATCCAGAACCAGCTTTGACTAGTGGGAGTGGCTTGGGGTGAGCTGGGGGTTAGCGCGTGGATAGAACAAGCGTGGTTGTCCGAGACTGGGAGCCTCATGCTTCTCGCTCAGTGTGAACGCCAGCAAGACTGGGCCATTCTCATCTTCCTCCAGCTTCCAACTTTCCACTTTCACAAATACTGGATGACTTATCTTTGGGCAAACATCTTGGTCTGCATTTACGATCATTTCCTTGCTTTGTCTTTTTCTGTAAAAGTGAAGTCGTGAGGTACAAAAGAACCAGAATGTTACAGCATCTTGAATACTGCTAGTCAATATCTGGGCGAATATACCCAGAGATGCGTCCATCTCTTATCTGCATCTCTGCCAGCATTGAGCAGTATTCTTTTTATAAGTATTTGCTCATTTGAAAGGCAAGATGCGAACTCAGTGTCGCTTGAATTAGCCATTTTATGATGACCAGCCAAGGAGAAGTTTTGGATCCTTTCGTCTTGCTGACAGGTGAGAGAGATACATTAATTTACTCTCAGTAGTCCACTGACTGCCCCACCCCACTTGGTGGCTTAATTTTCCCTTTCCTACTGACTTGTCATGCTTCCCCTGTCCTCTGGGAAGTTTTATCTACACTGGGATCTGTTCCTGGACTGTCTGTTCTGAATTATTGACGTCTTGATGATGACGTCTGCTTGGCTTTTGGAAATAGTTTCCAATGAAGGCTCTTGGAAGGCGATTGCACTCCAGGAGTGGATTGATGTGTCTGCACTTTGGTAAACATGTATGCGGACACCTGGACTGTCCTCCCTGCCTGAGGCCAAGATGTGGTGAACTCTTGGTGGAGACACCCTCCCGAGCCGTCCTGAGGGTGCAGAATGCCACACTAATGAGTCACTGAGGCTCAGACAATACCCTGAAGGTCTAATTTTGTCTAATTTGGCTCAAATTCACCTTTGGTCAGTGTCGGCTCTAGTATGAAAGATCCAATGCATGTTGAACTGAGCAAAGGAAAAACAAACAAGCAAGAGACATCATTCATTCTCTAAGTGCATACTGAGTGCCTACCATGGTGTCAGATATAAAGAAGACTGGGTCCCTGGCCTTGCAGAGCTCACAATCCAGGTGGGAGATAGGTGTGCAAATTAGTGGCTGAGATATAGGGTGATCTGTTCTAAATAGATGCACACTAAATTAGGAGAAGGGACAGAAGAAAGTGCCCAACTCCGTCTAGTGAGATGAGGAAGGGTCAGGAAAAATACAAAAAGAGAACACGATATTTAAGCTCCATTGTATAGACCAAGTTAGAGATCACCAGGTAGACAAATGGGGAAGGCCATCTGGATGGAGGGAACAGCATGTATAGACGTATGGAGCTCTGAAAGAGCATGGCATTTTGTGCAGAGGTGGGAAGCAAAGCGTGTCAAAAGGAATAGTGGGACTTGAATACCATCCTGAGATGGTTTCCTTATTTGTGGTCAAAGATGCCTTTGAAGTTTATAAAGCATGGTCAGATATGCTTTGGGGAACAAAGCACGGTCACGTATGCTTTGGGGAAGTAAACTCAACTGTCTGGAAGAGAGTGTGGAGGTGAGAGTATGAGGGCAAAAGCCATTTTACTAGTAACATTGTAATTATAACTAGGAACACTCATTCTTGGAAGCATTTTCCCACCACAGTCTTTTTGGAAATGGACTAGCAATTGGATTAATGAAAAAGGTAGAGCAGCCACAGGTATTTAAGAAGTGAAATCAGTAAGACTTGATGACTAAATTTATGTGTGATTGACAAGGATGAAGGAAGAGATAAGGACGAAGATGTGATTTCTCTCCTGTACAGCTGGGCAATTTGGGGTCCAGGTACAGCAGGTGTGAAGTTGTGGCCATTTAAGTGGGAGGTGTTGGTTGGGCATTTAGACACAAATACTGACAGATGATTAGGAATATGTGGTATTAGAGGTACTAACAGTTGCCAATTTCTCGTATTTCTTTTGGTACTTTAAGAATGAAGCCCAATTTTCAGAAATGCTTTCAGCTTTTCATTGATTGAGGTCATGCCATGGAGAAAAGCATGGAGATGTTTATTTCATTGGGCACAGTAGGTCAATTTCAGCTACTTTTCAACTCGTATCTATATCTTCTCCTTCCAGGGGATGGTCAGGTGGATTTTGATGAATTCATGACAATTCTTGGCCCCAAACTGGTGTCTTCAGAAGGTCGCGATGGTTTTCTTGGAAACACGATAGACAGCATATTCTGGCAGGTGAGTAAGAATTTTTTGAAAAATTAAGGTTGACGGTAAACATGTGTCTGGTACTAACATTTGACTGTGAATTCTTGAGCTTCTGTTCAGCACGTGAAGCTCCCTTCTGGGCTTGAGTGACATACATTCCTTGAACTGGACATCTCAGTTGAGATCCATACTAGGCCCCCTGAACAAAGAATCAAAACTATACTCATTTAAGGCTTGGAAGAGTGAAATATCTCCCTATTTTCCCTTATATCAAAAATAGTTTTACATTTTGGAGAAATGAGATTCCTCCACTTCTGATTCACAAAAGACTTTTTCCTGGGTACACTTAGAAAGGACATATTGGTATTACCTGAGCCCACTCTGTCCCTGGTTCCAGCAGATCCTTGCTGGGAGGATGGCATGGTTGCCTTGTGTGTTTGGATGCTAGCAGTACTCTTAATAGGACAGAATGGTTTTATCTAAAAATTTGCATTTGCTGCTTCTCAATTTGCTTCTATTTCTATCTTGTAAAATCTCTTAGGATATTCCAAATAATCCCTTCAAATTATTAATGTGCTATAAATCATTTCTCTATATTAGTTCTTTAGTGTTAAAATGTGACTATTATTTTGTGACTATGGAATTTGGGGAATGACTCATCAATAATTATTTTAAAAAATTAGGGACTCCCCTGGCGGTCCAGTGGTTGGGACTCCGTGTGTCCACTGCAGTGGGCGCGGGTTCAATCCCTGGTCAGGCAAGTGGGGTCACGCATGCTGCGCAGTGTAGCCAAAAAAAAGAAAAAAGAAAAAAAAATTGAGTTAATTTGTCAAATTAAATTGAATTATTGTTTAAACATGTAAAATACCATTCAAACACGGTGTGGTTTCTTTAATTTCTTGATGTGTTTTTTTCCTTAACCAAAGATACTTCTCTGTATCTCTAGATAAGGATTGCAGTTGCCATGTATCTCTAGTCTTATTCTGCTACGCATCTGGCATATAACCAACAAGTACTTAGTAAGAACTTGTTACTGGCCCTGTAGTCTAACAGTCACTATGGGTTTTACAAAAGATGCTTAAGACACAGTTCTGGCTATTTAAGAATTTGGTTGAGGAAACACAACTAAGAGAGAAAACAAAGAGTAATTAATTGGCTTGATGGTTATTAGACTGTAATCTCCTTGCAGCCAGGGACTTCATTGCTGTGGTGCCCTCAGCAGTTAGCCTCTGTACTCAGCAGACCCTCAATAACTTCTTTTAAAATAAAATGAATAGAAGTTCAAGAAAGGAGACACATGTGGTCTTGAGAGGTCAGATCAGCCTTCAGGAAATGGGGGTACTTGCTTCGGACCTTGAAATAGGTGGGGGATTATGTGAGAAAAGAAAGAGAAGAGAGCATCCCCAGCCTGTCACAATGAGACTTTGAAAAAGGTAGAGGCAATGAGCTCAGGAAAGTCATTGACCATGAGGAAGATACGGTTGAAAGGGAAAGAGCTCAGGACCCACTGGCAGGGTGGATTTAGAGCCTGAGGAAAGAAGGGTTGAGATGACTGACTCCAAGTTTCCCAAGTGGCTACTACTTCCAGGAATACGATCGTGGAGAAAAGACGTCTTTGTGGAGTTGAATTCTAAATTGGACACGTTGAGGGTCAGTCACCAAGCAAAGTCCATGCACAGCTGAAATCAAGGATGGATCATGGGCGAGAGGCCAGGGCTGGGAACCCAGATTTGGGATTCATCAGAGCTAGTGGGTGAAATTATAGTCAAGGATGAGCTCAGCAAGGGAAGTCGTATACCTGAAGATGACCAGAGAGACAGGACCTGGTCCTGGAGGATATCCAGGGCAGGGGAGAGTGAGATATGGCGTCTGACCTCCACACTGCTGATACCCATCAGGAGAACATCATCTCCCTGTGGTTATGATCAGCCCTGACTCTCCCTAGAGAGGGACCTCCATGACCCTACTTGCCACATGATCAGAATATTTTAGCACTCAGGTAACCTTTCGTGTGGAAAGATAGACGGGTAGACTCCCCTGGCCAAAATCAAAAGTGAGCACATAGTGGGACTTCCCTGGGGATCCAGTGGTTAAGACTGAGTGCTTCCAATACAGGGGGTACAGGTTCGATCCCTGGTCAGGGAACTAAAATCCCGCATGCTGCACAGTGCAGCAAAAAAAAAAAAAAAAAAAAAAAAGTGAGCGTATAGTTAACAAGACGGAGAAACATTATTTCCCACCTGGCATCTTGCAGCCCATACAGATGTACTCTGTTTAAGCATCTGGGAGTTGCTTCTCTTCTCGGTTTCTCTTCTTCCCCGAGCTCCTATATTGCCCCCTCTGAATGCTTTCTACCCTTTGCCTCTGCCTTCAGGGCCCACTCTAGCCTAGAAGGATGCTGCAAGCCCTTCCAGGCTCTAAGCATTCTCCCTGGCCCCGATCCTGAAGGGGAAGGAGCTGCACGTACTTAATTATACCTTAAGTGGAGGCCTCTCATCTGCCAGATTCTTCCCAGTAGAGCATCTACAAGAGGAAATATTTCTTTTATACTCTATTGATTGCCTCTTGCATAATTGGGACATGCTACTATGCTCATGAAGTCTCTGTGTTTTTGCCTTACCAAAGACCCTCCCCCTCACCCAGGGTGATAAATGGGATGGGAAAAAGAGAATAAAAGGGGAAAATTCAATTCTGAAATATCTAAATGAATGTGGGACCGCGTGGACTGGTGGCTGTGACTGTCTCTCCTGCTGGCGCTCACCCAGCTCAGACTTTAACGACCGGCAAAGGAGAAAGACCATCAACCCACTCTTGCTAGTCAGCCTCCTCTGCTGCCTGCCCTGCTGCCTGCCCCCCGTCTCCCATTCAGTGACAGTGTGAGAAAACTGTCCTCAGAGCACGCAGAGCATCTGGTCCTTCCTGGAAATAAAAGCTCATATTCCCAGCACTTGAGTGATTTTTCAGGTTTAAAAGAAAGCTCCGTGTGTGCACAGGTGTATATGTGTGCACGTGCATCTGTGTACACGTGAGTGTTTACTTTGCTGCTGTGGTTGCAGATGGTCTAGGAGAGGAGCAGCAGAAAGGCAGCTTTCTGCCTCTGAATTACCAGGCAGGAGATTTTGATATCAGGAGTTACTGATATTCTAGAAAGGAGAACACCATCCATTTGAGACACTGACAAGGCTTCCTGAGAGGGACAAAATCAGTTTCCTGTGGAAACAGACACGGTGGTACACTTGGAAGGCCATATTAGTGATCTATTGCTGCATATAATCTATTACACCAAAAGCTAGTGACATAAAACAGTAAGCATTTACTATCTCACTGTTTCTGTGGGTCAGGAATTCAGTAGCAGCTTAGCTGGGTGGTTCTGGCTCAGGGTCTCTGATGAGATTGCAGTCAAAATGCTGGCTGGGGCTGTGATCATCTGAAGGCTTGACTGGGGCTGGAGAATGTGTTCTCAGGTGCTCGCTCATGCGGCTGGCAAGATGATGCTGGCTGTTGGCAGGAGGCCTCAGGTCCTTGCCACACGGACCTCTCCCTGGTGCTGCTTGAGTGTCCTCGTGACATGGCAGCTGGCTTCCAGAAAAACAGATGATCCAAGAGAGTACAAGGCCGAAGCTGTCATGTCTTTTATGACCTAGCACTGGAAGTCAAACTCCATCATTTCTGCAACATCCTATTGGTTACACAGGTCATCCTCATTCGGTGGGGAGAGGACTACCTCCCGGTGATTACCCGGAGGCAGGGGTCATTGGGGACCACCTTGGAGACTGGCTACCACAAAGGGGGATGAAATCAGCCTTAGGACTTGGTATATGTTAATGGTAGAGAGGAGGGGAGGGAGGGGCTGAGGGGGGCCAGGCTCGGGATGGGCGGGGAGGGCTTTCATGCTCATTGCTTCAGGTCCATTGCAATCGCAGAGGAGCAGGGTCCTCAAAGTCACTTTGTTCCATCAGTCACTTGCACCACACACCATGAGGCCACTTGTGCCCGAGAATGTGTCTTTAATGCAACAAATGCTCCCGGGTGGCGGAGCATCTGCATCTCAGGTTCACCTGAGACCCCACAGCAGCCCTTCATCTCTTCTCCTCCTTGACCTCCAGTGCTGTGTTAGCTGGGTTCCACCACGAGCTTGCAGACAGCACACGATGGCAAAGGAAATGACAAGCATCACGGGAGATCTTGCAGCTCTACTGATCTATCCTAGTCCAGCCAACACTTCCATTAAACTCTTCTCCCTCTGAAGAGAGAGAGAGATGAGTCCTTCCCTTAGCTAGGAGAGGAGCCAGTGGCGTCGGCTTCTTGACTCACATTTTTATCTTATTCACAATCCAACTTCATTCATTAAGACTTGACTCAGAGTTTCTGAATTAAGAAATGAAACGTTAATATCTAAGCAAATGGATCTGTTCACTGGATGGTGCTGAATGTGTGGGAATGGATCTGGGGCTGGAGATAGAGAACTAAGAAACTCACAGGGCTGCCTGGTCTTTGTGCTTCAGAGTACCCTTCGCTTGCCCATATGCAAGCAGGTCGTTATCATAGCTAGTTTATCTCACAGCTGTGTGCAATGTCCAAGACACTGAAAGTTATACCAACATAAAAGTGCCTGGGTCCATCCACCTCACTACAAATAACTCAATTTCGTTTCTTTTTATGGCTGAGTGAGGTGGATGGACCTAGAGTCTCATACAGAGTGAAGTAAGTCAGAAAGAGAAAAAACAAATACCGTATGCTAACACATATATATGGAATCTAAGAAAAGAAAATGGTCATGAAGAACCTAGGGGTAAGACGGGAATGGAGACGCAGACCTACTAGAGAATGGACTTGAGGATGTGGGGAGGGGGAAGGGTAAGCTGTGACAAAGTGAGAGAGTGGCATGGACATATATACACTACCAAACGTAAAATAGACAGCTAGTGGGAAGCAGCAGCATAGCACAGGGAGATCAGCTCGGTGTTTTGTGACCACCTAGAGGGGTGGGATAGGGAGGGTGGGAGGGAGGGAGACGCAAGAGGGAAGAGATATGGGAACATGTATATATGTATAACTGATTCACTTTGTTATAAAGCAGAAACTAACACACCACTGTAAAGCAATTATACTTCAATACAGATGTTAAAAAAAAAAAAAAAAGGGCCTGGGGCACCCGTCCCCAGATTTGGTCCAGATCAAGGCCTGCTTGCCACCCTGACTTCACCCACAGGCCTGCTCAGCATCCTTTCCAGCTGTCCATTCCTCCCCCGCTGGTGGGATAAGACACAGCTGGGGAAAGACAATATCTGCAGCTGCTCCTCAGGTACCTCTCCATGCTTGGCTGCTGTCCCTCCATCCCAAATTCTTACTCTGGCCTCATGTCTTTTCTGGTTTCCATTTCTGGTTTGGTCCTAGACTCTTGATCTTGGTTCCATTCTCTGACCCAGAGGCCAATCCTCCCCAGCCCAGGTCCCAGGCTTTAGCTTGGGACATTTCATGTGCAGGTTCCAGGGCCATGGCCGAGATGGACAGGGAGCTCGGTTTAAAATTCTTGACTCGGGACTTCCCTGGCGGTCCAGTAGTTAAGACTTCACCTTCCAATGCAGGGGGTGCAGGTTCGATCCCTGGTTGGGGAGCTAAAATCCCACATGCCTCAGGGCCAAAAAAAACCAAAACATAAAACAGAAGCAATATTGTAACAGATTCAATAAAGACTTTTAAAAAATGGTCCATATCACAAAAAAATCTGTAAAATTCTTGACTCAGTTCAGAATACTTGACACTCCATGTTCGCAACACAGGAAAGAAACATTACACAAAGCTCCAAGTACAGTATGATCCCAAATCTGTTCTGCATAAAAGAACTGGAAAGAAATATATCAAAACATTGACAGTGATGTCTCATGTGATAGGATGATGAGTGATCACATCCTTCTGTATTTTTCAAAAGCTTGACAATAGGCATGCATTAGTTCTATAATCAGAAAAAGAAAATTAAAGGGAAGAAAATATAGTCCCCCAGCTAGTCAAATATTTATTAAATACCTACAGTGTTTTCATCTGTTAAACTGTAGATTACCTGTCCCATGAGGTTGACTGTGGATAAAATTTGCAGGGAAAGCAAATGAAACAGAAGAAATCATATTCATTCATATGAGGTATTTGTTGCATGGGGCTGAGACCTAGAAAATTCCAGGACTTTTGACTTTTGTTCTTTGAAGGATAACTTGCATTCTAGCAGGCAGAGTCTCTCCTCACATCCAGTCTGGCACCAACAGGATAGTTTTTCCCCAGTATTTTGTCAACGTGCCACTCTGTCAGAGTTTGCTGTTTTTAATCATCTCATAGAAGCTAACTAGCTTTCAGCAGCCATGCCCATCACATGGCCCATCACAAGGCCTGTTAGACTGACAGCCAACATTTGAATCCCCAAAGCGATTTTACTGCTTGTGAAATATGGAGCGTGAAAAACATTAGTGTCCCAAAGTGGGTCTCAAAGTGTGGTTCCTGAACAGCCGTCAGCATCACCTGGGACTCATTAGAAATGCAAATTCCTGGACCCCACCCCGGAAACACTGAACCGGAAACTCCAGGGTGGGGCCGGCTTCCGGGAGTTCAATACGCCCTCCAGGTGACTCTGATGCTTCCTCAAGTCTGAGAGCCGCTGAGACTTCAGTGATCCTGGCATACGGGGCAGGCATCTGGTCAGACTTACTATTCAGACCTTGGTAATTCGGGCTTTTCTTTCATTTATCTATATTCGTAAGCGTCATTGGTCTTTAGTCTATATAACAGTATATGTTTCAACTGTTTTTAAGAGGCGGAGGGGGCTTCCCTGGTGGCGCAGTGGTTGAGAGTCCGCCTGCCGATGCAGGGGGCACGGGTTCGTGCCCCGGTCCGGGAAGATCCCACGTGCCGCGGAGCGGCTGGGCCCGTGAGCCATGGCCGCTGAGCCTGCGCGTCCGGAGCCTGTGCTCCGCAACGGGAGAGGCCACAACGGTGAGAGGCCCGCATACGGGAAAAAAAAAAAAAAAAAGATGGAGGAATTACATGTCAACATATAACTAATTTTCTAAGCATTAAAGCAATGGAAGAATCATAAATAAAAACTGTTAAACTATTAAGTTGAAAGAGTATTTCAAAAAGTAATAGGAAAAATACAGCAATTAATAGGCTAAGGTATATGTGAAGAGCATTTCTAAGAAATATGAAAACCTCTAGATATGACAGTAGAAAAATGGGATAAGGAATAACAGACAACTGATACTTTAAACAAACATATTAAAACAATTTTCAACCTCACTAGAAATCTAAGGAATATAAACTAAAATAGTAATTGGATAACAGTTTTCACCTATCAGGTTGGAAAAGAATAAAACATGATAATAGTACTGTCAAGAATAAGATAAAATGGGCAAACAAACTTACTACTAGTAGAAATGTACATGGTAAAACTTTTCTGAAAACTATTTGGTGATACTTAGCTACAACTTTTCCAATGTTAAACCCTATATTTAAAAATAATTCTACATCTTAGACTCTGCATATGAAATTAGTCAGAGATGTAGAAAAATGCACTTACAAAGATGGAATATTGTACAATTATTTAAAATAATATTTTCACTTTACAGTCGAGAGATTTAATTTATAGTATAATTACATTGCTGTTCTACATCTATTATATATCCATGTATATTCATACAGAGACAAAAACTGGGGAAAATGTAATAATTCTTTTTAACATCTTTACTGGAGAATAATTGCTTTACGTTGTTGTATTAGTTTTTGCTGTATAACAAAGTGAATCAGCTATACATATTCATATATCCCCATATCTCTTCCCTCTTACAGCTCCCTCCCACCCTCCCTATCCCACCCCTCTAGGTGGTCACAAAGCACCCCGCTGATCTCCCTGTGCTATGCAGCTGCTTCCCACTAGCTAGCTATTTGACATTTGGTAGTATATATACATCAAAGCCACTCTCTCACTTTGTCCCAGCTTACCCCTCCCTCTCCCTGTGTCCTCAAGTCTGTTCTCTATGTCTGCATCTTTATTCCTGTCCTGCCCCTAGGTCCTTCAGAACCATTTTTTTTTTTTTTTTAGATTCCATATATATGTGTTAGCATACAGTATTTGTTTTTCTCTTTCTGACTTACTTCACTCTGTATGACAGACTCTAGGTCCATCCACCTCACTACAAATAACTCAGTTTCATTTCTTTTTATGGGTGAGTAATATTCCATTGTATATATGTGCCACATCTTCTTTATCCATTCATCTGTCGATGGACACTTAGGTTGCTTCCATGTCCTGGCTACTGTAAATAATGCTGCAATGAACACTGTGGTACATGACTCTTTTTGAATTATGGTTTTCTCAGGGTATATGCCCAGTAGTGGGATTGCTGGGTCATAGGGTAGTTCTGTTTTTAGTTTTTTAAGGAACCTCCATACTGTTCTCCATAGTGGCTGTATCAATTTACATTCCCACCAACAGTGCAAGAGGGTTCCCTTTTCTCCGCACCCTCTCCAACATTTGTTGTTTGTAGATTTTTTTGATGATGGCCATTCTGACTGGTGTGAGGTGATACCTCATTGTAGTTTTGATTTGCATTTCTCTAATGATTAGTGATGTTGAACATCCTTTCATGTGTTTGTTGGCAATCTGTATATCTTCTTTGGAGAAATGTCTATTTAGGTCTTCTGCCCATTTTTGGATTGGTTTGTTTTATTGATATTGAGCTGCATGAGCTGCTTGTATACTTTGTAGATTAATCCTTTGTCAGTTGCTTCGTTTGCAAATATTTTCTCCCATTTTGAGGGTTGTCTATTCGTCTTGTTTATGGTTTCCTTTGCTGTGCAAAAGCTTTTAAGTTTCATTAGGTCCCATTTGTTTATTTTTGTTTTTATTTCCATTTCTCTAGGAGGTGGGTCAGAAAGGATCTTGCTGTGATTTATGTCATGGAGTGTTCTGCCTTTGTTTCCTCTAAGAGCTTTATAGTGTCTGGCCTTACATTTAGGTCTTTAATCCATTTTGAGTTTATTTTTGTGTATGATGTTAGGAAGTATTCTAATTTCATTCTTTTACATGTAGCTGTCCAGTGGGAAAATGTAAGAATTCTGATGCCTCTGATTATTATTGGAATAAAGGTGAATGTAAATTTTCTTTGTCCTTGTATGTATTTTCCAAAATTTCTGCAATTAGGCCAAAGGATCTATTCTGTTATTATTCATCAAAGTTAACGAAATCTCAAATTAACAAAATCACATTGTAAAACAACTGTTTTCAGTGGCAAAAAAGGTGATCGGATTTTCTAATACACTTGCCCCGCTGTTAAGGTAAATAAAGCACAAACTTTACATGAGAGTACACAAGCATCTAGTCAAAATGGCAACTGCCAGCAGCCAGGAGGAAAGGAATTCAGGCCGAAGCCTCTGAGAGGCAGCCACCACCCAAAGCAGCTAGGTGGCCCCTTGGTGTAGAAGCCACAGGACGCCCGAGGCCAGCTGCAGCCTCCCACTGTATCAGTTACCTTATATCCATTTAGTATGCCGAAAACTTAGCCTTTAGAAGAATGTCTGAATTGATTTCATAATCAGAAAAAAAAATTGAAAGTAATTTAAAATATCATTTCTAAATAATTTCATGATGAGTCTGTGGCTGGTTTGGGTTGACAAGTTACCTCAGCCGAAAAGAGGAAAAAGGCACCCGTCATATTATCAGGAAAGTCCTGGCACCAGTAACTTAATTCTGTGTCCAATGAAATCTTCCCAAGTTTTATGTAAAGTTATTTTCTTTTATTCAATCTACTTACCCTTAAGGATCTAACACATAGGGTTTATATGTAATATGTATATACTGTAGACCTCAGAAAAGCATAAATTTTCATTAAAAGATACCTAAATGGGGACTGATTCTATCAATGGTAGAATCTTGCAGTCAAGTTCAGAGGGAGCACAGAAAGGAACAAGGCAGGCATAGCCGGTGGGGACCTCTTGCGGTCAGGCAGATGATTCCTCTAAAACCCACAAGTGGTACCCAAAGGCAGGCTTCTGAAGGGGACAAGGGTCTCCTCTGCTTCAGGGGTGGTGTCCTGGTGGCACGTTTTTAAAAAACCTATTTTCTTGAGTTGTGATTGACATATAAAAAGCTGTACGTATTTAATGTACACAACTCAGAGTTTGGGGATAACTATACACCTGTGAAACCATCACTACCATCAAGGCCTTAGACATATCCATTTCCCCCTGAAGATTTCTCTTACCTGATTATTATTGTTGTTATTTGTGTGTGGTAAGAACCCTTAACATAAGATCTACCCTCTCAGCAAATTTTAAGTATACAATATTGTTAGCTATAGGCGCTATGCCGTATAATAGATCTCCCGAACTTTTCTTATGTTGACCTGAAATAAACAGACTGCCAGATATTTCTCCAGCAAAGGTGGGTTTATTTGGGATCAGGATCAGCAGAGAATTGTAATTCAGGGTCTGCAACCATGGTGAGCCCCGTGCAAATCCCCCCATGGCAAGGGAAGGAGACACTTTTATAGAGAGGAAAAGGAAGTTGGCAGGGCTATAATTAACAAAGGGTCCAGGGCTTTTCTTGCCCGGAAACGAGTCTTCTTGGGCTCTGCTATCATCACAGTGCATGAGAGCTCCCCCGTCTGGTCTCCCAGCTCTACTTAATTGAGGTTTCTGTTTACTTTTTACAACCGAAACTTTGTACCCTTTGACCATCACCTCTCCACCTCTATTCCCAGCCCCTGGCAACCACCATACCACTGCCTGCTTCGACGAGTTTGACGAATTTAGATTCTACACATCAGTGATATCATACAGTATTTGCCAGACACACCTTCTGACCGTGGCATCAATGATCTTGATGCCACAGGACTGAGTTTCTGAGGTTCACAGATGCACCAGGGTGGCAGGGAGAAGTGACCACAGTAACTTCCATCTGGTCCAAGGTCCTGGCCCTCCCTCGGCTGTGCACTGAGCTGTAGACCTCATGCTTGCTTGTTGCAGTACCGCTGTCTTTTTTTTTTCTATTTTTACTATTGCAAATAGGATTTTTTCATTGCATGTTTCTAACCACTGTCTGCCAGTATAGTGGAAAGCAGTTTTGGGGATTCTGGCTTTTATCTTCCTTCCCTACTGAGTTCACTCATGAGAGAATTAGCAATTTCTCATTACAGAATTAGAGATTTTCTTAGGTTCTCTATGTCTGCTGTGACTTTGTCCACAAATTGCAGTGATTTTGTTTCCTCCTTTCTGGCAGTGTCTATCTTAGTTCCATTTGTATTGACTGAAACCTGTTTATTAGTAATACACAAGAAGGGTGAAATGTGATATTAGGAAATTGACATCTTACTTACCAATAGTTTTTAAAATTGTGAATATATGATAGCTTTTACCAAATGTCCTTTTCATCTCTAATAAGAGGATCATGTGATTATTCTTGTTTTCACTTACCTATATGATTTAATGATTACTAAATTCCCTAGTTTACATTCCTAGGATTTACATTTGCTGTTATGGCAGGTCATTTTCTTAATATAATTTAAATTTCTAGTGTAATTTAAAACTTTGATTTGCCATCAATTTTGATTTTTTTCATCTGTATTCATAAATAAAAGGAGCCTGTAGTTTGCACAGAACTATAAGTGTCATTGTCAGGTTTTGAAACGTAGTTATTCTAGCATGATAAAATTAATTTGTCAACTTTCTTTTTTGGTGATCTACAATAAATTCCACAGTATGGAATTTATTTATGACCTTAAATTTGAACAGGTTAGTTCATAAAACTGCCTTGATGTAGTGGTAGGGTTTTCGGTTTTGGTTTGGGGATTTTTTTTTTTGAGGTATTTCTTAATGATAAGTTTTAATTATTCGTTACTCTACTTTGAAATTTTATATTATCTTCAGGAAGTTTCCAATTTCTCAAAATTACTTAATTTATTAGCATTTACTTGTATATAGTATTGTTTAAAATTTTCTTTGCAAGTACTATTTTACCATCATTATAGCCTCTCTTAATTGTAATTTTTCTTTTTCTCATTTTTTATTAATCTGATTTGCCAGAAATTTGTCTATTTTATTGATTTTTTGGAAAAAAATGTACTCTTCAACTTAATTAACAATTCTCTTTTTTTTTTCCTGTTTCCTATTCTGGTATTTTCAACTTTGATCACTTCCTTTTCCCTATTTTCTTGTTGTTATTATTTATAAACTTCTGCATTAAATGACTGTTTCACCTAGTTTTGTCTTTTTTTATTTATGAAAGAATTTAGATGTGAATTTTCCTCTTAGTATAGCTTTATCACCATCCTGAGATTTTGATATGTAGTGTCTACCATTTACTCTATGGTCTGTAATTATAATTAATATCTTTCTTCACTCAATATTTATTTGGGATAATATTACTTCATACTATGTTTAAACATTTGTTATTAATTTATCATTTTATTGCACTGTAGTCTTAGAAGATCACTTATGTCATCGCTTCTTCATGCTGTCTACTGTGTTCATTTACTGCATCTCAGTATGTGTTCAGTTTCTGCAAAGGAAACATGTCAACTGAATACACTGCTTTCACAGTTTGTAGGAAATAGAACTATTGATATATGCCCCCTTTCCAGTAATAATTAAAATCTTGAATGTCCTGGTTTATTTTATATCTATTCAATCTGTCTTAGATTGATAGTATTAAGGTCTATCTCAATTCTGTTTCTGTCATTTTCTGTGTGTGTGTGTGTGTGTGTGTGTGTGTGTTATTGAAAGCCTCTATGGGCCAGCGTGGATATAGTGGTGAACAAGAGACAAGTCTCTTGTTCTCATGGAATTTATATGCTAATGTAGAGGGTAGGGGAGAGATAGACGTTAAAGCAATAGATAATAATAAATAAGATAAACTCAGATAATATTAAGTCCTTTGAAGTACATAAAATAGGATGATATAATCGAGGGCAGTCAGGGTAGGTGTACTACACAGCTTTAAACAGAGTGTGAAGAGAAGACTGCTCTGAGGAGGTGATGTTTGAACTTACCCCTAAATCGTGAGGAAGGTCCAGCTGTGCAAGCTGTGGGGGAAGTGCTCACCACCGGGAGGCAACAGCAAATTCTAGGGCCCTGAGGAGGGAGAAGCTTGACTCCAGGCTGGTGGGCAAGTGGTTGGAGATGAGGTTGGAGATGCTGGGGTAGAGATCAGCTCTTGTGGGACACCATGGGCTCTGCGTTGGGATCTAGGTTCAGCAGAATGTGATTGAGACCAATCTAACAGTGGTACAAACAGAACAGAAGCAGATATAAATCACTCTCACCAAGTTCTCTGCTGCCATCTGGTTCACTGTTCTGAAATCCTAGTGTTGCCCTATCCATGTGGTTTACATCCACATCTGCATTCCACCCATCAGAAAGCCAAGGAAGGGAAAGGGAGCACAAGTATTTGAAGAAGTTGCACCCAGCACTTCTACTTATGTCCCCTTGGCCAGAAGTTAGTCACGTGTTTGACCAGAAGTTGGTTATGTTGGCACACCCAGCAGCAAGGCATGTTGGGAAATGTAGTCTTTCTTTTGGACAGCCATGTTCCCAGATTCTTAAATTGAGGGTTTTGTTGCTATTAATAGAGAATTGACAGGGGAGAACGCTGTGTCAGGTCCCATCAAGACAAGGAGTTTGGATGTGATTTTATGTAGAAGCAGTACTGCTTGGAGTATGTTAAGCAATTGAGTGGTATATTTTAATTTACATGCAAAAAACATCACTACTGCTGTGTGGAAGGAATATAGGAGGGAAGAATGGGGCTGGGGGCTCAGGAAGTTATTTCAAAAGTCGGAGAGACATGCTGATGGCTTACACTAGGGTGGGAGCATCTGGGTAGTGAGAAGGGGGCAGGTACAGGCTTCATGTATTTTGAGTGTCTGGTTTTTTGGTGGGTCCACATTTAAGATCATATGTACTCTTACTGATCCTCTTGGTGGCTTGATCCTTTTACTATTATGTACTGTCCTCTTTGCCTCTAGTACTTTTCTTGCTCTTAAGTCTACTCTACTGGATATTAATACAGCCACTCCTGCTTCTTAAAATTAATATTTGTATGGTATACCTTTTTCTATCCTATGTTGTTGAATTTGTAGTAAGTTTCTTGTAAACAGCATACAGTTGGGCTGTGTTTTTTATCTATTCTGTCAGCCTGTGGTTTTTTTTTTTTTTTTTTTTGCGGTATGCGGGCCTCTCACTGTTGTGGCCTCTCCCGTTGCGGAGCACAGGCTCTGGACGCGCAGGCTCAGTGGCCATGGCTCACGGGCCCAGCCGCTCCACGGCACGTGGGATCTTCCCAGACCGGGGCACGAACCCGTGTCCCCTGCATCAGCAGGCAGAGTCTCAAACACTGCACCACCAGGGAAGCCCTCTATTTAATTTTTGAAGTGTGTAAGTCTGCCCTTTTATTATTTGTTTTGTGTTTGTTTCCTCTTGGTTCTTGTTTTTCTTGTCGTATCTTCCTGCAGGTTACTTGAACATTTTCAAGAATCCCATCTTGATTTAGTTATAGTATTTTTGAATGTATCTCTTTGTATTGTTTTCATAGTGGTTGCTCTGGATATTACAGTATACATATGTGTCCTCACAATCTACTTGTATCAATATTTTGCCTCTTTGAGTGGAGTGTGAAAACGGCACTTGCATTTAGGTTCTTTTGCCTTCCCACTTTTAAATATCATTGCCTTGAGTGTCAGATGGTATTATAATTTTTGACCCAATCATTAAATATTATTTATAAAACTCATGAGGAAAAGAATAGTCTATTGTATAAACCCAGAATATTTTTCTTCTTTCTGTTATTCCATCTTCCTTCTTGATTCTCCAAGATTCTTTATTTCATCATTTCTTTTTTAGTCTGTTTTTGAGGATAAATTTGATAATGACAAATTCTTTTAGCTTTTCTTCATCGGAGAATGTCTTGATTTCCCCTCATTCCTGAAGGATAATTTTGCCAGTTATATACTGCAGATGATAGTTTTTTGTTTTTTTTTCTTTCTCAGAACTTGAAAAATGTTATGCCACTTCCTTCTGGTCGCCATGATTTCAGAGGAGCAATCTGTTGTGTTTGTAGGTAATGCATCATTTCTCTCTGGCTGCTTTCCAAAATTTTTCTGAGTTTTTAATTTTTCAAAGTTTAATTATGAAATGTCTTAGAATGGATTTATTTGGGGTTCATCCAGTTTGAGGTATGATCAACTTCTTGAATTTGTAGAGTTGTGTTTTTCACCAAATTTGGAAAATTTTAGCCACTTCTTTGAACACTCTTTGCCTACCACTCTATGATCCCTCTCCCTGGACTCAGATGAGTGTTGGGACTTTTTATTGTCCCACAGGTCCCTGAGGTTGTTATTTTTTACTATCTTTTTTTTTTTTTTTTTTTTTTGTGGTACGCGGGCCTCTCACTATTGTGGCCTCTCCTGTTGCGGAGCGCAGGCTCCGGGCGCACAGGCTCAGCGGCCATGGCTCACGGGCCCAGCCGCTCCGCGGCATGTGGGATCCTCCTGGACTGGGGCACGAACCCGTGTCCTCTGCATCGGCAGGTGGACTCTCAGCCACTGCGCCACCAGGGAAGCCCAGGTTTGTTATTTTTTTCATTTAGTCTATTTTCTTGCTTTTGTTCATATTGAGTGAACTCTATTGATCTATCCTCAAGTTCAGTGATTCTAACCTCTGTCCTCTCTACTCTGCTATCCTGTCCAGCAACTTGTTTTATTTCTGCAGTTGTATTTTTCAGTTCTGGAATTTTCATTTGGTTCTTTTTTATAACTTCTATTCCCTTGTTGAGATTTTTTCATTTTTCATTTGTTTCGAGAGCTCGTGATTGATTGTTGGATTTTTATGATGCTTGCTTTAAAATCCTTGTCAGGTAATTTCAACATCTGATTCATCTCAGTGTTCACGTGCATTGAATGTCTTTTCTCATTCAAATTGTGATTTTCTTGGTCCTGGGTGTGATGGGAGGTTTCTATTATAACCTGGACATTTTTCCTAATATGTGAATGGATTCTGGATTCTATTTAAATCTTTAATTTTAGTAGGCAGTCACCCTCTTTAGGATTAACATTCAGGTCCTGTCTTACTTTTGTTGTGCCATGGTTCCAATGACAGCTTCATTTCAGAGCCTTTGTGGTGATATTTTGGTCTCCTTAGTTTATCTGGTGCAGCAGGGGCTCCCATTAGCCCCTCCTCATGCTTCTCAAGGGGTGGAAAGGATTTCCTTAGGCCAGGATGACAGGTGTGTTTCCTTGGGGGAAGAGACCCTCAGGCAAGAAAGGAGTGGTTTCCTTAGCCAAGTGTGTCTTGTGGTGGGATTCTCCTCTGCCTCTGGGGAACAAACAGTGCTTCCCAGGCCTTGTTGAGATCCCATGTGCTTGTTGAGATACATTGGATCCAGTGGATCCACAATGAGATCCATTTTGCTGTTGCCCCTAGTCTCTGGGCAGGGGTGGAGAGTTTCCATCCCATGGAGACAGAGGTTTCTTGGGTCCGGCCATTTGTTTGGGTGAAGGTCCTTTTAGCTGTGGCTACCTTGTTAATCCCTATGGGTGAGGGGAATTTCAAGCCTGCTAGGGAAGGAAAGCACTTCCCTTGGCTGTTTATTGTTAGTGAGGCTCCCAATAGATCCCCATGGCCCTCTGTGGGCTTGCCTGATGTGAGCTAAGGGAGTCCCAGGCTGTCTGGGGGAGGACTGAGCCTACCTTCTGTTGCTAGGTTCAGGGACAGGAAGTGTCAGATATAGATTGCTTTCTTCTATTGGGTGGGAGAATGCAAAACGTCCTGCCACCATGTTGTTCCTCCAGTGCTGGGCCCCAAACTGGCTCACCTTCCTCTTAGCATCTTTGGGAGTTCTCCTTTGGTTATCTCTTACATTATTTACACAGGCTATAGTTGTAGTTGGCAGGGAGAAGCATGGAGAAATGGGTCTATACCATGTTGCTTGGGCTAAAAGTCCAGTTATTACTAATCAGTTCCTTTAATCATTAAATACTCTTTTTCCAGAATATTTTTGGTCTTGGTGTTTAGTTTTGTCACCACGTTTACAACAGTTAATTTTGCTTATCTCTAAGCAGTTTTTATTTACACTGCCATTACTTTATGCTTTAAAACTCTTATATTTGAATTGTTAATTATAATTCATCTCTCAGTTGACTGGAGAACTTTTATTTGTCTGTAATTTTTCATAGTGGGGATCAGAAGATTACTTAAGAGGTGTTTTTCAAGCCCTTTGCAGACTTAAAAATATCCTTCTCTTAACTTTGCTCATGAAGGAAAAATGGTTGAATATAGAGTTCTTGGGTCATAAAATGTTCACCTCAATATCCTATAATCATTTTTCATAGTATTTTACATAGACCTCTGCTTTTCCAGAAGCTTCCTAGAAGGAAAATGCAAGTTCCTTGGTCAAATAAATTATAGAAATGCTTCCTATTTCAAGCAGTTCACCTCTTGGAGATTCATAATGTCCATTAGTTTAGTGAAAACTCTGATACTGCCTTCATTTGAGAACTGATTTAATTTTGCTTAGCCTATTGCTGCAATGATGATGGTGGACTCCCTTTTAAAAAAAAATTTATTTATTTATTTATTTATTTATGGCTGTGTTGGGTCTTCATTTCTGTGAGAGGGCTTTCTCCAGTTGCGGCGGGCGGGGGCCACTCTTCATCTCGGTGCACGGGCCTCTCACTGTCATGGCCTCTCGTTGCAGAGCACAGCTCCAGACGCGCAGGCTCAGTAGTTATGGCTCACGGGCCAGTTGCTCCCGCGGCATGTGGGATCCTCCCAGACCAGGGCTCGAACCCGTGCCCCCTGCATTAGCAGGTGGATTCTCAAACACTGTGCCACCAGGGAAGCCCTGGACTCCCTTTTTGTGCTTTTCCTATTAATACTTATATGCTTAATACTTTGTTATAAGTAAGAGGAAACCTAACCCTAGATTAAATGGTAGACATAGCTCTAATTTAGTAAGAAGTCTGGAGTGGGCTGTTGGGGTGGAGTGCAGGCTCAGTGATGTCATCCCAGGCCCCTGTTGAAAGCTCATCTTCATTCATGTTGCCTTCTGGATGCAAGACAGCTGCTAAAGCTTTGGACACCAGAACTGTATTAGGAATGGGATGGAGGTGGCAGAAAAAGGTCTTTTTCTGAGAATGGTTCTCTTTCTTAAAAACAAAGGGAAGGCTTTCTCAGAAGGCTCCCAGCAGGTTTTCCCTTTAAATCTCATCAGCCAAACAGAATCACATGCCTACTGCTAGCTGCAAGGGAGGCTGAGAAGATGGCTACCTGGCAGAGAAGAATGTGATAGCTTAGATCTGTTATGATCCACCCTTGGGGTTCGACTCATTGTTCTGAATCAAATCAGGTTTCTTTAAGAAAGGAAGATGGCAGGTAATTGGCTGCTGGGTACAGCACAAATGGTGCCCACCACAACCTTCCTCTAAGTAAAATGGCGGGCAGAGTGCATCACTGGAAATACTTTTAGGTATCTGTCCACTGAGTTTTGTACTCTGTAGGGAAGAAGTTGGAGGATGTCTTGATTATATCCCTCATAGAGAACCTGTTTTGTTTTGCCTGATGCTTATAACTTTTCTTATTTATTTATTTAAAACCATGTTGGGTAGAATGAGTCTTTTTTATTACTTTGCCTGGATCTCAGACAGCTCTTCTGATATGTGAACTCAGGCCTTTCTTCCACCCGGGACAGTTTTCTATTATTATCTATTAAATTATTGGTGCTTCTCTTATTGTTTTGTTTTCCTCCTGTGCGACAGATAAAATTCTTAAGTTGAACTTCTGTTCCCTTCTTTCTTATTTGTCAGTTTCTCTGTTTCATTCCTTTTCCCTCCTAATTCTGAGAATGTCTAAAGTTGGTCCTTTGCATAGTAATCCTGTATCACCTTCAATGTAATTTTAATTTTGCGCTTGGCTTTTGAGTTTCTTAACATTCTTTGTTTTTTTTTTCCTTTTTAAAATTTCCTTTTCTGTTTCTTTCTTTCAGCACTTTTCTCCTATAGCTTCCTATTTCTGTTTCATAGTGACCACATCCTCTTGGATATTTTGAAGACTCTAAGGTATTTTAAAGTATCATTTTTTTGAGAAAAAATGATTTTTTCAGAGTTATTTTTCCCCCTGTAATCAGGGTAATGTTTATTTTCCCTTGTTCTTCATTATCTTTTCAAAAGTACTATGTTAACATTTTTTTCTGCTCCACGTTGCCCCAATGTCCTGGGATTTGTCACAGAGCACAGAAGTTGTTTAGTGGGGTTTCCCAGCTCTTTCAGGACTGTTTTTCCCCTTGTGGCTCAGATGGTGTCGTTGGTGGTTTCTTTCCACATTCATCCCCAGCACCATGGCCATTAGTGGAAATTCCTCCCAGATTTTGGCCTGTGATCTTCTCTTATCTTCAGTTCACAGTTGGTCTGGCTGCCTTTCCTTTTTATTTACTTCTGTGTATATTCTTTGGGGAAATTAGCAAGCAAATTTAGTTTGACACTGGGCCAGCACTCATATCCAGTTGGTGGAGACTTGAGAAATTCCCAGGAAGGCCGTATGCGGTAATAGGAAAAAGCCCAGGGCTTTTGAGGCAGACCGTCTTCCTCCCAGATCTGCCTCTCGCTTGCTGCATGACTGTAAGCTTGTTACTGTACCACTTGGAGCCTCTGCTTCCTTAGCTATAATAGGAATATCCAGGTGACAATGTTATTGAGAATCAAATGAAAACCGCATCTGAGGAGCTTGTAAGCTCTGTCCCCTCCCTCCTGTTCCCGATGCTCCGCAGTGAAACAGCAAGCATCCAGACAAACTTCTTGCAGATAGCTCTGCTCTCGTGGCCCAGACACTGTCCTGTGCCTGGACCCCATTCTCCTAGCGGGGACTTCTTCATATTGAGAGACCCATTCCACATGGACAGCGGGCTTGGTGTGCTGAATGTCTTTCCTGAGATACCCCTCTGCCGACTTTTCTCTGCCAGGCAGGACTCTCTCAGTGGTCCCTTTTGAGAGTCAGGGTAATGTAATGGTTAGGATCACAGGCTGCTTGTGAGTTCTGGATCTGCCTCTGATGGGTTGTGGGACCACAGTCAGACTCCGTGTCCTCCTCTCTGCTTCCTTTTCCTCATCTTGAAAATGGCGATAGTGATATACATGGGTTAACTGAACCACGTGAAGCCCTTAGAGCACTTCCTGACACAGGGCAAGTATGATATCAGTGTTTGCTGCCGTGCTGCTGCTGCTGATGATGATGATGCCGATGCTGATGCTGATGGCGGCCGCCTGCGTCATTGTCACTGGACCTTCCTGCTGCAGACCGCCACATGTGGACACGCCCCTTTCTGCGAGCCTGATGCAATCGTCATCGCTGCGTCACCCCTCCTTGCCCCACTGCCCCTGTGCCTGTTGGCCCCCCGAGTTGCACTTGATTCCCTTCCTGGTCTGCCTTGCCCTACAGCGGTCACCTTGTCCACTCCCAGCCATATTTGCACCAACACTGTGAAAGATGAAGAATGGAGACTGCAGAGTCTCTGTCCTTGGAGATGTTGCGAAAGAGACAAGCCCGCCATCCGGAAAGATTTAGACATTTATCCGCGTACAGGCAAGAGGCTGAACAGATGCTCCTTCAAGGTCATGTCTCTGCTCAAAATCTTCCAAAGGCTCCACTTCTCCCTCAGGACAGAGTCCGGCTTCCCAAACTCCTTCCCATCTGCCCTGCTCACCTCTTGAGCCCAGGGCCCCAGGCAATGCCCTCACAAGCCTCCCCGCGGAGACGCCAGAACCACTCAGAGTCCCACGTCCTCGTGCCTCCGTGCCTTCCCACCGGTGCTCACCTTTGCCCAGACAGCCCCTCCCTTCCTGCCTCCCTAAACCGGGGGAAACCCTAGGCATCCCCACCCGGAGATGGAGCCTGCGTGTCCTTCAGCCCCCGCTGGGGCAGCAGTCGGCCTGCCCATCCCTGGGGCCCTGCTCCCCAGTCCCCACAGCCTCTGCTTATGTAACAGCACGTGGACCATCGGCCTGAACCAGCGATTTCTTATGGTAACAGGATGCTGAGTGAGCCCCATTTGTGACACCACCAAAGCACGACTTTCTGTCCTCTGTTGCCCTTTTACAACGCCTCTGGCCCCAGCCACTCTGCCCCTAGATGAAAACCCTGGCAGCCTGTGACTTTTTGTTCACAAGACCCTTAAGAATGAGATATTTAGCTGATAATGGAAAAGCGCAGAGCAAATAGAACAAACACGGTGTTACATAACCCATCACCCATATTGAACACATGGTAACGTGATGCAATATTTGCTTCAGAATTTCTTAAGAAATGAAATATTATAGACACGGGCTCGTGTTCCTTCCTTTCTCCCATTAAGCTGAAGTTGGTTTTTATCTTTTCTATTCATATTTTCAGACTTTTACTTTGTGCATACGGTCTGTGAACAATCATTTCTTTTACTGCTTTACATGAAAGGTGTCAACTGGAGGGGGTGCCTAAAAGATCAAGACTTTCATCTCCACTCGGCCAGATTCCCGTGCACTCTGTGTGTCTAGAACAAGGTCTCATCCTAACGTTTCATCTAAGTTGTATAATATCTTAACTCGCTGGGTTTTTGTTTTTACGCAAGATGCTTTTTAAGATTTATCCACGTTGATGTGTGTAGATCTAGATTATTTTAAACGCTGCGAAGCAGTCCATTGTACCATCAGTGAGGGCGTCAATCTCATACCCTGGGTCATTTAGACCGTTTCCAGGTTTTTGTTATTATAAAGTAGTGCTGCTATTAAAATCTCCTTAAGTACCTGTGCATGAGTTTCTCTAGGACATATACCTGGAATTAGAATCGCTGTGTTCTGGGGATACACATCTTCAGCTCTGTTAAGAATTGTCCAGTTGTTTTCCAAGAGCTCGTTTCAATTTACAACTCCACCCATACTTCATGTGGCCCCACTTACCCGCATCCTTGGCAACCTAATCTTCGCCAAGATGCAGAATGTGAAATGGTATTTCTTGGTTGTTTTCGTTTGTTCTTCCTGTAAAACTGGAGAGAGTGACCATTTTGCCCCATGTGTGTAGGCCACTTGGGTTTTCTCTTTTGTGATTTGCCCATTTATATTCTTTGCCAGATTTTCAATTTAGTGGTGTGTCTTTTTTCTTTAAATAATTTGTTTGTTTGACTTATTGTTCTACTCCTACTTCTGGGTGACTCAGTTCTCCTGGGTACTAGCAAAAGTAGAGAGAATAATTTAAGCCTGGATTGTTACAAACTCAAGCTAAATCACCACTTCCCCCAGGACAGAGAGAACTTCCATTTTTTTCTCCAGTAGAAGAATCTAGATGAAATGAATAAAACAGTCAAGATAGCGTGGCTCGGTAACTGCTGGACTGGTAACGCCATGATTTATTTCTTAACACTGGTGTAGCCAGCATCACTGTATGTTGGAACTGGTCTGCTTTACCTGTATGCTCTTCTGAGTTCTTGGGGGCCAGTTAACCCTTCTATATATAACTCACGGTGTTCCCATTTATAACACCATTTTTTGCTACTTTTGCTATGGTGATTCTTAAGGAGGACTCACTAAACCTCTTCAGATAACCGTTTATTTCATGGGATGAGCGTTCCCGAGGCCATGGTAGCCCAGCGTGGATGACACACCTTGCAGCTTTGATAGAACATTTAACCCCGTTTGGTTGTATTCGTACTATTTTCTCAGCCTCCTTATTTGTATGGTCGGAAGAATCCCAACCAGTTCACACTTCTGCCTGTTAGTTCTTGCTCTTTCCTGCACCCCCACCCCCCGAATGAGCTCTGACCTTTCTACAAGGCCTGGGGGACCTGTTCTGTTTTACCTGAATCTAATAACTTTACTGGCTGGGTGGCCATAATGTTTTTCTTGACCTCACTGCAAGAGATCGTTCCTTTGATTAATTTTTCATACATACTTAATAATTTATAGACATTTTTGAGAAGGTTAGCTACTATTTTTTTGATTCGGTTTATTGTCTCCCCTACTTTTTAGATTCTAATGTATTAATGTCTGCTCTTTTAATGAAGTTCCAGTCTATGTATTTTCACCATTGCTGTGTATTTTTTCTCAGGTTCGTTTTTGTAAGTAGCATAGAGCTGGATTTTTAAAAACCCAACAAGTTAGTCTTTGTGAAATATGTAAGTTTAGCCCACTTCCTCTCTCTCTCTCTCTCTGTGTGTGTGTATGTGTGTGTGTGTGTGTGTGTGTGTGTGTGTGTGTGTTTGAGACTGTAGACACTTTTGGACTCATTTGTACCATCCTTATTTTGTGTTTTCTCTTTACCATTGGATAGATGATATTGTTACCTATTGAATAGATTACTCCCCCCTTTTTTCTTTCCTGCTCGGAAGCTATCTATACATTGTATACTTGTATAAATTGTATTTGTGTTATTTTACATACAAAATATATGCTTAAGAATTTCAAACAAAGGTCAGACTTATTTAGCATCTGTAGGATCCTCAGTTAGACCATGACCACCTCTTTCCTATTCTTGACAATTGTTGTCTAGAATTTGGGTGGCACTGATTATCACCAAGGGTAGCTTGGCTCATGCCCTGGTGTGAGGTTTGTCTGCATCCCCTGGCCTCCCTAGAATTGGTACTGTTTCAGCCCCAGGAGTGGTTGGAATCCTGTGGTCTCCTCTCCTGTGTAGGGAGCCCAGTCTCGGTGTTGGGTCTCAGCAGTGAGACAAGTTCAGGTTCCTCGATTCACGTAGGGCAATTTTACCTCTTTGCCCAGCAGGACAGGTGCCCCCCACCTCTGTCTGTTTCCACCCCGGAAGCCAGCAGCCCTCAGGGTCACTGCCATTTTCTACATTGCATTTGTTTTCCCTGTTTGGCCCATGGAAACGATGACTTTGTTCCCGAGTCGGACTGTGTCTTCCCTTCTCCTTACTCATATTGGAGTGGGTGGGGAGTGGTGCTCAAAAACATTGTCCTTCTAGTGCCAACTTGACTGGTGCCTTCTTGTTGGATTTTGAGTTTCCTGAGGGCAAGAAGCACTTTTTTCATCTGTGTGTTCCTGTTAGGAAGAGCACTGTGCCAGGTTTATAAAGTCGTGTCGAGAACTCTGACGGATCTGAGATTTGATACTGCTTGCAAGCTATCCAGTGAGCCCGCCATGCTTCCCTGAATGCCGCCGGCAGGAGACACGAGACTTGGTCAGAGACAGGGACCATTGCTGACAGCAGTAGCAGCAGCCATCATTTTTAGCTGGTTCTCTGAACCCCAATTCCCACTAGGAGGGCCTGGCGTCACCTGCATCAAATTATAGGTGAGGACCCCTGAGCTTAAGGGAACTGACTCTTTTATAACAAGCAGTAAGCCGACCCTGCCTTTGTCCTAGAGAGATACACCATCTTAACATACTGGACCATAATTAAACTTGCCATTTGGAGGGAGACATTATAGCTTCAAAGGCTGTTCTCTCTACAAACATCCTCGGGAAGATAGTCCTAAGCAACGGTGAGCAGTGCCTGTGCTGTAAGATGTACAGAAATGTGAGAGACCGGCAGAATTGGAGCTGTTTGCTAAAGTCCTCTCTGCGGTTCCATTGTGTGCATAATGCATTATAGTAACAGCCGTATAGGAAAAACACAACAGGCATAGAAATGGAGGGCGGGTCTGCAGTGTTGCCCGTGCTCTGTGGCAGTGAATGCAGGGAGAATCTGGTGTCTTTTTATGTGCAATAACAAGATAGGCAGGAGGACGAGGCAAAGGCCCGTCAAGAATGGGTCCCGTGAGGACTCCACAACCCCTGCTGCTCAGCCCAGGAGCCACAGCTCGTGCTATCTCCCCCCTCAGTATTGGTCACTGCTTCTCCTCTGCCAGCTCCAAAAGGAACTCGCAAGAGTCCCTGAGTTTGTGCAACATGGGCTCAGGATTCAAGATCCTGCATGAATGCTTGTGATTGAACAAGCCTGAGGTATAGAAGCTGACTTTTTGAGGGTTTATTCTGAGAAGTGGACTCAGATTCCCACCGAGACACTTCTGGTAGGGAAGTTTCCAGACTTAAGGGAATTCAGATCCTGAGTCTGCTCTTTGCTTTAGCACACATCTTTAGTGGCAGCTTGGCTTTGATTCAGGAGCTGCTAGGCATGAAGACAGGTGATTTTGTTTTCCTTTGCATTGCTCTTTGTAAGCACCATGGCACATATACGTATCAGGTAAGCCCCTGCAGGTATCCATCGCCCATGGGCCAGGCCTGTCAGGCTGAGTATCATACACCAGCCCCTCTGACTGTAATATCTGGTGAGAGGAAGCAGGTAACCTAACCTCAAGAAGCACACATGTTTTCAAATACGGTTAAGTGTCCAAGGCAGGACCACCCAGTTCCCCTCCCACCTCTGGGGACATCTCAGCCATTCCTCACCTGGCCCTCTTTTCCCAGCTGATGTGAACCTGGGCGAGATTCCATGTAGGAATCTGCAGAGGCTGCTGTTGCTTGAGGACAGCATGCCCTGATATTTCTGTGTTTGGGGAGGGGACAGCTCTGGGCGAAAGAGCAGAGCTCCGCACTGGGAGCGTGTGGCCCCAGACCATCCCCGTCACTTACCTCTCTGAAGGAAGGGCCGCCTAGGATGTCCAATCCAGCTGCCCAATTTGCCTTTTCCTCTGGTTTGTCAGTCAACCCTGCTCGGGGACACTACAGCGTCCATGACCCTTTAGTCATTGGCATGACCCGCTGAGCAGCTTTTTCTTTACCCTCAGATGTTTCACACCCCTCTATCCTATGACACTTTTTTGTTCTTGACTGCAGTCATTGTCCGAAGTCAAGGGTTGACCCAGGCCCAAGTACCAAAAAGAAAAAAAAAAAAAGGGGTTATCTCAAGAACCCTCTAAATCAGTTGTGCATAGTTGGAAATTGTCTCTCATGGAGCCCTAAGTCTGGCATAGAGTGTACTTGAGATCTCAAATAGAAACACCTTAATATAGCTGATAATACTGTATTTCATACTGGAACTGATATGAAGAGAAGATGAAGGAGCAAGAGGGTGTGGAAGTCAAGGCATAGAAGAGGGACCACGGGGCACAGAGCTTTCAAGAGCAAAGGAGTTTCCCATGAAGCACCTGGTAGCTGTTGGGTGTGGATCACGTCAGGAAAATTAACACGGGGCGATGAATGGGAGAGAGGGAATAGAAGTACTGATTTTGACATTGGATTTAAACTTCATTCTTTGTTTTTGTATTTCTAAAATTGAGATGTAACAGATTATAACATTATATTACTTTCAGGTGAACAACATAATGACTTGATAGTTGTATATATGGTGAAACGATCACCACAGTAAGTCTAGTTAACTTCCATCACCACACATAGTTGCAAGTTTTTTTTCTTGTGATGAAAATTTTTCAGATCTGCTCTCTTAGCAACTTTCAAATACATAATAGAGTATTATTAGCATAGTCACCCTGCTGTACATTGCATCCCCAGGACTTATTTATTTTATAACTGGAAGTTTGTACCTTTGGGCCCCCTTCACCCATTTCACCCACCCCCACCCCCTGCCTCTAGCAATCGCCAATCTGTTCTCTGTATCTATGAGTTTGGGGGTTTTGTTTGTTTGTTTGTTTTTAGATCCTACGTATAAACAAGATCATACAGTATTTGTCTTTCTCCGTCTGACTTATTTCACTTAGCATAATGCTCTCAAGATCCATCCACATTGTTGCAAATGGCAAGATGTCTTTTTTTATGGCCGAATAGTATTTCACTGTACTGTCTGTATATACATGTGTATATGTGTGCCACATCTTCTTTATCCATTCTTCCGTCGATGGACACTTAGGTTGCTTCCATGTCTTGGCTACTGTAATTAATGCTGCAGGGAATGTGGGGGTGCAAATATCTTTTTGAGTTAGCACTTAAACTTCATTCTTTCAAATGACTCAGAACAGAGGTGTGGCCGCCCAGAGGCACAAATGTCAGATGGGGAGCGCAGGCGGGAAGGAGGCTGGAACGCGCTCGATTCCCCCCTGAGTGTGTACCCCAGCTGCAGCGTCTCTCCCTGGGCCTGCTTGTCTGGGGTAGGTCTGCCCAGAGAAGCACACCGATGAATGTACACCGCCCTCCTTTCTGATGAGAGGTCGTTGAGCCAGGGACTAATTGGATTCGGTGGAAGGCCCAGCAGACGTGAAGCCCTGCTATGGGCTCCTGGCTGGAGGACAGGACCTTCTCCCCTGAGACAGGAGGTTAATGAGAGCACAGGGCCAAATATCTCAGGAGCCTTTGTCCCAGCTGCCAGAGCTGCTACCCAGTTGGAGCCTGTGCTGGCTTCCAACCTAGTTGGAAGTGATCTGAGCATCACTGCCGGGTCCAGGCGGGGGCTGCAGGGCTGTGAGCAGAGACGGGACCAGGTTGTGACCAGCTCTTCTCCGGTGCTGGGAAAGTTCCTTCCAGCCAACAGTGGGGTCAGGGAAAGAACATCTGCTCCCACATTTTCCGAGTCACAGCTATCTCTGCTGACGGCTCACTCCTTAGAACTTAGTCTTGCTAGCTCACCCAGGTCCCCGAGTTGCACAGCTGTCACTGTTGTCCACAGATTCTGTCCTAGAGCTTCTAGGGCTGGCATGATCGGTCAATATAGTAGCAGACGAAAACACCCAAGAGATCGGTGGGGCAAGGGCCCGAAAGCCAGGGAGAGCCTGGCCATTCATTCCTTCCCAGGAGACAAGCAAGCAGCATGGTAGCCCTGCCTTAACCCTAACCCTAACCCCTAACCCCTAACCCCTAACCCCTAACCCTAACCCTAACCCTAACCCTAACTGCAAGGACGACCCAGATTTACAGAGACGATCATTTTGTTGACTACGTATTTGGTTGCGCTGCAGCCACATAGGGAAGGTCAGCCTGAATTCCTTAGAGATATCTCATTACTTAGCCATTTTCAAGAAATGGGGTTTTATCACAGCATTTCCCCACGTTTTTGTATGTCGAAGGTAATTGGAATTAACTGCTACCTTTAAAAAGTGTTTTTAAATGGAAGCACTGAGACACATTGATAATTAACATCATATACCCTAAATTAAACTGCAAAAGTCCCTAGCAGTTTTCTTTTTTCTCAAGTTACTTAAACATAGCTGTGTAATCTTGTCTACCCAATTTGTTGGCCCAGGCCGCTCTTTTATCAGTGATAATGAAGAGGAAGACTTAAGCCCTACTTGCATCAAATTATCGTTAAGTACTAAATTTGCCCAGTTAAAAATTCATAATGGAGGTTTACAGTTTATAAGTGCATCGTTGGTTTAAAAAACCGACATCTTGAGCAAAGAGAAGACACATGTCTGTTCTCATGACACAGTGAGTCTATCTGTTGGCTCACAGACCCATATCTGCCAGCTTATTCTTTTTTGTGTGTGTGTGGTGTGAACATCAGAAACAGAGAACCCTTGGAGCAGAATTCAGTTCTCGGGAAATGTGTCTGTTAAGTAGTGCAGGATTATGTTTTCAGAAACGTGTTGAGTACCTACCTTTTCTGGGTGCTATGAGACCACCAACCATATCAGTGTCTACCCTCAAGGAACTCAACCCCAGTTTGGGGACGATGGGAGGGGTTCAAAGAGTAAGCATGTTTGTGACCTGCCGGGCACCTCCTGGTCCTCAGCGCTGGGCACCTGGCCTTTTTGTGAGCTGCAAGATCTGGGGAACAAACGGGAGATCACAGGAGATCACACTCTGGCCATGTACGCTGCAGGTCTCCGAACCATCCTCTTCTGATTGCAGCTAAGACAGCAGATGCTTGACTGCTTTACAGGAATCAAATTAGAGGCATTAAAACGCCTATCAATCACTGCCAAGCACACGTGCCAGTGAAGCTTGATGTCAAAAGCTGTATGGTAATCAACGGTGAATAGCTCATTAAAACCCACTAACTTCCCTAAATTGAAAATTGATTGCTCCCACCCGGCACACCTTCTAAATCTCATCTGACGGCTTTTTCTGATACCATTTATCACTCGTGACAAAATATGAACGGAGAAGTGGACACGCCTTTGGCCAAATTATCACACTTTGGTTGTGTTTTCTTCTGTGTTATGTGGAGGTGACTGGACTCTCTCCTAGCAGACAAAAATAGAACAGGAGATTAAAAAGTTCTCCTTTCAGATATAAACTAAAACAATTCTTAAAAAATGGATTAGACTTCCGTATCATGATTCCCCAGAAAGGCCCCCGTAACTTGATATCTTTTAGGCAAAGCAACTTCGACATCACATGCACACTAAGTTTCTTTTCCCCAAACATGCAACAAAATGCAAATGGTTGCTATTGAAACATCCTATGGGGAGTTCAGAATTAGCTGCATGTCATCGTTGAGCTTTGGGCCTGTGTAGCCCTGGGAGGCTGAAGGTTTCAAAGGGATACGAAAATTCCAGTATATTAGGGTCCAGATATATGGAGGCCATTGTGTGTCCATTTGCTGGATTCATTTGTGGGCATTAGACCTGTATTCAGCTCTTTTTAGTTGGGCTGAACTTGGACAGTTAGATGAAATACTCCGACCCTCTGTTTCTTCACTTGTACGATGGGGAGAATAGTAAAATACTGTTTCTTACAGTCGTTGTGAGGACCAAGTGAATAAGGTACATAAAATACCGAGTTTGGTACTTAGCGCATAGTAGGTACTCAATAAATATTTGTTTATTGTTTTGAGCCCTTGCCACTGCTTTGTTTGCCCCCAGCTTTATTGAGATGGAATTGACATATCACACTGTGTAAATTCAAGGTGTACAATGTGATAATTTGATACACATATATCTTGGGAAATGATTCCACACTAAGGTTAGTTGAGACCTCCTTCACCTCACCTAGTTACCTTTTTTTACATTGCTGTTGTCGTGATAACATTTAGGATCTACTCTCTTAGCAATTTTCAAGTGTATAATACAGTATTGTTAACCTTAGTCATACTAAACATTAGAACTCCAGAACTTATTCATCCTATAAGCGGAAGCTTGTACCCTTTGACCAACATCTCCCCATTTTCCCCTGCCCCTGGCAACCACCAATCTACTCTCTGTTTCTATGAGTTCAGCTTTTTTAGATTCCACATATAAGTGAGACCGTACCATCTTTTTCAAAAGAATTTTATTGGAGTATTATTGATTTACAATATTGTGTTACTGATCACGCCATCTTTGTCTTTCTCAATCTGACTTATTTCTGTCTGACTTACCCTCAAGGTCCATTCATGTTGTCACAAATGTCAGGATTTCCTTCTTTTATGGCTGAATAATATTCCATTGTGTGTGTGTATGAGATATGTGCCCCCGAGTGGGACTGATATTTTTAACGGTAGTTCTATTTTTAATTTTTGGAGAACGTTCTATAATTTTTGGAGGAACCTCCCTACTGTCTTCCATAGTGGCTGCACCAATTTACAATCCCACCAACAGAAAAGGGTTCCCTTTTCTCCACACCCTCGCCAACACTTGTTATCCCTTGTTGATAATGGCCACACTAACAGGTGTGAGGTGGTATCTCATTGTGGTTTTGATTTGCATTTCCCTGGTGATTAGTGATGTTGAACACCTTTTCATATACCCCTTGGTCATTTGTGCATCTTCTTTGGAAACATGTCTATCCAGGTTCTTTGTTTTTGGCCTCTTTTATACCGTGCCTTCCAGTAAACTCACTCACTTAAGGGGTCTTCTTTTGTAGCTGTGCCTGTAATTCCCACTCATACTACAGAGTTGCTTTTACTCTTTCCTTTTGCTCAGTTGCTAGTTTGGTTGTTAGACCTAAAACGCCTTCAGGATGTTTCTCACCAGTTACTTGTGTCTTTTGGGGATGCTACGGAAACCAAGCTGCCTCGGAACCTAGGCATTCAAGCCAACCTGAAATTAGCTCTCAATTTTGCAGAACCAATAACCCTTGGTCCCTTGTACTGATGGACGTGAGTTTTAAATCGTATGTCTGACCGCTTGGCAAAGACTGGGCTTTCTCAAATGGGAAAATGCCGGGATGATGCTGGCTTGGGCTCTTTCATGAATAAGTAGCACTTCTCTTTCTCGGCTTTTGACTGAAAATGTCATGAGCTTTGTTGCCTACGTGTTAAAGCACAAGGACAAAGGGGGAAATCACTTAAACTTCCATTCAGAGAGTGCTGTGTTGCCTGCCTGTTTCCAGAGGGCAAAAAAGGGCAGCTGGCTGACCAAGAAAAGGGTGTATTTTGCAAATATGAGTCGTAAAACTCTAAATATAATTTTGTATTTTATTTTTTAAGGGCCTGTATGAACGTCTGCTTGCTACAACCTTTTTGCTTGTCCTGACATATTGGGATTATGATACAACTTAATATAACAAAACAAATTGATGAGGAAGAAAATAATGTTGTTTGCTTAGTGAGAGTAAGTTTGTTTCACATTGGAAGGGTACTATTTTCTCATAGGATTAAGTAACTATTGAATCTTGGGATTACAAGGGAACAACCACGTGTCTAAATGAATCTTTATACGAGATCCTAGCCAAATGATTTTCCAACCTGTGTTTGGTTATATCCACTGCCAGAAACTCTTGCCTCAGACAATACCTTGCACCTGTGCTGTGCTGCATTAGAAATATATTTCTTAACATGGATGGACCTAGAGATTGTCATACTGAGTGAGGTTAAGACAGAGAAAAACAAATATTGTATATCACTTATATATGGAATCTAAAAAAAAATGGTACAAATGAACTTATTTACAAAACAGAAATAGAGTCACAGATGTAGAAAACAAACTTATGGTTACCAGGGGAGAAAGGGGGAAGGAGGGATAAATTGGGAGATTGGGATTGACATATACACACTACTATATATAAAATAGATAACTAATAAGGACCTGCTGTATAGTATAGGGAACTCTTCTCAATGCTCTATAATGAACTATATGGGAAAAGAATTTTAAAGAGTGGATATATGTATATGTATGACTGATTCACTTCGCTGTATACCGGAAACTAACACAACATTGTAAATCAACTATATTCCAATAAAAATTGGAGAAGAAGAAGAAATATATTTCTTACATTAAGCCCCAATTGGTCCCTGTATAGTGTATACCCATTGGTTTCATTTCTAATCCAATAGGACGAGTCAGAATTAATTCAGCTCTCTTCTACCTGACAACCTGTAAAATACTTGGAGACAGCTTTTGTATTTGCCCTGTCTTTTCTCTTCTCCAAGATAAACTTTCCTGGTCCTCTGTTTCCTATGTACCATTCTGTTTACTTTTTCGCAATAATGCTATCTTTGATTCTCAGTCCTTGTAAAGAGAAGCATCCAGAAATGAATAAAAACATGTTAGGTCCTGCATGATGGTATGGAATTAAGATTTTTTGGCATGCACTTTTATTAATGTGTGCCAGGAGGAGATACTTCTGTGATTTATTACATATTCCAGGATGCACGTATTTATTTTGTTATGTGTACTGTACCTTAATTAAAACATACTTAGTCTCTGAAAAGTACGTAGACCACATTAAGATAAAACCCTTTATCAGGGAGAACTCAGATCAAACGGCAAGTGAAAATAGGAAAAATAAGATGATGGCCAGGGTAAGATTAACACCTAAAGTCCATGTCAGACACCTGACTCTCTGCTTTCAGAGCACAAGCAAAGAGGTAATTCTAATCAGGTATATAAGTCACAGTCTTCAGAAAATAAAAACAACCTCAGTACTCAAGAGAGGTGTAACCACTTCTGGTATCACGACATTTCTTCCATGGCTCTGTGTGAAAAGGATACTGGATGGAGTATTTTGAGATATAATTTCCAAAATGTCATTTAAGATGTACAGTTCTATGAATTTTGATGAACTTATACACTCGCGTGACCACCACCGTACTAAAGATATGAAATACTCCCATCACCCCCAGCATTCCTCATGCCCCTTTGGTGTCAGTTCCCCCAGGTCCCTTGTAACTACTGATCTGATCTCACTTCTATAGTTTTGCCTTTTCTATAATGTCATAGACATGGGGTCATACTGTATGTAACCTTTTCATCTGGCTTCATTCACTTAGCATAATGCTTTTGAGATCCATCCATGTTGTTGTGTGTATCGGTGGTGCATTCTGTGATTGCTTAGCAGGACCCCAGTGTCCTGTTGTAACTTGCACCCAGTTTGTTTACCCCTTCACCAATTAGTGGACGTTTGGGTTGTTTCCAATTTGGAGTGTGTCTAGTACATTCAGGCTGCTGTAAAAAAAAAAATACCATAGACCAGGTGGTTATAAACAATAGGAACATATTGCTCACAGCTCTGGAGGCTGGAAGGATCAGGGCACCGGCAGATTTGGTCTGGTGAGGACGCCTTTGAGACACCTGGCTCATAGATGGTCATCTTTTCAGTATATCCTCACGTGGCAGAGGAGACAGGGAGCTCTCTGGGGTCTCTTTTATCAGGACACTAATCCCATTTGTGAGGGCTCCAACCTCATGACCTAATCACCTCTCAAAGCCCTCACCTCCTAAGACCATCATCTTGGGGGTTAAGCTTCAACATACGGATTTTGTTGCGGGGTGGGGGACACAAACAGTGATTCCATGGCAGAGTGATTATGAATAAAGTTTCTATACATTTTCATGTGCAAGTCTTTACGTGGCTATATGTTTTCATTTCTGTTGAGTAAATACCTTGGTGTGAGAATGCTGGATCATATATCAAGTGTATATTTAACTCTATAAAAAATACCAAAATATTTTCCAAAGTGACTGTACCGTCTTAAATCCCTATCAGCAATGTCTGAATGTTTCGGTTGCTTTACATCCTTGCCAGCACTTTATATCTCAGCTCTTATTTTTCTTTTACATTTTAGGTAAATAGTATATAGGTATATAGTGTTACCTCATTGTGATTTTCACTTGCTTAATCTTCTTAGGGATATTTATCTTCAAATCTTTCACCCATTTTTTACTGCATTGACTATTTTCTTATAATTGAATTTGGGAAGTTCTTTATATATTCTGCACAGAGGTTTTATTTAACAAGTATTTATTTTGCACATATTTTTATGCCTGATTGTGGCTTGTGTTTTCATTGCCTTAACAGTGTCTTTTAAAAAATAAGTCCCCAATTTTTTTTTTTTTGCAGCTCCCTGTGCATATTTAATTTTGTTTTCCCTCTTTAACTACAAATACAAGAGAAAGAAAGACTATTTTTTACAACTTAACTTTCTATTTTTTTAAATTAATTAATTTATTTTTTGGCTGCGTTGGGTCTTCGTTGCTGCACGCGGGCTTTCTCTAGTTGTGGCGAGCGGGGGCTACTCTTCGTTGCGGTGCACAGGCTTCTCATTGCGGTGGCTTCTCTTGTTGCGGAGCACGGGCTCTAGGCGCTCAGGCTTCAGTAGTTGTGGCGCACGGGCTCAGTAGTTGTGGCTCACGGGCTTAGTTGCTCCGTGGCATGTGGGAACTTCTCAAACCAGAGCTAAAACCCGTGTCCCCTGCATTGGCAGGCAGATTCTTAACCACTTTGCCACCAGGGAAGTCCCTACAACTTAACTTTCTAAATGAAGAAGTCTCCAATTTTTGTGAAGTCCAATTTGCCATTTATTTTCTTTTATGATTCGTGTTGTTTGTGTTCTAAGAAATCTATGCCTAACTCAAGACATCCTATGTTTGCTTCTATACATTTTATTCTTTTAGGTTTAATATTTGGGTTGTGTTACTTTTTAATAGTTTGCTCATTACATTATTGGAATAAGCATGTGGATGAGTTTCAAAGATATTTTTCCCTAAACAGTTCTTAGTGAAAGCCAATGACATTGTGTCAAAGAATAATTGAGAAACAACTTCTATTGGGGAAGATGAACCAAGGACATAGCTCTCTGCTGTTCTTTTGTTCTGACATAATCAGTGATAGATTATAGTTTCTAGAGAAAGGTTCTTGACTTGGGGGTTTTAAAACTTATAAAGTTGCACTTAAAATTAATCCAGTTGCATTGTTTTGAGAAGAAGTATAATTTTCATCCGACTTTCAAAGGAGACAGTGACCACCACTTACCCTGCCCCCCTGCCCACTTGTTAAGAACCATTGACCTAAAGCAGGAGTCCACAAACTATAGCCCACCGGCCAAGTCCAGCCTGCCCCCTGTTTTGTTAATAAAGTTTTAGGGCAACATAGCCACACTAGTTTGTATTGTCTGTGGATGCTTTCTCATTATAGCAGTAGAGTTAAGTAGTTAGGACAGACCCTATATGGCCCACAAAACCTAAATTATCATCTGACTCTTTACAGGGGAAGGGATGGATTGCATATCCTTCAGGATAACCTGAAAAAATAGAAACTGTCTCAACTCGGTTTCTATTGACCATTGTGTATATTGAATTCAAGGTTACACTCTCTGGTGTATGAGCAGATGTATGTTGTTGATGGCTATACTCAGAACTCCATATCTTAACAATTGAAAGCTCTAAGAAGCCCACCACCTTGACTAGAAAGCTACCTTCCTTTCCCCAGAAGAGCAAAGATCTTCTAGGCTTGTGAATATCAAGTTATCTTTGCAGAATTATGTAGAGATCAATGGAGCGATCCTGTTGTTCCATTTTATGTCTCAGAATGTGGCGCAATAATTTTCAATTGGGAAATACCACACATGGTCATTACCATACACCCAGCTTTGAACTTTGAGCAGCGAGGCTTTTGGCTGTGGTTGTGGTTGGAAATGTGTCTCTAGGAAATGAGCGAGGTGATTTGCTTCATAGGAAGTTAGCTGTAAGCCATTTAAGTGCATTTAATGTTTGTTTGTTGTTATCATTTTTTAATAGCAGGTCGGAAGCCCTTCTTTCTAAAATGAATTCAGTGTCTGTTAAAGCTACTCCTGACTCATGACGGTAAAAATCATGCTCTGTGCAAACAGGAAGAGGTTTTCAGTTTTCCCTTCCAGAAGGTGGGAGGAAAGGGCACACACAAAGATCGAGATTTTTCCAAAAGTAGTATCTAAGCAATTAAGAGCACACTTTTAGAAAAATGTGAGCCAGAGGACATTTCTCTTTTTGCCTGAATACTTAGGAACTATTTCTACCAACTTAGACTCTAGTAGCATTTTTAGGGTGCTGATTCAGAGGTCAACCCAAATCCATAAGACCATGTTATTCCTTATAGGTTTCTCCTTAGGGTGATAGAATATTGCATCGCTCAGTATTGGAGGGGCCATACCTAAAGTCCACCTCATTTAGAATATCGTCTGAGGAGCCTAGGCTTGTGATTTATATAGAGGAAAACATGCATTAATGAAGTGGTCAACCAGTTGAGGACATCTATACTTTGCGACAGAATGAAGAACTGTCCTTTGGGAAATGATATTAATGATGACCGGGTAAAACTAGATAGGGCCACCCCCAAAGCTGATGGAACACTCTTCTGGGGTACCTTTTGACTATCTTCACCCGTTTCACCCACTCCTTACCCCTTGCCTCTGGCAACCACCAATCTGTTCTTTATATCTGTGAGTTTGGGTTTTCTTTTTTAGATTCAATGTATCTGTGAGATCACACAGTGTTTTTGTCTTCCTTTCTTTGATGGAAACGCTTTTAAGTTCTTAAGGACTAGTCTCTAAGCTCAGTGTGCTTTGAATCCACATCTTTCTTGTTTTTATCCTCCGTTCCTTGCTCAATGCCTGTCACACAGTAGACAATGAATGAATGAATGAATGATAGATGGATGATCAAATGTATGTTTCCTAGACCCAGTTTAAAAATTGCCTGGGCAATCTGTAAGTACTTAACGGTATTATGTATGCATATGCCCAGAAATCCCAGGCTAGGTGTTCTTCCAGAGACATTCACACACAGAGCATATCGAAGGGTGCTCATCATGGTCTGTTTGAGATACTGAGTTGAAGGTAGCCTAGGTGTCCATCCCTAGCAGAATGGTTAAGTCCATGTATATAATATGAAACACTTGGCAACAATCCAGATGTACTTATATAGCCAAGTGGATGAATCGCAAAACTGGAGTCTTAGTCAACATGTACAAAACACAGTGAGATTCATAACATGATACATTCATGTAGTGTTAAGCACAGAGGCACTTAAAGCAACACGTATTTTGAGGCGGTGTATCAGAGGGGATATAAGATCATGGATTCTGGAGCAAGACTTCAGGGGTCCAAATCCCAGCTCTGTTGCTTCTGGCTTATCTTAGGTGAGTTACTTAATTTCTTTGTGCCTCGGTTTCCTCATTTGCTAAATGGTGGTACCTAATTGTGTTGTTATCCAGATTAGATGAGTTAATATACGTGAAGCATTTCGAACACATCCTAAGTATCCCACAGGTGTTATCTATTATAACTTTTGTTACAAAGGAATGTGAATAAAGACGTATCAGACACATTAGAGTGTGTGATCAAGGGGTGAGGGAAAGGGAGTGGAATTTGGAGTTGAAGAGGGGAGGAGAGAAAATAAGAATGGGGAAAAGAAAGTTACGTAGAGCTTACTATTTTGGGCAGGCAACCTCACTTTGCGACACTGGGAAGAGTAAACTTTCCAGGTTTCCCTGGTATAAGATACTCTAAAACTTCAATACCAGGTTCAAATCTTGGGTACCTATGTCTAGATCTGTCCTCATTGTAGTATTTGAAAGCCAAACTTAGATCCTCGTGGAAGAATTTATTGTACCGTACCAGAATCTTTAAAGGTTACTAGACATTTGAGTAAGTGTTGAACTGATGAGATCTCTGCTGATCGCTTCTGATTTCACTTTTCCTTGTCATTTTGTTAACCTCATCAGGGTTTGTCTTTTTTTTTCTTTTTCCCCCTCCCCCTGGCAATCCCTGACAGATCAGGCATTGGAAGGAAGAGACCCACAATTGATGTGACATAATATAGATAAAACTGGTTTTAAATTTTCAGCCATTTGTAGATAAGATGTAGAAGAAAAGTCTTTTCCTCAAGGCAGCCAAGATGGAATTTTAAAAGGTCATTGGGGCTTCCCTGGTGGCGCAGTGGTTGAGAGTCCGCCTGCCGATGCAGGGGACACAGGTTCGTGCCCCGGTCCGGGAAGATCCCACATGCCGCGGAGCGGCTGGGCCCGTGAGCCATTACCGCTGAGCCTGCGCGTCCGGAGCCTGTGCTCCACAACGGGAGAGGCCACAACAGCCAGAGGCCCGCGTACTGCTAAAAAAAAAAAAAAAAAAAAAAAGGTCATTGGATAATGAAAAGTTTCTAGTGGAATTTCAGATCTTCAATCTCACTCTTTTGAGTCCCTGATCTCACCAATGTAAAGGGTTAAAATGAGGGGAAGTAGTCACTCTTTATATAGTGCAGAATGTCCATCCAAATGTTGGTAGCAAACACACAGGGACCAAATACAACTGGGTCTTGGTCAGCCATTCCCCAACATGGAGCCAGTATTGGTAGTGAGGTTTGTTACAAGTAATTCGCTCCTACTGTATCAGTTTTATGTGCATATGTGAGTGGATTCAGGCTATTCCTATAATAATTTCCCTCTCCATCATTTGCATTTTGTATCAGAATTTCGTGAGGAAACAGAATGCACCCAGATACAAAGGAGGAGGCATTAATGAAGAGACTGTTTACATAGTGTAGGCAGGCAGATGGAAGAAACAAGGGATTTTATGAGAGTAATAGAGCTGGGAGATGTTCACATTCCCACCGAGGGCTAAAGGGAAAGGGTGACTGGAAGAGGGCCACCCAGTGGGAACTAGGGTCACCAAGGGGCATAGCCACTGCCAGAGTAGCACAGTCTTACTAGGAAGTGAATAGAAGAGAAATACCCCAACCTCTCCCTCAGCTTTCCTGCCATTGTCTACCATTGGCCTAACCCAATGAGAAGCCAAGCAGCAAGGCTGTGTAGGAGATGCAACCCATAGGGATTAGCTTCCCAGGGCCTAGGACAGGGAGGTGCAGAAAATGGATCGGGGGGATGGCAGATGGAGAATTTTCATCATACATTTTCATATCCTTTTTTTTTTTTTAAAACAAGGAGAGAAAGAAGTTTTGAGAATTTCATTTAACAGCACCCATGGGAATGTGGTACAAATGTGAACATAATCTACTAATCGTTGTATGGCAGAAAAGAGACTGGGAGTTACTGGTCCATGAGGCTGACTCCCAAGGTAGAAATATAGGTAACATTTTCCTCAGATAAATCTCATATGCTATCATTGAGCACAGCTATGTGCTATCTATAAATACATTTGGAAGGCGAATTTCTATTAAGATTTAAATATCTGTCTTTAGAGGAGAGGTCCCCAGAGAATGTAGGCGCCATTTCTGATTCTCTGCCTGTCTTCTTTGCCATTGTATACCCAGCGTCCGGCACAGTGCCTGGCATTGTGAATGAATTAATGGGAAGTGATCTTTATGCACCTTAAATGTTCTAGGTATGGACTCGTTGGACCCACATCCAATACAGAGATAATGACAGTAACTTTGCCGATGATGTAAAATTTGATGAAAATAAATGATCTTAATGTCATGACCAGATAGTGATGTAGGTGTTGTCACCCTGATGGTAAAGTAGAGGGACATAACTGTGAAGACATACCACATTCAGCTTGCCAAGGAGTGGAAATAAATAAGGAGTGGAAATAGATGCTGGCCTTGCGAGCCATGGAGTTTGACATGGTCCTCTGTGCTGATAGAGATGGGGCGGGGGAGCACTCATCTCTTCCCTTTGCTGCAAGTATTCACTACACATAACTATCCCCTCCCCACAAAGTTGGAAAGGTAAAAAGTAAAACACCTGATATATATAGGCATGTCCTAAACTCCAAGTCTCTGCTCATTGGGAAAATTTGTATGCCTCAATTCTCCATGTTCTGGGAAAAGATCCTTAGTCATTTTGGTGGACATTCTGAGGATGCAACTAGACATGATAAAAAAGGACGGGGGGCAAACCACTGAGGTCACTCTTTGTCCTAATGTCACATGATGCCACAGCTTCCAGTAGGGTGGCTTGCTGTAGATCAAACAGTCTATGCTCAGCTGTTATGACTAACAAATACCCCATAGTAGAGGCATCTGTGGGCTGGATACTCCAGGTCACCCATCACGGGGAAGCCAATCTGAGAAGTCAGGCAACGTGTAGGAAAGTGATGTGATCTGAGGGTCTGATCGCTCAATCAGGAAAACACTATGGGCAATTTTGTTGTGAGGTTGGGTGGGAGATACAGCCTGTCAAGGTGGGCAGTGATAGGTCAGGTGCCATGATGGGAAAGGAGCTGCCCTTCTGTGGGGTCTTACAGACAAGCCAACACAATGCCTAAAGGAAGGAACTACATAATGCAACTACTGCCATTGTGATCAGTTCTAAAGTGTGAGCAAGTTGTCCAGTGTGTTCTGTCCTCTCTTGGGTGCCACAGACGTAGGATTGGAGAACCCAGGCTCTGTTGTTATCATGTAATTCAGAGAACTTTCCCAAGTGGAAAGTTCGATGGGAAAGATGGATGGGAAAGTAAGGTCCCTCTGAGAAGAAGCAAAAGGGTCTTCCCTTCTCCCCAGAGCTGGACATTCCAGGTATCTCTGGGCCAACCAGCGAGGCCCCTGACAAATGGGAAAACTGTCCTCAGGGGCGTCATTGAGTTGTTTGTTGTGTCTCTGTAATGAGGAAGGGGATTAGAGGAAGCCAAGAGCCAAGGTCCTCCTGAGAGAGGGGCAGATCAAACCAACAATAAGCTCAATTCAGATGGGCCAGGATGAGAGCAGTACAAGAAGCCCAACTCCCAGCCCACTAATGTCCTCTCAGTGGACTGTCCTTACCCCCACTATCCTCTGCTGGCCAATGACTCCCAGAACCAGTTGTGGAAAGTGTAGAGCAGAGTGTGGAAGCTAAATTTCCACCTTTTAGCCAGAAGGGCAGGAAAGGGGACCCTGAGCACACACAGAGGAGGGAGGGACCTTGGAAAAGTAACTTGACGGACTTGTATGAACTTCTGGGCTCACCCCCAAGTTACACAGTCACGGATCTGACCCTGAACCAAAGTCTTTGAGAACTGATTCATAGTGTAGACCGTCACCCGGGTTCCAGACTGGCTGGCAGACGGCACATTACACAGGACAGATCTAAATAGCACTGTAGAGACTTTGTCAACTGAGCTGATGTTGGAACCGCAGGGGGTGGGTCAGAACTTGTGGCCTTGGTGTCAGGCAGAGACCTTCGTGACCTTGGGATAGGCAGAGAGTTCTTAGATACGACAATAAAAGCACAACCCATAAAGGAAAGAAAAAAAAAGATCAATTGGACCTCATCAAAAGTAAAAGACTTGCTCTGTTAAAAGAATGAAAGGACAAACCACAGAGTAAGAGAAAATATCTGTATCACACACCCAAAAGACTTGTATTCGGAATATATGAAGAACTCTCGTAAGTCAACAGTAAGGAAGCAAACAGCCCAATGCAAAAATGGGCAAAAGATGTGAACAGACCCTTCACCAAAGAAAATATTTGGATGGCAAAGATATTTAACATCATTAGTCTTTAGGGAAATACAAATGTAAAACCACAGGAGATACACCTATTAGACTGACGAAACTAAAGAAACAATAAAAAACCTAATAATACCCAGTGTTGGTGAGGACACAGAGCAGCTGGAAGTCTTACGCATCGCCGCTGGGGATGCAAAATGGTACATCTACTCTAGAAAACGGTTTGGCAATTTCTTACAAAGTTGAACATACAGTTATCGGATGACCCAACGATTCCACTAAGTATTTATCCTAGTTGAATTAAAAACATATGTGCACATAGGTGTGACTTGTACATAAATGTTTATAGCAGCTCTTTTTATCACTGCTGAAAACTCGAAATGACCTCATATCTATCAACTGGTAAACAGATAAAGTGGTACTTCCATACTGTGGACTACAGCTCCACAATAAAACAATGAATGAATTATTGATACACACAAGAACTTGAATGGATCTCAAAGGATTATGCTGAGTGAAAGAAACCTGTATCCAAAAGAGATACACTGCATGATTCCATTTATATGACACTCTGGAGAAGATAGGATTCTAGGGACTGAAAAGAAGAGTTCTCAAGGTTTGGGGGTAAAAGAAGATTTGACCTCAAAGGGATACAACAAAACTATTTTGGGGGATGAGGGAACCGAATGTGGTGATGGTTACATGAATCTATCCCATCTTAAGATTACAACATGATCCTATCAGGCCTATAGAATTGTACATAACACCAAGAAAAAAAAAAAAAACTAGAACCATATGTGTGTGTGTGTGTGTGTGTGTGTGTGTGTGTGTGTATTTTGATATGGTGGTGGTCACATGGGTATACACATTCCTCAAAACTCATTGAATGTTAAAATCAGTAATTTTTTTTATATGTAAACTATACCTCAATAAAGTTGAATTAAAATATTGATGAATCAAGCAAATCATAATAAGATACCATTACACACTTTTCTGCATGGTTAAAATGAAAACGATGGCAATACCAAACGTTGGCAAGGACACAGAGCAGCCAAAACCCTCATTTCCTACAAGTGGGGGAATGCAGTTTTTGGAGAACTCTTTGGCACTGACTCCATACGCCGTGCATACCTGTACTTGAGACTATTTCTCATTGGGCACCTTACCAAGAACACACAGGGCGCCATGGCCCGTTAATGCCAGTATTCAGAGCAGTGCTGGCCCAGCTGTAACCCGGAGACAAGCCAGGTCCGCATCAAAAAGAGTGAAGAAACACACTGTACTCATTCCCTGGAATATTTTATAGCAGTGAAAGAAGACAGAGTTCTGCAGGCTGTACAACGGGACAGTGATACAGACAGCAGTCAGTGTAACCTCAGCAAACTCCCCAAACATCAAATCTACCATATTAGATCCAAAGAAAAGTTTCCCAAGTCTTAAAATGAAAGCACTCCATATTTTCCCCCATGTTCAAAAATCCACCACCAACAAAATCCAGAGTATCAACCAGCTCATTTCGGTCCAACTCACCTCCTGGAAATCGCCTTCGTGTGTCTGAGAACTGAAGTTACTTAACCAGACACTTGTGATTTGTAAAGCTGAGCCGGGCATCCTAGGTTGACTGTGGTCAGTATGGGTGACAGTAAGCTGAGGGCTTTGCCCCGGGAGGGGGCGGGGCGGGGGGAGAATGTCAGGCTTGGGGAGCAGTGTCTTTTGGGGTTTGAGTTTTTGAAGGGTGAGCTGTTTCACTCCTGAGCTCCTACAGCAAAAGACTGTCTTTGTTTTATTTTTCAACCCTTTTTGTTTTACTTTTCATGCCTTTATATCAGGTTTCTTTATGTTTTCATCTTTCCAGAATCAATAATGATAAATGTCTTGCGGTCAAGAAAAGTACTAGGTTTAACCATGAATCAGAGTCACGCCTCACCCACCTCCTGTCAACCTTCCCCCAAAGAGTAAACCAGAATTCTTTACCAGAAAATGGAAGGGGATTGTCAGTCTAAGCTGAGTGGCTGTTAGATTGCTCAGACGTCCAAACCATGACTTCTGCTGAGATAAAAACAAGATGATTAATTTCAGAGTCTCTCTCTGTGTCTCATTTAATTTTCCCCACTCTCCACCAATTCATAAAGCTCCTGTGAAGGGAGATGAAGGGCCCAACTATCAAAAAATAAAATATAAATGCTCCTGGCTCACCGTGTCTGCATTGCTAAGTTCAATCAAGACTTTGGATTGAAATAACGCAGAATCATAAAATTTCCAGACACCCATGTCTGCAGTCTTTGCCTTGCTTGCCACTCTTCCCCTACAGCACACACATGCTCCAGTCCCCCAGCCATCACCAAAGGGGGTTCTTTTCTGCTACCAAAATGTGCCAGAGATGCAGACTGCTTGGTCTGCACTTTCCAGGTTGGGGCTTTCGGCAAAACCGCGGGCTCTGGGATCACCAGGGACCACCCAGCTGTCAGATTGCACACTTGACTTCAGTCTCAAGCCCCCAGGCCATCCTGAACTGTGTTATATTTCTGACCTTCCTCGCGGCGGTGTTCATCCGCCCACTTGGCATTAAGTACATCCCAGTCAGGTCATGCTAGAATCTGTCTCCTGCCTGCGTGGGTCCCCCACGTTCCAGGGCATCACAGGCCCACAGAGCCTGGATCCCCCAAGCCCTTAGGTCTATCCCATATACTGACTTGATATTGATTAGCTGGTGGGTTTTTTTTTTAAAAATAAATTTATTTATTTTATTTTATTTATTTTTGGCTGCCTTGGGTCTTTGTTGCCACGCACGGGCTTTCTCTAGTTGCGACGAGCAGGGGCTACTCTTCGTTGCGGTGCGCAGGCCTCTCATTGAAGTGGCTTCTCTTGTAGCAGAGCAAGGGCTCTAGAGCGCGCGGGCTCAGTAGTTGCGGCACACAGGCTCACTAGCTGTGGCTTGCGGGCTCTAGAGCGCAGGCTCAGTAGTTGTGGCGCACAGGCTTAGTTGCTCCGTGGCATTTGGGATCTTCCTGGACCAGGGATCGAACCCGTGCCCCTGCAGTGGCAGGCGGATTCTTAACCACTGAGCCACCAGGGAAGCCCGATTAGTTGGTTTTTGAATCAAAGGAAACTGAAACTGATGTGGCCTGTTCCATGTCCCACACGGAACAGTGGGTGGGAGAAGCACTCGTGTTGGAGCCTAGCAGACCTGCGTTTGAACTCCAGCTGTGCCATTTACTATGTCACCTCCAAATTCACTAATTTACAGTCCTCTCTTATAGAGCAAGAAGCACGGCTACCTCCCTGAGCATTTTGAGGATTAAGGAAAAGAACAAACGTATATATAATGTTCAGCGGTTTCTCCCTCTCCACTGTTCATTCCATTAGGATACAAACGTCCTAAGACAACTCTCATCCTAAAAAACAACAAACAAAACTCTGTTCACACCCCTGCCTCCTCTGACTTATAACTCATTTCCCTTCTCCCCATGGAGCACCCTCTGAAAAGTAGTCTATACTCACTGCCACCAATTCCCTCCTCGAGTTGACTCCTGAATCCACTCTGATGGGCCAGATTCCCATTCGTACCACTCCCTTAACAGCTCTAGTCAAGGTCACGGGTGACCTCCATCCAGAGGTCAATTCTGATCCGTATATTTTTGGCCTTCCAGCAGCTCCAGCGCGGTCTAGCAAAGTGATGAGGTGCAGAACTCTAATGCCGACGCGTTCTGGTTGTATAACCGATGCCCTTGGGGGAGTTATTTTACTCCTCTGTGCTTCTGTTTCTTCACGTGTGAAGCAAAATGCTAATAAAACCCATCTCTGTCCTCCTTGCAACAGCCCCTTCACTTGGCTTCCAGGATGGCACATGCTCCCGTTCTCTCCGTCAGCTCCTTCGTCTCTGCTGAGTCCTCCTCACCTCTGGCCGCTAAACCCTGGAGGGCCCACGGATTTAGATACCTCTCTATGCTAAAGGCTCCCAAATGTATACATCCAGATGTTTCCCCTGAACTCCAGACTCCTGTGGTATCCACACTTGGTTACTGCTACTCTGTCATCACACCCCACATCCAATCCGTCAGCGAGTCCTGTCAAAACAAATACAGAATCTTGCCCCTTCTCCCCTCTCCTCCTGGTTCAGATCACCATCATCTCTTGCCTGGGTTAGTGCAAACACCTTGCTCACTGATCTTTGTCCTTCTGGTCCTGCCTGCCCCACTTCACCAGCGTAACCAGAGTTATCATGTTACGATGCGAGACAGACCAGATCACTCTTCTGCTCCCTCTAAGGTCTGTTTAAAAGCTCAAATCCTCCCTGGGGTGCCTCTGGCGCCTTTCCTTCTAGTCTCACCCTCATCTGCTGCAGCCACCCTAGCTTCCTTGCTGCTCCTCAAACACACCAAGCAGGTACCTGCCTCAGGGCCTTTGCACTTGCCATTTCCTCTGGTTGGAAAACCCTTCCCACAAACACCTAAGCGCCCTTGTTCGCTTCAGAAGCTGAGAGGTCTTTATTGACCACACTGTCTAAAGTAGCACCTCCTTCCCTCCTGCCCGTCCCCTGGCCTTCCTTACCCCCCTTGCCCTGCCTTAGTTTTCTCCACAGCACGTCTCATGTTCTTTCATAAAATGTGATAGCTTTCTGTTAATTTATTGTCTGTCTTACCTCGCTGAAAGATAGCTTATTCAGCAGGTTATGAAACCTATGTCTCAGTTTCCTCGGCTAACCAAACAGGTGAAAAAGCCCATTTTTCATAGCCACCTCCCAAGGACGTTGTGAGAAGGTGACATCATAATAAAAGAATGCATTGAAAAATCATTAAAATTGAGACCCAGATGTAAGGCATTAATTCCATCATCATAATGAAGAAGATTCCAGGGTGTTCCTGCTTCCACCTTCTTTGGGGTATCTGCCTTGTGGGAAGATTTTCCTTCTTCTTACAAATGGAGAGGAAGTCCAAATCTCTGCTCACCTACAACAGACAGGACAGCTATCTGATGAGGGGGCCATCTAGGTCAGGGAATGGGATGCGTGGCTATGGGTAAGCCACAGTGTTTCGGAACCTTAATTTCCAAACTATGCCCCAAATGAGGTATTTATTAGATCTCCTCTGCCTCAACTCTCAGAGTTGATGAGATCAAAATATAATAGCTATGGGCTTCCCTGGTGGCGCAGTGGTTGAGAATCCGCCTGCCGATGCAGGGGATACGGGTTCGTGCCCCGGTCCGGGAAGATCCCACATGCCGCGGAGCGGCTGGGCCCGTGAGCCATGGCCGCTGAGCCTGCGCATCCGGAGCCTGTGCCCCGCAACGGGAGAGGCCACAACAGTGAGAGGCCCGCATACCACAAAAAAAAAAAAAAAAAAAAAAAAATATAATAGCTATGCAATTATTTGTTCTACACAAAAGATCTAGCGAAGTGGCTAGTTGCAGAATGCCGTTGCCAACACGTTCTGGTTGTATAACGTGTGACCTCGGGCAAGTTATTTTACTCCTCTGTGCCTCTGTTTCTTCAAGTATAAAGCAAGATGCTGACAGAACCCATCTCTTGAGGTTGTAGAGTGGTTAACTGCCCAGCACTTAGAGCAGTATCTGGCTGCACCAAATAATGTTAACGTATCTTTATAATTATATTAGTAGTAGTAGTCGTAGTAGTAAGGTATGGAGCACCAGGCCAAAAATATTGTTTTTATGTTATTGTATATTCTTTTTCTCTGGGGCCATTGAAAAAGATTAAGGAAACTTCATTTACACACATTTATTGAACCCTAACTACCCACGAAAAGCATTTTAAAGAGCTGTTTAATGACCAAAGTCAAATTTATATATAAAAGACTTCACTCTCAGTCTTTTAGAATTCTTCTGATGTCCTTTGATAACTCTCTTAGGAAAGAATAAGTGCCAGAAATCAGAAGATTCAAGAACACTCTGGTATAAAGCAAGAGATAATAGGAAGGGTATGTGAGCATAAGCCTGGTTTGCACCCAGAGTTTGTGATTAGAACTGTGCATTTCATGGGGTTCTTTCCCAAAGGTATTTGGGGTGTGCATTAGCTCTTTATAGGCAGTAAGTTACTTCCTATAAGTTACTACCCTTTTTTTGAGTCTTAGTTTCCACATTGTAAATTTGAGAGTAATAATAACTGCCCTAAAAATAATAGCAGTCACCCTCTATCCCCATCCCACCTTCGCTTTTCTAGCAATCATGAATTAACTGCAGTTGTTCGAAAAAGCCAGGTCCTCTCTTAGCCCTGGGTCTGGATTGTGCCCTTTTTTTTGCATGGCCGACCCCAACCCCATCTTGCCAGCCTATCTTCTCCCTCTCTTTCAAGATTGTCCCTAGTTTTATTCCTCTGGGAGAGGGGTCCCTCCTTTGTGCCCCTATAGAAACATATGCCCCCGCTATCAGAGCACTGACTGTGTGATACGGAAACTGTTCCTGTATCTGTCAGTCTCTGTCACTAGCCTGCAGGCCCTGCTGACCGTTGGATCCCCAATACCTAGCACAATGCCTAGCACATAAACAACACTCAGTATATAGTTAACTTCTTAGGAGACTTTATTTACAATTATTCAAAACACTTTTACACACATCTTGGAAGAATTGTTATGCAGATGAATTGTCCTAACAGATGTGAAAACACCTTAGAAAGATAAAGCACTATGAAAAGAATATATATTAAAAATGAAATAGACCTTTCAGAAAAACCTTGATAATGTGTAAAGGAGAAAAAGTGGTAATTGCGTCTTTCCCCTGTCAATGATACAGCCATTTTATTGACCTAAAGTGATCATTTAACCCCTTTAAATAATAAACCCATTCTCTTAACACGTGTGTACTGATAGCATCTACTTAAACAGTGCAAGGCACACGGTTGTGTGGAGAATGCAAAGAAGAACAAAGTGGTGGAGATAATCCGTGGGCACCAGCAAGTCAAGGTAGAAAGTGTGGAGGACTGAGACACAAAAGGAGTGCAGAGGCATTTACGAGAGTTTCGAGGGGGAAGCACTTCCTGCCACTAGAGGAATCAAAGCAGACTTTATGGAGAGGACCTAGAGGGTGAATAGAAGCTGGGCAGGTCGTCCTGTTGGACTTTGAATGTGAAGGTGAGAAGGAGGCAGGGAGCCCACAGTGCTGAGCTGACAAGAGTATGTCGAGCACTTAGTTTCAGAAAGAGTAATCCTAGCAGACTGTGCCAGGAGGACCAGTCCGGAGCCTGGGGCATCAGTAAGCACGCTCCTGTAATAGTCTCGGTAAGGACTGAGAGAGCCTCGTGAGCCTCGTGTATATGGAGGGCAGAGGGTGACAAGTACAGATGTTGTCGAGGAAGAAATGACTTCAGCTGTACGTAGGAGGCCACTGGGAGGCAGTTGAGGCATCGGGGGTGGAGCCAGGAACGTGCGGGCGCGAGTGCGGATTTCACGTCTCAGGAACGTGCTGACGAGCTGTCTCCGACTTCTGCAGTCGCCCTCGGCGTATCTAACTCAACAGATCAGTGACTTGATTGAGACACAAGAAGGAAGCTGTTGGAAAGGAGAGGCTGTTCATTCTTCATGCTTCAGCAAGCAATCGTTTCCCTTCAAGATGCCCTAGAAAGCAGCCTCCGTTCTTTCTGGGGTGGTCCTGCCCTGGTTCTCACTTTGCAATAAGCAGCTGCATCTGTTAGTTTGGGCAAGTGATTGATGGCTGAGGCTGCCTCCTGGGGCGGGAATGGGGAGGAGAAAGCTGAGGCAGTTCGACAAACTAGAGCACAGAAAAAAAAAACCCGAGAAGGAAGAAGATCCACAATCATTCAGGTCACTTGACTGCGATTCAAAGTCAAGTGCTTTGATTTCAAATGCTGGGTGAACCAAGAAGAACAAGCTTGCCCAAGAGAGCCAAAGCTGCTGGCTTTTTGGGGTATTATCTGTGTGGTCTTAGTATGGAATGTGAGACCTTCAAGTCCAAAGAGTATATTTTGAGACACTGTAACAAGCCAGAATCCTCTCTGAGTTCTCTGGGATGCTTGTTTCTGTTATGTACCTCTTCCCTGAAGTGTTTTCCTGGAACTACCTGATGTTAGAGCTCTTTGATCGAATTCCAGGATACCATCCAAACAAGTGTGCTGTGTCCTAGGGGAGGCCACGGTACTCATCCTTTAACAAAGTCATTAAACCCATAGCTATTAGGAGCCTGCTATGTGCCAGGCAGGCTTCAGGCACCAGCAATGAATGAAACAGAGGGAGAGACAGCTAATAAAGGAGGAAATGTCATTTACTGATAAGTGCTATAGTGAAAATAAAGCGGGGTGATAGAGACTGAGGCTACTTGGGATTGGCCGGTCAGGGCAGCCTTCTCCAAGGAGGTGGAATGGCTGGGAAAGGAATGTGAGGACGGAGCCAGCTTTCTGAAGAACAGCGAGATATGGCATTCTGTGCAGAGGGCACAGCAAGTACAACGTCCTAAGGAGGGAACAGCTGGGCATGTGCCCAGAACAGCAAGACACCCGGTCCGGCTAGAGCACAGTGAGGTGGGCAGGTGGGCAGGGCAGATCGGAGGGAATGTGCAGGCCACCGCGTGGAATTTGGATTTTATTCTTCCTCTGGTGGGAAGCCATTGTGACTTCAAACAGAGGTGCGTCCTGGCTGGATCCATGGTTTCAAAGGCTGAGTCTGGATGCTGTGGGGATCAGGGTGTGAGGGACATAGTGAGTAGATTCTTTGAGCGAGAAATAGTGTGGCATAACGAAAAGTACACTAGTGGGGGCCAGATCCTATTCTCAACCCTTCTACATATCCATGTGTGACCTTGGACTAGCCCCACCAGCCAGCCCCACCGCGGTTTCCTCATCTGTAAAACGATGGAGCAGAGATCACATCCGGGATCCCTTGCCACTCATCCAGGTCTAAGCTGCAGGGTAACACAAGTGTGAGCAGTTATCCCTAAGGAACCTCCTTCCCAGACAGTGGGGGAACAGTGTCCTTCCTCTGAATGTCCATCACGTTAGTGACCAGTCCTTCGGTGCAGGCCACGCTGTAATAATGACGAACCGGTAGCAGAGGAAGCAAATTCTAATGGAGTCCAGAGTAGCATGTGTTTGCTACTCCTGCCCAGATAGTCATGGCTCCTTTGTATCACACGAGTGACATAGAGCTTGAGCACTTTGAAGCCCCATCAAGTCACCTTTCATTTGCCATGTGCCCCGCGGAGGGACATTTGCCACCTGGCCGGGAGAGGAGGTTACCAGGCACCCTGTCCCCCACCCAGGGCGGAGTCCATGCAGAACAACCCCTTCTCTGCAGACACTCACAGCTCGCCCAGACCCATCGCTGAGTCCTCCTGATGCCTGCCGTCCCCACTAGGTGCTCTCTCAGTGTGCCCCTTCCTGTCACGCTCCACCATCACATCGTCTCCAAGTCTGAACAAAGTCTGGTACCCTCTTCCCTTCCTCCCTGGAAAGGAGGAAAGGAAAGCACATCCACAGCTTCTCTGAGAGGCAGCTATCTTACGAAGCTTTTTTCATCTCTATTCTCATGATGCCATTGGCCTTCCTTTCATCAGATCAGGTGTCTTTCTTAGGGACTAGATGTCTTTTTTTTTTTTTTTTTTTTTCAGCCGTGCCTCACCGGATCTTAGTTCCCCGACCAGGAATTGAACCCCCGCCCTTGGCAGTGACGGTGCAGAGTCCTAACCACTGGACCACCAGGGAGTTCCTGGCACTAGATGTCTTAAACTCATACACACATCTACCCCTTTCTGTCTTCCTTCTAAACCAGTCTTAAATAGAAAGGAAGCAAGACTCCCATGGGTGGCCTGGAAGCTTCCTTGGAAGAGGGGTTATTTGCACCCAAACCTGAAGATGGCCAGAGGTATTGAGGGAACAGAGAGGGGACTAGATCAATATGGCTGAAGCAGGGGGTTCTAGAAACTGCCAAGAATCATTGAGAAGCACTAGCTTTAGTCTCTCTAAATATTGGTCCTTAGAACAAGCAGTATTTCAACAGCAAGAGGTTGGTAATACCAAAAGTCACCAAAAGAGGTGAATTTGAATAGGTAGGGGATATTTACACCTGGTGATTTTTCTGATCATAGCTGCATTGTGGGAATAGTATTCTAAGGTAGCACAATTTATGTGGAGATTTTTAGGAAAAAAATAGCTCCAGTACAATTTAAAAAAAAATTTTTAAGTCCAATAATATTTTCAGAAATTCCAAAACAGACACAGGGAAATTGTGTGGTAAAAGAGTCTTTGGGATTAAATTCCTGGTCTAGTTCTTATTTTAAGTACTGTAACTGTGTTGTAAATTGTAACTTAAACAAGTTGCTTCACCTTTCTGATTTTTCAGTAAAACTGTCTTGGTTCATGGTGTGATCACCTGAACTGAGATAATGAACTCCCAGCAGAGAGCTAGTGCATAATAGACACTCAGTAGGTGAGAATTATCAACTGTAACTGCAGCCACCCCCCTCAGGTTTCAGATTACTGCAGACTAGAAGTTTCCTTGCCATCACACACCGCACGGGATTCAAAATCAGAAGGCCTGGTTTTAGTGTGTCAGGTATCACCCGCCAGGCCTCAAAGCCTATTTTCCATCTCGGGAAAAAAAGGCCTTGCAGTGCTTGTCTCAGTAAGACAGGTGTGGAAAATTACGTGTTTGTATAAAAAGTTCTTGGAGCCTTCAGGATATAAAATAATATATAAATTCAGGCTACTTTTATCATCATCACTATTTTTATGTGAATTGGATTTTGTTACCCAAGGTCTTTGGAAACAGACAAAAATAGAAATGTATGAAGATACCCCGATTTCCTTCCTTTGGAGGGACTTTTTTCTTATTATGTGATTCAGCTAATTAAAAGAAAATGAACCCAGAGTCTACCATTTCCCTGGAGACTACTATTTCCAGAAATGCTTTCGGTATCTGAGCTGCCTGATGGATCTTACAAAGAAGGCATTCAGGCTTCTGCCAGGGGCCGTCCCCAGCCTGGCCTTTACCCCGTGCCTGTCCTCAGCAGAAGTCCCCATTGTGGATACATTCTTTAGAAACCTGTCCAGGGTATCACTCTACTACCCTCTCTGAACTCTTGGAGCACATCTGGCCTGTGCCACTGGCATTCATACTCACCGTGTTCTCCCTTGTCTCAGGGCTGAACTGTGCCATTTGTGTGTCTGGTTCACTCTGCTGGATTTCAGCGCGGTCATCTCTGAGGGACACCATTAGTGTGTTTTCTCCCCACTCTTTTCCAGAGGTGCTGAGCAGCAGCTACCAAATTGGTACCCAGTTTCTTCATGAACACAGTTCAAAGATCAGAGGGAGGGTAGCAAGTGTTTGTAAACATAGCAGATCCTCAGCGTGGGACTTATTAAGTAATGGACCAATTCATAATTACTTGTTAACTAATTAGACAGAAATTCGTTTTTTAAGTAACTCAGTCAGCCACAATAGAAAAATTATTCATGAATTTATTCAGCAGTTTTGGTCAACTGTACAGACATGCCACATAATTAAGATTTTAGTTTAGACCACTGAGCTCCTCCACAGAAGAAGGTGCTAACACTTTAATACTCAGGAATAGGATTTGAATTTGACTCTTTCAGGTTTGGGGGAATCTCAGGCTCAGAAAGCTGAGTTAATTACTAATATTCAGTTCGGGATGCACTATTACCATCAGTCCATGAAAGACTCTGACCCTCCCCTCCATTGACTTATTTCATTATTTTTTCATCTTCATCTTTACGCCCCCATTTTCATCCTACCTATACATACCCACTCTAAAAGTATTGATCAATGTCTTTGATAATAATTATTGATAACTCTAAGTGAATTTACCAGGGCCCTGTTCTAAGCACCTTTTACATACTCTATCTTTTTTAATCCTCCCAACAACACCATGAGATAAATTCTTTTGTTGTTTCCCCTTAACAGATGAGGAAACCGAGGCACAGATGTATTAAGTAACTTCCCCATTTAGCGTGTGGCAGAGGGAGGATTCACCCAGGCAACTTATGCAGGGAGCCTGAGTTCTCAGCATATATGCTGCAGGACTGTATCTACTATATATTTTAAAATACAGTGTGTTGTTTTGCGTATTTTTGTTTTAAAAGTGTATTTGGATATTACGCTGCTATAGATCACCTTCTATATCTTTTTTCACTCTACATTATGTTTTAAAGATCTAAACAATTGCTAAATGTACCTCTGGTTCACTGGTTGTCACAGAGCATCCCCTCATACACATCCGTCCTAGTTTACTCTTTAATTTCCTTAGCAGTGGACACTTAGAATGTCTCCCGATCCCTAACTGCCAAACATTGTTGCGATAAATATCCTCATGCGTGTCCCCTTGTAGACCTGGAATATCATTTGGAACATGGAATGCTGGGTTATAAGTCAGATTGAGTTCTGGAATGGTGGTACCAACCTTCCCACCGGCAGTGCAGAAGGTCCTCTCTTCCCTAAATGCTCGTAACATTTGTCTGACTTTTTGATTTCTACCAATTTGATGATTGTAAAGTGGTATACCACTGTTGTTTGTTTGCATTTCTCTTTAATCACTCGTGAAATTGAACATCTCTTCATAAACTTGCGATTTGTTTTACCTTTATGTGAATTGCTTATTCATAACTTTTGCCCATTTTTAATGCTGGGTCTCCCATCTTGTTGTGCTCTAGGTACTAACTGTTGGTTACTTTTAGAGATTTTAAGTGTGGCCTCTCAGTTTTCCCCCCACCAGTTAACTTTGTGGTGTCCTTTGTTGAATAAGTTCCCCAGTATTGATATAAGTACAGTAAGTCCCCTACATACAAATGACTTCCATTCCGAGAGCACGCTCGTAAGTCCAGTTTGTTTGGAAGTCCAACAAAGTTAACTTAGGTACCTAACTAACACAGTCGGCTATATAGTACTGTACTGTAATAGGTTTATAATAATTTTCACACAAATAATACATAAAAACCAAACAAACACAAAAAATAGAAAACATTTTTAATCTTACAGTACAGTACCTTGAAAGGTACAGCAGTACAGTACAACAGCTGGCACACAGGGGCTGGTATCAAGTGAACAGGCAAGATGAGTTACTGACTGGAGGAGGGGGAGGAGGTGGGAGACGGTAGAGCTGAAGGATCCTCAGCAATAGGAGACAGAGGGCAAGCTGCAATTTCACTCACGCCTAACATTGATGGCACAGGTTCTGGCTCCTTGCTGGATTCAATTATATCAACCCTCTTGAAAAACGATCCAGTGCTGTCTGGGTAGTAGCTCTTTCTTTCTCACTATAGATGACACAGTAACACTGGATTGCATGCTGAACGGCTGCTGCAACCTTCGTGTACCGTTCTACATTCAGTGTCTGTGCCTCAAAAACTAACAGCGCCTCCTCAAATAAAGAAAATCCCCTTGCCATTTCCTGTGTCGTGAATCTCTTTGATTCTTCAGTTACTTCTTCTTCCTCTTATCTCTTTTGGCGCTTCTTAGTAGTACCAGCTACATCACCGCTGCTTTTATGCTTACTTCCGGACATCCTGGGCTTGAAATAAACTATATTACTGTACTCTATGCATTACTGTACAGTAAAGTACACAAAAGCACAACCACTTGTAGAGGATGCAGGCATGTGACAATGTACGCCAGACACGTGAACTAACTTGTGTGATTGGACATACGAACACACATTCACATCTTTGAAAGTTCACAACTTGAAGGTTCATATGTAGGGGACTTACTGTATATCCACTGATTCTTTTGCTTTTATTATTTGAACTTTGGAGTCTTGTTTTTAAAATAATTCCTCTAGACATCTGCTTCTGAATATAATGGAGAAACATTGTATAAGACTAAACTTCTATCACAAAGAACTATAATAGCTGGATTTTTAAAAAAAAAACATGAAAAATCAGATGTTTGAAGGCATCGGAAAGTAACCAAGGCAACTAAGACTTGAGGGTCCAAAAACTCAACGACATAAGCCTGATATTTGTCACAGCATTTTAACTCTCGAGAATTTCCTATAGCAAGTATAAAGGTGGAACAGAAAGCAATGGTTTTGAGCTTATAGTATTCCCACTGGGATGACGATACAGAATTGGAGTTGAGAGCTACTAATTCAGCATGAACTTGAAGGGCCATTATCTCAGAAATAAGGACTGCATGAAATTTCACCTCAAGGCATTTGCCAACTTCTAAGCTGTAAATACACACGTTCAAGGTATCTTTGTTTTTAGGGTCTAAGAGGATAAGTTATTCAGAGATTAAAGTCAGAGATTCTGTCAGTCTCACAGAGCTGGGGAGATATAAATAGGATTTCTGGGCCTGCAAAGAAAGAGGAGCACTGGTGAACATCTAAGGCTTCCAGATGAGACCTTGAAAGGGATATGGCCTAGAAGTAACGGAACACTGACTGGAGATAGACATGTAACTCATCCTTGACTGGATCGATATCAGCCCATGCTCTCTCTGCTGGACAGAATAAAAGTAAGTCCTCTGTGAATCAAAAATAAATGGACATGGCAAGAAATGTGTCAAATGACCAACATCAGTAGAAAAAATAGATCATGGAAACAGACCCCAAAGTGAGCTGGATCTGAATTATGAGACATGGTTTTTAAATAACTATGATTAATATGTTCAAGGAAGTAGATAAGAAGATAGAAAAATTTACCAGAGGCTGGGGTCTTTTTTTAAAGAAAGATTCAAATTGAAATTCTGGAAACAACAAAATACTATAACTGAAATTGATAATTCGGTAGGTTTAACAGCAAATCAGACACAACAGAGAATAGGCTAAATGAACTGCAAGACAAATGAGAGAAAATTTCCTTACTGAAGCAAGAGAAAAATGATGGAAAATATAGAAAGACATAATGAAAAATTATATTACATATGTGTTACTGGAGTATCAGAAGGAGAGTTGAAAACGAATAGGCAGAAGGAATATCTGAAGAGCCACTAACTCTAAATTTCCAAAATTAATGAAAAACATCAAGCCACAGATTTCTGAAACTCTATGAAGCTTAATCAGGATAAATACAAAGAAAATCACACCTAAGTATATTACAGATCTTACTGGACTTATGATGGGGTTATATCCCAATAAACCCATTGTAAGTTGAAATATCATAAATTGGAAAGGCATTTAACATGCCTAACCTACCAAACATCTAGCTTAGACTAGACTAGCTAGCTAGACTAGCTTAGCCTAGTCTGCATTAAATGTTCTCAGAACACTTACATTAGCCAACAGTCGGGCAAAATCGTCTAACACAAAGCCTATTTTATAATAAAGTATTGAATATCTTATGTAATTTATTGAATACTGCACTGAAAGTGAAAAACAGAATGGTTGTGTGGGTACAGAATGGTTGTAAGTGTACTGGTTTTTTACCCCCTTGATTGTGTGGCTGCCTGGGAGCTGCAGCTCACTGCTGTTGCCTAGCATCATGAAGAGTATCTTACCACATATTGCTAGCCTGGGAAAGGATCAGAATTCAAAATTTGAAGTAGTTTCATGCATCATAATGTCAAAAAATCAAACTTGAACCATCATAAGTCAGGGACGGTCTGTATAGTAAAACTGATGAAAACTAAAGACAAAGAAAAATCTTAAAAGCAGCCAGGGAGAAAAAGATATATTATTAAGGAATAATTATGACTCACAGCTGACTTTTCTATAGAAGTGATAAGAGTAAGAAGACAATGAATAGAAACTTTAAAATGCTGAAAGAAAAAAAAATGCTATTGTGAAAATCTATACCCATAAAAAATATCCTTTCAGAAATGAAGGTGAAATAAAGACATTTTCAGACACACAAAAACTGAGATATTTTGTTGCGAGCAGATATGAACTAAAAGAAATACCAAAGAGAGTTCTTCAGGACGGAAAAAAGAAATGATCCCAGATGGAAATATGATTCAGGAAAGAATGAAGGGAACTCAAAAGAATAAAATGTGATAGATATATGGGTAAAACTAATGAATATTGAGTGTTTTAAACAATAATGTGTTGTAGGGTTTTAAATATGCATAATTAAAAGCATGGCAATAACAGTACAAAAAAGAAAGGAAATGGATTGGGTTAACATGTTGTAAGGTCCTTGCATTTTCTCAGAAGTGCTGAGTATACTAATTCGAAATCATCTTTTATAACTCAAGGATGCAATTAACAAGGTATATTTAAGCCCAAGTATATTCATAATTACATTAGTATTAAATGGACTAAGTATTCTAATGAATGATAAAGATTTCCAGAATTAAAAATAATCAAAATCCAACAGTATGCAGCTTGACACACATTAAATAAAAAGATGCAGAAATATTGTAAATATAAAGGCATAAACATATGTGCTCAGCAAACATGAGCCAAAAGAAAAGTGGTGTAGTTATATCAGTATCAAAGTAGACTTTTAAGACACACATTACTAGAGATAAAAGGGTCAATTCAACAAGAGGATGTAGCGGTTCTAAATTTGTATGCATCCTAATAGCATAGTTTCAAAATTCAGAAAATAAAAACTGACTCAACTAAAAGAGCAATAAATAAATCCACAGTTATATTTCTAAACTTTAACATACTCTTCAGTAACTGGTAGAAGCAAGCAATTAATCAATGAGGACATAGGAACTTTGAGAATCATGAATAACAAATTAATGACTTAATTGATGTATAAAAATATTTTATCCAGCAACTGCAGATTATACATTGTTTTCAAGTGCGTATGGAACATTTACCAGTAAAGACCAGATGGTGAAATTTAAAGAAGTTTCAACAAATTTCAAAAGTGAAATAATAAAGTATGTTCTCCTATCATAATGGAATTAATCTAGAAAACAATAAATAAAAGAGAAAATTAAAATCCCCAGTACTCTCCTAAATAAGCCATGGGTCAGAAAGAAACCACAATAGAATTTTAAATTATTTTGAACTGAATGAAAATGAAAATATGGCATACCAAAATATGTGGAATCATATATTTAAATGCCAGTTATTTCCTTTTCTGTGAACTGTTAGTTTGTATCTTTCTACTGAAAATATATAAAATTGTCTTCTATGTGAAAATATGGTCTTATGAATTTATAGGAACTTTTAATATAATAAGTAAACTAGTGCTTTTTATGTAATTTGAGCTACAATTTTTTTTCTGGTATGTCAGTTGGCTTTTAAGTTTTTAAAGACAGAGCAAAAGATTTTATTAAAAAGTTTTATGTAATCAAATTTATAAATCTTTTTTTCATGGCTTCTGGATTTTGTGTCATAGTTAGAAAATCCATGCCCCCTCCATGTTTTACATTTAAATATACATTCGTTTGGAACTTATGCCAACATATGGTGTGAGATGTGGATTCAATATTTTTTCTCTAAAGACAACAATCCTTTTATCTCATTATCAGGCTTCTACTGATGGAGAAAATTTCCAGGATTTTGCTATTACAAGTTCTTTAAAACAATTAACCTTGTACTTTTATTATTTATATATGTATAGCATAACAGAGGGATACATTTGTAGAGGTGGATTTGCTGGGTCAAAGGATATGTCTATAATTTAAATTCAGTGCTGCTCTTAGGAGGTATGATGCCAATACAATCCTTGCTCCTGGGAAATCTCCAGGATAGCTTCTAGAAGAAAGCCAGCAACCCGTTTTGGATTTCCACCTTAGCAGCAGCCAGAACCCCACCCTTGGAGTTCAGCATGTTCTTTTCTAGACATGTGCAGCCCACTGAGTGAGATGGCAGACTGAGGACCCAGACCACTGGCTATGAGTCCCACTCCCAGCTCCATTACTTCCAAGCGATGTGACTTGGGCAACTTACTGCCTTCTCCTGCCCCAATCCTTACCTATAAAATAAGAGGAATTATCATAACTACTGTAACTGCCATCTATAAATACTAAGTGTATTAATACTGTGGTCACTGCTAGATGCCTAGCACCACTTCTGGCACATGGTAAGCGCAGAATAAATCCTATCTATTACACAATATTGTTACTTCCTTACTGACTTGCCTTTGTGTATCATTTGTGTAGCAAGAAGCTTAATATTTATACCTGCCTTTACTCTGTCCTCTTATTCTTTTATTAGAACTTTGCTGAAAGTCTTTTTTTTTGTATCATTATGCTTCCTTCCAACATTCCACTTAAGATTCAGTCATTCATTTATTCACTCGTCCTGAGAGCATTAAGCTCAATTGTTGGGCTGTCTCTTGCTCCTAAAAGCCTTGTGTCCCCTCCTGCCATCCCACCATGCCTCTCTCAACTGTAGTGGATCTGTGTGCCAGCTCCATCCTTATCATGTTCCTCTTGATGCTGAAAACTTGGCCTCGGTGCACTGGTCGAGAATCTCAGAGACAGAGTTTTGGGTGAAGTAGAAAAGAATAGCTTTATTGCTTTGCCAGGTAAAGGGGGACACAGAGAGCTCCTGTCCTCTAAAACCGTGTGTCCCAACCCAAGAGGATTTGGTGAGGAGTTGTTTTGTTTTCTTTTTTTTTTTTTTTTTGGCTGCATTGCATCTTCGTTGCTGCACACGGGCTTTCTCTAGTTGCGGCGAGTGGCGGCTATTCTTCATTGCAGTGCACGGGCTTCTCATTGTGGTAGCTTCTCTTGTTGTGGAGCACGGGTAGAGCACGGGCTCTAGGTGTGCGGGCTTCAGTAGTTGTGGCACACAGGCTCAGTAGCTGTGGTGCATGGGCTTAGTTGATCCACGGCATGTGGGATCTTCCCGGACCAGGGCTCGAACCTGTGTCCCTTGCATTGGCAGGCGGATTCTTAACCACTGCACCACCAGGGAAGGCCCTGGTGGGGAGTTTTATAGCAGTAGATCAAGGGTAAGGTTTAGGATGCGTGCAGGACCTGCACCCCTTTAATCTGGTCTCAGGTAATCTCTTGATGAGTTTCCCTGGTTCCTTTAATCTGGCCTCAGATGGTCATCTCTAGAATGAAGAATGCTGATATCTTCCATTTGTTGGAGGTTTTAGTTCTATAAACAGCTGAAAGATATTGTTATGTGTATCCCTCGAGGCGGAACTAGGACCCTGCCCCGAGGCTGCACTGTTGTTTCTTGGCTGCTCCTCCCTCGTCTCTGCATCCCCTCCCTTCCCTGCTTGGCAACTGTTTGAATCTGCCCACCGGGCCTCAGGGAAGGTCTTGGAGGCTGGAATCTGTTCCCTGCAAACAAGAAATGGGGGACACGGAACAGCTTCCGTGCCCAGGAGCCCTACAGGGTCCTGCTCAGTTTCACTCTCACATCCCTGACATACTCATCCATCCACCTCCCCCTGACACACACGTGTTATGGTTATCATGCCCCCTGATAAGAAGTTCTTGGAAGCCCAATAAATGACCCTGCCCTGATTCCTGCCATTCTTATCTCTGACCTCACTCCACTTGTTCATTTATTTACCAAATGTTTATTGAGAATCTTCTGTCTTCCAGGCCCTGAGGATATAGCACTGAACGAGAAACAAACACTCTTTTTCTGGGCAGGGTAGGGACAGCTACTTATATCTATCTGGAAATTATCCATATAGCATGAAGGTCCAGCATTCTTGGTGGAGGGTAACAGGGAACCCTTTGGCACCAGGAAAATATGCAACCCCCATCCCTATGATACTCCCTGATTTTATCGCTTGGGAACATTACTCACTCTTTGTCTGCTGTACTCTTTCTCATTCTACAAGCTTCAACTCAGATGTTGCCAAAAATGTCGCACCTTTCCTGACTCCCCCAAGGGACCACTCTGAGTGCTACATCGACCTGTATTGGATAAATATGGACATGGATAAAAATAAATGTGGTTCTAAAAAAGGGCAACCAGATTGGTGGAAGCATGGTCTCTTGAGTAGTGGTTGATGGGACCTGGATTTTTCTTCTCAAAGAATAGCATGTAGGAAGAAGACATAACACAGCCTTCAAATATTTAAAATTTAAATATTTAAAGAGCTGCCTAATGGAGTTGGGGCTTGGGGAGCAAAGTTGAGAAAAGCATTCAGTAAGGTCAATGACAGGGGTAGAATATGTTGGAAACAAGAGTAGCTCAGTAGACAAGACCCAAACATCCACTCGGAGACTTTTTGCAGCCCTGGCATCTGACTTGGAGTGTTCTGTGTCCCAGAGCCCTGAGTAAATGTTGACCTCCCACCAGAAGTTCCCAAAGACCCAGAGGATGCTCAGGTAGTATCAGTTACCCTTCTGGCTCAGTGTTCAGTGCCCGTGGAGTGAAACAAAGTTCTGTGCACCTCTAATTTTAAGCAGTCAGATTTATGCAGCCATGCCTAAGAGGCCCTGGGAGACTGTTTATTGTTAAATTAAAACTGTGGTTTCTGGAAGCCTTTTTCTAACTCAGCAGGCTATACCATTAGAGGCCTGACATGGTTTCGAGCCATGCAGAGAAGAACTTCCAGGGTATTATTTTAAGAACCTCCCAATTCTTTGTACGACTTCACCCAGCACACTTGGGAGTCTGTACTGTGCTAAGTCAACACGCCCCTGCTTGCCTGCCTTGTCAAAATGAGGTTATAGGAAAGGGTTCAGAGGAGAGCGGAACCCTCCGATGCACCTTTCACCTGTAGATTTGCATTTTGTGGCCTTGTGTCCCCTTTTACCACTGGGCAGATGAATATCTTCACAGTTAAAGGAGGGAGAAGGGAAAGCAGTGCCCTGCGCAGTGACAGGAGGGGTGCGTCTTCATTCACTCCTCTCCACCTGCTGATGCAGTAACCAGACAGCCTTGCTTCTAGCATACAGGCCTCTCCATTTGTCGCTGGAGCCATGACTGCCTTGTCTTTCTTTCATTCTAATAGATCACTTCTGTTCTGCCCCTGCTCTCTTTTCTTCATCGCAACCCTCTCTGGTCTGTGCATATAGCTGGAACAACTTCTTAGCTGGATGGTTACAAATGCTAGCAGACCTCTGTCTAGTTATTCTCCAGTAAAGCCCCACCACTGCTTTGTCTTGGACCTCCCAAGTGTTTGCGTCAAGCCCAGACCCAGAGATGACAAAATCTACACCGGTGACCTCAGCTTCATGTACCCCATGAATACTAACAACCTTCCCCATGGTGTCCATCAATTCCAGTCACAGCACATTTTCACCATCCCTGATGGTCTAGTGGTTGGGATTCAGTGCTCTCAGTAGGATGTTTTCAGATATTAGATAGAAGAAAAAAACAAGTCTCATCAAATATGATCTTTCTTTGGTAATTCAAGTTCTTTTGGGTTGTCATGAAAACGGTTTAAGACAGAGGTTGCAAACTGCTGGCCCATGAGCCAAGTCTAACCTGCAGCCCTGTTTTGTCTGGCAAATACAAGGTAAAATTTTTAAAGTCGTTGCCAACATTTTAAAATAGGGTGATCTCTTTTTCGTGTTTTTAATCAAAGTACCTTTGATGTATAATATTATATTAGTTGTAGGTATATAGCATACGGATTCAATATTTTTATAGATTATACTCCACTTAAAGTCATTGTAAAATATTGGCTATAGCTGCTACTTTTGGACTGAGATGCATTTCTAGCTTCCTCCATCTTTGTTGCCCTGACTGGTCTGCACTCACCCCATTTCACCCACTTATGTTACCTGGCCGGCCCTGGAGGTGACACCCATCGACTCCTCCAGGCTCATAGTCATCAATACCACTGTGAGCCTAGCACTGTGACTTAGAATATTTACTTTAAAACGTCTCTCGGCATAAAGGAATTTATATTCATTACCAGCAAAACTGTACTATAGGAAATGGAAAGAACATTCTTAAAGCAGAACAAGTAAGATAAGGAGAGAAATTTGGATCTACATATAAAAATTAAGATTTCTAGGAAGAGTTGTGCAGGGCAATAGAAATTTACTTTTTAATCACTCTAAAAATTATTAACCTTTTAAAGCAAACATAGTTGTAAGGTTTTGCCTGTCTGTAGCACTTGTAAAGTTAGATGTATGACAGCAGTAGAATAAAAGATGGGAGGGAAGAATTGGGAGAGTGCTGTTTTCAGGTGGTTATATACTCTGTGTGATTTAGCACTGAATTATTTGAAACTAGGTACATCATAGTCAAACTGCTGAAATTCCAAGGAAGAGAAAAATCATGAAGGCAGACAGAAAAAAGGAAAACTTATACAGAAAAAAACAAAATCAGGCAGAGCCATTTAAAAGCAAGGAATTCGAAACACAGCCTTCCAACATTGATGTTTCCCCATGCCAGGTGATTTTTAAATTTTTAATTGAAGTATAGTTGATTTACAATGTTATGTTAATTTCTGGTGCACAGCAAAGTGATTCAGAATATATATTCTTTTTCAGATTCTTTTCCATTATAGGTTATTATGAGATATTTAATATAGTTCCCTGTGCTATATAGTAGGGCCTTGTTGTTTATCTATTTTATATATAGTAGTTCATATCTGCTAATGCCAAACTCCTAATTTATCTCTCCTCCCACTTCCCCTTTGGTAACCATGTTTGTTTGCTTTTTCCTATATTTGTGAGTCTGTTTCTGTTTTGTAAATAAGTTCATTTGTATCATTTTTTTAGATTCCACATATAAGCGATATCATATATTTGTCTTTCTCTTTCTGACTTACTTCACTTAGTATGATAATCTCTAGGTCCATCTATGTTGCTACAAATGGCATTATTTCATTCTTTTTTATGGCTTAGTAATATTCCATTGTGTATATATACCACATCTTCTTTATCCATTCATCTGTTGATGGACATTTAGGTCGTTTCCATGTCTTGGCTATTATTGTACATAGTGCTGCTATGAACACTGGGGTGCATGTATCTTTGCAAATTAAATTTTTCTCCGAATATATGCCAGAAGTGGGATTGCTGGATCATATGGTAGTTCTATTTTTAGTTTTTTAAGGAACCTCCATACTGTTCTCTGTAGTGGCTGCACCAGTTTACATTCCCACCAACAGTGTAGGAGGGTTCCCTTTTCTCCACACCCTTTCCAGCATTCAAATATTACTTTATCTGAGCTAGTATGCAAAAGGATGGGACTGGGAAGACCGTATAGATAAAGTCAAGAGTATTGGTTATATTCTGGTTCTTAAGATGGATAATGGCCTCACAGGCGTTTGGTCTGTTATGCTTCATAGCTTCACAAGTAACATACATGCATTCTTTTATATGTATTAAATATTATATTAAAATTTTGGAAATTATGTAATTTCATATCTCCTACCAAGAAAATATAATCTGTATCTGAAAGCATGTTCTGAGGAGGGTTGGGTTAGTTCTACCAGCCACTGCAAAAACAAAAAACAAAAAGCCTGAAATCCCAGTCTTAGGCTGCGAGCATCTGGTTACAGACTCATCAAAGATAGTGCTGACATTGGTGGCTAATGGAATATTACTCAGCCATAAAAAGAAACGAAATTGAGTTATTTGTAGTGAGGTGGATGGACCTAGAGTCTGTCATACAGAGTGAAGTAAGTCAAAAAGAGAAAAACAAATACCGTATGCTAACACATATATATGGAATCTAAGAAAAAAAAAAAAAAGGTCATGAAGAACCTAGGAGCAAGATGGGAATAAAGACACAGACCTACTAGAGAATGGACTTGATACGGGGAGGGGGAAGGGTAAGCTGGGACAAAGTGAGAGAGTGGCATGGACATATATACACTACCAAACGTAAAATAGACAGCTAGTGGGAAGCAGCCGCATAGCACAGGGAGATCAGCTCGGTGCTTTGTGACCACCTAGAGGGGTGGGATAGGGAGGGTGGGATCAAGGGAGACGCAAGAGGGAAGAGATATGGGAACATATGTATATGTATAACTGATTCACTTTGTTATAAAGCAGAAACTAACACACCATTGTAAAGCAATTATACTCCAATAAAGATGTTTAAAAAAAAAAACAAAACAAGTAGCCTTGGGGGAGGGGATGGTGTTGTCTTTTGTGACGCTTTAAAAAATGTGTGTCTCTCTACCTCTCTCCAGGAAGGATGAGAATGTCCTTATGTGCACTTTCTAATTTTTCACGGAATCTGAAAATTATATGTGGATATTATCCCTGAGCCAGGTCGTTGCTCTAAATCTTCTTGGCAACCAGAAGAAAAAAATGAGCGAGCTCTTTATTTAAATTAGGTAATCACACTGTCTGCCTCTCAGAATCACAAGGCAGGCAGGAAGGTGTGGGCCACAGATGGGATTGGTTTAATGAAGGATTTTGGAATAATGGAGTGCGTCTATTGTCTGGACCTCACTTGGCACACTTTTGAGGTTAATTGGATGAATCATACATATTTGCTTCCTGTCTTAATCACGAGTGCAGGGTTGGGGAGGGAGCCACCATGTCCCAAATAAAATGCATTCTTCCTTTGAGCCCATTCTCATTTGAAGCCATTGATTATGTTTGAGTTTTTACAGGGCCTGAGAGAAGGAGTCAAATAAAACCAAGTATCAACACAACACAGAAGTAATTGTTCTGAGGTTGGCTGTGGGCTAACAAGTGTTCTCCCACTTTAAACGAGAGTAATACCCTAAATGGTCACTAATTAGTTGTCACCTCAGGCAAACCCTGTGTATCCCAGTTTTAACTCATTGAATTCAGCAGTCACTCATTCATTCAGGAGGTAATCCACACTCAATAGATGTGAGCGCAGTACTGGGCCAGGTCACACAAATGTGAACCAGGTATTACCCTCAAATACTTCACAGCCAGCAGAGGAGGCGTCAAGGTAAACCGTGAAAACAGAGCCTCTTGACTCTTACATCTTTTTTATTCCTTCATAGCACTTTCTCAATGTGTAGCACTTTACTCATCTGTTTACCCGTTCAGTGGCTGCTGTCCCATCGGGCTGTAAGCTCCAGGAGGGCAGAACCACCTGTGTTTGGCCATCAGTTGCATCTTCAGATACCCGATCATAGTAGCCGCTTGGTGAGAAAGCATTAAACGTTGTTTGACGGAAGCGCTCTGGGCGCTCCCTTTAGGAGCCAAGGGGATATTGCCTACTTCAACCTGGGAAGTCAAGGAAACTTCCTTTCAAAGGAAATGATGCTTGGGCTGAGTCTTCAAGGATGTGTGGGAGTTTCCTGGGGAGGCAAAGTGTGAAAGAGTTTTCAAGGTCAAGGATAAGAGCATGTGTTCCAGGCCGTATATGGAAAAGAGCGCTGCCTCACCTGCTTTTAAAAACCTGCTGGTTAAGATTCCAACTCTAACATACCGTACTCTTAATCCTAACATGGTAAATATTTCTGTTTCCAAGACTACATTTTATATAGCTTATTTTTCAAACACCATAGAGCATTGGGTTACTCTGAACATTACAGTACCTTATGTAAGAAAATCAAGTCTGTTCCTGATAATGTGTGTATTAAGGTTATTTTTTTCTTCTTTCTATTGCAATTTTGATAATTTTGCAATTTTTAGAATTGCAGTCTTTCGTGGAATTCTTTTAGAGTTAAGTTTGAATATCGGTAAACAAGAACAATTTGAGAGCCACTAGAATTCCGGGGGAAGAATTCAGCTGTATACTTCATAAGTTTCTTACAACTATTTCAGCTAATATAGTTGATTCATAACTTTTAGCCAATGATAGTGAAAGGAACTTCTTTTTTTTTTTATTTTTTTTTAACATCTTTATTGGAGTATAATTGTTTTACAATAGTGTGTTAGTTTTTCCTTTACAACAAACTGAATCAGTTATACATATACATATGTTCCCATAACTCTTCCCTCTTGCATCACCCTCTCTCCCACCCTCCCTATCCCACCCAGGAACTTCTTTAAGTACATATTATGTGTCAGGCAGATGTGCTCAATGAAACCACCCTAGAGAGAAATTATATTTGATGCCCACTTTCCAGATGAGGAACTGTCCATCCAAGATGCTAAGTAACTTGTCCAAGATGAAACAGTAAGGAAGTGATGGAGAAAAGATTCAAAGCTGAGTGTGTTTGTCCCTGAAACCCATGGTGAGGGTAAACGCATAGACCAGCGTTTCCACACTGTTAGCCATCCTTGGATCCCATTCTGCAGCAAATACACAGTGGCGTTCTTTTCTTTGGATAAATAAATTTGGGACACTATAAACAGCTTGTTTTATTGCAAGATTTAGCAGAACCTTTACTATGCTTATGAACATTGTAACTTTCCAAAGTGGAAGAGAACATATATTTACTTTGCAAAATTTTTTGACCAGAGAACACTTAAAATTGTTTTTGTCCTCGTGGCAGGCTCCTTGATGCCTCTCAGAACTGGGTTCAGGAACACAAGTTGAGAAATACTGACATAGATAATCAATACCACTTCACACACCTCAAGGATTCCCTTTAGTTTGAGTTCAGCTCCAAAGAGGTCTTCCTGAACCCCACCTATACATTTATACCATGTTCTCATAATGTCCTTGGTTTTCCTGCATATTCGTTTCTGCCTGTATCAGATGCCCTCTCTTTACCCCACCTTACTGGGTCTTCTTGGAAAACCACTCTGACTTGGTCCCTTTTCTGCTAACTTTCCCCTGAATCCCTTAGGCCAACCTGGACGCTGGCTTTTCTGCACTGCCAGGATCTCTTATCACTTAGAATTGTAATAGTCTCGTTACTTTCTGCCAACCCACTGGATGGTAATTGCATTGATATCAGGGACTATGCCTTTTTATATATAGATCCCTGCCACCTAACCCAGTGATGACATAGAGCAGACACTTAACCCATGATGGATGGATGGATGGATGGATGGATGGATGGATGGATGGATGGATGAGGGAATGAACAAGTGAATGGGTCAACCAGTCTCACTGGTTTGGGAATGTATGGGTTAAATAAGTTTAACTAGCTGGACTGGAGCCAGCTGGTGGAGAGTCTTACCTTCAAGGCTTTGAAGTTTTTATTTGTTCATGTAGGCAGTGTGAAGCCTTTAAAAGATTTTGAGCAGGAAATTTGAATAAGATATTAAAATGGCATTCAGGACTTCCCTCGTGGCGCAGTGGTTGAGAGTCCGCCTGCCGATGCAGGGGACGCGGGTTCGTGCCCCTGGTCCGGGAAGATCCCACATGCCGCGGAGCGGCTGGGCCCGTGAGCCGTGGCCGCTGAACGTGCACGTCCAGAACCTGTGCTCCGCAACGGGAGAGACCACAACAGTGAGAGGCCCGCGTACCACAAAAAAAAAAAAATAAATAAATAAATAAAATAAAATAAAATGGCATTCAAAGAAGATGAATCGGGAAGACCAGTCTGAAGACAAGAGGTCTGTTAGGTGAGGCAGCCTCCAGGCATTGTGTGTTGATGGGAAAGATAGCCCTCATTGCTGATCTATAGGATTGGCTTTAGATGGATGCTGAGGTGAGAGTTGGGAATATATTTCATTCAAAAAGCAGATGTCAGTACGGAGCAATGTAAGCGACACAGAGATGAAAAATACGTACTCCTTGCTCTCCAAAATCTCACAGGGAAGATCGAGCTAAGATGCACACAAAATAACAAACTATGCAGACTATAAGGATGCTATCGATATAGTGGGACCAAAAAAGGTGAGAGAATTAGAGAAACCATGGAAATTCCAAATGAGGAAGTCTGGGAACAGCTAACACAGGAGAGAGGACTTGAGAATGGCCTTAAGAGGCGGATGGAATTCCAAGGGGCTGGGGCTGATTTGAGCATTTGCTGGACTCCAAGAAGGGGCTCTCCCTGGTGACCCTCAGCCAATGTCCTTGGCCTAGGCCGGTTCAGGTTGGCCCTCACCCTTCTGGGGACATGCATTTTCTGCTTGGGAAGGTAAGGGGTGTCTTTGTCCCCAATACCTTCTTCAAGAATTTCAGGTCTTGGGCTTCCCTGGTGGCGCAGTGGTTGAGAATCCGCCTGCCGATGCAGGGGACACGGGTTCGTGCCCCGGTCTGGGAAGATCCCACGTGCCGCGGAGCGGCTGGGCCCGTGAGCCGTGGCCGCTGAGCCTGCGCGTCCAGAGCCTGTGCTCCGCAACGGGAGAGGCCACAGCAGTGAAGCCCGCATATCACACACACACACACACAAAAAGAATTTCGGGTCTAGGGCCAACTACCCCTCCAGGTTTTCCCATTCTGGTGCCTGTATGCAAAAGCAAACAAAGGAACAAAAACCTTGACATTCCTCAGTTCTCCTGGTGAGAAAGTAGCCTACACACACCACCTGCTTTAATCATTAGAAATCCTAAAGGGCTGAGTTACTGTTCCCATTTTACAGATGAAGCAACCTGAGGTTCAGAGATGTTAATGTCTTTGTTCAGTTTCAGTCTTGGATCAGCTTAATATTGAGAAGCCCTAATTCACACCCCTGATTCACACAGGTACACCATTTCACAGGGAGCAGCCGGACACACTTTGGTAGCCTTCAGTTGGACAAAGATGGCAAGAGACATTTTTTTCTCAGGTCTTCATGAACACAGCTCACCCGGGCAGCACACACAGGCGTCTCTGGTGTTTTACTCTTGGCAAGAATAGTGGTAGGAACATAATGTCTGTATACGTTGCAAAGCACTCAGCTATGTGTTATTCAATTTTATTCTTATGCTAGCCCTATTTTCTAGATAAGTCAGAGATTATTTTCCACATTTTATAGGTGAGGAATCTGGAGCTAAGTGAGGAATCAAAGAGAATCCTTTTGTAACATGTACCATTAACCCAAAATACGTTTGCTCCTAAGTCTGGATTCTCCAGATCCTGGGCTTTCGTAAAGGTCCCCAGCTCTCCATCATAGTTGTAGCCATGCTGTGGGTCATGAGATGATCCCAGGGAGAGCGCCTGAAAAGATGAAGCGCTGTGCTTCTAATGCTCTGGGTTCAAGGTTTCCAAATCTCAGGGGGGCACGTTCTAGGCAAGCTCAATGTTCGCCCTTAAACTGTGATGTCTACTATCTCTAGAGGAAGCATGTTGATTTTTGCCATCTCTGCTGCGTCTAAGGCGGCAAATGGTGTCCCTGACTTCCTAGGTGAGGGCCTCATGGTCTGATAAGGACCCCAGCTGTCCTCGGACAACAGGGTGTGCTCCCAGTTCAGCAGGCTGCTCATGGCTCAGGGAAAGAACTTGGGAGTTTCCCTGAGCCTTTCTTCCCTGTGTCTGCTGTGTGTTTAACATCTCTCTTGATTCCTAAAAATTCCCATTTGTTTCAACCCTATCCTCCGCTTGGCTGCAGTTGACTCACCATCTCTTCGGAGGAGTCTACATTTTACCTCTCTTTTCCTGCTCTGAGACTGCTGGATTGGCTGCCCGGTATGTTTGTACCTCCAGTATATACCCAAGATTGTCTTTCTTATGCTGCTGTCCTAGGCAGCCTTAAGGAGCACAACCCTTTGGGCTGAAACCCACCTCCACTCTTGATTCACATGGATGTCACGTCCCATGTTATAAAAAATAACCCTCTGTTGGCACTGATTTCCAGGAAAACTCACTGTGGATCCAATCCTGAGATCTGCTGGGCTGGGGGTAGGGGTGGAAGGACAGGGTGAGGAGGAAAAATGCTGTCTCACTATGGCTTTAATTCTTCTCCAGAACTGGTGGAACTTGGGTGGTGTCTTTTAGCTACTAGACACATGTTTCTGCAAATGTGCAGTGACAATGGTGCCCCTTATTTCTGGGGGTTGGTAGGCTGAGTCTACAAAGGGCTATGTCCCTGGGATTCCTAAGCATGGTCTCCTCAAGGAAGTATGTTGGCCTCAGGGCCCTTCTCCACCTCTTGGTTAGATTGGTGTTTCTTATCTATACTTATTTTGTAGCTTCTTGACATCCATCAGACTGTGTCCCTCTTTCTTGACATTTGGTTTCAGAGTCTGATGTGTAGATTTGGAGAGGAAGACATGAAAAGGGAGACAGAGGCTGTCGAAAACCTAATTGGTTCACCTCTTCCACAGGAAGTGCTGTTGAGATGGCCTCATTTATTTTCTGATTTCCAAGGGAGGAAGTACAAGTGTTGCTTAGCGTTCATCCTTGCTTGGTCTCTCCTTGCTCCGAGGAGCTTGAACCTCTAAGAGGGTGAGATTTGGTCCTACAATACAGCTAAGGTTACGAAGAGGAGAAAACCCAGGCCGTTTTGAAAGCTGTCCTGCAGAGACCCAGGGTGGCAGAGACTCTAATCCCTTTCTGATCTTGCCTCAAACAATACACAGAAGTGGTCTTGTACCAATGTCCTGTGGCTACCACACTCTACGTGTGGAGAAAATTATGCTTTTGTAAGAGTTGGAGGCATTTTATAAACTTTATTTTGGGAGATATTGTGGGAAATTAAAGAATTCCGATTCTGCCCCTTCCTAGCTCGTTATCAGGGCAGGCATGTGCCCTCAGCACTTCTGTTCTACCATCTGTAAACCACAGATGTGATTCCCGACTCACCCCTTCCGAGGCCTGTGATGAGGATCTAACCAACGGCCAGCACCGAAAACCTTCTTTAAGGCCTGTACCACTCTCCTTCTCTCTCGTAAAAAGGAGAAGCCAGGCCCTGAGTTCTGTAACTAGGACCTATGCAATGGGCACTGTTTATCTCCTCAGCTGAAACATTGGCCCCAGGGCGTTCCTGACCCTCTGATCTTCTGAGTAGTTTCGCGCTAGAGGAGCTTTCAGAAGCTAGATGGCAGAATCCTAAGCATCACTATAGGGCTTAGCCTAGCGAGGCACAAGAGGGCCCCTACGTGACTTATTGCTGGAATTCAGAACCGACGGAAGCCAGCCTCCACGCCCCGCCTGGCAAGCCCTCCGTTGCTCTTTTTCCTTCATCCCTTCACATCTCCTTCCTCCTGGTGAGAAGCAGCAACCCCCCGGGTGAACAGGTAGCCCTGGGGGCCGGTGCACAGCTGCTCTGAGCATCAGCCTGTAGTGGGAAATGCTCTTCTACACATCGTCTGCAAATGTTTGTGCTGGACGCTGCTCCCAGCCTCCACTTTATAGGTGCTGGCTCGCCATCAGCTCAGCACCCCAAGCCCTCGCTCCAAGGGCTTCTGGCTCCATTGTACCCTTGGCTCAGCCCCACAAGCCCGTCTGAGCTGGAACTGCTGAGTTTGTGAGAATCCCGTGTGCGGATTGTTTTTGCAAGGTGGTGTCCTGGAACCAAGCACTGCGAAACACAACTCAGAGCTGCCAGATCCAGAGTGAAGGCCATTAACAGAATCACTGGCCACCGGATTCCTGGATCCAGAAGATAATCCCCACCCGCAACCCACTACTTCCAGAGTCGGACTCCTTGCTTCTCGGGTTGCACGGACAAGGCTTCCGTTCTGCCGAATTCTTGGGCTCGCTCTCCTGCCAAGGTCAGCGGGAACTCAGTTCATCTGCTGGGTGAGTGAGTCCTAGATGGGAAATCGCCAGAACTTGAGGGGAGCAAACCATTTAACAAAATCCCCTACCATGCATTACAGACGGAAATGTTGCAGGCCACATTTCTGACATCAAACACAAACAGGCACCTCTTTTGCGTGGGTGGTTTCTCTATGTTTAAGTCACCGCAGGTATAACAGTTGCAACTGTGTTAAAAAAGAGAAATGGCTTTGGATTTCCCTGGTGGCGCAGTGGTTAAGAATCCGTCTGCCAATGCAGGGGACCCAGGTTTGAGCCCTGGTCCGCTGCGGAGCAACTAAGCCCATGCACCACAACTACTGAGCCCACGTGCCGCAACTACTGAAGCCCGCGCGCGTAGAGCCCGTGCTCCGCAACTGAAGAAGCCACCACAATGAGAAGCCCACGCACTACAACAAAGAGTAGCCCCCGCTCGCCACAACTAGAGAAAGCCCGCGCACAGCAACGAAGACCCAATGCAGCCAAAAATTAATTAATTAATTAATTTTTTTTAAAAAAAACGGCTTTTTGGAGACGCTTGAGAGCCTGGGCTCCTAGAGCAACAAGCCCCTCAGATTGTTAACTGAGAGTGTTTGCTAGGCAAATCCATCAGGATTTTGTGCCCAGCGGAAAGCCTCAGATTTCACAGGAGGGGCCCTGGTTTGTCAGGACCTTCTGGAATCTCTGGGCTACCAATGTCTCTTCTGCTCAACTGCTGAAGCCTTTAGATTGAGCCCTTTCAAGTCAGATAGATTTGCAAAGAGGAAAAAAGGAAGCTCATAACCAGAGGTTGCCTCTGACCATAACCTGTGGAACCAGTGGCCCCGAGGTTCCCCTGACCACGGTCTAATGTGATTTGGTGAAACTCCTCCGTGTGTATGCAAGACGGGACATCACAATTGCCCAGTAGTGCCTCGACTTCATTGTTACTTCACCAGGGCTGAACATCTTGAAAAATCCCTTTTTTATAAATCTGAGAGGGAGAGAGAATCTACTTTGGCTAAAGGCAGGAAGAATAATGTGTATAGAGAGACCCCTCTGATTTAGTGAGCCATTCATGTCTTGGTACACCATCCTTTTCTTCTAGGCAGAATTTTAATCAGAGGTGAAACTTATCCACAGGGAAAGTCATCTCATTTTTCATTTCTCAGCAGGTGCACTCACCTGCTGAGAAATACTTAGGATTTGCTCTCTGCCCAGTGCCTGGGGTTCTTCTAATTAGATCCAGAGAGCTGAGGGTTTTATAATCATTACTTTTATGGATATTAATATATCACAGTGTTCTGGAAATGCCAGGTTCTTTTGCCTCCTGGGGATGGGTACCAAGCTGATGTAGAAATGAAGGACCATCAGCTTATCTCAAAAAACTAAAGGAGGGCTTCCCTGGTGGCACACTGGATAAGAATCTGCCTGCCAATGCAGGGGACATGGGTTCGAGCCTTGGTCCGGGAAGACCCCACGTGCCGCAGAGCTGCTAAGCCCGTGCGTCACAACTACTGAGCCTGTGCTCTAGAGCCTGTGAGCCACAACTACTGAGGCCACGTGCCACAACTACTGAAGCCCGCACGCCTAGAGCCCATGCTCCACAGCAAGAGGAGCCACCACAACGAGAAGCCCGTGTACCGCAACAAAGAGCAGCCCCTACTCGCCGCAACTAGAGAAAGCCCGTGCGCAGCAACGAAGACCCAACGCAGCCAAAAATAATTAATTAATTAATTTTAAAAAACCACAAACAACTAAAGGACGTGGCCCATGGTATGTAGGAATCAGATGAGCGATGGGTATGATCACTTGGCGTTGAATGTCACCCCTGATGCTGAGGTGAATTGCCAGGGTGGATGGCGTGTCCTCAGACAGATGTCAGGATCTCTGTGCATTTGAAATGTGAAATATAAGCAATCCATGATTTCCTAGGCTAATGTGATTCCAAGCAAACGTGTGGCATTGACAAGTTATTTTTCCACGTGTGGGGCTTGGATTCGGTTTCAATCAGGGACCAAAATACATGGTTTGTGCTTGTTTCAGCAATCCCCAAATGACACAGTCACGGTTCACTGGAGCCAGGAAGGATTTGGAAGATCAGCTTGTCCCAGACCCTCGTTTTACAGATGAGTTTTGGGGTTTGCTCGAGTTCATACAGCAAGATGAATGACAAAGCTGAGACTGGGACCTGATTTTCCTGGCTTCAAGTTTGATGTTCTTCCCCATGTCCCCCAGCCAGTACATACCCATCTTTGTATCGTATTGCACCCAAATCACATCAGCTGGGCATTTTGTCTTCATCTTTTGTTTGGGAAAATTTGGGTGCAGGTAACAAAAATCTAGTCTTACTAAACAGGAAAGGATTATATTGGGAAAGTATTGGTAGCCCTCAACATTCATAGGAAAGCTAAAGAAACAGGCTGAGCGGAAAGCAAGGGTAGCTTCAGGGCAGTAGATTACAGAACGTAATTGACAGTATTAGCAGAAGGCAGCCTGAATGAATGAGCCCATTTTTTTCCTGTTGTTTTGGAGCTTCACTCATGAACTCCGCTCAGAGTTCCCTGGAGAGACTTTGATCTCCAGACCCAGCTCATTCTTTGGTATTTCAGGCTAAATAAACATTATTTGGGATTGTCCAACAGAAGCATTCGGTGGATTGGATATTGTGGAGGGAGGGTACAGTTGGTCCAGCGTGGATTACCTGCCCATGAGGTGTGGGTGCTGAACAGCCAAAACCAGCAAATGTCCTGCGTGTAGACGTTACTAGTGTTCACCAGTATTTTCTGATCTTGAATTTCAGCACATAGGAGGAATACATTTCCCGTCCCCTGGAAGTTAGGCATGGCCACGTGGCTTGATGTAGCTAATGAAACCTAAGCAGAAGCAGTGTGCTTTGCTTCTGGGATGGGAGCATGTAAGAGCTAGTGGGTGACTCTGCACATGTTCCCCCAACGAAAGCAAACCCTCGGAACTTACGTCCACACAGAGGCTTCATAAGCTAATGGAACCTCTGTCACCCAGGTCTCTGAGGGACAGTCATTGACCGTCTTTGGCATTGTTACAATAGCGTAATCCAGACTCTCCTAAACAACGCATCCACTTACAGTGTCCTACAGAGCGTTCATATAAAGGGAACCCAGTGATATCAAAGGTCCACCATGTAACTTGAGGAGAAATCTTGCCTTGCAACTTGAAGCACCATCAGTATGACGTAAGGACGGGGTAGCCTGTATTTCATCCCAATCCTGTTCCTACGCATGTCTACCTAACTTCATCCCATCAATCTGAGACACCGAGATTTAGAGGATTATTGTTGGATAGGAAGCTAATGTGTCTAAGATGTCAGACACAAAAATGCCTCCGTGAGCAGCCAGCATGTTTGTGTTTTTAACCGGCGAGTGTTTGTATGAAGGAGGAATCAATTGTGTGTTTGTATAAGAAACATAGGCCTATCCTTACAGACATAATTTCATCTCGAGGCAGTTAGGTCGGACGGGAAAAGCTGGTTTAACACAATGGGAAACTCAAAACTAAATATCATATAGAAAATAAGATGATGATGATATAATCTTAAGGTTGTATGTCCAGAAATGAAACAAGAAGAATAAAAGTACCCAACTAGAAGTTGTTGTATCCCCTAATGGACATCCCTAGAGATATATTGATATAGATATGGATTTACCGTGATTTATCATGAATCAAAAGACTCAGTTAATTCATGGGTATGGGGAGGGGTGGTAGACCCCTGTGACTTGGCATTGTCCGCTCAAGCAGCCTGGGTTGACCACTTGTGGGAGACACTGGCTCGATTTCCTTTCACAATGCTGAATGAAGAAAGCATGTCCGTGCTTGCCTTACCCTACTTCTTAAGGATGTGGTCAAGATACCAAGACGGACACAGGAGAGAGTTTTGAGTCAAGGCAGGCTAGTTATGTGTTGTTCAGTGCATTTCATGGTGTCCTTTACTATGTCTGCTCTTCTCCTAAATCTGAGAACTTTGAAAATTAAAGCAAGGTAATTTTTGTCTTCCATCCCCGGCCAAACTTCCCAGATCACCTTTAGGTTTGGTCTTTCTCCAGGGACCTCAGTAACCTTTCGATGTTAACTTTTTCATTTATGTTCTGTCTCCCTTTGGCATTGAAAATAGCTATTCTTGACCAAACCCTATGCTTTGTGATTGAGTCTAAATTGGAAGGAAGATAATTCAAAAATAAAACCAAGTGATTAAAAAAAAAATTATAGGGTGTAAGTATAGAAGAAGAGTCCCAGTTTGCAACATCGGAAGCTTAAATTTGTGGGAGACAGGGGCCCAAAGTGGGATAATTTGGGGTGGAGGCTGAGAGCAATGGAAGTCAGTGAGAGAGAGAAAACAGTATTCAATCTGAATTAATTGCAGGTGTGAATTAATGACAGATTCTTTTCTTTCAGAGAAGTCAGGAAGAATCATGTGTCCAAAGGGTAACAGAACCAAGTAAAAATGATTAGGATAATAGTTCAAAGCCTGTATCTAAAATCCACTATAATCTGCTATGGGAAACATTTCTCATTCGAAAGAGTAATTTTTCACACCATCTACACGCACACATGCACTAGCGCACACACACACTTTCTGTTAGTCTTTTATCTCTGGGGACAAGATATCATCAGATGTAACGCTTTTGAATACAACGTATGAGCACGAGAAGTCATCTTACAGACTGGTGGGAGAGCTAGCTGTGTGCGCTCTACACGTTACATATACCAGCTCTAAAAGAGGAATTGAATTGTTTTCACCTTTCAGGGATATTTGCATCTGAGAATCCACAGAGTGCTAAACTTTGTACCTGGCACATAATAAGGGCTTAATACAGGTTAGCTACTATTGTTATTATGAAGTCATCTGATTCTCAGCAAGACCCAGTAAAGTAAGTGTAATTGCTCTTTAGACATGAAGAGACTGAGGCCCAGAAGTTAAGCATTTTGCCCCAAGATCACACAGTGGCTGTACTGAAATTAGAGTTCAGGTCTTTTTTTCTGATTCCAAACCAGGTTCTTACCCAGCACATTATTCTGCTGATGTTGATAACTTGTGTGGTGTTCTTCACAGCTTATGCATGGAGAATCACTGACTTTTGCAAACGAGAAAAAGAACATTGCCATTCAAATCCACCCGCCCCCGCCACTGCATTTGTCATTTTGGTTGTCACACACAAATGTGTAAGCATGGCTTTACAGAGAGGAAGATACACAGTTCTGGGGACCCTTGTGCTGAAACATATCAAGACTTAATTTTAGCTGGTTTTTTTTAAACCTCATTTCTGTTTAGAAATAAATTGATTTAGCAATTTGCCCAGTGCCCTCCCTGGACCATACTTTATGAAGTGGAACAATGACTTAAATGTTCAATTATCCTAAGCAGCAAAGGCCAGAGGAAAAACACACAAACCACACCCAGAGTACAGCTCCCTCTCCACAGCCAGCCGGGCCTGGCCCGGAGTGGAAACACCAGGCCCTGCCCTCCAGTTCTGCTACCTGAACCAGGCTTGACACCTCCCCATCCAGATGCACAAAGGCAGTAAGTAGAGCAGAGCCATGGGCCTCAAAAGTACATGCAGTATATATCTGGGGGAAGCCATAATCTGAAAGGATACATGCACCCCAATATTCATTGCAACACTATTTACAACATCCTAGACATGAAAGCAACCTAAATGTCCATCGAAAGAGGAATGGATAAAGGAAATGTGGTACATGTATACAATGGAATATTACTCAGCCATAAAAAATAATGAAATAATGCCATTTGCAGCAACATGGATGGACCTAAAGATTATCATACTAAGTGAAGTAAGTTAGACGAAGACAAATATCATATGAGGTCACTCATACGTGGAATCTAATTTTTTAAAAAAAGAATGAAAAGGGCTTCCTTGGTGGCGCAGTGGTTGAGAGTCCGCCTGCCGATGCAGGGGACGCGGGTTCGTGCCCCGGTCTGGGAGGATCCCACATGCCGCGGAGCGGCTGGGCCTGTGAGCCATGGCCGCTGAGCCTGCGCGTCCGGAGCCTGTGCTCCGCAAAGGGAGAGGCCACAACAGTGAGAGGCCCGCGTACCGCAAAAAAAAAAAAAAAAAAGAATGAAAGGAAATGAACTTATTTACAAAACAGAAACAGACTTACAGATATCGAAAACAATCCTATGGTTACCAAAGGGAAAACAAACATGGCAGGGGGAGGGATGAACACACACACATTACTATATATAAGATAGATAACCAACAGGGACCTACTGTATAGCACAGGGAACTCTACTAAATATTCTCTGATAACCTATATGAGAAGAGAATCTAAAAAGAATGAATATATGTATATGTATCACTGAATCACTTTGCTGTACACCTGAAACTAACACAACATTGTAAATCAACTATACTCCAAAAAAAAAGAAAAAAAGAAAGAGGTACATGCAGCCATTTCTTTCCCCAGAAAGAGAAACTGTGCACTTGTTTGCCACCTGAACAACCCATATGTCACCTGGTCTGCTGCCAGTCTCCCTTCCTTCCTTTCAGTTTTACTCTGTAAATTAGGGCCCACACCCTAACTTTGTCTCAATGTCATGTTTATTTCCTTCATCACACTCATGGAAACTTGCATTATTTTGTCTGTTTGCCTGCTTTTTTGGGGGGTGGGTATTTTTATCTTGTTTCCAGTCTCCCAGGCTACACTGTCCGCTCCTTGATGCTTCATTGCATCAATCTTGTCACCATTGGATTCCCAGCACTGACCCGGGGCCTGGTCTAAAGCTCTTGATCTGTATTATTTGCTGAGTCAAAGCTCTTTGATCCAGCTTTAACCACCATTGTTATGTGCTGTCTTCCTGGCTCCTGACCAAGGTTATTTTTTTGTTTTTTGTTTTTAATTTTATTGTGGTAAGAAGACTTAGCATGAGACCTACCCTCTTAAACAAATTTCAAGTGTACAATACATGATTGTTGACTCCAGGATCATTGTTGTACAGCTTAATCTTTTAAGATTTTTAGAGCTTATTCATCTTGCTTAACTGAAACTTGATGCCCATTGATCTTAACCTGACTGTGTGACCTGTGCCTGCTGTCCTGGGCTTTGGAACTCCCGTGACCTCCTGTATTCCTTCCTGAATTCTGAACGCCATAAACAGCTCCCCACACATAGGCCTTTAGATCAGTGTCTTAGCTTCCCCTCACCGCCTGTTGGCTCCTGGTCCTGGAAATACATTGTCTGCATCTGAACTGCACTTTCCAAAGCCTGGAAAATGGAAAGTTATGCTTAACTGCTGCTAAACTCCATAGCATGAAGTATTTATAGTAATCATTGATGGAACGTGCTGGAGAAGTTGCACCAAGTACACTGCCCCCAGAAAAGCCATCGAGAGTCCATTTCACAGCATTAAACTCTATCAACATTAATATATATTAATACTATATATGTATATATATGTATTTTAAGTTTTGCCAATTTGATCAAGTTTAAAGCTTCTCATTTAAATATGCCATTTTAAAAGATAATCAGAGCTGTTTGCATTTTCTTTTCTGTGACCCAAACTGTTTTCCTTATTAATCTATAAGAGCAACTGTTTTACTTATTAATCAATAAAGCTCCAAGACTCAGGATGTTAAGCAATTGTCTGTCACAACTGCAGAGAATATTTTACAAGTTTCCCTTTGTGTTTTTGTTTTGTTTCTCAAGTTTTTGACATGGTAAAGTTTTAAAAATTGAAAGTTGACAAGTCCAGAAATTTTTAATTTTGTTATTTACTCCATCGTTTTTGCAATTAAAACTTCTTTGCCCATTTAGTGATGAGTTAGTTGCCTATCCTAATTTTCATGGTTTATAGCTTGATTTAGTAACATTAAATTCTTAAATCCTTCTAGAATTTACTTTCATTTACACAATGAGGATTTCACTTGAGTTTTTCCCCAGAGAACCAAATATCCTAATGTGCCTTATATATGCCTAGGCATATTCTAGGCCATGGACACGTATGTTGATTATTTCACCATTGCCACATCATGTCAATTATTCTGAACTATGTTATATGCTTTAATATCTGGATATTCAGTCCTTTCACATTATTCTTCCATGTTTATTTTTCATATCAACTTTAGAATGTTTTTTCTAATCCCAAAATAAATATCATTGGCATGTTTATTAAATTACTTTAAGAACTGGCACCTTTAAGATATAGGCTCTTGCCATTCAAGAACACGAAATGGCTCTCTAAATATTTATTTTTTCCTTTATAAATTTCAGTAGAGATTTTCACTATTTTCCATAGAAGTTCCATATATTTCTTGTTAGCATTACTTCTTGACATTTTATAAAGGGTATTTGTGTGGGCATGGGTCTGGGAGGGAAAAATAGAAGAGGGAAGGGGTGTGTGTGTGTGTGTGTGTGTGTGTGTGTGTGTGTGGTGAGTGGAACTTTTTTCTTTGTCATATTGGCTGTAGAGAAGCTAATGGGTTTTACTGAATTTCATTAATCTTATTGAATCTGAGTCTTTTAGGTTTTATAGATATATGATTCCATAGAGTTCAACAATTATAATTTGGTCTTCTAATTTCTGATAGTTATGCCCTTATTTCTGGAATAAATTTCTAGGCAAAGAGCTCCTTCCCTTTCATCAATGTGACTGTACTATTGCATCTTCTTCTTGCTTCTGTTGTTGCTGAGAAGACAATGAATATTATTTTTGTGAGGGTAATCTGTCAGCTGTCAATCTATCTACTGCTTCTTTGAGGATCGTCTCTCATAATTTTCTCTAGCTGCTTTTGGGGGTTCTGCTCTGTCTTTGCATTTTGCAATTTTGCTATGACATGTCTAGTTGTGGATTTCCTTTTTACGTGTCTTCCTTGTACTTTGCTGGGGTTCTTCAAACCATGGATTGCATAGCTCAGCCTTTAAATCCTCACATATTGCCTCTGCCAAATTCTCTCTCCTTCTGCAGCTCTGAAAGTGTCTTATGCCAGATCTTCTCCCAGTATCCTTTATGTCTCTTATACTCTCCTACCTCTACCTGCTTCATTCTGGGGTATTTCTTCTGACCTATATTTCAATGCATAAATCCTTTCATTGGCTGTGTTGAATCTGCTCTTTAAACCCATCCTTTGACTTTTAAATGTTTGGTTATTATATGTTTTAGTTCTATCCTTTATTTCTTTATTAAATTTGCAATGTCTATGTTCTTCTTGATAGTTTCCAATTCATTGCCAAAATTGTCAAACTTGGTTTATTTCATCATGCACAACGTAAGCCTCATTGTTTTACAATGTGTATCTATAATCTCAATATTGAAGTCCCAGCAGGTCTATTTCTATTCTCTGTTGTTTCTGTTGGCCCTGGCTCATGGTGTGTTGTCTTCATTTGCCACACTATTTTTGATTGTTTGCTGGACATTGGATTTGAACACTATGTATTGAAATATTTTGAGGCCTGGAATAATGTTACCTTTCTCCAGCTCCTCTTCTCATTTCCCAGAGCAGGGTCTCCTTGTATCCTGTTGATATTGAGCACATGCTCAATTTCCTGACTTCTCTATCCTTAGGAAATAAATTTCAAAGATATATAATACTTACCTTGAGTACTCACCGTTATATCCCCTTTACTTTGTTTTTTTTTTTTAATTTTAAAATTTTTTTTAGCTGCATTGGGTCTTCATTGCTACGTGCAAGCTCTCTCTAGTTGTGGCGAGCAGGGGCTACTCTTCGTTGCAGTGCATGGGCTTCTCATCATGGTGGCTTCTCTTGTCGCGGAGCACAGGCTTTAGGCACGCGAGCTTCAGTAGTTGTGACACGTGGGCTGAGTAGTTGTGGTTTGCAGGCTCAGTAGTTGTGGCACACAGGCTTAGTTGCTCCACAGCATGTGGGATCTTCCCAGACCAGGGCTCGAACCTGTGTCCCCTGCACTGGCAGGTGGATTCTTAACCACTGCACCACCAGGGAAGTTCTCCCCTTTACTTGGGGTTAGAGTAACTTTCCATAGGTTTGATGTAAGTTTTTAAATTTTTTTCTGGATCTTGAACAGGAAGAAATGTATGCAGAACTAGTGTTTACCAACACACAGCCCACGTGGCAAATCCTTGGTTCTGCTCACTGACCCTCTGGGTGCCGATAGAAAAACCCTGATATATCTGTGTCTGGAGGATGTGTTAAATTCCAGAGCTGCTTGCAAATTTCCAGGAGTTTGTGTTTTGTCTGTTTTTAGCGAGTGTTCAGCCAATAAGGTTCTGCTGGACTGAGATAAGGTCTTCTCATGGCCTTATTTCCTGGTTCCCTGAAACAGAGAAAAGGTAAAGTACAGGAAAACCTCTACTCCAGCACATTCCAGTTTTCACTTTGGCCCACATGCAGGGCTTTGCTGGTGAGAACCCTCCTTCCAGGAAGCTCACTAATCCTGTAATTAGAGCAGAGTGTTATCTGGGAGTTGCAGACTCTGTATGGATAGAGAACAAGATTAAGGTAGAAGGGAAGATAAGGAGGTGCTAACAACACCCGCATATCCCTCCACCCTCAACAGCTTTGTTGTTGATTCAGCCTATGGCTCTCAGGGCCTGAGGGAGATGCTCACGGTTTTCCAAAACCTTTGCCTCCTTCCCTTCATACTCTAGAGGAAGAAGCTTCAGGAACCTACACAAGGCCTCCTTTTATGTTGTTAATCCATCACCACAGGCCTTCAGCTGTGAATTCCTTCAAGATTCTGGTCTAATTTCAGCGTTTATTGTTTTTTGTTCTTTCACAAGTATTTTAGTGAGAATTTGGGAACTGTTGCATCAGAACTGGTAAGCAGATTCCATTTTAACCAGCTCAGCTATTTCTTGGAAACCTAATCTTTTATTAAACATTAGGAAGTGCTGAGCTTGCAAGAGAGAACCAAATTCTCTCAGGACATGCTGACTTAATAAAGAGAGATGATCATGAGAAATCTGCCCTCAACTGTTGAGTTTGTATACTCCCAGACTTTTAAGTATTCATGCTGTCTATGAGGCTCGGTGTCCTGCAAAGAAATGTGACATTACCAATCAAGTCACATCCTGTCTCATGTCTGGGTGATGACTCCAAATGAACAGACTGTTTTAAAAAAAATTAAGCATATATTATTGAAACTGAAAGACATTGTATGTGTCATTTCATTTTCATAATAATTGGTGCCTTTTGTAGAACTCAGTTGACTTCTGAGACACAGCAGGCATTATATAGGCATTCTACTCCTATTTTAGATAGCTTACTGAGATGATTATTTTCAGGAAATAAGCATATCAAGATATTTTTATGGCCAGCATGGTTCCGAGCTTATTAACAATTGAAATTTGTAGCATCTCTGCAACAAGTTCAGCGTCTAAGATAATGATGTTGTGGAACTATTTATGTGTTACTTTGTACTCAGCTGGAGTCAAGCAGGAACTCTGTCTGGTTGGATGTAACCAGTGGGTGCACTTCTGAAAGGCCTAATTCTTCCTCTCATGTTCTTTCTTTTCAAGGTAATTTTGTTCTCCTTCATATTAGTTTGTTACTCTACCATAGCTCTTAGAGACAGCTCTGGTGCCCTCGTGGCACGAGTGCAATATTTATATCAGCATTCAGTCCCCATGAGACCAAATCAGAAGTTTCACCCACCAGGGAAGGGGGGAAATCAACCCAGCCAAAAATGATGCATGGGAAGCATTCCCACCAAAACCAGAAAGAAAACAAACAAGTCATTAGTCGACTGAATGAAAAATCAGGGTTGTCGTAATTACTTGACATTCATCTAGAAGTTCTAGGCAATTCAGTGAAATAAAAACAAGAGGAACAATTAAAATGTGATCAGATTGTTAAGAGAATCACTAGAAATAATACTAGAATTAAAATTAGAATTTATCAAGGTAGCCCTATACAACATAAATATTACAAAGTCAGTTTTTCTTATATAGCAAAAACCAGTCAGAAATATGGAAAAGGATTTCATTCCTAAGAACAATGAAAATCTAAAGCACAGAGGAATAACCTGAATAAGAAATATACAGCAATGATATAAATTAAACTACTGAGAATTAAAATGAGTTGATTAAATAAAGAAGCATATCCAGCTCTCAGAAAGCAAAATAAATATAGTAAAGATATGAGGTTTTTTCTCAAGTTAATGCATAGGTTAACGCAGTCTGAATCAAAATACCAATGGAACTTCTAGTGAAATGACAGATGTATTCTAATTCTATCTGGAAGGATAAAAACTTGAGAATATGAAGAAGAAAAGAAATTTTGGGTTGAGTGATGCTGGAAAGAATAATTAATGTTTTCAACAGGATATTAAAACATTTTATAAAGCTACAGTATTTAACTCAGTGAAATCAGCAAAATGATGATCTATTGATAGGGGTCCAGAAATAAACCCCTATATCAATAAGACCAGAGGATATGACTAAGGAGTAGGACTTGGGAATCTGGTTAGGATATTAGGTGCCAGGACCCAGTTTCAGTAGCTGTGGGATTTTGAATCCTGGGCAACTTGACAATAGAAGACACCAAACTTTCCAAGCTTGATAAATCTTGGGAGGTTTTATCGACTTCATAATATCTAGCTGGGCAGTATCATGCGCCGCAGCCCGAGCCTGACTGGCAGAGGAAACATCCACAAATCCCTCCAAGATGACCTTTGGCCCCGTATTATTTCCTTAGCCTCTCCTCAAGTGTGTCCTTCCATTTCCACAAGGACTTGAGTCTCAAAAAGAGAAGAATGAAGGAGGCTTAGAGGGAACCCTAAGGTTCCATCTCACAGTATTACCTTTTTGAAATTCCATGCATAGCCTCAGACATCCCAGAAACGTAACTAGATTGTAGTCGTCAGGTTAGAACAAGGTTGCTCAACTTCAAGGTTATTGACATCTGGAGGCCAGATAATTCTTTGTAATGGGGGGCTGCTGTGTCGTGAAGGATGTTTGACCTTCAAGCCCTCTCACCTCTTCCACCATAGAGGTACTCTTCCTCCGATGTAACCCGTCTCACACACACATTATCAGTAACATCAGTCACTCTGTCACTCAAGGTAAGCCATATTCTGTGCTCCTTCTTCTCCCTCATCCTCCATCTCCAGCCTGTCACCCAGTTCTGATGTTTCCAAATTCCTAAGCATGTCTTATCTGCCTCCCACCTCTCTACCTGGACTGCTGCTGTCCTAGTTCACACATTCATTACCTCTTGCTTTGACTCTTGCAGATTAGAGACCCCCTAATCTGATCTCCCTGCCTCCACATTTGCTACCAGGGCTCATTTCCTAAACTACAGACATAATCACGGACTTGCTGGCCAAAGAGCCATCAGTGGCGTGTGCCCAGTGCACTTGCCCTAATGGATCAAGCCTGCACATTTGAGTAGAGTTGCGAGGTCCTGCCTGAGTAGAACCTTATGTGCCTCGCCAGCCTCACACAGCTCTCCTTCAATACTGCCGCCCCACCGCGCAGAATCCCCAATGTTCCCTACATGCACCATCCTTGTTACTTCTTCATATTGGAACCTGTTGGGAATTTCCTCTGTTAAGAATTTCCCCTTTGCAGAATCTCATGCATCCTGTAAGATGCAACTCCATCACTTCCGATTGAGGTAGACGCTCTCCCCTAGGTCCCTGATCCTATTTTGACATTTCCACATTGTTGTGGCTTTGCCCCAGGGACATGTCACCAAACCACATATGAGTTCTTTAGGAGCAAGTACCCGTTCTCAGTCCTTTTGGATCCTCAGTGCTTAATACCATACCCACGAAATAGAAGACATGTAAGAACTATCAAATGAATGAATGAGCAGATGAACCTATGTCTTGATCCCTTTCAGCACAGAGCTTGACTGCTAAGGGGAAGGAGAAGCGGTGAAAATGTTGGACATTGAAAGGAAGAGCTGGCTCTGAAAGCTCTCCCGGGGAAGTTTGGGCCACTTGGGCTGCCATGACTCTGAGTTGTCATGTGGACCCAGCTGGATTTAATAATGAAGTTTCAAAGGGGATATTTGCCTCAGGGGCTGAGGGCTTTGTGGGTCACAGTGACATGATGAATCACTCCCTTCAAATGGGAAAAAACTTGCTACTTCCTTTTATTTCTTTTTTTTTTTTTTTTTCTGCGGTACACGGGCCTCTCACTGCTGTGGCCTCTCCCGCCGCGGAGCGCAGGCTCAGCGGCCATGGCTCACGGGTCCAGCCGCTCCGCGGCACGTGGGATCCTCCCGGACCGGGGCACGAACCCGTGTCCCCCGCATCGGCAGGCGGATTCTCAACCACTGTGCCACCAGGGAAGCCCAGCTACTTCCTTTTAGTTTTGTGTTAAAATTGTGTCAGATTGTTGGTTAGGACTTGGAATCCACCCCGAATTTCTGAGCAGGCTATTCCTCTGGACCCTCGGATTGACTTCTTTGTGCCATTCCTGTAGATAGGTTTGCTGGAATGTATCAAATCGGCTCATTCTTCTGGCAGCCAGGATGGTTCAGAGCCTGTTACTATGGAAATGAATTTGTTACTTCTGTGGTTCCTTCCTGATTTTCAGACTGTATGGCAACATTTGCAATGCTCCTGTGAATTTCTCCCCAAACAGGGGTAAAGATGAAAATAGAATCACAGAGATGGAGAGCCAGGGATCTGTAATAGTCAAAAACATTTGGCAAATTTCTTTGCTTCAGGTCAGCGCATCTCACCCCTGTTTATTTGTTTTGTTTATAGTTTATGTGCTAAACTCAGAAATTCCCTGAGTTTGCTCACTCTGCCCAGACAGAACTCACTTTCTTTTTTAAAATTTTTTTAATTTTTAAACATCTTTATTGGAGTATAATTGCTTTACAGTGGTGTGTTAGTTTCTGCTTTAAAACAAAGTGAATCAGCTAAACATACACATATATCCCCATATCTCCTCCCTCTTGCGTCTCCCTCCGACCCTCCCTATCCCCCCCGTCTAGGTGGTCACAAAGCACCGAGCTGATATCCCTGTGCTATGTGGCTGCTTCCCACTAGCTATCTATTTACATTTGGTGGTGTATATATGTCCATGCCACTTTCTCACTTTGTCCCAGCTTACCCTTCCCCCTCCCTGTGTCCTCAAGTCCATTCTCTATGTCTGCCTCTTTATTCCTGTCCTGCCCCTAGGTTCTTCAGAACCTTTTTTTATTTTTTAGATTCCATATGTGTTAGCATACGGTATTTATTTCTCTTTCTGACTTACTTCACTCTGTATGACAGATTCCAGGTCCATCCACCTCACTACAAATAACTCAATTTCATTTCTTTTTATGGCTGAGTAATTTTCCATTGTATATATGTGCCACATCTTCTTTATCCATTCATCTGTTGACAGACATTTAGGTTGCTTCCATGTCCTGGCTATTGTAAATAGAGCTGAAGTGAATATTGTGGTATATGACTCTTTGAATTATGGATTTCTCAGGGTATATGCCCAGTAGTGAGATTTCCGTGTCGTATGGTAGTTTTATTTTTAGTTTTGTAAGGAACCTGCATACTGTTCTCCATAGTGGCTGTATCAGTTTACATTCCCACCAACAGTGCAAGAGGGTTCCCTTTTCTCCACACCCTCTCCAGCATTTATTGTTTGTAGATTTTCTGATGATGGCCATTCTGACTGGTGTGAGATGATACATCATTGTAGTTTTGATTTGCATTTCTCTAATGATTAGTGATGTTGAACATCCTTTCATGTGTTTGTTGGCAATCCGTTTATCTTCTTTGGAGAAATATCTATTTAGGTCTTCTGCCCATTTTTGGATTGGGTCCTTTGGTTTTTTTGATATTGAGCTGCATGAGCTGCTTGTATATTTTGAAGATTAATCCTTTGTCAGTTGCTTCATTTGCAAATATTTTCTCCCTTTCTGAGGGTTGCCTTTTCATCTTGTTTATGGTTTCCTTTGCTGTGCAAAAGTTTCTAAATTTCATTTGGTCCCATTTGTTTATTTTTGTTTTTATTTCCATTTCTCTAGGAGGTGGGTCAGAAAGGATCTTGCTGTGATTTATGTCATAGAGTGTTCTGCCTATGTTTTCCTCTAAGAGTTTGATAGTGTCTGGCCTTACATTTAGGTCTTTAATCCATTTTGAGTTTATTTTTGTGTATGGAGTTAGGGAGTGTTCTAATTTCATTCTTTCACATGTAGCTGTCCAGTTTTCCCCACACCACTCATTGAAGAGGCTGTCTATTCTCCATTGTATATTCTTGCCTCCTTTATCAAAACTTAGATGGCCATATGTGCATGGGTTTATCTCTGGGCTTTCTGTCCTGTTCCATTGATCTATATTTCTGTTTTTGTGCCAGTACCATACTGTCTTGAGTACTGTAGCTTTGTATTATAGTCTGAATTCTGGGAGCCCGATTCTTCCAGCTCCCTTTTTCTTTCTCAATATTGCTTTGGCTATTCGGGGTCTTTTGTGTTTCCATACAAATTGTGAAATTTTTTGTTCTAGTTCTGTGAAAAAATGCCATTGGTAGTTTGATAGGGATTGCATTGAATCTGTAGATTGCTTTGGGTAGTATAGTCATTTTCACAATATTGATTCTTCCAATCCAGGAGCATGGTATATCTCTCCATCTGTTTATGTTATCTTTGATTTCTTTCATCAGTGTTTTATAGTTTTCTGAATACAGGTCTTTTGCCTCCTTAGGTAAGTTTATTCCTAGGCATTTTATTCTTTTTGTTGCGATGGTAAATGGGATTGTTTCCTTAATTTCTCTTTCTGATCTTTCATTGTTAGTGTATAGGAATGCAAGAGATTTCTGTGCATTAATTTTGTATCCTGCAACCTTGCCAAATTCATTGATTAGTTCTCGTACTTTTCTGTTGGCACCTTTAGGATTTTCTATGTATAGTGTCATGTCATCAGCAAACAGTGACAGTTTTACTTCTTCTTTTCCAATTTGGATTCCTTTTATTTCTTTTTGTTCTCTGATTGCTGTGGCTAGGACATCCAATACTATGTTGAATAATAGTGGTGAGAGTGGACATCCTTGTCTTGTTCCTAATCTTAGAGGAAATGCTTTCAGTTTTTCACCATTGAGAATGATGTTTGCTGTGGGTTTGTCGTACGTGGCTTTTATTATGTTGAGGTAGGTTCACTCTATGCCCACTTTCTGGAGAGTTTTTATCATAAGTGGGTGTTGAATTTTGTCAGAAGCTTTTTCTGCATCTATTGAGATGATCATATGGTTTTTATTCTTTAATTTGTTAATTTGGTGTATCACATTGATTGTTTTGCATATATTGAAGCATCCTTGCATCCCTGGGGTAAATCCCACTTGATCATGGTGTATGATCCTTTTAATGTGCTGTTGGATTCTGTTTGCTAGTATTTTGTTGAGGATTTTTGCATCTATATTCATCAGTGATCTTGGTCTATAATTTTCTCTTTATGTAATATCTTTATCTGGTTTTGGTATCAGGGTGATGGTGTCCTCGTAGAATGAGTTTGGGAGTTTTCCTCCCTCACCAGTTTTCTGGAAGAGTTTGAGAAAGATAGGTGTTAACTAGTCTCTAAAAGTTTTATAGAATTCGCCTGTGAAGCCATTTGGTCCTGGGCTTTTGTTTGTTGGAAGATTTTTAATTACAGTTTCAATTTCATTACCTGTGGTCTGTTTATATTTTCTAACTCTTCCTGGTTCAATCTTGAAAGGTTGTACTTTTCCTAGAATTTGTCCATTTCTTCCAGTCTGTCCATTTTATTGGCATATAGTTGCTTGTAGTAGTCTCTTATGATCCTTTGTATTTCTGCAGTATCAGTTGTAATCTGTTCTTTTTCATTTCTAGTTTTATTGATTTGAGACCTCTCCCTTTTTTTCTTGATAAGTCTGGCTAGAGGTTTATCATTTTATTTATCATCTCAATGAACCAGCTTTTAGTTTTATTGATCTTTGATATTGTTTTCTTTGTTTCTATTTCATTTATTTCTGCTCTGATCTTTATTATTTCTTTCCTTCTACTAATTTTGGGTTTTCTTTGTTCATCTTTTTCTAGTTTCTTTAGGTGTAAGGTTAGATTGTTTATTTGAGATTTTTCTTGTTTCTTGAGGTGAGCCTGAATTGCTATGAACTTCCCTCTTAGAACTGCTTTTCCTGCATCCCATATGTTTTGGATCATTGTGGGTTTTGTTTTTGTTTTCTTGTGGTATGTGGGCCTCTCACTGTTGTGGCCTCTCCCGTTGCGGAGCACAGGCTCTGGATGCGCAGGCTCAGCAGCCATGGCTCATGGGCCTAGCCGCTCTGCGGCATGTGGGATCTTCCTGGACCAGGGCATGAACCCGTGTCCCCTGCATTGGCAGGCGGACTTTCAACCACTGTGCCACCAGGGAAGCTCGATCATTGTGTTTTTGTTGTCATTTGTTTCTAGGTATTTTTTGATTTCCTCTTTGATGTCTTCAGTGATCTCTTGGTTATTTAGTGGTGCACTGTTTAGGCTCCGTGTATGTGTGTTTTTTACTGTTTTTTTCCTGTAATTGATTTCTAATCTCATAGCGTTGAGCTTGGAAAAGATGCTTGATATGATTTAAATTTTCCACAGCTTGATTTGTGACCCAAGATGTGATCTATTCTGGAGAACGTTCCATGTGCACTTGAGAAGAAAGTGTATTCTTCCGCTTTCGGGTGGAATGTCCTAAAAATATCAGTTAAGTCTGTCTAGTCTATTGTGTCATTTAAAGCTTGTGTTTCCTTATTTATTTTGTGTCTGGATGATCTGTCTATTGGTGTAAGTGTGGCATTAAAGTTCCCTACTATTATTGTGTTACTGTCAATTTCTCCTTTTATGGCTGTTAGAATTTGGCTTATGTATTGAGGTGTTCCTATGTTGGGTGCATAAATATTTATAATTGTTATGTTTTCTTCTTGGATTGATCCCTTGATCATTATCTAGTGTCCTTCCTTATCTCTTGTAATAGTCTTTATTTTAAAGTCTATTTTATCTGATATGAGTATTGCTACCCCAGCTTTCTTGTGATTTCTATTTGCATGGAATATCTTTTTCCATCCCCTCACTTTCAGTCTGTATGTGTCCCTAGGTCTGAAGTTGGTTTCTTGCAGACAGCATATATAAAGGTCTTGTTTTTGTATCCATTCAGCCAGTCTGTGTCTTTTGGTTGCAGCATTTAATTCATTTACATTCAAGGCAATCATCGATATGTATGTTCCTATTACCATTTTCTTTATTGACTTGGGTTTGTTTTTGTGGGTCTTTGTCTTCTCTTGTGTTTCCCACTTAGAGAAGTTCCTTTAGCATTTGTTGTAAAGCTGGTTTGGTGGTGCTGAATTCAGGTAGCTTTTGCTTGTCTGTAAGCTTTTGATTTCTCTATTGAATTTGAATGAGATCCTTGCTGGGTAGAGTAATCTTGGTTGTAGTTTTTTCCTTTTCATCACTTTAAATATGTCCTGCCACTCCCTTCTGGCTTGCAGTTTCTGCTGAATGATCAACTGTTAACCTTATGGGGATTCCCTTGTATGTTATTTGTTGCTTTTCCCTTGCTGCTTTTAATATTTTTTCTTTGTATTTACATTTTGATAGTTTGATTAATATGAGTCTCAGCATGTTTCTCTTTGGGTTTATCCTGTATGGGACTCTCTGTGCTTCCTGGACTTGATTGACTATTTCCTTTCCCATGTTGGGGAAACTTTTGACTAAATTTTTGACTTCAAATATTTTCTCAGTCACTTTCTTTTTCTCTTCTTCTTGTGTGTTTAATGTTGTCCCAGAGGTCTCTGAGACTGTCCTCAATCCTTTTCATTCTTTTTTCTTTATTCTTCTCCCTGGCAGTTATTTCCACCATTTTTATCTTCCAGGTCACTTGTCCGTTATTCTGCCTCAGTTATTCTGCTATTGATTCCTTCTAGAGTATTTTAAATTTCAGTTATTGTGTTGTTCATCACTGTTTGTTTGCTCTTTAGTTCTTGTAGATCCTTGTTAAATGTTTCTTGTAGTTTCTCCATTCTGTTTCTGAGATTTTAGATCATCTTTACTATCATTACTCTGAATTCTTTTTCAGGTAGGTTGACTATTTCATTTTCATTTATTTTGTCTTGTAGGTTTTTACCTTGCTCCTTCATTTGTAACATTTTTTTTCTTGTTTCTTTTTTTTTTTTTTTTTTTATGGGTATGGCTGTATTCTTGTCTTACTGGTTGTTTGGCCTGAGGTGTCCAGCACTGGAGTTTGCAAGCAGTTGGTTAGATCTGGGTCTTGGTGCTGAGACGAGGACCTCTGGGAGGCCTCACTCTGATTAATATTCCCTGGGGTCTGAGGTTCCCTGTTAGTCTAGTGGTTTGGACTTGGAGCTCGATCTTAGCCTCTGGCCTGGGAACGAAGATCCTGCAAGCCACATGGTGCAGCAAAAAAAAAAAAAAAAAAAAAAAAAAAAAGAAAAGAAAAGAAAAAGGAAAAAGAAAGGAGCAGTACAATAACAAAGAATAAAAAACAAAATAAAATTAGAGAGATAAAAAATATATTAAGAAAAATAAAAATATAATTGAAACAACTGAGACAAAGTAAAGCAAAACCACAACAGAAAAAAGAAAGAAAGAAAAGAAAAGGGTGGGAGAGAACAAACCAAAAGGAGCAGAAATATAAAAAGTATAAAGAATAAAATAAAATTAGAAAACTAAAAGATTAGAAAAATAAAAATATAAATGAATCAACAACAGTGAATAAACAGCAAGGTAAAAGAGAACTCCAATCTAAAAGAGGAAAAAGAAAAAAAAAAACCTTGACTATGGGGGGTGGTGTTTAGGAGGGGGTGGAACTTAGGCAGGGGTGGGGCTTAGGGTGGGGTGGGACCTAGGCTGGGGGAGTGAAGTTTGAGTGTGGGGCGGGGCCTAGGCTCAGGACCCACATAGGCAGAAAAGGCCTTGGGGGTAGGGCCTAGGTGGGGAGACTTTCACGAATGGGGCGGGGCCTCTGCTTAGGACCAGCACAGAGGCAGCACATCCAAAGGGAGGCCTCCAAGGTGTGGAGTTCCAGAGTTTGGAGGTAAGGCCCTGGGTGAGGGTGTGTGGGTGGGGTTTAGGCTCAGCGCAGTTGGAGGGGCTCTCAGAGGGGGTCTCCAAGTGTAGATGTAGGGCCCTTGGTAGGTGTGTAGGGGTGGGCCTTGGGCTTTGCATGACGGGAGGGAGGCTCTAAGGGCAGAGAATTAGGCCTGGGAGCCCAACAGGCTCCCCGGTGCCTAGTGGACAGGGAAAGCGCTGGCCGCATTCCCTTCCATTCCTCTGCACCCTGTCCTCCGTGGCTTAGGACCTCTCCCCTGGAGGTCCCATGTCAGGTCAAACCCATCTACATCCCAGCTGGTCACTTTCCTCTTTCCCAGCCCCTAGGGATTTGTGGTACTTTTAGCTTCTCTGCACTGAGGTCATTTGTCCCCTCTCAATGGCTGTCTCTCTTTCTCCTTCACTCACCTTCATTTTCTCCTTCACCCTCATACTCACACTTCTGACACCAGAATTGTGGGTTTTCCACACCAAGCAATTCTGACATGAACTGCCTGGGGACAGCATCAGATACCACAGGTTAAGGGCTCCATCCCACATGACTGCCCCCATTTTAGAAGCCAGTCGTAAGACTCAGCTTGTCACCTGTACTTCTGATCAACCAGCTATAAATCAGGGTTCCTGCAACCCCCTCCTCAGGTTCAATAATTTGCTAAAGTGACTCACGGGTCAGAAAACAGTTTACAAATTGCCAATTTATTACAAAGGATATTTTAAGGGATACAAATAAATAGCCAGGTGAAGATATACATAGGGTAGGTTTGGAAGGGTCCTGTGCACAGGAGCTTCTGTTCCCATGGAGTTTCACCAGCCTCCCAGTACATAGATATGTTCACTGACCTGGAAGCTTTCTACACCCCATACTGTTGGGGGTTTTACAGAAGTTTCATCACATAGGCATGACTGATCATTAACTCAGTTTCCAACCTCTCTCCCTTTCCTGGAGGATGGGGGTAAGGGCTGAAAATTCTAAGCTTCTAATTATGGCTTGGTCTTTTAAAAAATTTTTCATTAATAATATTTTCTTCATCACTTTCTTTTGTTCAGCTTTACTGGGGTATATTTGATAAAATTGTAATTTAGTTAAACATGATTTGATATATGTACCCATTGTGAAAGAAGTCTCACCGTGTGTTAACACGTCCATCACCTCACTTATTTACCTTTGTGTGTGTGTGTGTGTGTGTGTGTGTGTGTATGAGAACACTTAAGTTCTACTCTCTTAGCAAATTTCAGTTATACAGTGTTACCAACTGAAGTCACCATGTTACACATTAGATTCTCAGGCCTTATTCATCTTGTAACTGACAGTTTTTACCCTTTTACCAGCCTCTCCCCATCTCCCTCAACCCCCAGCCACCACCATTTTACTCTCTGTTTCTATGAGGTGAACTTCTTTTTTTTTTTTAGATTCCACATATAAAGGATACCGTATGGTATTTGTTTTTCTCTAACTGGCTTATTTCACTTAGCATAATGCTCTCCAGTTTCATCCATGATGTCACAAATGGCAGAATTCCCTTCTTTTTAAGGGCTTAATAATATTCCATTATATACATATACCACATATTCTTTATCCATTCATCAGTTGATGGACACTTATCTTGGCTACTGAGAATAATGCCACAATGAACTTGTAAGTACAGATATCTCTTCAAGATAGTGATTTTATTTTCTTCGGATATATACCCAAAAGTGGGATTGCTGAATCATGTGGTAGTTCTATTTTTAATTTCTTGTGGAACCTCTATACTGTTTTCTATAGTGGGTGCACCAATTAACATTCCCACTAGTAGTGCACAAGGGAGTGTTCTTTTCTCCACATCCTCACCAACACTTGTTATCTCTTATATTTTTGATAATAGTCATCCTAACAGCTCTAGATGATATGTCATTGAGTTTTGATGGCTTGATCTTTCTGGTGACCAACCCCCATTCCGAAGCTAACCAGGAGCCCACCAAGAGTCACCTCATAGAACAAAAGACAGTCCTATCACACGGGACATTCCAAGGGATTTAGGAGCTCTAGGTCAGGAACCAAGATCAAAGACCAAATATTAGAATAAGAGATGCTTTTAGTGTTCTTATCACTTTGGAAATTACAAGAGTTCCAGGAGCTCAGTGCCAGGACCCAAGGTCAGATATCTATCTATCTATCTATCTATCTATCTATTTATCTATCTATCTATCTATCTGTATGTATGTATTCTATTATTTTACAGTGGCCCTCTGGACAGCCCCATACCAACTCTGTCTCATATGACCCATCTGGTCCATGAGAAACTCATCCTGTGCCTACAGGGACCATACATCCAGTTTGCCCAGGACCATCCTGTTTATGCCTGTTTTCTGAGCATAATATTTTCATGCTCAAAAATGTCCCATTTTGGATGAAAAAATTATGTGATCACTCTACATATTTCCAAACTTCTGGGAGTGGAGAATACCCAACACAGCCCCCTTTCCTTCCCTCTACTGTCCTCTGCCACTTAGCAAGCCTTCTAGATTTCCCGGGCAGAAGTCAGACCTCAGTCCACTGTGCCCCTGAGCTGCAGGAATCCCCCTGGAGACCCATCTCAAGGCTTGAGAGGAGGGGCAGGTGCCCCCCCCCACTTTCCAGCGGGGGGACGATTCTCTCTGAACATCCTCTCCCCAATAGTGCCAATCCCTGTGATGTGAGCCCAGTAAAAAGCTTCCCTCACCTTCTTTTTGATATATCCTTCAAGGCACAGATTCACTAGAAAGTGAGCTCCATGAGAGAGGGCTTTATTTTGTTTGCTGTCTAGATCAGAGCCTCATCCATCATAGCCATTTAATATTTATTTGTGGAGTGAATGGTAAATGGGAGTGCCTGGAATCTCACTTTGGAATGTAGTTTCTGTTGTCTTTGGATCACAGCTCAAACTCCATAGTCATAAACACACCATTAATCATGGCCATGTGTAACTGTATGTAAATGCATTAATGTGATAATATCCTATATGGTGGTAATTTTTTAATGCTGCTTTTTTTTTCTTTTCTTTTTGGCTGGCCCCCCCACTCCTCCTCTTCTCTCCCGTCTTCATTTCCCTCAACCCATGTTAACCGTGTATATACATAATATATACATTTATACACACACACAGAGTATTGTATTTTCTTTGAGACCACACTATACAAACTTTCATACATAATAGCGATACTTTTACTCAGTCACACCTCATGGATATCCTTTGTCATTTATTAAATACTCATATGTATTAGGCTAGTTTCTGGCTTCTCTAGTCTATTTTACTGGTTTGTTTATTTTATTTCAAAGTTTCCTAATATTACTTTGACTTGTTTCAGTAATGGTTCTCAAAGAATATTCCCTAGCCCAGCAACAGCAGCAGCATCTGGGAACTTGCTACAAATACAAATTATTGGGCCCCACCCAGACCTACTGGATCAAAAACTCTGGGGGGGGGGGCCCTGCCGTCTGGGTTTCTTTTTTTATAAATTTATTTATTTATTTATGTTTGGCTGCATTGGGTCCTTATCGCTGCTTGCAGGTTTTCTCTAGTCGAAGCGAGAGGGGGCTACTTTTCATTGCGGTGCACGGGCTTCTCATTGCAGTGGCTTCTCTTGTTGCGGAGCACGGGGTCTAGGCACGTGGGCTTCAGTAGTTGTGGCACGTGGGCTCAGTAGTTGTGGTGCACTGGCTCAGTTACTCCACAGCATGTGGGATGTTCATGGACCAAGGATCAAACCCGTGTCCCCTGCATTGGCAGGCAGATTCTTAACCTGTGGTTCCAGTGGGAAATTGCAGTCAATTGTATATTAATGTTGGGATAATTGGCATTTTTGTGACACTAAGTGTTTATATTTAAGAAAATAAAATGTCTTTTCACTTGTCAGGAATTAAATTTTATTGTTTTTATTCATAACGGTACCCTGACTTTCTTCTCAAATGTATTCATAAATAATTACAGCTTGAGATAACTATATTGGCCTAACTACTGTTCCCATGTCCTTTTCTAAACTAGAAAGAAAACTATAAGGTAACTAAATATTTATCTTATACATAGTCACTCTGTTAAAATCTCTTGTTAATTCCAGTAGTTTGTAATTTCCGGCAATGCCATTGTCAACTAAAAGATGATTATATTTCTTTTTTTCCTGTGTTTATATTTTTCTTGATTTTGTTGTGCTGCATTTACTAGGACCGCCAAAGCAGTATTGAAAAAATAATAGCAAAAGCAAATGTACCTGTCTAGTTCCTGATTTAATTCGAAATGGCTTTACTGTTTCAACACTTAGAATAATATTTACTATTATTATTATGACTCTGCAGGTCATTAATACATTTAAGTGGTTAATACATTTAATACATTTGAGTGGTTTCCTTATAGTCTGATTTTAATCAGGATTTTTATTAGAAATGGCTGTTGATTTTTATCAAATGTCTTTTCAGCATCTATTGATATGTTCCAATGGATTTTTTCCATTTCGTGTGTTGTTCTCATTTTTGAGTGTCCTTCTGTAGCAAGAATGAAACACGATTACTGTCTCAATCAGTTTTCCTGTCTCATTAATTTTACTTAAAAAAAAAAAGAATTCTAATTGCTTACTTGGGTAAATTATCTGAAGCTAAGAGTCTGGCACGAAACCAACATGAGTCTGCTAAGCTGAAACACAAAGGCAGGGACGCCTGACTCTTGGAGCTGTTTCCTATTTGGCCAGCTCAACTAAGCAAAACTACAAATAAAAAAGAATAATTGCAGACAGTAATCGTGTAGAGGGTCAGATCTTGGTTCTGCCACTTGCAAACTGGGCAGCGTTGGGTGGTAAAACTGGCTAGCCTTTATGGAATTTTTACTATGTTTTTTCTAAACATTTTATATGGATTCATTTTGGTTACTTGCTTCCCCTCACTAAACAGAGAGCAGTATATCTACTTCACAGGGTTATTGGCATACGAATTGCAAGGAATTCTGAAAAGTTAGCTCCATACTCTCAGTTGTGGATTCTTTCATTAAAAGACTTTTCTTTTTCCTTGATAACTGCCAAGAATTAACATACCATGAAGCAGAGGGAATCATTTGTGTAGTTTCTTGGCCAAACAGCCCCAACTTCTCATCTGATAAATAGGTCTCCATGGGGATGGGGGTGGAGGTTTCCTCTGGACTGTTGGCCTTGAGCCTGTGCTCACGGTCAGGCGTATGTTTCCCACTGACCATGGTCCATGGGCATGACATTTTCCTCACCACACTGGACTGAGGAGGGAATGATGAAAGTGCCAACAGACCACATACTCCCTGCAGAGCCTCCCAGGGACAGAAACCTATGGCGTTCCTGGAAGTTGAGCCTGTCCTGTGTATTGAGAACCTATGTGCGCTCCCTTAGCCCACCCCTTTCTCTTCTTCCAAAGCAAGACGGGAGCTCCTTACTGACCCATTGTCCAGATCATCCTCCGAGTGCCCCTGGTGACAGTTACTCACTCAGTGGCTGCGCAGAGGATTGGGGCATGCTCTTCCTCCTCTCTTCCCAGTGTCAGTGTCCCGGTGCTTGGTTTCCTGCTGTGACCTCCCACCATTGGCTTGTACTTGGGGACTGTACCCTGTGACCCAGACCCTCCATAACTGGCTTCATTATACCACAATCCAGCACTCCCTCAGTTGGCTTTCTACCACGTTTCCCCAGTCCGCCAAATGATTTACCGCTCTGCACCCGGAGCGTTCGTTGACTGTAGTTCCTGCCTGGGAATCCAGGTTTCCCTGTAAACTGAGACCCAGTGGCCGGCTTTGACATTGCCCACACTTTGGGTTGGTTTGTCCCAGTTCTGGTGGAACTCCAGACCCCTGCATTGCTCCTTGCATTTGCACATCTGCTGACACAGCTGGTGCCCTCAGTAAATGGCAAGTCCCTCCTTGCCAGTTGCTCACACCCAAGCCTTAATTCCAGTTGGCTTAGCCCTGATCCCACTCCCTTACCCCTTACATCCAGAAAATCCTCCTGTCTCTACTTTCAAAGCACATCCAGAATCTAACCATCTTCCCACCTCATTGCTACCACGCTGGTCCAAGTCACCATCATCCCTTATTGAGACCACCGTTAAGTCTCCTAACTGGTCCCTGCTTCAGACCTTGCCCTCTCTCAGTCAGTGCACCGCACGACGGCAGGAGGGCTCTCCATCCCTCTCCAAACAAAAAGGGACTTCCTCCCTGTGGCAGTAAGATGGTACTCCCCACCTTACATCTCTGATTTCATCCCCTCCACCTCCTCATATTACCAATCTCTCCACCCTACCCCAAACACACACAGCTCTCCTGAATGTGTGCTCTGCCTTGCTTGACTTGGCTCTTGGGTTCCCACTCTGAGCCTTCATCTACTTGGACTCCCCAATGAACCCTGGTCTCCTCTAGACTTGCCTTTCACCACTCAGTCTCAGAAATCATGGTAAAAACCAAAAGCATTGCCAGGAACCCTTCTTGTTAGAAATCACAGAAAAAGAGAGTTGTTCTCTTGTCCTCCAGACCTGGTGGCTGCAGTGACTGGCGACTACACACAAATAACACCCAAACTCAAGGCAGTCCCAATTCACGTATCCACCGAGGCTTTCAGTCACAAAGTCATTGCCTGCTCTGGAAACCAAGTCGGAGAATGTGAACTTAGCTGCCGTGCACAAGCACTTGCTTCTGCCCTACATGACCTTGTTTATCTCAAGGAAGAATCACCTTTCAGATTCCTGTTATTAGTCTTGACGGCAATGATATCCTCTTAGGTCTTCATTCTTGATAAATAGATCTCTGTATTCCCCAGGAGGCCCTGAAAGAATCGAGAAATATTGCCTGACCTATAATCTGCCATTGAAACGCATTTTCTATCGATCACCTCTCTATTCACTGTACAGTACAGGCAGACTAGTTGAACGTGTATATCAGCACTTAAAATCCTCATTTGGTTTGCAATAGAGTACTTGTTACAAGTTTATCAGTAGGGAGCTCATAAAAAGAGTATCATTCTTTCCCCTATAGAATAAAAACTCAGTGTAGCTTATGCTTCTAATCAGAAATTAAACTTAGCACAGAGGACCTCAAAGTCTACAATGCATCAAATCTATAGATTTCTGGGTCCCACCCCCAAGATCACATCCAGTAGGTTTAGTGGGGAGGCCAGTGCAAGTGATTAATTTTAATAGATGGTTTTGAACTGCACTTTTGAGAAGAACTGGATTCAATAAGAGAACTTTGAACTTAGAGGAGAACACTTGGGCCTTAATTCTCACTCAATGGCCTTAGGTTTCAATCCTTTGATTTTTGTTTTCCAGTCTATCAAAGGGAACCAGAAATAACCCTCTTTGTTATTATAGATATTATTTTCATGAGGGTTGTTTTTGCAGGCAACCAACCTCTCTGAATGGCCTGTGAATGTAGCCACAGCAAAAGTCACAAATCTTATGCGTTTAACCCTGTGGAAGAAGAGAAGCACCCTTAAGCCTTTTTTTTCCAGTTACTTCTGTTGAAAAATATATAAGGCACATATTAGAGACAGCAGCAGGAAAAACTTACTGATAAACAGTCATTTAGCAGAAAGTCTATAAAAACTCAGCAATCTGGTGCAGTTAATGAAAGGATGACTTTTTTTTTTTTTTTTTTTTTTTGCGGTATGCGGGCCTCTCACTGTTGTGGCCTCTCCCATTGCGGAGCACAGGCTCCGGACGCGCAGGCTCAGCGGCCATGGCTCACGGGCCCAGCCGCTCCGCGGCATGTGGGATCTTCCCGGACCGGGGCACGAACCCGTGTCTCCTGCATCGGCAGGCGGATTCTCAACCACTGCGCCACCAGGGAAGCCCAAGGATGACATTAATGGTCTCTGAGGACACAATGTATTGCAGCATCACGATTTCTGTACAGAAAAGTGACATAGAAATTGCAGGGAAACCATATATTCTGGTTAAATTAAGAAAAGGACATACTCGGCAGATCTTAGAACAATTTCTAAAAATGTTTAAAATAAAAACAAACTTTGACACTTAAAATGATAAACTTGAGGTAAAGGTCATTCATTCAGCAAATATTTATTGAATACCCATTCTGTGTAGGGCACAGAAGAGATGTGCCCTCATGGAGCTTACATTCTAGTGGAGGGGATAAGAAAATTATGGATATTATTGTCATGAAGATCATATTTATAGGCAGCCAACCTTTGAACAAACTAGTGGGGGGATAAGTAAACTACAGTAAAGAATAAGTAAATTATAGAATTAATGAAAATTGTCCAATGGCAGGAAGTTCTATTGGACAGTGCTGATCTAGACTATGGTATATGATGAAATATATTCTGGTAGACAGCAAAGCAGGACAGGATGACAGGCCATGCAGGGAACCAGGGCAGCTGTCATTTAAATAGACCTGAGAATGTCTCTAAGAAGGTGCCATTGGAGGAGGGACATAAAAGAGAGGAGAGTGAATCATGGGAAATCAGAGGGAAGAGCATTCTGGGAGAGGGGACAGAAAGCACAAATGCCCTGAGGAGGAGCTAAGTCCGGGTGGTCCAGGAACAAGAGGGAGTCCCATGTGAGTGGAGGAGGTGGCGCGATGAAGTCAGAGACTTAAGGTGAGGAGTACCAGCTTACTGCCACGGGGAGGGATGGAGAGCCATCCTGCTGTTGTGTGGTGCACAACACACAGACTGAAAGAGAACAAGGTCTGAAGCAGGGACCAGTTAGGAGATTTAACAGTAGTCTAAATAAAGGATGATGGTGACTTGGCCCAGCATGAAAGCAATGAAGGGGGAAGATGGTTAGATTCTGGATGTGCTTTGAAAGTAGAGACAAGAGGATTTTCTGGACATAAGGGAGCAGAATCAGGGCTGAGCCAACCGGAGTTAAAGACTGAGGTCTGAGCAACTGACGGACTTGCCATTTCCTGAGATGTGCAAGACTGAAACCAGCAGCCTTGGTGAGAATAATCACAAGTCCAATGTAGGGCTTATTAAGATGAGAATGCCTGTTAGACATCAAAGTGGAGAAGAGGAGGAGATGATGGGTTTCATGAATCTGGAGTGCAGAGGGAAGGTACATCTCTGATAATCACCTGTGTCTTGGCCATGACAGTGAATGAGGTCACCCAGCAAGCAAGGGTAGGTGAGTTCCAAGAACCCACCTGGGCACTTGACCATGATGAGGTCTGAACAATAGGGAGGGACCAGCAAAGGAGGGAGAGAAGGAGGGAGTCCAGGAATGTGATGTCCTGGAAAACAAAAGAAGAAAGGATTTCAAGGTGTCAAAAACCTTGATAGGTCAGATAATCATACCTCCTTCCTGATTTGCTGGACACAGTCTGGAGTCCGCCTGTTATCCTGTCACAATTATTAATAGTGTCCCTCTTCATTCTCAATATTCACATCACAAGACATTATAATATATTGTCACCTTACTGATAGATAAAGTAAAAACTGAACCATTGGATTAGCAACGTGGAGGTCATCAGTGACCTTGACAAGGGGATTGGGGTGGCATGGTGGGATGGGTTCTTGAGCAAATGGGGGAGGAGGCTTGAGAGGTCATCATCAGCATCATCTCCTTGGAGGAATTTTGCTAAGCCAAGAAATAGAGTGGTGGCTGGAAGGGAAATGGGGTCAAGACAGTTTTGGTTTTAGTTTTTGTTCTTGTAATATAAGAAAAATAATAGCTCATTTGTATGCTGATGGGAAAGATCCAGTGGAGGGAATTATTGATGATGTGGGACAGAGGGGAGACTTGTGGAGAAATGAGCGGGGCTGAGCTGCAATGCACAAGTAAAGGGGCCCTGGCAGGGGCACAGGAGGGAGGGCCAGGTGTACTGGTGCAGGCGCAAGGGAATGGGAGGGGGTGGTGGGATCTGGGGGAAGTGCTAGTCTGCTAGCATTTTAATGCTTTTTAGTAAAGTAGAAGGTGCAAATCATCAGTAGAGAAGAAGGAGGGAGAAATGGGTGTGAGGAAGGGGAGTGAGGGCAGGGGAGGAGAAGGTGTGATCTGTTGTCTGGAGAAGTAGGAGAGGGTGGACAGGGAAATGTTGCTCTCCAACAAAGACTTTCTTTAGGATGGGACTGGTGAATTTCTGGTGAGTCCAGGCAACCTGGTGGGTGTTTTTCTCCAGCCACATTCAGCTGTGTAACTGCAGACCTGGAATAGGGGGCAAACTGGAAGTGCCCCATTTTTGTTTAAGGGAGCTCTACAGGGGACTTCCCAGGTGGCGCAGTGGTTAAGAATCCGCCTGGCAATGCAGGGGACATGGGTTCAATCCTTTGTCCCAGAAGATCCCACATGCCGTGAAGCGCCTAAGCCCGTGCACCACAACTACTGAGCCTGTGCTCTGGAGCCCACGAGCCACAACTACTGAAGCCGGTGCACCCTAGAGCCCGTGCTCCACAACAAGAGAAGCCACTGCAATGAGAAGCCTGTGCACTGCAGCGAAGAGTAGCCCGCGCTCACAGCAACTAGAGAAAGCCCACTAGAGAAAGCCCGCACAGCAACAAAGACCCAACGCAGCCAAAAATAAATAAATAAAATATAGATAAATTTATATATAAAAAAAAGAAGAGAGTCCTACAGGCCATACATACCAGGGAAATGAGGCTTTATGATAATTCAAGGTGATTAAAAAAAAGAGGTCAGTCTGTGTTAGCAAATACATAGTTTTTTGTTTTCTTTTTTTTAACATCTTTATTGGAGTATAATTGCTTTACAATGGTGTGTTAGTTTCTGCTAATTACATAGTTTTTTGAAAAGCTCTTTTAGTCATTAAAAATTTATTCTGTAACTGAAGTTCCACTGGCTCTTGCTAAAACGAATAAATAAAGCTGTATTTAATTAGCTACAATATTTACATTTCAACACTTAATGAGGTAACAGCTATTAAAAGAGTTTGTTCTCTTAAGTAGATTGAGAATCTCCCTGCAATTTTGCTCACCTGTTGTGCTGAATCATTCTTTTACAGGTGTGGGTTTTCAGCCAGTTTAGGGCCCAGAAATCCTTGGAATGGATAGAGAAACCAAACTTGTAGGAAACACATCCCCTGCCTCGAGGAAATGTGTGGTTGGACTACAGGATATAGTAAGAATCAAGAAGAGAATGCCACCTGGTACTAATAAGCAAAGTCTTTCCTCACGGGTTGTTCAGGGTCCAACCCCATTGTCCACTAATTAATTCAGAATAAGTAAAATACAGTTTCATGAGATTTAGCCACATTTTATGCTTTGTCATTTCCTTTTTCATTTGCTATCTTATCAGCATCATTCTTGATCCATGTTCCTCCTCAGTACATTCCTGTTTATCTCAGTTGATTAGTTGCATGACTTAAGTTTTTCTTAATTATAAAAGTAATTTTTTTGAATTTATGTTTTCCTAATTATAAAAGTAACAAGGACTCAAAATAAAAATTTTGGAAAATTAGGAAAGAGGGGAAAAAATCTTTCTTTTAAAAGGCAGCCAATAATAGTATTTTGTCTTTCTTTTTAGCTGTTTTTCTTAAAAATTAATCTTTATTTATGAATCATTTCAAATATATGGACAAGTATGAAAAAATAATTAACAAACAACTCAGATTATCAGATGTTAACATTTTGCTATATTTGCTTTAGAGCACTCTTTATTTTTTTAAGAAATAAAATGGTATAGGTCCAGGTAAAGCCTATGCCCATGCCTTGCCCCACCTGCCCTCCCCAGAGGTAACTACTGCCCTTGGCTATTGCCTGCAGTTCATTAATCAATGGTCATCTGGGTTTGGAGACCTGGTTTTGGCAATATGGGGAAACCTCAGGGGTCTGGTCAGCAAAACTGAGGCCCTCCCCGTCCCCAAGACACTATGAGAGCAGCCATCAGACTCACTCACTTACTTTTCTATGACATTTTCCAACTGTATTACAAGATTCCATTTTCTCCTTCAAATAACTCATAATAACTCAAAGAGTGGGGTACAAATTGGGCTACTCATACAAATATTAAAATATATGCAGTATGTTACAAGAGTGAAATCATTCCGAGGTTAAAATGGTGGCAAAGTAGCTCGAATTGCTCTCTCTTGACTTCAAATTCACATTCAAAAACTACTGAACGCCTGTTATGTTTTATATGAAGAAACACCGAAGGACAAATACAATAGTATTAGAACCCAAGGCCAGAGGTTGACCAGTATTTACGGAGTAAGCACCAGAAGCTCTATAGGTGGGGCTGTATTCCCTTCAAAGGAAAAGGAGATTGTACCACCACCATCCCCTCGCCACTGGCAGAGCAAGAGGAAGTGGACTCAGTGAAAAAAAAAAAAACGTGCAAGGGTGAGGAATCTCCAGGGAAACAAAAATCCAGTTTTACTCGACCAATTTAAAGTTTTGTTTCTATGCATATATGTATATATTCCTCAAATTAAGACTAATTCTAATTGTTAAGTTTCCAGGAATTTGTGCATTCCATCTAGGTTATCCAAATTTTTGGTGAACAATTGTTCATAGCACTCCTTTATAATGCTTTTTATTTCTGTAGAATTGGTAGTAATGTCCCGAATTTCACTTCTGAGTTTAGTAATTTGAGTCTTCTCCCTTTTTTCTTAGTCCGTCTAGCTAAAGATTTGTCCATTTTGTTGATCTTTTCAAAGAACCAACTTTTGGTGTCATTGATTTTCTCTATTGTTTTTCTATTCTCTATTTCATTTATCTCTGCTCTAATCTTTATTACTTCCTTCCTTCTGGTAGCTTTGGATTTAGTTTGTTCTTCTTTTTCTAGTTCTTTAAGTTGTAAAGTTAGGTTGTTGATTTGAGACCTTCCTTATTTTTCAATGTGAACATTTATAACTATAAATAACCTACTTAGCACCACTTTCACTCTATTCCATAGGTTTTGATATGTTGTGGTTTTGTTTTCTTTTATTGCTGAAGTATTTTCTAATTTCCCTCATGATTCCTTCTGTTACCCATTGTTTTTTGTGTGTGTATTGCTTAATTTCTGCACTTTTGTGAATTTTCCAGTTCTTTGTTGTTGTTATTGTTTTCTAACTTCATCCTGTTGTGGCCAGAGAAGGCACTTTGTATGATATCTATCTTTTAAAATCTATCGATACTTAATTTGTGGCTTAATATATGGTTTATTCTGGAAAAATTCCATGTACACATGAGAAGAATGTATATACTGTTGTTTTGGGGTAGAATGTTTTGTATATGTCTGTTGGATTTAGTTGGTTTATTGTATTGTTTGAGTCCTCTGTTTCCTTACTTATCTTCTGTATGGTTCTTTTATCCATTATTGTGAGTGGGGTATTCAAGTCTTCACCTATTATTGTAGAACTGTCTCTTTCTCCATTTCTGTCCATTTTTGCTTCATATATTTTGATGGTCTATCATTAGTTGCATAAATATTAATAATTTTTATCCCTTCTTACTGTAGTGAACCTTTTATTAATATATAATTTCCTTCTAAGTCTCTTGTAAACTTTAAAAATTTAAAGTCTATTTTTATGATATTAGTATAGCTAGTTCTGCTCTTGTTTGGTTACTATCAATATTTCCATCCTTTAACTTTCAATCTATTTGTGTCATAGGATCTAAGTGAGCCTCTTGTAGAGAGCACAAAGTTGAATCATGTATTTTTATCCATCCTATCAATCTCTGTCTTTTTATTGCACAGCTTAATTCATTTACATTTAAAGTAATTACTGACAAGGAGGGACTTCCTTCTGTCATTCTGCTATTGGTTTTCCATATACCTTGTAGCTTCTTTTCTCCATCATTTTCTGATTACCTTTCCTTCTTTTACCATTCCTTCTTTTGTGTTTAGTTGATATATTTATAGTAAAATGTTTAAATTCCTTTCTCATTTCCTTTTGTGCATATTCTATAGCTATAGCTATTTTCTTTGTGGTTACCATAAGGATTACATTTACTATCCTGAACTTATAACACTCTAATTTGAATTTATGCCAACGTATCTTCAATTACATGCAAAACCCTGCTCCTTTACAGCTCTGTCTCCATCCCTTTCAGGTGTTGATGTCACAGAATCACATCTCTATACATTGAGTGTACAAAAAACATAAACTAATAATTCTTTCAAATTTATTAGTATCTTAAATTATGTGGAAAGCAGGATTTGGAGTTACAAACTAACGTTACAATAATACTATTAGTTTTTAGACTAATAATTGAGGTTTTGTCTTTAACTGTATTTATCTCTTAAATCATGTAGAAATTTTAAAACTACAGTTACAAACCACTGTTACAATAGTACCAGCTTTTACAATTGCCCATTCAGTTACTTTTATTGCAATCTTTATTTCTCCATACAGCTTTAAGTTACTGTCTAGTATCCTTTCATTTTACTGTGTAGGACTCCCTTGAGCATTTCTTGCAGGACAGGTCTAGTGGTAACAAACACTGTCAGCTGTTGTGTATTCTGATGATATAGGATTCTTGGTCAACAGGTTCTTTTTTCTTTTAGTGCTTTAATTATATCAGCCCACTACTTTCTGGCCTCCAAAATTTCTGATGAGAAATCTGATGATAATCTTATTGAGGAACGTTTGTATTTGATAATTTGCTTCTCTTTTGCTGCTTTCAAGATGCTCTCTTTGTCTTTGCCTTTCAGAATTTGATTATAATGTGTCTTGGTATGGATCTCTTAGTCTTAATTTGAGTTTATCTTACCTGGAATTCATTAAGCTTCTTTGATATGTATATATTTCTTCAAATTTGGAGAGTGTTCAGCCATTATTTCTTTAAATATTTTTGGTTCCCTTTTCTCTCTCTTCTCCTTCTGGAACTCCCACAATGTGTATGTTGGTCCATTTGATGACGTCCCTCAGGCCCCTTAGGCTCTGTTCATTTTTCTTCAATCCTTTTTTTCTGTTCCTCAGACTTGTCCTATCTTCAGGGTCACTGTCTTTCTTCCATCTGCTCTAGTCTGCCTTTGACTCCCTCTAGTGGATGTTTCATTTCAATTATAGTACATTTCATCTTTAGAATTTCTTTGGGGTTTCCTTTCAGGTTTTCTATCTCTTTATTGATATTCTCACTTTGTTCATGCATCAGTTTCTTGACTTTCTTCACATCTTTTTTTAGTTCTTTGAGCACATTTAAGATGGTTGCTTTAAAGTATTTGTCTACTATATCTGCCATCAGGTCATTTCCAGGGGCAATTTCTGTTGACTTTTTTTCTTTGAATGGCCCATACTTTCCTGTTTCTTTCATGCCTTTTGATTTTTTTTTGAAACTGGGACATTTGAATCTAATAATGTGGTAATTCTAGAAATCCATTCTCTTCCTTCTCCAGAGTTTGCTGATTTTCTTATTGTTTTTTATTTTTTTATTGTTGTAACGTCTCTCTGTGCCAAGGGTTAGCCTGAAGCAGAAACTTGGGTTTTCTCAGGTCTCTTCTGAGCCTGCACCTTTCTCTGGGCATTTATGGTCACTTTCTAATTTTCCCTGTATATGCAGTTTATTTTTAATGTCCTGCTCTTTACTATCTGGCTCCCAAAGGAGGAAAAGAGAAAAATGAAGGTGAGGGGAGGGAAGAGCAGTGGCCCTTTAAATCCCCTGGAAGTTACTTCAGTCAGAGGAGGAGGAGCTTGTGACAACAGGGTTAAGTGCAAAAACAATGGCTGCTTGCCTCTTTGTCTGCTCCTCTGTGAAGAGAAGCAAAAATCCATGATCAGAGCACAGATCCCCAATATTTGGAGGACAAGGCCCTTTCTGCCCACCCTGGCTCCAGCAAGTTATGTGCAGCTTCTCCAGGAACATGTGCATACCCCTGGGGCTAGGGTAGAGCATGGGTAGCTGCTACTGTACTAAGAGCTGAAATTAACTGAAATTAACTATAATTTGTCATTCAAATCAAGAGTTCCCACATCAGATAAATTCTGCCAGTGCAAGTGTTTTCTAGGCAGGGAGACAGATTCCTGGGGCTTACTGCTCTGCCATCTTTCCAGAATCCTCCCAGCATAAATATTTTGAAAGCATAAATAAACAAAAAATTAGTAATAGATTTTGAAACAAAAATTAAAACTTTTTTATATAAAAATACCATAAATTAAGATAAATGGCAAAAAGGGGGAAATGTCTATCATATATTATAAAAGCAGAAGTTTATTGTTTTTAATATATAAATAGTCCTCATGAATCAATAAGAGCTGAGTCAGAGAATAGTTCAGTTACCTGTAAGCTTGCCTTTGGCATGGCTGTGTTTGCTCTCACAGCTCAGACATAACTCTCTAAATACTGTAGATCTTTGATGGCTGAAGGAGAGGAAGGAAGGAAGGAAGGAAGGGAAGGGGGAATGGAGGGAGGGAGGAGAGAGGGAGGAAGTAGATAGTATGCCTACACTATATTGGCTTGAAATTCTAGAGTAATAGTAAGTTATTTTGAAGCTGGAAGGTATCCTGTATTATCCCTGGTTTTAACTGGATCATGTCTAGGCTCCTGCATTCAATAGGATGTTAACCAGTGGTTTCAGTTAGATAATCCCAGTCATTTTAAGGATTCTATTCATTCCATTATTAGCTTGCTAAGAAGTTTAAAAATCAGAATTGAATGTTGCATTTTATCAAGTCTCTTTCCAGAATCTATCAGCTATCCACATTTTTTAACCTATAGCATGTTTATGTTAATTAACATAAAATAAATAGCAAACATGGGGAGAAATGTCTGTAATAATATGTTATTTCATGTGTTACACATATTATATATAATACATGTATAATATGTGTATTGAATGATACATATATAATGTATGTAATAAATAATTTTAAATTTCCTAATATTAAACAATTTTTGCATTCCTCATAAAACTATTAATATACTTTTAAGTTTTATTTGCTATTCTTTCCAAAATTGGTAATTTTATTTGGACTTTTTTCACTTAAATATTAAAAATGAGCATTTTGTCATGTCATTAAATATTAATCTAAATAAGTATTTATTTATTTATTTATTATTTAGTTTTGGCTGCATTGGGTCTTAGGTGCTGCCTGCGGGCATTCTCTAGTTGTGGCGAGCAGGGGCTACTCTTCATTGCAGTGCGCGGTCTTCTCATTGCGGTAGCTTCTCTTGTTGCAGAGCACAGGCTCTAGGTGTGCGGGCTTCAGTAGTTGTGGCACATGGCTTAGTTGCTCCACGGCATGTGGGGTCTTCCCGGACCAGGGCTCGAACCCGTGTCCCCTGCACTGGCAGGCGGATTCATAACCACTGTGCCACCAGGGAAGTCCTAAAAAAGTAATGTTAAGTAAGCTTTATATTGAATATCTCAGACATAAATAAAAGAGCACAAATCTTAATGTATAGCTGAATGAACTTTCATAAATTAAACACCTGACCAAACAGTAACCAGATCAAGAAATGGAATATTTCAACACTCCAGAAGCCCTCTAACTGTCCCTCCAAGGTTAACCATGTGATGAAATTATGTTTTAATAACTGCATGATGAGTGAGGAGGAAGAATAATAGCAGGCAAAGCCAGAGAGGCAGGGAAGAACCAGATAAATTAAGGCTTTGAGAACCACACTATATTTATTTTCTATTGCTGCATAATAGATTCTCCAAGCTAAGTGTCTTAAAACAGTACAAATTTATTACCTCCCAGTTCCCATTGCTCAGGAGTCTGGGCAAGGCTCAGCTGGATCCTCTGCTCAGGGCTTTACAAGGTGTCAGCTGCACTGTGGTGCTCATATGGAATTCAAGCTCAGCCAGGCTCATTCTGTTTTGTTGTCAGTATTCAGTTCCTTGTGGCTCCAGAACTGATGTCCCTGTTTTGTCACTAGTTGTGGGCCAGGGACCACTCTCAGCTCCTGGAGGCTGCCCACAGTTCCTTGCCGTGTGGACCACATAGTCATTTCACAGCATGGGCACTTGCTTTCTGCCAGGCCAGCAGGAGCATGTCTCACTGACTTCACCTTCTTTTAAAGGATCCTCTGATCTGGTCAGGCCCTCCCAGTGTAATTGACTTTGATTAACTCAAAGTCTACTGGTTAGTAACCTAGTCACCGGAGTGATAGATATCCTGCACTAAAGCGGAGGGAATAATAGAAGGGTGCAGGTCATTGGGGGTTATCTTAGAATTCTACTTGCCACAAATGGAGAGAAGTGTATTTTCTTCTGCTTGCAATGAGAAGCTATTTGAAGGAGCATAATCATGGGGTGGGAGATCTGATTTAAATTTAAATAAAACTAACATCAATAGAGAATCTAAAGAACAAAGCTAACTGGGTGCTATGTGGACAATGGGATTGGATTTGGGTGTCATTAGGAGGAGGATGGTAACATTTTCTGAGACCAAAAAGAGCATGGAAGTGGAAACGAAGAGCTCAACTTGGGACATGCTAAATTTTAGATTCCTGTTCTATTTAGACGTCCAACAGAATTCACAGTTAGTTATACATACATGGAGCCCAAGGGAGAGATGAGAGCTGGAAATATAGATCGAGAAATCATTATCTGGGGTGGAATGTGAACTCCAGAGACTTGATGAAAACACTAGGGGGGAGAACTAGATGCAGATTGCTGCAGATTCCATGATTCCTTAAATTATAATTCTTAGTCTTACAATTAGTTGCACAGACAGATTCTTGCCTGGAGCCTTCCCAGAAGTAACCCCTTTATTTTACAGTATATTTTCTATGGCATCAAGTTAGTTTTTCTTCTTTCTTTATAGATACTCTATTGAGGCAAGTTCTATCCACGTTGAATTCTTGTCATCGGAGGGGACTTGTTCTTCTCTGTTCATTTGATCAAATTGGAGGGCACCCTAACCTCCTTCCTGAATTTCTGCGCTCTAGTAGGTTCTCATCTTGGGCAGCTCTGATGCATTCACCACAGCCAGGTTCTTTGATAGACTGAACCAATGGACTCGTAGGTAACCATCGTTCCTTACTCAGAAGAAACACTGAGCAAAATCTGGAAGTTTGGACACGAGTCAAGATAATGTATCCAAAGATGTGAGCTTGTCGAGATTGCTGGAATCTATCTGGCAATTACAGATCTAGAATCTGGAATAGATTTATCTGTCAATTCTAGCGCAAGATGCTTGGGCTTTAACAGTATATAGTAAAGTCTCCAGCATGTGCTAATCTTATTCCAGTCCCACCCTCCCACCCTTGATTGTTCAAGGAGGGGTAATCCTTCGATCCCAAGCTGCTCACAGCAGGTTCCTTTGCTGATTATGAGAGGCTAGTTAATTCTCAAAATTAGGCTCAGGAGCTCTGTCTAGCCCTACAAGGTCAGGGGAAAGATCAGATGACCACGTCATAGAGAAAGTGCTAACCTTTGAGGAACCAGGCACATCTCACATGCCAGCACCTTCAAGGTGAGACTCCCCCATTCCCTGCTTCTACCTGTTAGGATCTCTTGGATGGTCAAGGATTTCCACCTAATAGACCAGCAGCCCTGACAGCTGCTAAGGAAACTGCCCTTGGTGCCATTAGGGACCTGAAAAGGTCCATATCAGTGAAATCCTTGAGGCCCAAAACCCAATCAACATTCTTGGCCATTACTCTTGAATACAGATTTGATAGCCTACAGAATCCTTCTGAGAATGGGGCCTATATCTGAATTTCGTCTGCCACTGTTAAATAATACCTGAAGGGATTCAAAAAGCAATTTTAAGCTGATTCACTTTATTGTACAGCAGAAACTGACACAACATTGTAAAGCAATTATACTCCAATAAAGATGTTTAAAAAAAAAAGAAAAGCGATTTGATAAAGACAAGATAAGTAAATGAAGAATGCTGATTCCAGTTAATGGGCAGAGCAATTATGGGCACCTTGAAGGCAAAGGAAGGTGTTCCTCTTCTTTATATACTGAGTTTAGTGCCTTCCACAAGTAGAAACACAAGTGATGTATATTGACTGACTCGTACTTGCGTGAGCGGGTGCGCGCGCGCGCACACACACACACACACACACACACACACACACACACACACCAAATTGCTTCATACATACAAAGTCGTGTTCCAGATCCAGTGTTAACCATGCATCTCCATGCATTAAGAGCAAGAGAAGCCCTCTTGGAGATACGGGTAAGGAGTGTCCATTCTGTCTAACTGCCCCTCTTTCCTTGTTCTGTCTGTATATGTGACCCAAAGGTCCCCTTTGAAGATCCACATGTGATTGCTTGTTAATCTAATAATGTAGGCTACGTTGAACTAGATGTTTTCCTTTGATACTGTTGGGATACGAATCACATGGAGTTCTCTGGGGGATCTTCCTCTACCTGTAAACGTCCCTTAGCAAATGCTCCCTGTGGCTTCAGTGAGAGGAGCACTGAAGATGGCTCAGGGATTAAGTGCCATGGATGGAAGACTCCCTGGAAGTTTCCTGTTGCACACACCCACTGCCTCTTCTCTGTCTTTTCACTTTGGACTGCCTCTCCCAGCGGTGGTTGGTGGCCTTAAAAGCTTGCAACATAATGTTGACCCAGTGATCAATATCATACCATTTTTTACAAGTTACATCATAACTGCAGGTCTGTGTCAGCATGGTCTCAATGAGGGTGAATTAGCAACAATGGTTATGTCATCCTGTGCTCATCCAAATGCACTGATGGGGCAGTGCCACGTGACCAGGACGGACAGTTTTTTATTTGGTTTCTCGTTTGGTATCCTTCACTGAGGTGGCAACTTTCAAGATTGGAATGGGAGGAGGAGCCGGATCAGATGAATTTGGAGTGTACTTGACCCAGGGGTCACCGCTTGGTCTTAAATTCATAGAATGAACACTTAGTCTTAAATCCATATAGCCAAGGGTCATGATGTAAATTGGGAGTTAGAAGTTGAAGGAGAAATCAAAATTCATAAGAGCCTCTGATTGGAACACCCCACAGGCCTTCCTTTCAAAGACAACATTGAGTAATAGGAACACGGCCACACAGATCGTAGGCCGATTGGGTGTCGGGTAAATAGAGAAAGGAAGCAACTGTTCCCGAGGAGAGGAACCCGGGCACTCTGAGCTCAGGGAAGCTTGTTCAGTTTAAATCTTCTGGAACCTTTGTATCACTGCCTGATTTCTATGTGCCAGGATCCTGGAACTCTTTAGCTTTCCTTCCTTGACAATTGAAATACAGAATGAGCAGTGTTCCCGGAAACCTCGCGTGCTCTTTGCAGTTTCTGAACCACGAGAAACTCAGCTATATTACTCATTTTGCCCTTTCCTTTTCGAATTATTGTTTTATATTTTCATCAAACACCTTGGTTAAAGATACCTCGGTCCTTGGACCCTTCTCCAGTGGAAGGAGCAAATTAAACTATTTACTTTATATTAGAATTCAGGAGGGATTGCAGAGCCCTCACCTGGGGCGACCAGCCACTGACACCTCAGAGGCCTGGGCTGCTGGTGTGATGCAGTGAGCGTGGGCAACTCCGCAGCAAAGAGAGCAGGACAGGGGAGGGAAAACGAGTCACTGAGACATCCAATTGGCTGGAGATTTGAATGAAGGAATGGATGGGTGCAGACCTCCGCTGATGATTTCCGGGGGGATCAATTCTTTGAGATGCCCCAGGCAGCAGCTCTCAGCCAGAATGGCTGATGTTCTGTTAAGGCACGTAGCAGGCTGGATCATGCCCACGTTGGTGAGGGTGAGCTTCCTTACTCAGTCTACCAATTCAAATGCTCATCTCTTCCAGAAACACTGTCACAGACACACCCAGAAATAAGCTTTGACCAGCTATCTGGGCACCCCTTAGCCCAGTCAAATTGATACAGAAAATGAACCATTACAGGCGCTGTATGTCTAAAAAATAAATTGTCAAATTTCTCCTAGAGCAGTAATTTTCCAAGAGCAGAAAAGAATTCCCAGGAGAGCTTTATAAAGCATGGATTACTGGGCTACACCTGTTGAGATCGTGTGGTTCTGGTGTGAACCCTGTGGATCTGCATTTGTAGTGGGCGCTCAGGTGATGCTAATGCTACCATTCCAAACGCCTCACTTTAAACACTGCGCTGGAGCACATACTGATTTTTAACTGACCACGGCACACCACTGATGCATGCAAATATTTATATGCTCCTTTCTTCTTCATTAGCGCAAAGTTTGATTTTAAACTGTATCCACATTTGGTATGGAGAATCACTTTCTGTCCTAAACCCTAAATCACTTTCGGCCGTCAGCATTTCTTTAGACAGAACCTCAGAACACCACCCAGCTCTTTATACATATCCCCCTCGTCATGACAAATTCAGCATTGTTTTGAATTACAGTATAATGTTGAGATGTATCAAAGAATTCTGAGGTTTCACGCTATTCATATTTACAAGAAGCCATAGATTCTTGGTTTTGCTTAATTGAATTATATTTAGCTTCACATTAAATAGTTTCTCTTGGTATCTTGACAGATATCACCTCCTGAGTGACAGACATTCACAAAGAATGAAGCAAGCACATAGCCTCTCCAAGTTTGAAATATTCTGTGATCTTTAGTGAGAGATTTGGCAAATATCTACTGCATTTAATGGTATTCTCTAACATGAAACTGCCAATCTTCATCGTTCAGAGTAACTTCATTACTGCTATATTATAATGTACTTTTTTAATATGAAAAAATTTTAAATGGGGAAAAGAGCATGCCTTTCCAACAAACACCAATGCAGTCACTGTGTAAAACATCACCTACTTCCTATAATTGCTTCTGACCTTTTCTTTCCTCTTAAAAAAATAGCACATTACTGATCTAGTTGATATCTCTTTTATATGCTCTTTCAATCTCTCCCCTCTCCATGCCTTTTCAGAGGAAACCACTGTTATGAGTTTGGGGTGTTTTCTTCTAGCCTACGTTTTGCGGAGATATTTTTTAAGCAAAAATCTAGGATCCAGATTTAAGTTAAAATTCTACCCTCTGCTTGACCTCTACCTCATACCCTACACACATACACATAAATCAATTTAGGGTGATTCATAGACCCAAAAGACCAGAACTTCAAAGAGACAAGGAGGAAATAGGAGAATATCTTTACAACCTGGAGGTAGGCCGAAGTTTTCTGGACAGAACACAAAAATCACTAACCATGAAAAACCTGAATCATTCAATTTCATCAAAATGTAAAACTTATGTTCCTTAACAAGAACCACTAAGGGTATAAAAAGGTAAGTCACAGATTAGGAAAAAATATTTTTAATACATATATCTGAGAAAATACATATGCAGATATATGTATATATAGACTCTTACAGCTCAATAGTACAAAGACAAACAACCCAATAAAGAATCTGCACAATATTTGGTCACTTCCCAAAAGAAATTATACAAATGGCCAACAAGCACAATAAATAAGATTACAACATTGTCGATCTCAGAGAAATTGCAAATTAAAACAGCCATGAGTTACCCACTTCTTGCCCACAAAAAAGGCTGAAGGTTAAAAGACTGACAGTACCAAATGTTGGTAAGGAGGTAGAGTAGATGGGATTTTCATACATTACCAGTAGCAATGCAAAATGGTACCATCACTTTGGAAAACAGTTTGGCCGTTTCTTATAAAGTTAAACATACACTTACCCTATGTCCCAAGCATTCATCTCCCAGAATTTTCCCAAGAGATGTGAAAATCCAAGTCCGTGAAATGATATGCGCAAGATTGTCCATAACACCCTTAATCGTCATAGCTGCAAACTAGAAACAACCAAATGTCCATCAACAAGGGAATGGATAAACACAATTGTGGCAAATGCGTACAATATCTGTCTCCTACTGTTCTGTTTCTCTGGAGAACCCTCACTAATACAGCTTCCCAAGGAGCATTGCTTGGTGCCCTTCCTGTTCAGCAGGAACTAAACTAAAAGCCCTGCTTTCATCATGAAGGATCAGTGTTGTAACTTTCATAACCATGGACAGGGTCTTATTCTGGCCTTCACTTCAGCCTGGCATCTCCCAGAGGTCCTCTAATCTCTGTAAAATAGAGAATCAGAATTGCAAACATTACACCATGTGAGGAGTTTCAACCTCCACAGCCCTTGACCTAAATATATACTCAGTGTGAAGTGTATCTAACCTCACAGGGCGATTTTTTTTGTTGGCATATCCGAAATGCCGCACTCAGCGCTAGAGATCCAGCCCTCCTCGCGTGTGGTCAGAAGGCGGGGGCACCCAGGGAAAGAGTGCCAATCAACCCAGCAGAGAAACCCAGGTCAGCGCCAGAAGTGATGTGTCAGAATCACCCAGGTTCTTCGTGCTGGACCCCACTGCCCAGAGTCTCTGGGGCCTGAGGATGTTCATTTATAACAAGTTCCCGGCAATACTGATGAACCTCTGCACTAAGGCTCAGGGCTGGGGGAAAGGGCAGGAAGTCAGGAGCCATACACAGAAGTCAGGCAGCAGGGGCCAAGGTATAGGAAGACCAGGACTTGGACCATGGACAACAAGAAGTTCCAAGAGCTCTTTTACGTTGGATGCTGGCCTCTAAAAGTGGAGATGGGGTGGGTTATTGAAACACACAGGCCGAGGCCGCAGCTAAACAGAAACACAAGTGTGAACCCACTCAGGCCTTCCCACCTCAGTCCCTTCTTTCTGGCAGGTAGCATGTGTGCCAGATTGGAAAGAGCAATGCATTCTCTCAATATAGATGTCCAGTATAAAATGCTCAATTGACTTTGATTTTCAAACTTAGCTTGTTTGCTCGGGAGATGGGAGCTGTGTGAAGCTAAACTAATAAGACACAATTACAGGGCACAGATGTGGGAGTATGTTCTCTCCTGTTTGTAACATATAATGTTTCCAATAAGTCGTGGATCCTTAGGTTAAGGCGGAATTTATTATACGATGCTATTTCTTCCCTTCCTCCGACATCTTTATCGGTGATGAGTCCAATTCACAATCATTTCTTAGTTTACCCAGGTTTCCTTCCTTTTCTCTCCTGCCCTTCCCATCAAGGGCCTTAGTTCCCTCAGTCACTCCAGCCTATTCAATATTAATCCCTTTCCATCATCTGAATAACTTTTAATTAGCTACTTTGATACATCCCCTAATAACTCTGGAGTCTGATTCATCAAAGTGCTAACAAGAAGATATGTGGGGAATTTGTTCCAATTGAAATGACTAAACTATTTCCCCATTTGTTATTTATCTGCTTATGGATATTCGAAGGCTCGTTACCAGATTTATACTTGAGAAGCTGGCTCTCTATAAGTCAGCTTTTTCCAGCGCGAGTGAAGCACAAACTGAGAACCTGAGCTGTAGCCTGCAGCAACACGTTTTTGAGTCAGGTAAGAAATCAGAAGAAAACAGGCCTTGCCTGACAGCATTTCCCTGGGAAGAACAGATCTCCGGTGCGGTGATGGCAGTGACCGCTGACGGGGCAGGAAGTTGATTCCATCCTAAGTGTGAGGCTTCCGAAATACAGCGCTTCCAGCCCTGGAAAATCAGGCCTCCTCCTGCCCTCTGAAGACAGGAAAGACATGTCACATTGTGCTCCTTGTACAAACGTGACATCACTCTCCCACCTTCAGGGTCCATCTCTACAGAGTCCAGAAGGCCCAGGGCATCCCATTGATTACAAAGCTGCTGAGATCAGTTCCTGAGTCACCTGCATTTTCGTGTCTGGTCTGCTTCCCTTACTCCACTTCTTCTCCCCTATACACAAATCTAGAAAATAAAGCACACCGGGCAGAGCTACTCAGACCACCTGCTGTGTGGGCTTCAGTCACGCACAAGAAGAAGAGGGAACACACAGGGGGAAGAAATTAACATGTATCGAGGGCCTGCTGCTACAAGGCTAGGCATTCAACATACCTCATGTCACGGCAGCCCGTGAGGTGTGTGTAATGGATCAGCTCCATCGTAGCCCCATTTGACAAACGAGGACACGGGGGCTTAGTTTCACCATGAAGAGCTTAGCTTAGCTCTCTATTATAAATAAAAATAATTTAGAACTTGTATTACTTATTATATACTCTTGCCAGGGACTTTACTTAATCCTCACAACAATCGTACAGCATTATTGCTATGCTCATTTTATACCTGAGAATGCTAAGGAACAGCGTGCTGAAGTACCTTGCCCTAAGTCACCGCGTCAGTCAGAATAGAGGTGAGATTTGAATCCAGGTATTTTGGCTGAAGCGTCTGCACTCTTTTTTAAAATTGTATCTTATTGAAGTATAGTTGATTTACAATGTTGTATTAATTTCTGCTGTACAGTAAAATGGTTCAGCTATATACACACACACATACATATATATATTCTTTTTCATATTCTTTTCCATTATGGTTTATCACAGGATATTGAATGTAGTTCCCTGTGCTCTACAGTAGGACCTTGTCGTTTATCCATTTTCTATACTATAATAGTTTGCATCTGCCAATTCCAATCTCCCAGTCCAGCCTTCCCCCGCACCCCCCCCAACCCTGGCAACTCTATGTCTGTGAGTCTATTTCTAGTTCGTAGATAAGTTCATTTGTGTTGTATTTTAGATTCCACATCTAAGTGATATCATATGGTATCTGTCTTTCTCTTTCTGACTTACTTCGCTTAGTATGATAATCTCTAGGTCCATCCATGTTGCCACAGATGGGATTATTTCATTCTTTTTTATGGCTGAGTAATATTCCATTGGGTGGAATATATATATTTCATATATATGTATGTATATCCATAGTGTGGAATATATGTATTTCATATATGTGTGTGTTTGTATACACACACACACATCTTCTTTAACCTTTCATCTGTTGATGGACATTTAGGTTGCTTCCATGTCTTGGCTATTGTGAATAGTGCTGCAGTGAACATTGTGGTGCATGTATCTTTTTGGATTATAGTTTCGCCTGGATATATATGCCCAGAAGTGAGATTGCTGGATCATATGGCAAGGAGTCTGCACTCTTAACCACTTAATACCATAGTGCTCCTAGTTACGAAACTGTACAGTTAACTGGAATGAATGTTCACAAAATATAAGTGATAGAGCCAGAAGGTTATCTTATTTATGCCTTACAATTACATCAAGTAATTAAGAACTGGGAAAAGTGAAAATCTAGGATGGCCTGGTCACTCAAGGTGTGGGCTTTATATAGATGGGCAACAGGGTTCGGCTCTTCGCATTACCAGACCTGTCCTCAGATTTTAGATTATCACCCTCCCCAGTTCTCTCTGAACCTTTACAGGAGTCAGTTAGTAAAAGACTCTTTGGATGTCGAGATGCCAGATTCCCTCATGATTCCAAAAGTGAGGTGATTCTTAGCCTACCCCAAAGAGGCTTATCCGAATCCATTTGAGGGTTTTTTCCTTTCCCTCCCAAGTTTTTTTGGAGCTAGCATTCTCATCACCACTCACTGACACAAACAAAAACAGACAAGCAAACAAAAAACAGGTAAGGATTTGGAGTGTGATTCTTTTACTCCCCAACACCGTGGCTATGACACCAGAAAGCCCACTCAATCCTGCACGAGTAAATGGCAAATCAGGGTTGGACTCTTTAATTCCAAGGAGGTGTAACTCTGAAGTTAGGCAATGCTAGGGCTCAGGGAAAGACCTGTAGGCTCTTCGGGATAATTACTTACAGCAGGGCTCATAGTTAGGGGGTTCATACCCAGGAAAGCTCCAAGAGGCCTATTATTTCTTTTTACCTCGCTAAGTGTATTAGCGTGTTATCAAAACACTCCATAACAAGCACAGCTTGCAGGCATCTGTAAAGGCTGCAGATGGAAACAGAGAAGCTAATGTACCAGTGCATTTCTCTGGCTGGATTCCAGGCTGCACGGAGGTTTGCTTAATTTAGCACTGACTGTACACTTGGATGTCTTGCTCTTGTGCCACCAGCCTGCTGCCAGCATCCCAGGAAGGAATCAGCTGAGCCACGGGGGCAAAATACTGAGAGCTCTGACTCATGCCCTGATTTTCTGAAACAAGCATTGAGTCCCCTGAAGATGGAATCTGAGTCTCTAGAACCCCCACACAATGGCAGCTGTCAACATCAGAGGAGAAACACGGAAAGGACCCTGGGTGAATCTGAGTCAGCTGGAGAACAGTGCCGAGTCCCTAGTGTGGACTCCCCAGAGGAGCCGCCAGCGGCCCCAGCAAGGCGACGTGGCCTTTCTTTCTTGAATCATCCCAGTCTCCCTGCTCAAGCTGTGATTTTCCAAATGTCACACCCAGTGAATCAATCCTGTCCTTCTGAGGCAGACTTGTGACTCCATGTGCCCGCCTACCCCTGTCTCTCCAAGTGAGGTCTAAGCCGTGCATCTCCCCCCGCTTGTCACAGCCAGAACCTGGGTGGACCTTTGGCCAGGATGGGCTGGGAGATGTTTGTCTTCTTGGAGTTGGCCCTCAGTGATTTTATTCAGTCTTCGTTGGCATGAACCGAAGGGTCGTGCAAGGCCCCTTCCTGCCATGGACACAAAGAAGCAGAAAGAGTTGAGGGTCTTAAGAGTCCCAGGTTGGGGGCAGGGAACAGCAGCCCCTTCCCCGGGGGGCCCATGCTCTGCTTTCGGCCATCCTATGGAGCACGGATGCCGTTGTTGCCCTTGGGTCCTGAGAACTGTACCCTTCGCGTACTCTCTTATAATTCTTTATCTCCCTCACCCCCTTATCCTTCTTAAATAGCCCCTGTTTATTACTTAACTCAGTTTGGATGGATTTCTGGGTTTTTGCCAAATATCTCCACTAAGACATTGAAGGTCCCTTGGCTGTTATTTTGTGACAGATGTGTCCATGATTTTTTACATTCAAAAGTACACCCTTTCAGAGAAGAAGGAAGATTAATTTAATAAATACCTAAAACACACACACGTACCCAAGTAGAATATAGAAAGGATACATCCTAAACGTGGTTTTTTTTTTTCCCCCCAAAAGGCATATATTTCACGGTAAAACAGTGCCAGTGAAGGCTATCATTTGTTGTTTTCTCTGTGTCAGGCACAGCAATAAACATTTTACAAATGCTGGTTCATTTCATCCTCACAACAACCCTATTAGTATTATTATTCCCATTTTACAGATAAGGACACTGAGGCTTGGCCCTGAGAGGTTCAGCAAATGCCCAAGAAGATGCAGCAATTAAATCCCAGGTCTGTCTTACTCAAATGCCTGCATTCTTTACCAGCACACAAGAGCTGTCTGGACAATTCGCTCCACACACTTGGCTCTGTGGGGTACTAATAGCTGTTTGTCTCTGTTAGAATGCTTTTTCTGCAAGTAGCAAAAACAGCAATTCAAATTGGCTTAAAGGGTTAGGAATTATCACAGAAAACAGAAGTCCAGAGTTGAACAAGCTACAGGACTGGTTGAGTCACTGGCTTTGCTTCTCTTCCTCCTCATTCATATTGACACCTGTGCAGATTGTATTCTCCAAATATGGCCATGGTACTCCATGTTCTTCTGTGATGTGACCTTGGCAGACCTGCCATAAATAGAGAGGTCCACCTTCCCGCCTTTTGAATCTGGGTGGGCTTGTGACTTGTTTTAACCAGTAGAATGCCATGGAAGTGACACAGCCATACCTGCTGATGCTAGGTCCACAGAGGCCTCCAACAGCTGCCTTGTGTACTGGAACGTGCACTTGGAGCCCTGAGCTGCCATGTAAGAGGTCCAACCACCTTTCAGCCGCCATGATGTGAGGAAGCTAAGCCACATGAGGAGGTCGTGGGTAGGCTCTGTCACTGGTGATCCTAGTCTGGAATCCTCTTAGCCCTGGCGCCAGACTTGTGAGTGAACGAGTCTTCAGATGATTCCACCCCGGCTTTTGAGTCTTTCCAGATGAGGCCCCAGACATTAGAGAACATAGGCAAACTGTGGTACCAGAACAAGGTCATTTTCATACTGGTAACAAGATGACATCACATTTAGACACGACAGTACTCAGAGTTTAAAGAGGGGCCATCTCTTTCTGTGGCTCTCAGTCCCTCAACAAGGACAAAATACTTCCCAGAGACCCTCAGCAGGCATCATAGCATGTGTCTTTGCCAAAAAATGGGTCACATGCTCGCCTGGGACAGGATGGATGTTAGTGGACAACCTCAATGTCAGCTACAGTTATTACCCACAAAAAGGTTTCCCTGGGTAATTATTGGCAAACACAACGCTAAAAAAAAGTTAAACTGATCTCTTTAACTATAAGACAGCTCAGAAACATTTACACTAATTATAGTTTTCATTTCCAGTAGGGGAAATCGTATGCCACATTTGTCATTCATATTGACCATGCAAGTTTTTTTAATTTTTGGGGGGGCGGGGGACGGTTGGAGAACACTTCATTTCCTGGAGCTATTTTCTGTAGAACAAAATTGGAAGAAACGGTACAATTATATACAGTCTCTAAAGTTATTTCTGTTAAAATCAGAAACATGACAAATATGCCCATTACCAAAACTATCATTTAATATTTATCTAGTAACCAGTGTAATTAAATAAGAACTCTGCCCTGTATTTAAATTAAAAAGTACATAGTACTTCTTTTCCTCCTCCTTATTCTTCCTGTTTCTACTTTTTTTTTTTTAATCTTTGCTTATGCAGTATGTGATTTAGATCCAATTGATTACAGTTAAATTATTGGTTTTTCATATTATGTCTTCCCTTTTAAGAAGTAGCCACCTCGGTATGATCAAAATTAGATATCTGATTCCACACCATTTGTTGAAAACACTATCCTTTCTCCACTTAACTGCCTTTGCACCTTTGTTAAAAATTTATTGATTATATAAGTGTAAGTGTATTTCTAAGTTCTTATGCTCTATTGATCTATTTCTTTCTTTTTCTAATTTCACTCTTATTAAGAAAACAAGCATCCAATTTAAAAGTGGACAAACGATTTGAACGTATATTTTAAATGGTACAGACTCCTTGGAAAACAGTTTAGCAGTTTCCTAAAATGTTAAACATGTACCTACTCTATGTACCAGCCGTTCCTCTCCTAAGTATCTTCCCAAGAGAAGTGAAAGCAAATGCCAATACAAAGACTTGTATACAACAACTTTGTTCAAAACAGCTTTATCTGTGATATCCAAAAACTAGAAATAACCTACGTTTCTAACAGGTGAATGGTTAAACAAACCATAATATCAACACATGGCGTACTATTTGACAATGAAAAGGAATGAAGTATTGATGTGCAGTAGTTGAATCTCAAAATAATTTTACTCAGCAAAAGAAGTTAGAATCATATAGTATGTGCTTCTTTTGTCTATCTATGCAAAATTGTTGAAAGTTAATGTATAATGATAGAAAGCAGATAAATGGCTACAGGAACAACTTGTTAGTGGGAAAGTGAGGGAGTGGTAACGGTGGATGGTAAGAGAGGCAGGGAGAGGCAGAAGAAAGAGATTACCGAAAGAAGGGAGGGCTGACAGATGTGTTATCTTGATTGTGGCAATGCTTTCATAGGAGCAAACATACCCAAACGTATCAAATTATATCCTTTATATATGTGCAGTTTGTATGTTAATTGTACCTCAACAAAAACATTACCGGGGCTTCCCTGGTGGCGCAGTGGTTGGGAGTCCGCCTGCCGATGCAGGGGACACGGGTTCGTGCCCCGGTCCGGGAGGATCCCACATGCCGCGGGGAGGCTGGGCCCGTGAGCCACGGCCGCTGAGCCTGGGCGTCCGGAGCCTGTGCTCCGCAATGGGAGAGGCCGCGACAGTGAGAGGCCCGCAAAAAAAAAAAACACATTACCAATAACTCTGCTTAACTGTTAGCAATTTCTTGCTTCTCTGTGAGGTACCTCTCCTAGATGCTTGCTTAATGCCTACCACACACCTCTATTACTTACCATGTTTTAAAAGTATTTGTTTTTATATTTATCCAGGTAGTAGTAGATAGGCTCTGAGTTCCCTGAGGGTGTCTCATTTATCTTGATACCGCCAGGGTCTAGATCACAGGTGTTAAAAACCAAAAAAAGTTTTGGAATTGAAAATGGCAAGCCACCTAACGTTTATTGACTGCCCGCCGTGCCCCAGGCATAGTTCTAAGCACGTTAGTATCTCATTTAATTCCTAAAATACCCCGTGCATTTGTTTATACCATCGCACTTTACTGTTGTAGAAGCTGAGATCACGTGAGGACTCCAGCTCAGGAACTTCTGGCTCCAGAGCCCCTGTGCTTAACCGCCACTGTCCGCTGAGTGCGCTGAAAGCAGTGGCCTACCTTGTTTTCAGCATTGTGGCCTTTCAGAATATAAAAGGAAGGGAAATACTTTTCAGAGAATTTGGAAACTAAGGAAAAGAACATTTGTCGTCAGAAATCCTGCCAGCAGTGTTTATAGTTTACCTATTATGTTATATTCCTTCCAAGTCATTCCCATTAATCATTTCTATAATTTACATAGTAAACATCATTTTTACATGGTTTTGATTTTAATTTGACTTTCCTTACTTAATATTATATCATAATATTTTACATGTTACCAGATTACTGTCAGAAGAGTGAATTTTAATGGCTGTGGACTATTCTCTTGCATGGATAAAACATTTAGTTCAGCATTTCCTTACCTTTGGACATTTTGTTAGGTTCTAATTCTTTTCATATTTGTAAATAAGGGTGCATTGATCATGCGATTTCTTATTTCATTAACATTTTGGATTATTTTCTGAGAACAGATTTCATATTTCATATTAGGAGAATCAGTAGAGTTCAGTATTTTTTAAAATAGCTTAATCTGGGTCCTTTACAAAAGTGATATTTAAAATTACTGTGTGAAATTTTTAGAGAAACTTGTAACTGGCAACCGTTTAGTAATACTGTTATTATGATATTTAAGATATGAATGTAAATTAGTCAGATGGTTTAGTGAGATTCCCATGGGGTCTTGTCAGGGTAAAATTTATGAAACGGTGCAACTATATACTTAACAATTTGTTGTATAAAATACAGTACAAAAAACTATATACTTAAAGCTTAAAAAAAAAAGTAGCCACCTCATTTGCATTTGATTCTGTCGTCATGTTTATACATTTCTTTTGTTAAATTTTAGATTTGGAGGGTTTCAGTTCTTAGAAAAGCTTCCTTTATACCATGAGTTCTACCTTCTTGAACTCCTTTATTTTGATTCATCTCTCAATGGGCTGATGTGCATTTTAAATAAATTATTTAGGAAGGTTGGTGTTGGATTTTGTGCTTTCTAAGCTCTTGCATAGCTGATTTATGTTCTGGTGTCTTTGTAGATGAAGCATAAACCCACAAGGTGTCAAATTCTTAAGTAAAAGCCCTTTCCTCTAAAATCTCAGTGGCGTCTGCCCACCATCTCCTGGAGTTGGGAGTTGCACAGGACATGGTTCTCTTACCCTTACCGACTTTTTATGCCAAGACGTTTGCAGAATTTTTTCTTTATTCTTGTGTTTCAAACACATCATCAAGATATACCTAAGTGTTGACAGTTTTAAATGATATTACTGCTTAACAATAAGCCCTAAAGTTCCAGAGAACTAAATTTTTAGGAAGTGGGTTTTTTTTCTTTGTATTCTGTTTTTGGGGTTCTTGTTTCTGTTCTGCTTCCTCTTGGCTCTTCTTTAGAAATAATGATTTTCTGTAGATCTCTACTTTACGTTCTTCATGTTTATCATCTCTTCTTATGTTTTTCATCCCTTAATCCTTCTTTCTGCAGATCAGAGCTAATGATATTTATTTTGCCATCTGAGTCACTGAGTCCATTTTCTCTTCTGTAAATCTTGCTCTTTACTGGTTCTCTTGTCCTTTCTGCTATGGCATTGTTAGATTCTTAAAATATTACTTCTTCTATATTAATCAGTTTTCTTCTAATCAACGAGTATGTGTATATATGAATACTATAGGGAACCACAAAGCAATTGCTAGGTAAAGTTTACTTTTATTTCCTGCAAATATTTTTCAAAAGTATGTTTTCCTCAGTCTCCAAAGTGCTTGGTTCTCCTGCAGTTTTTATGTCTTGAGTCTTTTTCACAGGTTGCAAACTTTGTCTGTGTTCATTTCCTCCCATACACCCATCCTTTGCATAAAGAAAGATGAATCATGGAAGAGAATTTGCCATAAAGTAGTACAAGTCTCAGTAAGGCAGCAACACGTCTTTTTTTTATTTTACTGAAGTATAGTTGGTTTACACTGTTGTGTTACTTTCTGCTGTACAGCAAAGTGATTCAGTTATACATATATATACATTCTTTTTCATATTCTTTTCCATTATGGTTTATCACAGGATATTGAATATAGCTCCCTGTGCTCTACAGTAAGACCTTGTTATTTATCCATTCCCTACATCATAGTTTGCATGTGCTAATCCCAACCTATCCCTCCCCCACGCTCTACCGCATGGCAACCACAAGTTCTCTGTCTGTGTCAGTTTCTGTTTCATAGATAAGTTCATTTGTGTCATATTTCAGATTCCACATCTAAGTGATATCATATGGTATTTGTCTTTCTCTTTCTGACTTACTTCACTTAGTATGATAATCTCTAGGTCCATCCATGTTGCTGCAAATGGTATTATTTCCTTGTTTTTTATGGCTGAGTAGTATTCTGTTGTATATATGTGCCACATCTCCTGGTTGTTTCCATGTCTTAGCGATTGTGAATAGCAAGGCAGCAACATTTCTTGAGAGAGCCAAGAGCATGGGCAAGTCCATTAATGGAAGTTCATCTCTGTGGGGCTGCTTCTCCAGAAGGGTAAAGCCAGTGAACCTGGGTCAACTTTCCATCTCTGTCTCTGTTGGACTTGACCTCCATTCCAGAGCCACATCCAGCTACATGGCCTTCTCCTTTGTGCTGCTTCCTGCTCCTATCGTGTGGTGTCTCTTGCCCTTGGAAATTCCAAGCATGTCAATTAACGTTTCACAATGATGCTGTGCAACAAATCACCCCAAAACGCAGTGACTTAGAAAGAAGCACTGATACAGATGTTCATGGGTCTGCAAGGCAGCTGAGGCTCAGCTGGGAGGCTCTGCTTCTAGTGCAAGTTGAGTTCAGGTGTGCCCCATGTGTGTTCATTCTGGGCCCAGGCAGCAGAAACTTGGGGAAAGTTTTCTCATTGACAAGTCATTGTATGAGAGGGCATACCCCACTGCCTCTGCTCATGCCACACCCACTACCATCTCATTGGGCAAAGCAAGTCATGTGACCAAGTCTAACACCAATGGGACAGGAATATTTTCCAGTCAACCGTAGAAATGGGGGGAGGGGTAAATATTTGCTTTGCAATAATTCAAATTATAGCATCCATCTCTTCTCCAATGTGATGATCCACAATTGCAAAAGAGCTTCAAATGGAATGTCCTTGGTCTATCCCATTGCTGCTCTGGTGCCCTCACATCACCCAATCTGGTGCAGTCAGTGTGTTTCTTCCAGAATCCTTAGCCTCAACCCCCTAACTTCCTGGGCACAATCTTGATCTGCCTTTTTAAGTGCTTTTATGGCCTCAGTTTTCTCATTCTAAAATGTTTGTTTTTCTTTAACGAATTAAATTTTCATAGGCAACAAATAAAATTTTTGAAAATGAGGCTGGGATGTATAACTGAATCCAATACACGCAGCACTGTACAGCTTAGCCGTGCACTCACTTTGTGTCTGAGAAGCAATGCCACCTGCCATCTGTGTGATCTGTTTATTAAAAGGGAGAGGCCACAGCTTAACCACAGGCCGAGGTTGTAGTCTGCTTCCTAAGTTGGCAAGTTCTACCACTTACCCACGTGCCATGCTTGTGATCTGGTTACTAAAACAGAGGGTTGTAATTCCTAAGCACACGCCTTATTTGTGATCTGGTGAAACAAACAGAAGGAAGCATGACTTACCCAAGTGCCATGTTGGCGATCTGGTTACTAAACACATGACTGTCCAGCTTGACCACATTGTTGCATTTGTGATCTGTTCCTAAAACAGAAGGCCAGGGGCTTAACCAAGTGTCATGTTTGTGGTCTGGTTCATAAAACAGAGTGCCATCCTACTTTCCCACACACCATATTTGTATTCCAATTACTAAAGCAAAGAGGCAAATGGCTTAACACAGTCTGTCTTTGTGATCTGGTTGATGAACAGAGGACCATGGGCCTGACCTTGGACTCCCGTCTGGTTGTTTCCTAGAGGAGAAATGAGGTCTCTGTACTGTGTGGGGTTTCCTCTGGGAAACAAAATTGGGTCAAGTGTATTCTAACTAATTATGGATTCTAAGAAAAAAACCACTTGGGTTACACATCTCAGTCTCAGAGCAAAGAATCTTAGTTCTCTTAATTTTTAACAATTGATGCTAATATTTCTATAACGTGGAAGGGACACACAGCCTTCCACTGCCATTCTTTTCTCTCACTTCTACATACTTCTTTTGTTTCCTACTCTCCATTTAGCCTAGACCCATTTGATTTGGGTCTTCTGATTCTTTAGCCTCTATTTGGTCACCTTTGCTTTTCTTCATCCACTTTACATCCCATATTTTCCATTCTTTATGTCTCTTAATTGTCACTAGGTCTTATTCAATTCCTCTTCTTGCTTTAACGCTGCAAGGTATTCAAGGCCTCTTTTGTTGAGTATTTCCATTCGCCAAGGGTTTCTCTTCATGCATATGGGGGTTTTCCTCAATGCATTGGTTGCTGTTTGGCTCTCCCTCCCACCCCCATCCCATCAGGGATGGCTTTCCTCTCTCTGAAGATATTCACCAAGAATGACTTGTCTAGAGTCATGGGTATAGTAAAAAGAATGTTCCTGAGTGAGACAAGCGACGCAATGTGTCTCATCCTATTGCTTTGCTGAAAGCCAGACGGAGGCTGTCAGGAGAATCCTAAAAGCCTAAATGACATTCTTTAAATGAGAAAGAAAAGCTGGTGTGCTCTGGCCACAAGGAACTTAAGTCTCTTCTCAGACAGAATTACGTGTTGGCCAACTTCAGCCTCCAGCCTGGAGCAGATGTGGATCCTGTGAGCCTAAAGACGGACATGAGACTGGATATCCCATCATTAACAGCTATCAAAATTATGCCTCATGTTCCTATTACCTTGCATTTTTTGTTAAAAAGATTTAACATTTCTTATTTGATTTGATACTCACAAAATCTCTCTGAGGTGGATAAGGCAGGTATTCTACTTGCCATTGTTATTGTTATTCTCTCATTAGTACTAGTCTTATTATTCTTTTTATTATTAATATCATCTGTTCAATGGATGAGGAAACAGAGTCCAAGCTATTAAGTGACCTGCCTGAGGACCCTTAGACAGTTAGTGGCAGAACCTGTTTTAGATTGTGAGTCCTTGCACATAAGACGTTTCCATAAACCCCCTCAGCCAAATATTCTGAACCCCTTTCTGCATTTATTTTCATGATGGTGCAGATAACTCAGCTGATTACCCTCATTTTCTGAAACTGCCACCGTTGCCAACCAAGGTGTGAGGAAACGACTCTGGACGTGGCGTCTGGGCGTCACTGGAGTCCTACGTCTGTGATAACTAACCCGGTGACTCGGGTTCCACTTAACCTCTCACGTATGAGCCACAGCAAAACAAAGGGGTGGAGAAGGAAAATGTATGAAGAGAAAGGAACTGTGCCATTTAGAATAAAAAGACCTTTGTCCACGTTGCAGCCCTATGACATAAATAACATTATTTTTCATAGGGAAAACTGAGGAACAGAGAAGTTCAGTAGCTTTCACTGGGTCACACAGCCTACATGACAGTGCCTACACAGGAACCAAGGTTATGGACCTTTTCTCAATCTATTCCTACTAAGGACACATGTATGTGTGCACGAGACACACAGACACACACACACACACACACACACACACACACAGAGGCTTCTTCATTATGCCTTCCCCTTCAGTCAGATCTGTCTTGCATACTTGCCTTAACCCTGCCTCACATTAATAAAGTGAACCACATGGACCCATCCGCACACCCTTTTAGATGTGCAGAGGGGAATTTCATACGTTTTTTAGTCTCAAGAGTTGCTGTGAGGACCTGAATACGATTCCTACACTCTCCTGCGTGTTTCCCATCTTTCCACTGCATCATCCTGAGACACCACAGACTCTGCAAACATCTCCCAGGGGTCGGCTAGGGTGGGCTCCCTGTCGGGACCCTCTGCCTGTATGTCATGGGAGCCAGCTCTTTGAGAAAGTGTTCACAATTTACACTGTGCCCCCAGACTGCGCGGTCCAGTAGCTGTGACAGCCTCGCCCAACAAAGCACGACGTACCCTGTGTCCAAACTCGTGAAAATAAGATGACTTCTTCCCAGACCTAAGTGAGCTCTTGGCAAAAATGCCTTTACTTTATCAACAAAAACCAAACGTAAACCTGTATGAGATTCTTGTTGCTGCTGTAACAAGTGACCACACGCTTTGTGGTTTAAAACAGTACAGATTTATTCTCCTAGAGTTCTGGAGGTCAGAAGTCAGAAATCAGTTTCACTGGGCTGGAATCAAGGTGTCGGCACGGCTGTGTTCTTTCTGGAGCCTCTGAGGGGAGACTCTGTTTCCCCGTCATTTCCAGCTTCTGATGACCGCCTGCATTCCGTGGCTCGTGGCCTCTTCCTCCATCTTCAAGAGCATCACTTCAGCCTCTGCTTCCTTCGTTATGTTGCCTCTCCTCTTTAGCCAAGTCTCCCTCCACCTCCCTCTCAGAAGGACCCTGGTGATTACATTTAGGGCCCACCCAGATAATCCAGGGTAATCTCCACCCCACGCCCCCCAATCCTGCATCTCAAGGCCCTTCACTTAGTCACATCTGCAAAGTCCCTTTTATCATGTAAAGGAACAGGTTTATAAATTCCTGGGATTCGAATGTGGGTATCTTTGGGGCCATTATTCAACCTAGTACCAAACCCACTTCTAGGGCAGTAGAAATAACTCTGGAGCTCCCACAGGTTCACACTTTTGCACACAGACAGTTCATACCAAATCTCAAATCATATATCTCCTTGTCTTCTGCTACATTATTTAACCTCTCTGAACTCTGACATCTTTATCTGTAAAATGGGCATAGTGTAGGCTCCACCTCCTCAGTGCGTTAACCCCTGGGAGGCTTAAATGAGGTCACGTCTGTGATGTACCTGGCACAGAAGAAGCTTTTGCCCTGCATCTAGCCTTTCCTCCTACCTGCTGCCAGACGGGCCAGCTGGATGCTAAGCCCTTGATATCCAAATAGTCCATTCCCGGGGGATGTCCTTTCTCAGATCTGCAGCCAGAGGACCCATCAGTGGGTACAGCTGCCAGGCACGTTCTCTATGTTACAGATCTTCATCTCGAAAGGCACTGCCAATGGAAATGCAGCCCCTCCTTAGCCACACTGTAGTCAAACACATCTTCCGTGGAGCCGGGGCTCTGTGATGAGGCAACAGCCACACACAGTCAACGTGACCCTGGACCCTGGCTACAACGTATCCGTCTGTGCATAGTTTCCTCCAGGGCTTGGAGACCAGTTCTTCAACTGAGCCTCACTGACCTGGTTTGTCTCGGGTTCAGAGCCACGCCCTATAGGAAATATGGAGCTGGAAGTACGACTGCGACCTCCTGTGGGCTGAGCAGAAACACGGAAATGAGAGCAGAGCCTGGGGAGGGGAACCTGCCGAGCGTGATAGCCCCTTCCTGACCTCATTCAGAGTGGAGACTCTTTCCCAGAGGGCAGAGCTTGTCAGTGTCAGTCACAGACTCTGAGTCACGTGTCTGCCCCATAGGGCTTGCAGGGAGTGGAAAATTCCTTCCAGACTGTGGCCGTAAATAGGTGCTCAATCTCAGTTTTGGCGTGACTGTGGGTTTTCATCTTTCTTCTGAGTCGCCACTGCATTCCAGGGGGCATTTGCAGAGGCTGAACCACGTGTTACGACCCAGTCCCTGACTTGAACTGATTCCTTGTGAGACTGCAGAGCCCGGTGCTTTCCCTCCTTCTGTGTCGTCATGTCCCCCGTCCCGAGGGCAGGGACACCTGTGCGAGTCCAGACGGAGCCATCCCAGCCTGGCCACCGACTGTTGTTTTTTCAGTGCCTTTACCAGCCTCCCCTTTCTTTGCCCAACCTGTGCATCTTGTCCAAGGCTCGAGGTGCGTCTGCCTCTTTGCTCATGGCGGGGAGGGGGACTCCTAACACCTTGCATTTCAATCTCGCTGTTCCGTTCTTCGCGGGGGGGAAAATCTTGGAGCCAGGAATGACTGCAGAAGTCTCTCCGGTTACACTGGTGTGGTCCGCACTTCACAACTGGGCACCACTGGCAGGCTGATGGCAAGACACACCCTTTGGGAGGGTCTCCTTCTTAGACAGGGGAAGCTGTGTTGCCCGCGGTGTGGGGCCAACCATGAAACGGAAGGCGCAGGCAGGAAGTTCTGTAGCTCTAATGACCTTGCGTGACCTTGCCGCATTGATGCTCAGGGCACACTTAGAAGATGGCTATATTTCTATGCTGCACCCAGATAAATGGATAAGCCATGTGGATGGGACTCTGCCCGAGATCCTGTCCAAATGCCCCAGAGTATAGGGGTCACCACCATGGCAAACACCAATCCCAGCCCCTGGTTGGGAAGCTCTGACCCACCGACCTTGACTGCAGCCCTCGTTCTCTGTGGCATGATGCCTTTTCTTTTTTTTTTTTTTTTTTTTTGTGGTACGCGGGCCTCTCACCGCTGTGGCCTCTCCCGTTGCGGAGCACAGGCTCAGCGGCCATGGCTCACGGGCCCAGCTGCTCCGCGGTATGTGGGATCTTCCCGGACCGGGGCACGAACCCGTGTCCCCTGCATCGGCAGGCGGACTCTCAACCACTGCGCCACCAGGGAAGCCCCATGTTGCCTTTTGATGACGGGCAGAGAAAAGAGTAAACATGGGCTTGCCCACTGCTTGTTCAGCTCGTCCTTCTCTCAGAAGAGGAAGCACCTGTGTCATCAAAGTCATTTCAAATAATGGCCCCAAAGATACCCGCATACTAATCCCTTCTGTGAACGTTGAAATGAGTTTGGCTTCACCTAAAAGCTGGTCCGGGAAGATGCGGCCTCCAGCTGGGCAGGTCTAGGCAGAAGGCAGAAGGCAGGGGCGGGGCCTGGGGCCAAAAAGGCCTCAGAAAGCAGAGCACCCAGCAGAGAGCAGAGAGCTGCTTCCGAACAGCCGCGGGGCATTTCATCCCATCAAGGATTCAGGACTTGCCTGGAGACACAGGCACCCCTGAGGTTCCTCCCTCAGAAGGGAAATGCATTCAATTTCCCTGCTCTTTCACATTGAAAAGATAGGGAATCTGATCAGGGGAAGTTTCATTGCACTGGAAGCTCTTCCTGGCCTTCTCGTGGATTCGGTGGGGGAACACTGAGTGGGGAGAGAAGGCATAGGAAAGTCTTTGCTTTGGAACAAATGGAGAAGTCACATTTATTCATTCAGCAAACGTATGTCCTGCATCCAACCGGGACCAGGCTCTGTAAAGGGACTGGGTGTAACCACCGTGTAAGGTGCAGTGCGTGCCCTCAGAGGCCTCATCAGCTGCTGGCAGAGGCCGATAAACAGACAAAAGTAACTCCCAGTGGAAGAGCAGCGGTAAAGAGATCTGGGAAGCCCGAGGCTCCAGTGCTGCCCCCATTTGAGCCCCCTGAACTGGTGGAGGGAGGGGGGTCTAGAGGGTCCAGCTTGCAGCCAATCCTGCACGCCCCTCCCTCTGAGTCCAACTAGGAGAGAGGACCCCCCAAAGGCCAGGGGAATCCTTTGACACCCCCATTGTTTACATCAATTCCCCAGAAGAGAAACACAGGGGATCTTGAGAAAATGATCTTCTTTTTCTGTCGGCACCAGAGAGCTGCCTGACTTCTGTGACCCATCACAGAAGAGTCATATGCACCTATTTAGAGACCATAATTCCTGGAAAGCACAGCAGGAAGGCCTGGTGGGCAGCCATGTGCCAGGAGAAGGAGCTTCTTTCTGGACTAGAACTTTATACGCCTTAGTTCAAACCTGACTGAACATCAGAATCCTCTGGAGGCCTTGTTAAATACGGGTTCCTAGGACCCACCCCCAAAGCCTGTGATTCATCAGGTCTGGGAAGGGGCTGGAATTTTGCGTTTCCAGCTAGTTTCTGGGTGATCCTGGTGCTGCTGGCCCAGGGAACACACTTTAGAATCACTGGGCCAGATGACTCGAGGATGAACAGCCATCTTCCCACTTTAAGAGAACCAGGCTTCCTGAGCAAGAGATAACGTGCATCCACAAAGCGGCGCATGGACACGCACAGTGCCTGACGCTCAGCGAAAATCACCACGACCGACCAGGCAATCGGACCCAAGAGCGTCGTAGCCACTCTGTCCTTTGGCAAGTCGCGCATTTGCGTCGCGTGTTTCTCATTTATGTATTCAGAAACAGAAGCAATAACTGTAACATTGGATTAATTACACTTTAACAAGCCTAAGAAAAAGAATGCAGAGGAGGAGCTAATCATTTGAGAATTGTAGGAGAGGCCTGTCTCGTGTTCTTTAATATTTTAATCTTTAAAAGTGATACAAGAGATTTTTACATCTTTTTTTTTTTTAAAGCAGCCACCATAACCAACTGGGACACAAAAGGAATGGGTAAATAAAATAATCATATAATACATAATACAATAAATAATATAAAATAGTAAGATTATGGAAGGAAACAAAATTACACTGCAGAATTAAAATCTTCTCCAGAGACAGTAGGAACAGAGTTAACAGTGCAAAAAAAAAAAAAAAAAAGAGTAATGTGAGATACAAAACAAAGTGATGAAAACTATTAGAGAAAAAATGAAAACTTTGAAAACAGAATAGAAATCTAAGAAGCATTCGTGTTCTGGAGAAAGGAATGTATTAGATAGAACAGGAGAAAGACAAGAACCAAAGTGATTGTCAAGAAACAGGAGGCAGAAAATGACATTGGTGTAAAAATTAAAAGCCCCCTCACAAAATTCCAGCCAAGATTAATGCAAAAACATGTCGTTTAGCAGAGCATGGAAAACATTTTTTTTTTAGTTTCATGGGTAATGAAATGAAATATTCCTACTAGTGTCCAGGAAGAAAAAAAAAGGATCTTCAAAGTGAAAACTTAGGCCACCATCCAATCTCTTTGCTCCTCCCCCGCAATAAACAACACCGGAACTGGAGAAGTTCCAGTGGAGCTTGGAGGGGAAATTTTGTGCGATTCTAGAATTTTCTACCAAACTAAGTTGTCTGTCATGGGATGTGGGGAACAGGGAAGTATTATCAGATTAGAAGAACTCAGAAAATGTAATGTTCACAAATGCTTCGTTGTCAAGCTATTTTTTTAAGTTTTGTAGCAGATAATTGGATGGAAGTCAGGTACTCAGGGCTGGGAGAGTCATAGAAAAATGGAACTGAGCATTGAAATCAATTAAGTACAATGAAATAGCAGTAGCTGTTATAAATGTTACAAAATTAAATGCAGAAGCCAAATACTGTTCTAGAACAAGATGCAAATAGTAGAAAACGTGTCATGATAAATCTCAAGTTAAACTTACGAAGACTATAAAGTGTCAGGTAAGAGATAGGAACATGAAGGTTTATAAATTTTCTTATCATATGTAAGGAAAGATGAGAAAATGCAGTGTAATTTCTTGAATTCGATAATGTAAGAAATTATGGCTTAAGTAATGCAGTTGATAAATGGAAAGATATCCACCACTTTAATCAAAACTAGGGACAACTGTAGGGTTTTCTTTTTTCAAAAGACAAAAGGCAAGGAAACCATAAGGAAGGTCTGAAGGCTAGAAAGCAGGAGATGAACTAACAAAAGTACACCCAAACATGTTTATAACAATATATGAAAATGTAACTAGACTCCATCATTGGAAGGCAAAGAATCTCACGTTAGATTTTTTTAAAAATCCAACTCTATTCTCTTTGTAAGAAATGTACATTCTCTTTATGAGACATACCTTTTCTTGAAGTTTTAAAAAAACTTTTATTGAAATATAGTTGATTTACAGTGTTGTGTTAGTTTCAGATGTACAGCAAAGTGATTCAGTTATGTGTGAGTATATATATGTATGTATATATACATATATATAATGTGTGTATATCATAAATATATTCTTCTTTAGATTATTTTCCGTTATTAGGTTATTACAAGATATTGAGTATAGTTCTCTGTGCTATACAGTAGGTCCTTGTTGGTTAGTTATTTTATATAGAGTAGTGTGTATATTTTAATCCCCAAATCCTAACTTATCCCTCCCAAGAGACATAACCTTTTTAAAAAGACGTGTATAACATAACACAGAAAGCTTAAAAATCAAAGGAGAGATGTTTAATGGAAAATGCACACAGAAAGCAAGCAAGCATAGCCATACTGATGTATAAACAGATGTTTTTTTCCAATAGAAGGCACTTAAATATTTTTTAATGACAGATTGTGTATATTGATAACACGCAGTACAATTCTGTACCCATTTCCAATGGGTGGGTTTTTTCCCCACACCACCAAGCAATTCTCCATCACCAGCTGGGTGTTCTACAGTTCAACTCAATTTTGACACTCTCTACCCAGAGACAATATCAGATCGCAGAAGTTAAGGGCTTGAGCTCACGTGACTGCCCCCGATGCCACCACCTCACATGCCAATCACAAGTCCAGCTTCTCACCGGTGCTTCTGATTGGCCTGTAAATCGGAGGTTCCCACAACCCACCCCTTGGGTTCTATTAATTTGCTAGAGCAGCTCACAGAACTCAGGAAATCCGTTTACTTACTAGATTAGCAGTTTATTACAAGGCTATTAAAGGATACAAATCAATGACTAAATACACAGGGTGAGATCCCAAACAAAGAGGCATCTGTCCTCACGGAGGTGGGGGCCTGGCATGGCAGCACATGGGTGCATTCTGGTTCACTCACCTAGAAGCTCTCTAAACCCCCTCCTTCTGGGTTTTTATGGAGGCTTCACGACATAGCCATGGTTGATTAAATTATTGGCCATGAGTGATTGATTCAACCTCCAGCCCCTCTCCTCCCTGGATAGCAGGGGATGAGACGGAAAGTTCCAACCCTCTATTCATGACTGATTCCTCCGGTGACCATCTCCTCCATCTTTAGAGGATTTCCAAAAGTCACGTCATTAACATAAACTCCGTTGTGGATGAAAGGGGCTTGTTATGAATAATGAGACACCCATTTATGGCTCTGATGTGATTTCAGGAACTGAGGACAAGAGACCAAATATGACAAAGATGCTCTACGGCTTTTATCACTTCAGAAATTCCAAGGGTCTGGGGAGATGTGAGCCAGGAACAATGGACGGAAGACCAAAATATATACTTATTATCACTCCTAATATCACACATAGCTTACCCATTCTGTAAGGGAGGCTGCCCATCCGTTTATCTTGATATCCTCACAGTGCCTTTCCTGGGCTTTTTCATACTCAGTACACTCTTCCCAGGTGTTACCATCTTTTCTCATGACTTTTATGATCATCTGTATGCAAATGACTTCCAGGTCATTGGCCCATATTTGTACATCCTACTGCCTCCTGGGCTGTTCTGTTGGTCTGTCCCTCTGGAACCGCCAATGTACACATCCACGATTTCAGGTCACCTTTCTCTCCAAGCCTTTTCTTCCTGTTCCCATTCGGCTGAGCGTAAAACCCAGGTGTGTTCCTGATCGGTTCACTGAGCTTCACCCTCCACACACGAGTCATCTTGTCAAACTGTCTCTTACATGGCTCTTGAATGCTCTCTGTCGCCACAGTCCAAAAAAATTATTAAAGAAGACAATTTCGGTCATAGCAGTTTTGTTTTTTTTCTTGCGGTACTCGGGCCTCTCACCGCTGTGGCCTCTCCCGCTGCGGAGCACAGGCTCCGGACGCGCAGGCGCAGCGGCCATGGTTCAAGGGCCCAGCCGCTCCGCGGCACGTGGGATCCTCCCGGACCAGGGCGCGAACCCGCGCCCCCTGCATCGGCAGGAGGATCCCCAACCACTGCGCCACCAGGGAAGCCCGCAGCAAACTCTTTATTTAACATTTCATGAAGCGGACAGGCTCCATTCCGAGAACTGCAAAATGGGGTAGAAGGCAGGAAGCTTTTATAGGATAAAGAATAAAGAACAAAGAAGAGAAAAAACAGACAATATTGGATTGGCTGGGGTCGCAAGGTCACCCTTGCTTGGCATGAGAAAGCCCGGAGTTGGGTTGGCATTTGGGAGTTGGCGGACTGGCCATGCGGTGTTTCTGGTCAAGAGGAGTGTTTACAGGGACATGAAAGTTATCTGGGTCTTGGTTTGCTGGCGTGACACCCCGGGGCAGAATTGTCTTCCTCTTGGGCCTGGCAGCCTATTTCAACACCACCATAGTTTCTAAACCTGTTATTTCAATAGCCCTCCCTCCGGTCATCTTGCAGCTTGTGCCAGCAAAGGGTAATTTGTCTCAGGCTCAATCATGATGAAGTAAGTTCTCTGTTGAAAATCCTTTCGTGGCGCCCCATCCTACCCAAAAGGTAAAACTAAGTTCCATTCCTCAAAAAATTAAGCACAGAATTACCATTGATTTGGCAACTCCAATTCTAGGTTTATACCCCAAAAAACTGAAAACAGGGGCACGAGCAGATGCTTTTACACTTACATTCACAGCAGTAACAGCCACAAGGCAGAAGGAATACCAGTATTCAGGGACGGATACATAGAAAAACAAAGTAGACATACGATGGAATATTGTTCAGCCCTCAAAGAGGAATAAACACTACGACATTGATGATCCTTGCAGACGTGACCCAAGCAAAATTAACCGGTCACCAAAGGACAAATACTGTACAGTTCCACGTCCCCGAGGGACCTAGAGCAGTCAAATTCACATTTGGCTATTTACGGAAAGTAGAATGGTGACTGCCAGAGCCTGGGGGCGGGGCGGGGGTGGGGGGGGGCGGGGCGGGGGTGGAGGGGGCGGGGAGATAGTGTTTAATGGGTAAGGAGTTTCAGCTGGGGAAAATAAAAAAAGCTCTGGAGACTGCGGGTGGTGATGGTTGCACAACAATGTGAATGTACTTAATGCCACTGAATTGGACCCTTAAAAATGGATAAAATGGTAAATGTATGTTATGTATATTCTACCACAATAAAAAAGTAAAAGCAAACAAACACAAAACAACCAAGCTGTGGACGGACCTTGAGATTATCCTAGTAAGTGAAGCAAGTCAGACAGAGAAAGACAAGTATGATATCACGTATGTGTGGAATCTTTAAAAAAAAATATGACACAAATGAACTTATTTACAAAACAGAAACAGACTCACAGACATAGAAAACAAACTTACGGTTACCAAAGGGGAAAGAGGAGGGGGAGGGATATATTAGGAGTCTGGGATTCACAGAGGCACATTACTAAATATAAAATAAACAACAAGGGCCTACTGCATAGCACAGGGAACTATATTCAATATCTTGTAATAACCTATAATGAAAAAGAACCTGAAAAAGAATATATAGATATATATAACTGAATCACTTTGCTGTACACCTGAAACTAACACGACATTGGAAAGCAACTCTACTCCAATGAAAACAACAACAGCCAAGCTCCTCTCCATGGCCTTGATTGACTAGCACCCCGCCCACACCTCTCATCTCATCCCCCACCACCTTCTCCTGCTCCAAGTCCTCAGAAGAACTCAACACATGGCCGTTTGATGGACCCGTGAGCTTTTACATTCCCCAGGGGTTTCCGAGCCATCCTGGGTGGCCCTTATCACAGCGAGTTATCCACTGAATTAAAATCACTCATTTGTTTGTCTTTTGAAAGCAATCAACATCTCGCTCACCTTTGTGTCTCCGTCACAGTGTCTGGTGTGGAGTCAGCCTCAATAACCATTTGTTGAATTAGGAAATCAATGTTTTTGCTATAAAGGATAGCCTCGTTTAAAAAATATTAGGACTAAAAGAACAATTTGTGGAGATGCAATTCTTTTCCACAGGCTGTAGTGTGTTACTGATGGTCTTTGACACATCAGGTCATCCCCAGAAAATCAGGTTATACAAAATACAGATGATAATTACAAGACTACATAATATAATTAATAAGGATAACTATATTTGTGTAATTGACTCTACAGAGATTTTACCATAAGGGAAGACTCCTCAGGTTCCTAAAAATAGCAGCTGTACAGGCTAAAGTGGATCTTTAACCAAGATTCACTAAAAACAGAATAAAACAACAAAAATCAAACCTAGAAGAAAGGAAAACAAATAGGGTTAAAAATACCAAATGGGATAGAAGAAGCATTGAGAGAAATTTAAATTTGTGGAACTGTTGTGCATAGTTACGTGCTAACAGTGATGAACATCTTTTGGCCGGGTTTCTGAAAAAGGACATGATTTCAAAACTGACTCAAGACAAATGTAAAAGCTCAATGGATTGATCACCATGGAAGAAATACTTGTTGGCATTGTGCCCATATTGTTTTATAGTGATTTCCTTCAAACTTGTGAAAGCTCTATTCTGACAATGGAGAAAACATGGAATTCTACTCAACTGATTTTGCTTAAATATTAACATCCTCACATTAAATCATGACCCAGACAACTAAATAAAAGGATTGCTGGAATCTCCATTTTTCCTTCTCTTTTTACAGCCCCCGACTAGTTCTTTTCACCTAATATCTGAATTTCAGCAAATTCTCAGCTGGTGAGAGTTTTTCCAGGTACTCTGGTCCTTCAAATTGGTCTTCCAGGAAATGGTTACTCATTTTCTCAGTCTCTTTGATTTTGTCATTCTTTGTCTCTAACCATGGCAGAGGGGCCCCAGATTTCCCATCTGTGAGGTCCATCACCCTCACCACGCATTTCGCCAGGCTCCTCTCGATATCCAGGCTAATAACCACATGATCTCCTATCAAATCTAAAGGGAGATTATGTCATGGGTCAACCCTAAGTGTCTCGGAATTCACTTTCATAGTCAATTAAACTGTAATGCAGAAAGCAGGTCCACTTTACACACACACACTCCCCCCCTTCAATTATTCTTACTCATATAAATGGCTTTGAACTTGAGTCAGTTAGGTTTCCAGCAAGTTCCAGTAACCCAATTTAATTTGTCAGAACAAGGGGCATATTGAAAGCCAGGTACAAATTGCTTTACAAAGAAAGCAGGGGGGAGAAAAATGTCTCAAGCTTCCTTTCATCATGATCCAGACTAACTTAAAACATTGATTTCTGTATTCAGTCTTGGGTGAGTTATACTGCAGAAATCCCAAAGTCTTAGAGGCTAATAACCAGGATTTATTTCTCACTCAAATTACATGCCCTTCGTGGATTAGCTCCATGTTGCATTCTCCCTGGGACCCAGGATGAAGGAACAGCCCATATTTAGGGTGTTTTTGTGGCAGAAGAAAAATGGCAGAACACACGGGTAACTTTGAGACTTCTCCTTGGAATTCCATCACTTTCATATAGATCACTTTCACCCTCGTTCAATTGGCCAAAGCCTGGTGCTAATGGGCAGGGAGATATAATCCTCTCACTGGAAGGGGAAAGAAATCATTGGAAATAATATAACCCATTACAGCCCACACTCTTGCTCATAAATATTTACTTCCCTTCCTTTAGCCACAAAATATACTCATCCCCTCCCCAAGGGAGACACTCAAAAGTCCCATCCAATGACAACAGAAGACAAGATCTAGGAACTCAAGATGTACATCAAATCTGGGTGTGACTTCTCTTGATCTGGAGACATATGAACTGCAAGGTCAAATTACCCCCCTGAATCCACCCTGTCCCCCAACACACACTCAATTTTTAGTAGTGGAACGGGGTCAGGTTAACCACCAAAAATATTCCCATCCAGAAAGCAAGCAATGGAACACGCAGAGCAGTCCAAGTCTCGGAGCAATTCTGAAATCCTGTTGAACAGACCTTGAGGTGAGGTATGTTCCTTGATTAGACCCTAGTTGTGTTTCCTGGAAATGGCACTTGGTGTCGTTGCAGGATTTCATCACCATCTGGGAGATCCATCATTTTCCATTTGTTCTCTTTGTACTTACCTGATGAGGGCAAAACTGCACTCCTTCTCAGATGGGACTCGAACCTAGCCAAAGCTCAGACTGGGACTCAAACCCACGGGCTGGGACTTGAATCCATGATCCTTGACTAGAAGGGGACTCGAACCCACTGTCTTTTTTTTCTTTTTTTAACATCTTTATTGGAGTATAATTGCTTTACAATGGTGTGTTAGTTTCTGCTTTATAACAAAGTGAATCAGTTATACATATACATATATCCCCATATCTCCTTCCTCTTTCATCTTCCTCCCACCCTCCCTATCCCACCCCTCTAGGTGGTCACAAAGCACCGAGCTGATCTCCCTGTGCTATGCGGCTGCTTCCCACTAGCTATCCATCCTACGTTTGGTAGTGTATATATGTCCATGCCACTCTCTCACTTCGTCACAGCTTACCCTTCCCCCTCCCCATATCCTCAAGTCCATGCTCTAGTAGGTCTGTGTCTTTATTCCCGTCTTGCCCCTAGGTTCTAAATGACCTTTTTTTTTTAGATTCCATATATATGTGTTAGCATATGGTATTTGTTTTTCTCTTTCTGACTTACTTCACTCTGTATGACAGACTAGGTCCATCCACCTCACTACAAATAACTCAGTTTTGTTTCTTTTTATGGCTGGGTAATATTCCATTGTATATATGTGCCACATCTTCTTTATCCATTTATCTGTCGATGGACACTTAGGTTGCTTCCATGTCCTGGCTATTGTAAATAGTGCTGCAATGAACATTGGGATACATGATTCTTTTTGAATTATGGTTTTCTCAGGGTATATGCCCAGTAGTGGGATTGCTGGGTCATATGGTAGTTCTATTTTTAGTTTTTTAAGGAACCTCCATACTGTTCTCCATAGTGGCTGTATCAATTTACATTCCCACCAACAGTGCAAGAGGGTTCCCTTTTCTTCACACCCTCTCCAGCGTTTGTTGTTTGTAGATTTTTTGATGATGGCTGTCTTTTGATTAAAACCACTCACCTGGTGTCAGGACTTACTGGAGCTCAGGTTCTTTTGTCTCATCATAGAAAGAACTCAGTGTGAGGCAAAGCAGCAGGCCAAGAGTGAGTTTATTAGCATAGGATGCTAGTGAGAGATACAAGTGGGCTGGCAAGGGAACACAGCCCTGAGAACAAAGAGGACTACATTTTTATAATCAAATAAAAAGGGGGAGGAGAGAAGACCACCTCTTCCTCATTCTTGGGCAGATGTCATGGTGCTATTTAGATCATACATATATTAGCAAAAGAGTGGTAACGTATACTAAAATATGGTCATTTATCTCAGGTTTTGGTAGGATGTCCCCTTTCACCTAGTTTCTTTCCCCTTTCATCTATATTTCTGTCTTGGCCACATGCTGAAATGCTACTCTTCAAGGACTCTTAACTTTCTGAGTTCATGAAACAGGATTCACATCCCGTATCTATCGTCTTGTGTTTTAAATATCAGGGTTTGTGGCTTGAGTGTGTCTGGCACTTGGATGCACCTAGTCTTCTTTCAAGGTAGAGTAGATTGTTGCTAGGTTACTGGATTCTTTTCTTGAGTGGTTATTAGCTTACAACAGTCTCCCAAACTCCCTTAAAATTCCTTTCCTGTCTTAATCCCCTAGTGAGATTTCTAAACTGACTGTTTAATTATCCTACTCTGTCCCTATCAAGAGTATTGGAAAATGTACCCTTCTTGGGGCCTCTGTAACTTATCCTCAAAGTGGCTTGTGCCCATAGAAGGTTGGGAGCCCAAAGATGATTTTAAGTTTTGAACAGTCATAGTCCTTTACTCCCAGGCTGTTTGCTCTTGGCTCTCTCAAAAAGTTAGTCATTTAAAAAAATCTCTTTATCTCCAGTTGGTTTCTGCTAATAGCCACATCCACAATTATTTTTGAGACATACCTCTCTCTAAACTTAATGACCAGCTTTCTGGGAGAGCCACCTAACATATTCAGAGATTTTAACAAGGGACATTTTGATTTGTTTTAATAGGCTTGGATTGTTATTTATAGCATTTCTCAATTTTATCTCTTCCTCGTAGGAGATGAGAAACAATTGCTTCTTTCGTCCCTGCAAGACCAGAAATTTTGGGGTTGTCTCTCTTCCTGGCTTGCAAAACAATCAATTCTTCCCTGAGTTCATCACCTTTTTTTCAAATTGAGTATAATTAACATATAACATTATACAGTTTCCCATGTATAAGATAATGATTTGAAATTTGTGTATACTGTGAAATGCTCACCACAAGAGGTCTAGTTAACATCCATCGCCACACATAGTTACACATTTTTTGTGTGTGAAGAGAACTTTTAAGATCTATTCTCTTAGCAACTTTCAAATATACAATACAATGTTATTAACTATAGTCACCATGCTGGATATGACATCTGCAGGACTTATTTTATAACTGGAAGTTTGTACCTTTTGACCCATTTCACCCACTCCCCACCCCCCTGCCTCTGGAAACTACCCATCTGTTCTCCGGATCTGTGAATACGGGTTGGTTGGTTGGTTGGTTTGTGGATTACGTACATAAGTGAGATCACACAGTACTTGTCTTTCTCTGTCTGATTTAGTTCACTCTGAGCTCATCTCTTTCTTGTAGATGAGCAACCAATTGCAACCAGAGCCTGCTGTGTCCCAAACTTTTTACCTAAAGCCACAAACCTATTCAATGTGTATCTGCCCTCTGAGTTATCACAGGCAACAACTTTACCAAATGTTTTGCTACTGCATAACATGGGTTGTTTTCTTTCCAGCCTCCAGTAACAGTTTTCTTATTTTCCTGGCCCTGGAATCCGTACATCATCTTTTAGAATTTTTGTTATGGTAGCTTTTCATTTCTATGTACTCATTTCTATATTGTTGACTTAAACCAAGTTATACCAAATCTCTATGGCTACAACGAAGGGCATTTGTTACTCCCATTGGTTTTCCTTTTTGGGCTATCTTCTCCACTTTATCCTCATTCTGGGACCCCAACAGAAGGAACAGCCTCTTTGTAGGACAGAAGGAAAAGGACACAGGCTAGAGCCACACAGTGGCTCTTAAAAGATTTTGATCCATGTGACCTATGTTAGTTCTACTCACATTTCATTGGCCGAGAAAGTGACATGACCAAATCTGATAGAAATGGAGTGGAAAAGTAAATGTTCTCCCTTGTAGCGGAAGAACATAAGTGGAAACGCTACACCTTTTTTCAGCTGTTCTTCCTCATAAACATGGCTTGGAACGTGCATTTTGTCTTGTTAGAGCAAGATACATGCTGGCTTCTTGGAAGCTTTAAAACTTTCTAGAGACATATGCATTGTCTGAAGTGGGACACACTCCAAAGTACATGAGGTGTGGAGGGGCGACAGCAGATGGTTGGATGAGTAGGAAACCAAACTAGCAGGTGGCATCTTTTTCTCCAAGATTCTCTACTGAGGGGGTAATCGCATTCCTTGAATTCCCGAGAAGTTCCTGCAAGTTCACAAGTGTGCTTCGAGCTGAGCATGGCAGAAAACTGCTCATCTGATGTCTTGAAAAGCTGGGACAAATCTCTATAGGAAGGCTTAGGGCTTGCTGGTCATTCCCCAAGCCGAGTTCTCACCCCCAAGTGCCCCAGACCCTTTCACTCCTCTCTTTTTTTTTGTAAATTGATTGACTGATTGATTTTTGGCTACGTTGGGTCTTCGTTGCTGCGTGCGGGCTTTCTCTAGTTGCAGCGAGTGGGGTCTACTCCTTGTTGTGGTGCACGGGCTTCTCACTGCGGTGGCTTCTCTTGTTGTGGAGCACAGGCTCTAGGCGTGTGGGCTTCAGTAGTTGTGGCACACTGGCTCAGTAGTTGTGGGTCGCGGGCTCAGTAGTTGCAGCTCGCGGGCTCTAGAGCGCAGGCTCAGTAGTTGCGGCTCACGGGCCTAGTTGCTGCGCAGCATGTGGGATCTTCCCGGACCAGGGCTCAAACCCTTGTCCCCTGCACTGGCGGGCGGATTCTTAACCACTGTGCCACCAGGGAAGCGCCCCCCCCTCCTCACTCCTCTTTATCTCCACAGTTCGACATGCAGAGGATAACTCTGGAAGAGCTGAAGCACATCCTCTATCATGCCTTCCGGGACCACTTGACGATGAAGGACATTGAGAACATCATCATCAACGAGGAAGAGAGCCTGAACGAGGCCTCGGGGAGCTGCCAGACGGAGTTCGAGGGAGGTAGGTGCCTCTGTGTCCGCTCCCCGCCTGGTCTGGGATAGGCCGGCCCTTCCACATCCTCTGTATGAAAAATGTGTTTACAGTCTCTTGGGCCCAAGTGGCCTTGGACGGAAGTCACAAATCCAGGACCGAGGTTAACAGATCCTTTTTGCCAAGATGTAGTAGGTTTCTTCTTTTTCTATTGTTTTCCCCCAACTCTGCATTTTTGCAAGACCTGCCTTGACCCTTCCTTCCTCCGGTGACCCTGAGGTCTGTGACTTGATGCGTGGCTTGGTGGTGTTGGCCTTTATTCAGTGGGGGCTGCGTGGGGTGATGTAGGGAGCCTGTTTGAGCTGTCCGCAAACCTGGATCAAGTCCAGTGGCTAATTGTGTGACCTTGGGCAAGGGGTGTATCTTCTCTGAATGAGTTTCCTCATCTATAAACATCAGGATAATTACACCTACTTCACAAGATCCTTAGGAATGAATTACCTCTATATTCTATGCTCTCTGAATACACTGGCCAACAAAAGCCCTGCTCATGAAAAAACTCTCATGAGCTTCACCAAGAAAATAAGGTTCTCTTGGGGCCAAGAAAGAGACCCGTGAGAGGTCATTTTTCTTGGACTCACGAAGGAAAGCTTAAAAAAAAAAAAAAAAAAAAAAAAAAAAGGCTACCTTATTCCCTAGTCAGTAGAGAGTTCCAGGGAGGTTAAATAATCGAATCCCTCTTTCGAACTTTGAAAATCAGAGCTGCTTTAACAGCTCTGATGTACAGAAGTTTTTTTTAATTACCTTAAAACAGCATAGCAGGCTACGGGCAATTTTTTACTTATTTAAGGTTGAGACTTTTTTAAAAGGTCTACTATTTTTTTTGGTTCTTTTCTTCTGAACAACAAGCCAATGTGTACAGATGGTAAGCTGTCACATAGACACCAGAATGGAACTTGGTTCTTTGGCTTTGGAGCTGCTGTGTTAGAACCAGCCGAGGCCCACGACAGGCAGACAACACGGGACTGAGCTTGTCTAGGCGGACACAGTGGTACATCCAGACCTGGGCGCCCGTGGGCCCTGTGAGGGCTGAACTGCTACAGGAAACGGGAGGTGGCTTATACCCGGAGGTGACAAAATGAACTCAAGTCAGGGAAATAGGGAGTGGTGGCATTGGGGTAAACTTGACAGCAATGCCTCCTCGTAAAGGCGTTCACATTGAAAATTTTCAAAAGTGCTGTGTACAGCAAACAAAACCCAGCTGTGGTCCAGAAGGTGCCTTGGTTGCCCTGCTTGGGACTTGGACCATAGCATCAATGTCTGCGTTTGGAGTTGGAGCCACACAGACCACACAAGGGCGGGAAGGTCACAGCCAATGCCGTCCACAGCCGGGCAGGCAGGGGAATTGGGAGGACGAGGACGGGTAAAGAGGGCAGGATTGGATGAAAATTTGGGAAAACAGCAGACCTGGCTTCTCCATTCCATCTTGATTTTAGCCGACAGACTCAGTGCTCAAACAGTAGAAGTATTTGGGGGCTCTAGACACCCTGCTGTCAGACACACTCTTGAAATGAGTAGGAAGACTATTTCTGAGCACTGCATTTTCCCCAAGAACCTATGTTCATGGATTGGTGCTTTATTCAGAGAAATGTCACAAGTCTTAGCAATTTCAGAAAGGTCAGACTGCCCTGCGAAATAGTCTGAACTCTAAGCACTGTCTTTTTATTACTCAAAAGCTCATCTATTAATAAAATAAATAGCTGACTTAGGGGTTTCCAAATAGAAGTCTTCCTGGGTCTACTTTAATGATTAGTACATATAGCATTAGCAACACTTAACCGTTTGGGGGTGATTGATAAGGGCCAGGCACTGTGCTTTAAAATTCATGATCTTAATAAAAGGAATATTATTTGTAATTCACACCTTGATTTCTTGAATGACCTCTGTGAGCTTGATGACATAATCCCTTTTACATATTTTCATGTCAGAGAGGGTTTTTAAAATACATCAGCGTGGGCTTCCCTGGTGGCGCAGTGGTTGAGAGTCCGCCTGCCAATGCAGGGGACACGGGTTCGTGCCCCGGTCTGGGAAGATCCCACGTGCCGCGGAGCGGCTGGGCCCGTGAGCCATGGCCGCTGGGCCTGTGCGTCCGGAGCCTGTGCTCCGCAGCGGGAGAGGCCACAACGGTGAGAGGCCCGCGTACCACAAAAAAAAAAAAAAAAAAAAAAATGAGCGCTTTTTGGCCCCAAACACAACCTCATTGTGTTTGTGTTTAGGTGTAAGATTTTTCCCATCTCGGATATGACCAAAGTCACCAGTGCATGTATTTTAATGCCCAGGGCTCTCTCTAGATGCAGGAAAGGGGCTCCCTGATTTTACTCAGGGCAAAGGAGTCTGGGAAGAGATGGACGCACAGACACAGAATTCACCCTGCTGCCCTAGGACTGAGAGAGTCCATTTGAGACCTTGTGGTGACCTTGGCCTTCTCCCTTCCATCTTGGCCCCATGCCTGCTGCCCACAAACAGGGACCTGCCGGCAGTTTGAGCCTCTCCCTGCGTCTATCGAAGTCTGATGGCGTAGGTGCGTGGCTTGTGCTTTCTAACTCTTCTCGGCCTTCAGCTGTTTGGGCTGCCCCATCGCCCCAGCAATCAACTCCTTCCTGTCTGCTCTCGCCCTTGACCCAGGCTGCCCCCTCGCCTGTCCAGCCACTTCAGCCAAGGCCTCGCTGACATTTCAGAATCCCCCTCCCACCTGTCAGCTGGCACCATCCCACATCTTGGTAAATCCAGCATCTAACTCTGTGGGGACAAGGTGATTGCCTTTCTTTCTTTCAATGATGGAACTTTTTTTTTTTTTTTTTTGGCCGTGCACCACGAGGCCTGCGGGATCTTAGTTCTCCGACCGGGGATCAAACCCACCCCCCCCCTGTAGTGGAAGTGCAGAGTCTTAACCATTGGACCACCAGGGAAGTCCCAGCAATGGAACTCTTATCTCTCCAAATTTTATCTTCTCTGCAACCCCAAATGACCGATGCGGGGACGAGAGCTGGGATATTTCCCCCAGGCTCCAGAGCCCCTCTCAGGCCACGTCCACTCTTTCTGTTCCCTACTCAGGAAGCTCTCTCCTGATCTTCTGAGAGCTTTGCTGCAGCAAATATGTTCTCATGCCGATTAGCTCGACTATAAAGCTGGGAGATCCATGGCGCTTGGAAATTCTGCTTATCTGGTGTCAGAGGAAGGAATCAAGGTGGAAGGACCTATTACACCTAAAGATGTAAGAAGTCTTTGCCTTAAAAAAGTGAAAGGGCACATCGGTCTCTGAGCAAAGAAGGAGGAGATAGTCAGTGAAACAGGCATTTTGTAGCAGAGTCAGAATTTGAAGAAGCCCACGTCAGATGTCTTTGAGTTCAGCAAAGCTGGAGCTTCTGGAGTGAGGAAAAGGTTTGAAAATGCTGCAGTGTGTGTCCGTTAGAAATTAACAGGAGCGCTTCCAAAGGCCATCAGCATCATTTTATGTCAATGATTATATTTTTCACTTTTATAAATCTTGGGTCTGATACTTTCACAAAGGTGTTTGGATTCTGTCCGTTAAGTCAGGAAGTATTGATTATTCCTTCCACATGAATGGAAGAATAAAGAATGGAGAAAGAGGCCAGGGGTCCAAAGGCTGTGGTACCCCTGATGTGAGAGGTTTGAGGGGCTTTTTGTCCTCTTTTTAGTTTTCATTTTGCCTTGATTTTGTTTTATTTATTGGATTTTTAGGTCAATACAAACAACACACACACATACACAGAGCCCCTCACACAGTCTGATCTGCCTAATCTTTATGGTACGTAGGGCTCTGTGACCATAGGTAAGCATTACATTTTCTATCTTCTCCCAAGGAAAGGACAAGAGGAACTAGGATGCAATTCCAAGTTACATGCAAGGAAAGTTTTCCTGACTTCTTCAGGAAGTTCTGAATTGGGGTGTCACACCATGGATAGAACCCACTTTCCTAGAGCACCAAAAGAAGTCACCTACAGAAGCCCCTGGGAAGGCAGAGAAGAGACTAGAATCTAGAAGAATCTAATGCAAGGATTCTGAAGTGGACTTTTCCTTCATTCACACCTGGTTTCCAAGTGGAAAACCATCAACTTGAGTCGGACACTTGACCAGGTGTCACCCATGTGCTGGGTGCTTTAGGCAAGAGGTCACTTAACCCCACTCAATTCAGGGGCTCTCTGGTATTACCCACTGGTGGGCAGCCTATGTGTCCCCAATCCAATGAGACTATTTCACTAAAAGTTGGACTTCCAGACCCTTCCAATCCCTCAGACATTTTTTTTTAAGTCCTTTACTAAGATAGATTATGCCTGATGTACTAATGTCTTATCAAATGGGTCAGATACAAGATTACCTGACTACCCACAATGCCCAATCACCATCCATGCTAAATAAGAGAGGTTTAAGCTGCTTTGCTTCGGTTGGACTGCTTGTAATCACCAGCTGTTTTGATTTTGGAGAACATAAGCTCAGTGACACTGAGAGACGAATTTCACATTTTATTATTTGGTTCCAGTCGCTGACATCTATGAAATTAAGCGGTCTCGTGGTTGAATCATCTATTTGCCTGTCACCAGATCCTTATTAAGTGTTCTTATGATAAATTATGTTATATACTAAGTCCAGGAGGAAGGAGATGAGGGAAAGCTGTCTGGTGTGCTTGCCAAGTGCTGGTCATTTGTTAACACATTAGACCGACCCGTCGGCACGGCCTGAGGGATCCGTTCTGTGGTTCCTGTGGGACAAATGAGGAAACTGAGGCTCAGCAAGATGGAGTCATTTGTCCGAAGTCAAACTGTGAGTAAGGCTTCAAATCTAGGTCCACCTGACCAAAGCCCGCCCTGGCTCCCCTCTAGTGGCCCTGGGTCATTTCCCCGAGCTTAGGTGTTTCAAAGACTCTTTACGGAACGACTCTTCATCATCCTCACTGCTTTTCCATTTCGCCGCCAGTGAAATCACATATTTGGAAGTCAAGTAGACGTGCAGCAAGATCTGTGTGTGAGCCCTTTCAAGATGCGTCCTCCAAGTCTCGTCCCTAAATGGAATACCAGCTGTCAGGGTTTTGTAGGCATTCTGACGACACGCACGGGAGAGGGAAATCAAGCAAAAATCATCAACTGGGGAATAAATAGTTTCTGTGAAAGACGGCAAAGCTGCTCTGTACCATTCAGTATGATGGACAAGAGAAACAAATGTCAGAGGGCTGACCCAGGCCAGGTAGCCCCCAAAGCATCCCTGTGCGGTCGTGTGGGTTCTGTTCCCTGCCCTGTGTAGACTAGCTGTGTGACCCTGGAGAACTTATTTTTAAACTCTCCGAGCCTTATTTTTTTTCATTTGTCCGATGATGCAGAGATTGGACAATGGTAGTCATATCTAGATTCAGACATTTCTGGGCTCCTTGGAAGGTGAAAAAGAATTTTGCAGCCATATCCCAGGGCTCCAGCTCAAGCCATCCCTGCTGAAGTCGCAGTGTGTCTGTCGGGATGTCAAATGCACACCTGGACTGGGAGACCTGGCTCATCACCTGGCCGTACACCTTGGGCATTTCATGCCCACTCAACTGAAAAGGGCATGATGTGTCATCCACACCATCTGCTCCCAGCTCACCAGGTGCTGTGACTTTCCTGAAATAAAACCTGTTCTCCTGGGGTAGATGTAGGAGGTTAAGGCATAGGTGAGGTCCATGGCAGGTGGTGAGACAGGAGACAGTTTGAAAGAAAGTTGGGGCTTTGGACAAAAAAGGATTTTTCTTCTTCTAGTTGGGGACCTGTCAAAGCAAACCTGTAGGAAAGTTCTCTGGAGCCATGAGTGAGGAGTGAAGAGATTCTGAAATACAAGATAGAGACCTGGAGAGCTATAGGCACGATAGCTAAGAACTCCAGCTCTGTGCTCTGGACAGGGCTAGCTTGAAATCCTGCCTCACCACATATAGGTCACTTGAGTAAGGCACTTAAATAAATATTAAGAGCCTCAGGTTTTTTTCATCTGTGAAATGGGAATCTTATCATGACCTACCTCATATGGTTGTTACGAGGATTAAATGGGATAACACGTGAGAAGCTTTAGTACAATGCTTAACAAACACATTAGTAAGCAATCATAACAAACAAAAAAAAAAAACAAAACTGGCCGGTCCCTGGTCCCAGTTCTCTTCTTATTGTTACTTTTTCCCTGGAGACATTGCAGAGTGTGTACTGCTGCAACACCACATCTTTGAAAGATGGTGCAGGGACCAAATTTACAGGGTTTGAACCATCCTCTTGACACATTTCATCCCTAAAGTTAAGTCCTTGCCAACACTGGAGTTCCCAAGAGTATCGGTCAAGACTCTTTTGGCTTCAAGTAACAGAAACTCAACCCACACCCCATTAAACTAAAAAGCACTGGCTCAAATAATAGGGGAAGCCAAAGGGATGAGCTTTGGTTGACTTGGAACCAAAGAGCTCAAGCAACATTCTCTCCCTGCCCCCACCTTGCTCTCATTCTCTCTGTCCTTTCCTCTCTGTTGGCATCATTCTTGGGCAGCTCCTCTCTCCCCGAGGTCAACAGGATACTCTCTCTCGAGATTCAGCTCCATTCCAAGAAGGGGCTCCAATCAAATCTGCTTGACCCGTGTGCCTACCTCTGGACAAGCCAAGAGCTTAGGGTACTCTACTGGCCAATCTGGTTTGTTACTAGGGGAAAGGTGAGGCCCTGGATTGAGAGTTCCACCAGGTGGAGAGGCACAGATCCCCAAACCAAAAGATGAATTTTTTTACACGAAGGGGAAGGGTGGCTGGAAAGGCCAAAATAACACCTGGCCACACCATGCCAGGGAGCCTTGCAGAACCCTCAAAGCCAGACACAGCTGTCTGACATCCGGAAACCCAAGATGATTTTGTGGTGGCGAAGGGCCAGCTCATACCCACACAAGTACAGGTGGCCTGTCTTCCTCCTACAAAAGGATCACCTCTTCCCTTAGAGACCACAGCCTCCACCTCTAACTTCAGGTCTTACGTGGGTGCCTGGACGCTCTGTTATCACTGATGAAAAATCTCTTTCACAAGCTCTTAATTAACGCCACCTTAGGCTATAGAACTACCCAATTTCATACAATCATAAAGTGTCAGACCTGGAAGGATCACAGAACTCTAATAGCTCCCAGACCCAGTAGATCTGGCTGATTGTTAGAATCACCTGAGCTGGGTTTTATATTGTTTTACCATTTCCTGAGCCCCAAACTCCCTGCCAGGAACATCTCTTACATACATCTGCATTAGGGCAATTAGAATTGTTGTGATTCTGATTTGCCTTATTTGGGAGCCAGTGTCTCTGAAGATTGAAGCCAGAACCCATTCTACATAGGGTCACCCAGCTGGTCAGTGGCAAAATCCGTGTAGCCTCCTGTCTCCGGGAAAAAATTCGAGAGCCACTGCCTGGCATTTGCCAAGCAGAGCCATGTGAATCTCTGTCAAAATAAGAAGGGGGAGGAGCAGTCTGTCACTAGAGTTTATAAACCCAGGTCCTGTCACAGCAGCCAGGAGTCTGCTGGTGCTCGGACTCGCTAATGAGCTTTTAAGAAAACAGGAAACCTCACTTCTGTGTCCTCCTTTGTCAACCTCCCCTAACTCACATTTCATCCACATGTACTTTCTGGACTCCTACTGTGACAAGTACTATGTAGAAATATATCAACATCTACTGGGAAGAAAAACATAGAAAAGATCACCAATAGCATGATGTATTCTTGCCATTTTCAGTGTTCAATAAGATCCAAAAAGGAATAGGTTCCTTGACAAGTTAAACATAGAGTTACCATATGACCCAGCAATGTGGCTCCTAGATTTGTACCCAAGGGAACTGAAAACACGTCCACACAAACACTTGCACATGAACGTTCATAGCAGCATTATTTATAATAGCCAAAAAAGTAGAAACAACCCAGTTGGTGAATGGATAAACAGAATGTGGTATGTCCATTCAATGGAATATTATTCAGCCACAAAAAGGAATGAAGTACCCATACATGCTACAGCATGGATGAACCTGGGAAAGATTATGTTAAGTGAAAGAAGCCAGACACAAAAGGTCACATAGTGTATGATGCCATGTATATGAAATGCCCAGAATAGGCAAATCCATAGAGACAGAAAGTAGATTAATGATTACCAGGGGCTGGGGAGGAAGGGGGATGAGGAGTGACTTCTAATGTGTATGGGGTTTCTTTTTAGGGTGATGAGAACTTTCTAGAATTAGGTAGTGGTGATGGTTTCACAACCCTTGGGAATGTACTAAATACCACTGACTTGTACACCCTAAAAGGGTGAATTTTATGGTATGTGGATTCTATCTCAATTGAAAGTAAATAAATATTAAGAGCTAGATTTTTTTAAAAAATTAAAACATCAGGCCCTTTGAGAGCACGATAGATGTTCAGGAGAAGCCTCATAGGAAAGTCAAGTTTAGGTTAGGCCTGGAAGAAATGAGAGGGAAGGTAAGTGGACACCCTTAACAGAGGGAAAGGTATGAACAGTGCTGCAGAGTCTTAGGTAGAGAGCAGAGCTGCTTGGCTGAGACAAAGGTAGCTGGGGGAGGGGAGGAGGGGTGGTCTAGGGACAGAGGGGCAAAGGGGATAGGAGGTGATCTGTGGTCCTGCCTACCTGCTGAGCTTAGGAGCTGGATAGAAGTGCTTCCCCCAGCAAGGGGGGACCTTCAGAGAGATTGCAGGGCATGATGACGGATACCAAGCACTGCTCCAGGAAGGCGAGTCTGGCTGCAGTTCAGGATGAATAATTGAGGGAAGGGACCAAAGCAAAGTTTTGGGAGCATCTGCTGTAGTCTCAGCCCAGGGCTAGAGGCTGCAGGAAACAGGAGAAAAAACAGCAGATCTTTTCTCCAGCCCTCAGGGGATACAGGAAGGATACCTCACATTTCTCTAGCAAGTCACGGTTGCACATAGTTTTTTATTTTTTATGAGCCCGTTGATCTCTGAAATAATTTTTTTTTTTTTTTTGAAATTAACAGAACAATTATCATTAGCTCCTTTTACAGAGAGAGAAATTGAGGCTCAGAGAAATTCAGCCTCCTGCCCAGGGCTCTTCCTAAGTGGCAGTGAAGAGAAGAAGCCATATCTCCAACTCACAGTTGATCCTGGGCTGACCTGCCACCTTGTTGGGGAAACCAAGTGTAGACCCTGTGAATGAATAAATACACAAAACTATAGTGCAATGCAAATATATGATAGCCAAAGACAGGCATTAAATTATTATCAACAAACACATTAATTAGTGCTGGGTTATACTGTCGACCACACCAAGTGTTTGAAGGACATTTCTTTTGGATCTTCCTCTGGCTGTCCTTTCTATTGCTAAACAAAAGATCAGGAGAGAGTTTGTGTAGAACTTTGAACCTGGATACTAGAATCAGACCTGGGTTCAAATCCCACCTTCACCACTTGCCAAAAGACCTTGGACTCTACTTCTCGGAGCTTGAGAGTCCTCACCTACCAAATGAGGGTCACGCACCCAATTCACAAAGGACTATCGCTGTTAGTTCTGCAAGGACGTCTATAAAGCACATAATGCGTACCTTGCCCACTGAGACGGGTGCTCAGTAAGCAAAGGGGAACGTTTTCAAGGTTTCCATATAGGAATTAGCATTCACTGGGCATAGACAACATTCAAGCACCTTCCTAGGTTCATAATCCTCACCACAATGTAGGTCTTGTTTACCCCCATTTTATAGACAGGGAAGTTGAGGCCCAGGGAGCTTGGCTTGCCCAAGCTCACACAGCTACAATGTGGGATAAGATGATTGTGATTCACACTGGGGTCTGGCTTCTTCTCTCTGCCACACAACGTACATCAGAACTGGATGTGAAAGAATTCTCATCCTGGGACTTCCCTGGTGGCGCAGTGGTTAAGAATCCACCTGCCAATGGAGGGGACACAGGTTCGAGCCCTGGTCCGGGAAGATCCCACATGCCGCGGAGCAACTAAGCCCGTGCGCCACAACTACCGAGCCTGCGTGCCTAAAGCCCGTGCTCCGCAACAAGAGAAGCCACCGCAATGAGAAGCCCGCGCACCACCGTGAAGAGTAGCCCCCCGCTCATCGAAACTAAAGAAAGCCTGTGCGCAGCAATGAAGACCCAATGCAGCCAAACATAAATAAATTAATTAATTAATTTTTTAAAAAAAGAATTCTCATCCTTGCACAGAATCTGAATTAAAGACTCCAATCTCCAATGATGGTGGGTTTCAGAACTACCCAGGAGAGAGCTGGAAGCTTCACTCTGCTTACAGGACTCAAGTCTCGATCCAGACTGGCATGACCTCAGGTACAAACTATTAGGTCCCCGGGCCTTTCCTCCTTCCTATCTCTCCCCTCCTACTGCTTTGAAGGATTTTTAGATCAAAGGTGCAGCCACTCTCCTGGGGGATAATCCTGTTGCCTGTAACCTTGTTTTCTGAGTGTCCTTCACAAAGAAGGGCTTCAGCAAAAAATTTCTCCCTCAGCCCAATCACACAATTTTTCTTTTCCTTAAGCCTTCGCCAGCCCTCAAGATAGGAAGGTAGATGTCTGCCTTTAGAAGCATTTTTATACTGAGGAGCTGCCCGGAATAAATTAGCTAGTCCTCAGAAAGTGTTAGATACGCCGCTTCCACATCCTCATCTTATTTTCTGCTTTGGGTCCTTTCCTTCCCAAACACCACCTCCCTTTTCCTTCCTGAGGGCTGATATAACTTTTTACATTTGCCCACTTCTGGGGGCAGGCACATTTCCGCACCAAGGAAATTTTCTTCCTCCAGGTAAGAACTTATAAGATTCTAAGACCCAGACAGGTTGAGCACGTAGTAGAGAACTGAGCCAAGAATACTTCCAATCACCAAGGGAAGCAGAGTCCCAGTGGACCCAGAAGGATTAAAGATATCAAGACAAGGCCTAAGAGACTAAGGCAGAAATAACCGACAGGTATTGGGGAGGGAGCCGGGAGCTGTGCCGGGGGCGCTGGGCCTCTTTGAAGTGTGGCTTGCTGGAGAAGCTTTCCGGTGGATGTAATTTGTAGAGACCTCCCTGAGCCTTGTCTCAGGGGAAGCTCCTTTGCCATTGGAAACATCACCCGCTTCCTGCTTCCTCCCTGCTATTTCTAGGGCATTAGAGGAGCCACTGAGTGTCAAGGGGGAGAGGGGCGTGAACTTGAACATTTTTTTAAGGTATTTTTAAAGGCATGTGGACCCTACCTTGACCTTTTTCTTTGGCCAGTCTTCTTTCCAGCAGAGAGTAATTTTAAGGGAAATAACACTTCTTTTCTTTCTTTTTTTCACTCAATTTGGCCTAAAGAAAAACCACTTTCCCTCCGCTGGTGGTTGTTTGCAAAGGTACAGTACAATGTCTAGCAGAAGAGGATCCCTTTGCAAAACGGAAGGTCATCTGACAAAGTTCTTCAGTCCTGGCCTTGGGTTTCTGCAGTACTCACACCCCGATGTCCCTAACACACACCTACACGCGCACACAGCCCTCCTTCCCCCAGCAACTCAAGCTCTATCAGATTCTTGGGCCCCACCCAGATGTACTGAACCAAAAACCCTGGGGCTGGGGCCCAGAGATCCCCTAATCACCTGCAGAGCTTATTAAAAATACACATTCCTGGCCTCCACCCCCAGAGATTTGGATTCAGTCATTCTGTGATGGGGTGGGAGGATTCGCATTGATATCAAACTCGCGGATGGCGCCGAGGCAGCTGGTCCAGTGCGTAGCCCTGGTGTAGGTCGCCTCCCGCCAGCCTCACAGGAAGGGATTTCTTCCACAAGCCAAATGGTAAACTGTGTGTAAAGCTTACTGCGGGACCAGGACGGACAGGGAAGGAGGTGTAGACAAAAAGAGGAAAGAGAAGGAAAAGAAATTCTGGCGTGGGACGCAATGCCTGGAGGAGAGAGCCGTTCTTTCATCAAAGCTTTTCCTTTCTTCTTATTTCCATTTCCCTATTTCTGGCCCATATTCGTAACCCACTAGTTGACGCCTTCTGATCGAGACCAGCTAATGGTTTCTCCTGGGCCTTATAAAAATGGTGACTCAAGACCTGGCCCAGCAAAAGGATTAAGACAGCGCCACCCCAGGACCCAAGGTCAGACCCTTGGGGCCGCGGGATCTGGGGGCAGGGACACCCTGCCTCCGAAAAGCCTGAGAGGATTCTGCACTCGCTTGCTTCACGCGGGTCCTATCCACAGCTCACGTGGTCTCCACAACCCCGATTTCAGCAGGCACCACGATCACCTAGTTAAACTCGGAAGATCACTGGCCAGAGTCCCCCATTCAACAGATCGGCGGGGAGCAGGGGCTGGCCTGAGAATCTGCCTTTTTAATAAGTTCCTGGTGCTGTGATGTAGCTTACCCAGGGACCCCCGCTCTCGAACCACTGCTGTGCGTATCTGCCATAATGCCCGAAGTCCCTCAGAGTCATTTCAACTGGCAGCCACCCAAGAACAGTCCTGGGAAAGGTAAGTGGCTTCCAGCCCGTCCTGTAGGGATGCATCGGAACCTCGCTCTGTCTGTAACAGCTGCCTCGAACATGGGAGGCTGGCTTTCTGCAGAAACGACACGGCCGGGCCTGGATGATGCCTTTGGTGAGACTCGCGCTGAAAATGTGATGTATTTCCTCGCTCCGAAATCGCTGTAGCGCTATTGCACCTGGAAGCCTGGACCTCACTCTGAATACCACATCTGGCACGGTTTTTGAAGTTTGGCCACTTCATACCATTTGCCAGGAGCAGGGACGTCCAGTCTCTTCCGAGAGCTGACCCAGAGTTGCTTTACTCGATGTGACCAGTCTTCTTCCTGTGGACCGGTCGGTCCCTGGGCTTGTTGAGGAAGAAGTGCAGTCTGTCTCACTGTGTCATTTCTCTCTTCCCTCCCTGCCTTCCCTCCATGCCTCCTTGCCTTCCCTCCATGCCTCCTTGCCCTCTGCCCTACACCCCACTCCAGTGCATTCCCAGAAGCAGAACAGACAGACCTGCGTCCGGAAGAGCCTCATCTGCGCCTTCGCCATGGCCTTCATCATAAGCGTCATGCTGATCGCGGCCAACCAGATCCTCCGGAGCGGCATGGAGTAGCGGCCTCCCCAGCAGCTGCGTTCCTGGCTCAGGCGCATGCGCTTGCCCCGCGGGCAGACTCTTCCTCCACAACAAAAAAAGCAGATATGGACGGTGCAGACGCGGCACAGTCCAGCGAAGAACCCAAGGTTGCAGTGCAACCCGTGTTGTTGCAAACCCACTTCACCCCCTTGGCAGGTACACAAAAGGGCTGTCTTCAATGCTTTAATGGTCTTGTTTCCTAATGCAATAAATAGCCAGGAGTTCTGGACGATCGCTTCGACCGCCTGTGGGAACTCTCAAGAGAGACTTCATTTTCATCTCGGAATTCCCGTGGCCATCCAGGTTGGCGGTGTAAGGGAGCAAGAGAGAGGCGGAACACGCAGTCACCTCCGCACCCCGTTCTCCCAACCCAGGGGTCAACTGGAGACTCCCTCCCTCCCTCCCCCACCCCAGGGCAACCCTCAGTGCCCAGAAGCTGACTTCTGAGTTGCTGCAGAAGTGGGGGCTTCCCGTCCCACCCTGGCTTCCTTCCCCAACCTAGTGGAGGCCCCCCCCGGCAAGGCATGAGGGGAAAGCCATCGAATGGGGTGCAGCGCCCAGCGGTCTGCAAGTTGCCCCCCCCCCTTCGCTTCCGTTCTACTGCCTTTTCTACAGGACTCTTGTTGGCAGAGTTGGGGAGCTCTCGGTTTCCGTCGGCACTTGGCTTTCTGTTCCTAGAGCCCATCACGCACCAGCATTTTGGAATCTGCAGAGAGCCTTTCTCCCAGCTTTGCCGCCTGTGCTGCCATTTACACACACAAAAAAAGAAGCGTAACCGTGGGCATCTCTATCACATAGACACACAGACAGACGTATATATTGGGTTTCTTCATGTGTGACATCCATCGTCCCTCATTGCTTTCCTGCTGATAGAAGCTTGTCCTCCGACACACCTCCCTGCCTCTTTGGGGTGGGTAGTTTGGGGATGGGGAGGGACATAGGCTGGTGGTGAGGAGGTGTCGCAAGCCACGCCCCAGTGGTCCAGAGTGACGGAGTCCAAACACATCTCCATGCTGGGAGACCTCTGTAAGTTAAGGTCCTTGTGCATCCCACCTTTCTCTCATCTTGCAATTTGCTTTCTTAGTCTGTCTTCCCAGATAGAAAGAGGAACACCATCCCAAACGGAAAGCTGGAAAGATCAAACCACTGTATTTTACGTAACATCTTCAGGCAGTCAGATTCTGCAACTGACTCATTTTCACAAGAAAACAAAAAAGATGTTAATGAGCTTAGCCAAACTCGACAGGTTAAATACTTCTGTTGGGGAAGGGAACTGACGCCAACCCCATGTCAAGTTTGCGATTTCCTGACTTTTCCTAGATGCCACATCCACCGCCGCTATTCATTCAAGCTTCCTTAGTCTGATTAGCCAATAACCTTTCGCGGTACTTCTTCCCTCTGTACGTTTCCAAGCTCAGGTCTTTATTTCTGTGATTGGACTTGTCTTGCTCTTCTCTCTTTCCATTGCATCTGAAAGCTACAAGCGATCCCCCTCTCCCTTTTCCCTTTTCGTTCAGTGTGGAGGTGCCAGAACCTTTCCTCTCTCGCTGCAGCCGGGTGGTTTGGGGGTGCGGTGTGTGTGTATGAATCCCCCCTCAAGCCTCCCCTCTCTCTCTGCTCTCTCCCTCTGATCTCCTCAGACTTGGAGCATCCAAGGTCTCAGTTTGGGGTCTTCTTCCAAAGCACCTCTGCAAGCACTTTGGGCAACAGCCTGGGAGCAAATCTAGAAACTTCCCCACTGCGAATATCCATGATGAGCACAAATTAAACGAGGGTTTGAGCCGTAGTGTGGGGGAGGGAGCAGGTGTAAAAGCTCCCGGGAGCCTGGGAGGTTACAAGTCCCTCTGGGAAAATGCCTGGGGTCCCACACATCCAGGCCAAGTAAGGCGATGGCCTGCCTGTCCCTCTAGCCTGCCCTGTCCCGCGAGACACTTCACATCTGTCTGTCTCTCCTCTCTCCCCTCTCACCTGACTCGCCTCAGTCCCTCAGGACCAGGCTGCAGAACGAGAACAGGTCCAAATGCAGAATACAGATACACAGGACTAGTTTATCATTAGTTTCTGCCCAAAGCAGTTTGTTCGCTCTCTTTAGGTAGGAGGGACCCCAAGTCCTCCTGGGGAAGGGGGTGAGAGACCCCAAGTAGACTGGATAGAGACCCCAGGCATGATTCTTAAAGGACCCTGCCCTGTGAGAGGGCAGTGCTGCAGGTGATGCTGGACTTCAGGGCCAAAAAAAAATGAGTACTTCTTTAAAGGCTACAAGTTCCTCTGCCTCCTGCTGGGGAGCAGGGACCTTGAGGGATGTGAGGGTTATAGACTTCACTGGAAGAGAAATTAGCCTCTGTGCAAGGATGTGAATTAAACGGCAACCTGAAGAGACACCAGCGACAGCCTGTTCCCCACCAAGTCCTCAGCATCCTCTCCCTAAGGAGGACCATTTTCCTCTCTCCCAGTGAGTCTGTGGAACCGAGTCCATCCTACCCAGGAGAAGGCGTCCCTTGTGGGTGTTGCTAGGGAGAGAGGGTGAGAAAGAAGCCATAGAATTCTCTTTGATGGGCTAGAAGTTAACCTCCTGCCGTGGTAACCTCACCCGTGGCGCCAGGAGCTGAGTTTGTGGGAACATCCCAGAGCTAACGGCACCCCGGAGACTCTGGGCACTAAAGAGCCTGTAGCTCGGCAGCTTTGCCTGGACGGTCCGTCAACGGTGTCGGGCTGAAAACGCTGACTTCCCACCGCTCCGCCCCCAAGCTCTGTCCACACCAGTGCTGCTCCAGGGCCCCAGGCCAGCCAGTGCCTTCCCCACGGGAGTCACTGTGCTAATGGACGAAGATTCTAGAAGTCCTGGTCCCCCATGTCTGCGGTGTGCCACGTGGCCCTGGCCGGAAGTGACCTTTGCGGGAGCTGAGTGGGAGGGAGCCAACGCTCACTCTGTCCTCCCAGCAAATAGACCGAAGAGTCTATTATGGGGTGGCTGAGACACCGGCAAACCGAGCTTGGCTCATTCTTGCCTCCAGCCCTGACCACACGAGTGGTGATCAGGGAGGCACTTTGCCTGGGGGACAAGGGGTGCAGACCCTGACACTTTGCCCTCCCGAAGGAGCTGTCTCTCATCACTCCCAGAGCCCCCAAACAGGACCTAGCTAGCATGGGAACTATTAACCGTGGCTTCCAGAATGTGCGTGGGTCCCACATGACCTATCTGTGTTTAAAAAAAAAAAAAAAAAAAGGATGTTGCCATGGCAACCCTTGCATTCCACCCTGAGTTTGCCAAGGCGCACAAAAATAGGGAACATTTCCTTAAAGAACAAACACTTGGGTTCTGCCTGCTTGCATCCTGACTCCCTGAATCTGTATCCCGCTGGTGGGAGAAATTAGCCTCAAAGGATCTGGTCATTTCTCTGCCTTTTCCTCTTCTGTTTGGACCTGTCCTTCCATTTGCTCAGGAGAACAGGAGCTACCTGTGAGCCGGGTGGTACCCTCCCCACTTGCCAGAGCCCAGAGCAAAGACCCCTTAATCTGGGCAAAAAGGCAGAAATGCCATCTGGAAGACAAAAAATATTTTAAGCCCCAGTCTTTAAAAGCATCTGTTTGCCTGTTGAGAAGCTCTCCCACAAGCCAGAAATGTGAACTGAAGTGAACTGAGGTTTACATGTGGTCTCCGGCAAGCCAGTGGTTTCCAGAGTTTCTAGGTGTTTTATGTGCAGAGAACAGGACGCGTACGACGCGTCTTCTTTCTTGATACCTGCTTCCTGCCTCAATTTTCACCTGACAAGTGGTCTCCTCTCTGCAGTTAGCTGAAAAAAACCTAATGAAAGACGGCAAGCTCATTTTGATGATCATGGCCCCATCCTAACCTCCCATCCACAGAATCACAAAACGATATATCGCATGCCTGGGAGAGAAATTTATCTTTTATTCCAAATGCCTTCTCTAGGTTCCGTCCAGACTCAGGTCATAAATCAAAGAGAGTTTTGCTCTTAACCCATAGCTAGCAGCCTCCCTGGGACCGTATGAGGGCATGACCCGAAAAGTAAGGTGTGGCCGCCAAGCCCCTCAGCTTGGCAGGCATGGCCTTGTGTGGTTGCACAGCGTAAAGCCCCGTTCCGCCGTGCCCTTGCTCTCCACGCCTGCTGAAGCTGCCAAGTTCTGCTCCTTCCAGCTGGAGGTCTCAAACCATATTGGTCATTTTACTGCACTATTTCTCCAAAAGCCCGTAGTGATCATGTTATTCATTCTATATTCCACTAAGATATACAGAAGGTCTGGAACCCCACTGCAAAAGGGAGGGGGCCCCCTTTTCTATAATGCCTTGACACAGATAGACTTAAGCTTCTAGACTGGCATATACTGGTTGTGTCACCAGGCAGACTGTGGAGCCGTGTTCCCTGGAGAGCATCTATGTGCAGTGACCTCAGATCAGAGATTTCTCATTGGCCTCTTCTGTGATCCTGCCAGGGCTAAGCCTCCATAACCTAAAGGTGTTGCCATAGCTATCCTCCCAGACCGCCTCAGCTCCCCCCGAGAAGGGGAAACAAAAATCCATCAGAAACGGAAAAGAAACATTATTCCACAGCTAGGGTTTTCAATTTGAATTATTTAGAGCAATGGCAAAATGGAGGGAGGTTCAGGCTGCCTTTAAGCACTCTGTCTCCATGACAATTTAAATGTCAGAACTGTTCAGCTTCACTTCTTACTTCCTTTGACTAAGTCACTCAGGGGACTGTCCTCCATTATGTGGCCTTGTCGTAGACACTTGGTTTGGAGGGAAAAGGTCAGGCACTCAAACCAGCCAAGCATTTCTCTTAGTATCCTATGCTCCATGCCAAGTCCATGGTCATTGAAACAGCCGTGGTTTCTATTGAATACTGGTTTGGGACCCTCTTTATAAGGTCTCAAGAGACATGAAAACAGTGCTCAAAAAGTCTTGGAGGCAAAATTAATTTGATTCAGTTGGCCTGAAATACAGTCACAAAGAATCAGGTTCTGCCAGTGCCCCATAGACAGTCCTCTGAAACCAGGAAAGACTTGCCAAGCATCCTGACCCCTGCCTCCACCTTGGGTAGCTAATCCGTTGAGTGGGGCCCCCACCCTGGGCTTAGCCCTCATCCACCTCTTTTCCTTGAGCCTGATGGGTTGGCTTTCAAACCTGTGCTTCTCACACTGTTAGACTTTATTGTCCAAGTGAAACAGATGCAGAGGCTGGAATTTTCCAGGGGAGCAGAGCAGCAGGTTAATTAGGAAGGAATATTCCAGGGACTGCAAAATTCAAGTGTGACGTTGCTCCATCCCTGGACCTGGGAGTGAAAGAGAAAAATTTTAAAGGGCTGCTGAGGCTGATCTCTGAACATTTTCCCTGTACGTCTGGTCTGCTCTGGGAGCATCAGGGCTTTGAGTGCCATGGGGCCGCTGCCCAACAACCTGATCCCAACGACATGCGCTGGGAACTTCAAGAGGTGGCTGGTAGCTTGCCTCTCCTTGGGGGCGGCTGACACTTGCCAAGGCCAAAATGCCTTTCCCGGGGTGAACTGTCTGGGCTCAGACCGGTTGAGCTGAGGCTAAGAGAGAAGACCTGAGCCCTGGACGTGTAAGCAGCACTGTCAGCCAGGAAGGGCACAGGAGGCAGGACCCCAGGTGCTTTTGCCACCCACCAGCCAGATAATTCCGAGTGACTCCCCTTCCCAGCCTCAGATTTCTCATCTCTCAAGCAAAGGGAAAGGTCAACCAGATGACTCAAAAGAGCCCTCCTCTTGTGACTGTCTGAAACAAATCAAAGTGAATGCCCACACTTTGAGAGGGTCCCTCTGTCCCCTATGAATTGCATTAGGGACGGGCGGTTTCTTTTTTTTAAACACAAGTCCCAAGAGGCAGTTGTAATAAGGTATCTCTTTAGGTGTCCATTGTCTGTAGACGAAAGATGCAAATCGGCTTCTGTCGAGCGTGTCTTGTAGGCGAGAGATTTTATTTACTCCCTAAGGACTTGCTGAGTCAAGAGAGCATCCAAGATGGGCTTTGTGTCCTGCCTGAGCCAGTGTCAAAACGAAGGACATGAGGTCACCTTACCACAGGTCACGTGAATCAGAATTCCTGCCTAAGTAGGGGGAAACAAAGCCAGATTCCAGGAGAGGATGCCGCTTCCCCATCTGAAAAAGCCTAACTGGAATTTACTGAATCAACAGCACAACTTCTGATCATTTCTTTCTCTTTTTTTCTGACCCATGGAACAGCAGTTCCCCCGTATATAGGACAGTGGCTTGTAATTATTCGTAACACTGCAGAAGGGAGCCACGATCGCTGGGGATTGTTAGGGATTTGATGAAGAGTCTGGGGAGACGAGACGCCTGCGGTGGTCCTTAGATGGCTGATGAGTGATGCTGAGCACAGGCGCCTGCTTTAGATGCGCTCCAACCACGATGAGGGATAAAGGGCAGAGAGAGGGCAGCTGCAGCATTCGCAAAAGTCTCCGGCCCTTTGGCGCCAGGACAACCTAAATTCCTCGGTCTCCTTTTTTTTTTTTTTTTTTCTCTTCCCAAAGTAAATGGAGGCAGTCATTGTTTTTCTAGCAAGCCCTGCTGCTCTTCCCTGGAAAGACCTAGATTGGCCAAGGAGAGGGCCTTCTCAGCTCCTGGTGGAAATTTACACAAGTCACTGTCTCTCAGCTCTCTCTAAGGAAAATCAAAGAATGCTCTTTCTTTGTAACCTGGAAATCAGGCTTCAGGGGTCTTTAAATGGCTTCTTAGTGGGGTTTGATTTTTCTTCCCCAACTCTGAATCCAGGAAGAAGCTATTTCTCCAAGGGCTAACCAAAGACAATGCCCTTGGAGGAAAATCAGCCCCAAAAATCTGGCCAGGGAATGGGTTGGCAAGCTGTCATCTGCTGGGGGTAGGGGTCGTTGTGATCCTGGGGGTCATTAGACTTGAGACAGGAGTGTTTTCTCAAAGCACGGTGGTAAATGGCTAGATGCAAATTAGAGCACAGCTGAGGACTATTACAAGCAGGATGGCTGGAGCTTGGCAGGTCTCATATCCAGAACGGGCCACTAAGACTGAAATCCTGGGTCACCATCGTCCCATTTACCTCATTCACGTTCCTTTTTTTTTTTTTTTTTTTTTTTTCATTCAGTACTCGTTGATGATTTCTGCTATTAAATGATGAGAGAGTCAACAGATTAGTCAAAAGAAAAATCTTTATATAAAATGTAAATGTTAATATAAATTAACTTGGCATGCAACTTACTGATCCCATGAAGTACATATTATTAATATGTTATCTTAGTGTATAAAGGAAAACTGACTGCCATATTTACCAGATGTTTTTCTCTAACCAAACTTGTCTGTAAATATATAATCTGTATAAAAAAGAGTCTAATTTACCATTATTTATGCAATAGAAAAAAATAAAAGTTTTTTTTCTTTTGATGAGAGATTCAGCTCGTTATCTGGGGCTGCGATTTGCAAAAGGGTCGTGAAATTCATTTCCGTGACCCTGAAGGGAAACCAGATCTCTTTGATGGACCGTCCAGCAACATCACCCCCTTCCAAGAAGCAGCCAGTGAGAAAGCAGCTGGGGATCTTTGGTGGGGCTTTGGAGGGGAATGACTGACGTTAGGGGAAGTAAGCCGACTATGGAACATATGGTGGGAAATACGAACCAGCTTCTGGCTGGGGAGCAGACAGTCTAATTAAGAAAGCTTTGCAGACACCCAAGCTAATGGTGTCATCCTTTTGGTATTCCATTTGCCAAACCCTCCCCAGCATTAGCATTCAGGTGCTGCTTAGCTTTCGCTTAAGCATTTGGAATTTTTAACGTTGTTTGAGCTTCTTGGGCATAGGAAAAAACCACCCATTCCCTTATAATATATTTATATAAGGAAACAAAGGGCACCAAAAAGTCAAGTGACTTGCTTAAAAGCACTACCAGGGATCCTGCCTGGATCTGGGCCATAACATTGGCCTTCTGTCTCCAAGCTCATGAGGGCATCTCATATTTTCTTTCCTTTCCAAAACTGTTATCACATGTTTCCCCAAATGTCTTGTACTTAAGTCAAAAACCTGAGTTTCCTGTGGGTGGAATCTCCCAGAATCTCTCAGGGTCCTCAGTTCTAAGTGCTGCATTTTATACACCTTCTTCAGAAACTTATGAGGTAAAATCACTATGCGTTTGTTTTTGTTTAAAAATTCTAAAAATAGAGTGTTCTAGGCATAAAGCACGTGTTTTTTTTTTTTTCTTTCCCCTTGTTAAAGGGGGCGTCTGGCAAATTCCAGTGAGATAATAACTTGGATTTTATCCTCTCTGATCTGGGTTTTAAGAACTTTTTTATTATACAGGAACAGTTAGTCATGAATATTCGTTCTCCTGAGTCCTTACCCCGGCAGCGGGTGTTCTGCGGGACAGAAGACCCGACAGGGCACTGAGAACAGGACTCAGGTCTAACCCTGACCACAGAGATTCTGAAGCCTGAAGGGTCATGGGTAACATCCAAGGGAAAGCAAAGCTCTCCCTTAAAAGGTGATCGTATCTTTGAATTCTACTGGGATTTTTCCATACTTTTGGTAAGTGAATTTCAAAGGCTTTTCTTTCAGATAAATATATGTCTGTGGTCCGGCCATGTGCACAATTAGAAAGCCGGGCCCGTCACTTCTCCTGTGGACTCTGGAAGGTCTACCTGTAGCAGGTGGCCTGGCCTTGAGCAGCAAAGGATGGGTGACTGGGCTGACGGAGGACCTGAGGCCATGTTCCCAGGCCGAACTCCACTCCCTGGTTCTATTTCAACCCAGAACACTTGGACTTCAATCCCTGGGTGATGAGCCAAGGAAGGACCCAGCTGTGCTCCAGCCTATGCTGCTAATCACCCCCAGGTCCTGGGGTGTCATACTTGGACCCAAGCTCCAGCCCCTAAGCACAGGCCAGTGTGTGGTCAGAAGGCTCTTCTGACTTGGGATGTCTTCAGCAACCGGTCCTGCAGCTGTGCTCAGAGCTGGCAAAGCCCTGGCTCTCACTTCAGAATGTCCTCGGATGAGGACGTAAAGATGCCAATGTCTCCTGGCAGAGATGCTTCAGGGCTGGGCTAACGTGACACGCTGGTAGACCCTTTGGGGCTCATTGCCCCCCTCTGACTCTCGTAACTTTTGTCCCCCACCCTCTCCCCTTTTTTCTACACTCTCAAGATAGTTGAAAGTTAGCCAAGCTTTAAACAGGGCAGTGGTTCCCAACCCTGGTTGCACATGGGAATTGACTGGGGAGCTTTAAAAAATCCCAAGTCTTGGTGCTGACCCCAGATACCCCGATTCCATTGCTCTGGGATGCAGCCCGGGCATCAGGGCTGCACGCTCTCCAGGTGATTGCAATCAGGGTGAAGCACTAGGGCAGGGGGTTCCTACTCTTTCAGATTCGGATGATTTCCGGAGAAGCAGGTCAGTCCTCCTTAGCACAATGGTCCTCAAAGTGGCGGCCCCTCAGCTAGAACCTGGGAGCCTGTTAGAAATGCAAATTCTCGGGCTACAGCCCAGCCTACAGAATCAGAGATTCTGGAGGTGAAACAGACAACACGTCCTGCAGGTAATTTGCTCCCTCAAGTTTGAGAACCTCTGCTTTTCGCAATGATGGACAGCGGAATCAATGCATAAGTACCAGAATCACTGGGTGCTTTATAAATGTCGAGATGGCCTGGGCCTCTCACTGTAGGTCTATGGGATCAGAGCCACAGGGGAAAGGGTCGCCGGTGAGGGTCATTTGAGGAATCCTCCACGGATATTGGGAAGGGAGGTGTGAACCTGAGTCCGCCCAGCGGCCACACGCAGCAAAAGCCAGAATCAGGAGCCAGTTCCTCGACGGCCCTGCAGTAACGCTCCCAGCGCCTGAGTCTCCGAAGGTATTTCCTGGGCGTGGCCGCCAGTTTGTCACCTGCGGTCGCCACCCATATCCCCTGAGCACGGCAGCAGAGACCCATGTGGACTGCAGAGACCTCTGCTCTCCCTCCCAGGGAGGTGCCACCGGCTTATAAACGAGGGTCTCTTGATGCCTTTCCAATGTCAAAGCCATGGCTGCCAGGCTGTCCCTAGGAAGCCAGGGGGTGGGAGTGGAGTATGCAGGATGAGTGACACCCTCCCACTTTTCCCTAAGATTCATCTGGATGAGAGCAAAATAAAACTGAGCGCAAAGAAGGAGTGAATTGTCTGGCGTGTGAATTACATCTCGATAAAGCTGTTACAAAAAAATGAGCACACATGTAGCTCTGAAAGAGGAAAAGAAGCCAGAGGTGGAGGCCTGGGGATGGCACCGAGCCTCCTGTGTGTCTGGCAGCCTCAGGTGGTGATCTGGGGCAGCTGGCATGGCCCTGGCTTCTCCCGGTTGCCTCAGGCAGAAAGTCCTGAATCTCAGGAGCAATGCAGCCACGGGTGGGCACCCTACTCCCAGGGTCTCTGCTAGGGGACCTGCTTCAGCATTTCAGAGTAAAGAGGACCCAGCCTAACCCTCCTGGGTCTGAGCTTCTCTGGTCCAGGAACCGCGTAGAACGCTTTCTTCTTGGTCAGTGTCACTCTGGGGCCATCACCCCATCCCCCGGCCAGCCTTTTCCTCTAAGAATGACGTGTCCAGTCTGGAAAAGAGAATTTGGAGCTTGGGAGGCCCTGGAGGTGTCTGCAGTGCCGTCGTTAGGGAGGAAATGGGGTCGTGTTGTACAGGGCGGGGACAGGCTATGCACAGGCTCCGGTTTATCTGTGACCCTGGATGGACAAATGGCCTCAGCCGTGTCACTCAAATAAGCTCATTTAGCCACAAGACAGCTTATCTTGCTCATCTCTGTATTCCCAGCACCTAGCATTGCACCGATCACATAGTAGGTGCTCAATAAATGTTTGCTAAAGGGATAAACACCCCAGATTAGTTCATCTTGCTCAGATACCCCAATTCTCCGGTGGCTCAGAATTTGTTCCTGGGCCCTCTTTCTCTCTGCCACATTCCTCCATCTCCTGCCCCCATGACCCTGCTTCCCATGCCTTTGTCAAAATCAGGTACGCCCTGTCTTTACAGCTTTATTTGTTCTGTTTTAGTTCCTCCAGTCGATCCAGGAATTCCTTATCCCCTTTGAAGAACCAAGTTCAGCCCCTTCGGTTTCTTCTTAAGGGTGCTCCCAGCTGGCCTTTGGTGCCACAGAGCTGGGTTCTCCTCTGATGGGAAAACAAGCCCATCGCCTTTCGTAAAAGCCACAGCATCAATCCCCTTGGCTTGGTTTGATGCTGGGACCTCAAGGGCTTCAAGCCTCAGCACGCCACCCTCCTGGGCTGGGATGGATGCAGTCCGGCCAAGTGCTCTACGCACCTCTCTCACCGCTGCAGGTCTCCAGCACACCGGTCGACTGCCGACACCACCATGCAGCACCAGCCTTCACTATATGGCTAATACCTTAGAGACTCGCCTGAGAAACCGGCAAATGTCTACCAGGTCCCAATAGGATGCAAAGAGAAACAAACAGAACACCAGGAGTTTCTAGTCTAGCAGAAAGGACGGACTAGTAAGCCTGCCATTACAGCCCAGGGTCAGAAGCCCTCGGGAAGCATTCACTACAGAAGATCATAGCGATACAAAGTAAGGAGCACTGCTCATTTTAAAACTTAAAATTGGGCTTCCCTGGTGGCGCAGTGGTTGAGAGTCCGCCTGCCGATGCAGGGGACGCGGGTCCGGGAGGATCCCACGTGCCGCGGAGCGGCTGGGCCCGTGAGCCATGGCCGCTGAGCCTGCGCGTCCGGAGCCTGTGCTCCGCCGCGGGAGAGGCCACAACAGTGAGAGGCCCGCGCACCGCAAAACAAAACAAAACAAGAAACAAACAAACAAAACCTTAGAATTGTTTTTAATTATGAAATATTTCAAACACACATAAAATAATACAGACAACAGTCTACTTACTCATCACTCACATTTTACAGATGTGAATGTTTTGCCTGAGACTTCTTGTTCTCCTTTAAGAAATAAAACCTTAGAGATATGGCCAATGTTGCAGCCCAATTCTATCATTTTTTTCCCTTCCCCTCCCTCTTCTGATGTGACCACCTTCCTGCAATTGATCATTCCTATCCCTATTTTCTTTTGGTGGGGGGATTCTTGGAGGAGTAGGACAAAGAAGTTAGCAGAGCACAGGGGGACCGTGCATTACACGCTGAGGAATCAGCATGTGCAAAGGTCCACAGGCACAGCATACTTGGCTGAGAGACCAGTTGTGAAGACTTTGTGTTAATCCAGAGGAGACACGATGGTGCCCTAAACTCGGGGAGAACGGGGGTGGAGAAAAGAGGGCAGTGCCTAGAGAGATTGAGGAAATAGAGTAGGACCTGGTGACTGGTTTGACATGTGGCTTGTTGGAAAAGAATGGCTCAAGAGTGACGTGGGTTTCTGGTTTAAGAAGGGGTGGGGGAGAATTGAATTTATAATGATTAATTGGAGATACGTTTAGGGCATCCGAGTGATATTAGATAGAGAGATCTGGGCTATATCACTTGGGCCGCAAAAAAACAAGCGGCCATTTGGTTTGTCTGTCCCTTCATAAGCTAGAGAAAAGTGCACCCCACTAGAAGAGTTTGTTTTCACATCTTTTCCACCCATTTCTTCCTTCCTTCTCCATCTTGTGGCAAGAGAGAAAACTGCAGTCTGTCTTGGGTGGCTTACAGGGTTCAAACCCTGGGTTGTACCCATGCCCAGGGTCAAGGCAATTGCTCAATTTCAGCTCTTTGGTATCATGTAGACCCAGCATCAGCCTGGCTCTTCAGGAACTGGGAAAATGAGAGAGTTTCATGTGAGTGGCTGGCTGGAAGGTGGGAATAAAATCAAAGTCATCTCTGAGCCAGTAAACAGGCTGATGCCTTGGAGACAGAGCATGGCGCCTCAGTTGTCCTCATGGCAAGAAACCCTGCTGCTGACTCTGTCATTGCTTCCTTTGCAGCCAATGACTTCCCCCCAAATTGGGGGAGAAACTCTGTAGGGATGTCCCAGGGTCTAAACAGGCAGAGGTGGTGGTCGTGGGATCAGAACGTCATCCCCAGAGCTTTGCTCTATTCAGCTCAAATGAACGGCTGGCACAGACTCCCGTAAGCCCTTTTCCAATGTAGACACCTAAGCAGTTGGTCAATCAAACTCTGAGCCGCCACCCCACCAGCTGGCCACACACATTGCTAATCTTGACCTTAGCTCTATTATTTAACAGATTCATTGCCAAACCTGGGTTTTCATAAATTATTTCCAGGAAATGCGAAGGTTGAAGTCAAGTTGAACTCATGTGGTTTTGCTCGTTAACTTGCGTGTCCTCTGTGATTTCTGGAAGATCTTGCAGCTCTGCCTTTCGGTAACCCCGGCTGGTTGCTTGTTTTGACTCCAGGAAGCTCCGAGGTAATCTCTCCTATTAAACCCAAATAGAATGTTGGCAAGTAAAAGTCTCAGCCTCGGCCCACACAGAAGAAGAGTTTATCTTGCCTGAGAAGTATAAAACCAAATATCCATATCATGGGAGCAAATTTTCCTTGCTTGGCTTTCAGAAGAAAATATGCTTTGAACTCCCTCCCCAGGGGTAGAAATGAGAAAGTGAAAGATCTTTGTTTGAGTCATTTTGGCAAGACCACTGTCCTGGCCTTCTTCTCTCAGCCAGTTTGGAGACTTCAGAATTTTTACAAAAGTGTGAGCACTGAGCCCTTTCCCAAGCCTCCTCACTACAGCTGCATATTGAAGGCCCCGAGCATCAGTTTACACTCACTTTGTCAGGACAGAAACCTTTAGTCAGAGCTGAGCTAAAAAATATGAGACCTCACAGCACAACTTGATGATTGGAACATCCTCTGGCTTTATGTGGCTGCTCCTTAGTTTCCAAATGTATTTTAGCTCAGCGATGAGATTTATATACCCAGAGAGATTAGTACCTGGCCCTGCCTGACAAGCCTCCTGTCTGCCATTCCACAAAGCAAATAAAAGCAGCTATTCACAAGAAACAATCTAGTTTCTTATCGTGGTCATTTTCTCCATGCTTTTCCTTACTTCAGTGCTTATCTGTAGTGTGAAAGCCACTCAAGAAGTTATAAACATGGTTAAAAGATAATGTTGCATTTTCCTTCTCCCAGTTTCCATTCAAATAATCATGAAGATGGAAAAGTGGAAAAATACGACACTGGACACCAAAGATAAGAGTTGAAAGGGAAGTTTCTGATAACCGGAGAACCAATGAGGGTGAATGAAGAAATACAATGGATGAGATCAACTCACATTCTACCTTCTGGGCCGTGGTTAACACTGCCAGCCTACAAGTGGTAGGGAGTCTGCAGCCATCGTAAAGCAGAGAGGTGCCTCTCTGACATAATAAGCGTCCTTACTCACTGTTACTCCCTACAACTGTGGTTTCAGGGCACCAGAAACTCTCCTTCCTAGGGACATTGGCTAGTCTCTCCTTGAACTCATCTGGGGGACACAAACTAGGACTTAACGGCTGATGTTTCATCAGAGATCCTGAAGGCCAAAAGCCAGTAGGATGGCATATTCAAAGTGCTGAAAGAATCTTACATCTAAAGAAACTAAAGACAGTATAAATGTATTTTTGTTTGTAACTCCTTTCTTCTATCTGATTGAAGAGACAACGGCATAAAGCTACACTTGTAAATCCATGTTGATGGGCACACGATGTATAAAGATATAATTTCTGAAAGTAACAGCATGAGGGGACCGAGATATACAGGAGAAGTGTTTATATAGTATTGACATTAAATTGGCATTAATCTGGACTAATTTGTTATAAATTAAAATGTTAATTGCAATTCCCAGGGAAAGCACTAAGAATATAACTCAAAAAGTTAGAGTTAAACAAATGACAAAGTAGTTCAAATGGTACACTAGAAAAATCACTATCTAACACAAAAGAAGGCATGTACTAACAGAGGATTGAGTAACAAAAGGGACATTCTTTATCCGTTTCAAAAAGGCATAAAAACATCTAAAAGTACTACAAAATGTAATAGTAGACCATGACTCTGTAATGATGATTTTGAAATAGACATGTCAATACGACCTCATGATTTTAACACGCTCCCTGGCTTTTTCCATAGAAAGGGCATAGAAACAAAGACACTCCTATAGTGATGAGGACACTGGTGACCGGAGCTTGGTTTCTAAATTCCACCAAAAGGAACCACGTATCGATTCTAGAGCTGGACCTGGGAAAGTACAAAGCGAATTTGGGACATATTGTATTGGCAGTAACTAAGCAAGTTTCAGAGAACAGTGACACACCGGCGTTGGCACGAAGGGGATGCCACTGGCCAAATCTGGAACATTCTGAGCATCAGAAGAGAAGAGTGGCTGTAACTGCTCTTAACATGATGAATAAAAAAAAATCATGAATTAGACATTACACTGAGACAGAGAGAAGAGCGAGGGGGGGAGAGGGAGGGGTGTGAAAGGAGAAAGTAAGGATGAAAGGATGTTAATAATTCTTGAATTTAGATCAAGGGTCTACGTGTGCTCATTTTACTATTTCAACGTTTCTGTATGTCTAAAAGCTTTTAAAATGCAGAAGAAAGGACAACAAGAAACGAAATTGATTTAACAAAAGCAGAAAACGAAAATACATGAAAATAAATCTTAAAGCCAAGTGACAAACGAGCTACCTGCTAAAAAGAAGAAAATGTCTTCATCAAGATCAACAGGAAGTATAGGAGACTTCGCTTCTGGGTGAAATGGAGCAACCAGGGCTCATCAGTCCCATGTGAAATAACAACAAAACCAAACAAAAGGACAAATGATATGAAACACTGGCTCTAAGACACTGGACAGCAGACAGAGCTCAGTGAGCTCCCAGATTTGAAGAAATGGAGCTGGGCCCTTGGAGACAGCAGTGTGGCTGTGAGACTGGCCTCCTCTCAATTTCTGTTGATTGGGGAAGGGAAGGCCCAGAACCCTGGCTGGCATCAGCTGCAGCTCACAGCGCCAAGGACCCTACGGCAGGGAGCTGCACACAGAGCTCTGAGGGCCTGTAGAGCATTTCCTTCCAGTAGTTCAGACACTGAGCATCACAAGTGTTAGGACGCTAGCAGAGGCTGGGAGAGACAACTGCTCCGAGAATGTCTGTTCCCAACATCCGGAGGAGAAACCTCACAGTTCACCAGGTATGAGCGTCAGTTTGAGTACTGTATCAGTGTCTTAGGGCTGCTGTAACAAATGAGCACAAACTGGGTGGCTGAAAACAAGAGAAACTAATTCTCTCACAGCTCTGGAGGCCAGGAGTTCTAATGAAGTGCTGGCAGAGCCATGCTCCCTCTGATGGCTCTAGGGAAGGATACTTCCTGACCTTTTGTAGCTTTTGGTGTTGCCGGCATTTCTCGGAGTGCCTTGGCTTACAGCTGCGTCACTCCAGTTTCTCCGTCTGTCATCACATGGCCGTCACTCCTGGGTCCGTCTCTGTTTTCTCTTCTTATAAGGACACCAGTCATTGGATTAAGGCACACCCTAATCCAGTGTGTCCTCATCTTAACTAATTATATCTGCAAAGACCCAATTTCCAAATAAGGCCACATTCTGAAGTTCGGGGTTGATATGAATTTGGGGTGGGGGAGACATTATTCAGCCCCGTAAAAGTACTAAGAAAAGACTTGCCTCAATAGCGGGGAAAAGTTTAACTCTAGACTACCATGCTAATTGGATCCCGCTTAAAGCTTAAAAGCAAGACCAAAAGGTGCAAACTATTTCTAGGTACCTCAAGTGCATCCCAGTACAAAGTTCAAGAATTTTGTTAGTAATACAAAAATATTCAACACTTGCAAGGTAAAATTCACAATATCTGGCATCTGATAGAAAATTATATTTGAAGAAATAATGTCTAAAACTTCCCCAAATTTGATGAAAACTATAAGCCATCGATCCAAGAAGTCAATGAACCCCAAACACAAGGAATGCGAATAATATTACACTAAGTTGCTAAGATCTAGTAATAAAGAGAAAAATTTTTAAACACCCAGGGGGGAAAAAGACATTATATATAAAGAACCAACATAAGAATAACCGCAGATATCAGGAAAAGAGTCTAGAAGAGCTTGCAGAAATGTCTTTAAAATACTGAAATGAAAGATCTGTACACATTGTATTCTTTAGCCAGTGGAACATATTTCAAAGAAAAAAGCAAAATAGTTTTCAGACATAAACGCTGAAAGAATTTATCACTAGCAGACCCGCACTACAAGAAATGTTAAAATACTCCTTAAAGCAGAACTTCGAGGATGCAACTAGAGGCCCCCAAACCGAACGCCAAGCTTCTTTCCACTGTCAGCTCTACAAGGAAAGGGAATTTATTGCATTTGCTGCTATATCCCCAGCACCTACAATAGTGTCTTGAGTATAGCTGGTGCGCAGATAATTATGGAATAAGTTTCAACAATTTCTGCTCCTGTCTTTTGAGTCATAAAAGCCCTTTGGCCTTCTCTGGACCCAGGATGTACCATAGAGCCACAGAAGTCATAGAATGTCAACATTGAAAGGAATACTTGATGGCCCCTCATTTTACAGTTCAAAAAACCCTGAGGTCCAGAGAGAAGCGCTGGGCTCAAGGTCATGTACCAAGTAGTAATGGCAGAGCTGGGATAAGACCCAGGTCCCCTCAAAGTCCTAACCCCTCTCCTTCCCTCACAGTTATCAGCATCCTGACAGCTGCAGAATCTGTTTCCAGAAGGGTCTAAACCCAGGCATTGAGGATACTAGTGAGTTTGCTTAGTTACAGGGGCGTTAGAGATTCCTCCTCCCTGGGACTCACCACCCAGAGCTCTTAATCGCCAACTGTAGGTTTCTGTAGTCCAAAGCTCAGGCTTTGGACTAAGAGAGGGAGAAGGGGGTCATTGTCCTGGAGAAGAAAGGCCCTCAAACACACACACACACACACACACACACACACACACACACACACACACACACGGAAGTCGGGGAGAAAGGCAGAAGCCGGAAAGCCATTCGAGACGTGGAAGCTGCTACCAGGCATCAGCGCAGCTGCCATCAGATTGGGGGGTGAACCAAGCATGGACAACCAGGCAGGAACATGTGGGGGAAAGGGGCAGAGAGGGAGGGGAGAGAGAGGAAAAGGACCCCTCTACCTGTCCTGCCCATTATCCACCCAAAGCCTTTGGAGGGACAGCAGACTCATAAGGCTTTGCGGGGGGGGGGGGGGGCTGCCCCCAAATACCACTCCATGTCGTGACTGTGCCTGTTATTCCACCACTAGAGATAAGTTGAGGGGGGTACTTTTCAGTTTCCAGGAGCCTCCTATGAGAATGCAAAACATTTCTTAGCAGGAATTAGATGCCAGAGGTTCCCAGCTCTGGGTGCACATTCAAAGCATCTGGGGAACTTTGAAAACCTACTGATGCTGCACTCCTGCCCCAGACCAATTACATCAAAATGGGTGGGGGCGGGGGAGGGGAGGAGTGCCCAGGCCATAAGGTTTGAAAGCTCCCCAGGCAGTTTTAATCTGAACCAGGGAAGGCTGAGAACCGGGACCATTTGACTACTTGAAATATCAGCAGAAAGGGACTGCAGAAAACCACAGGGCCTTTTGCAGATGAGGGAACTGAGGCCCAGAGCGGGGCGGTGCTGGGGATCGGTGGCAGAGACCAGAGGGGAGGGTGCCCTGAGCCACTCTGTTGCCTCCTCCACCAAGGCTGTCTCTGGAGGTTCTGAGAAGGGAGTGGAGAGGCCCCCGGTGCATGAGGCGTCGGTTGGCACCAAGGTGACCTGCCAGATTCACCATTTTGTCTCCAGGGTCCCGGTATGAGTGTCTTGCCGAGACCTGGATTTTTGGCAGAAGACTTCCTTCCCCTCACCCCTTGCTTCCTTCCTTCTTCCTTCCCTTGTTTCCTAGGTGGACTTTATTCAGGGCTTTTGCCCTCACAGATTTTTTTCCCAGCGACCTAGAAAATCACATCCTAAAATTGGGACTTTTCAGATGGGGTCTGAGGTGCAGGACAAAGGGGGTGACCTGCCCGTGGTGACACAGCAGGCCCCTCTCAGGGCTGGTGGGGTTCCAGGAAGGGCTCTCTACCAGCACCCTCTCTTTGCTCCCTTAGCTGGGAGTTAAGGACGGTGGCCCTATGGGGCTTCTCCATCTTGCCTGACATTGGGCAGCCGGAGGATGGAAAGCAGACTGGGCTGGGCAGGGGCCCTCCGCGTCCATTGGCACAGACTTCTGCCCACACCAGCGGCCTGGGCGCATCAGGGCCCCGGAGGAATGCAATTCTCTGAGTCACCTTGCGAGTCATGGGTCCCCAATCCTCCCAGGTGTCATCCCTAAAGGTACAAACCCATGGGTGGGCAGAGAATCGAGGAGCAGATGGCCCGACCGCCCCAGTATGGAGCCCCTGGGATCAACCCCATAAGAAATGCCCAGAGTGTGACTCGGAGGGCGGCACGGAGGAGGTGCCCCAGCAGAAGCGAGTCGGGGACCACCGCCCGCCTATTGTGGCCACAGAAGGGGCGGAGCCGGGTCGGCCAGAGTGGCCCAGAGCGCGAGGGCTGGCGGGAGGCCAGGGCAGGGCCGTGGGCGGTGAGGAGGCGCCGCGCTCCCCGCAGCCCCCGGAATCCGGCGGCGCCCATCCGCGCCCTGCGAGCGGCCTTCCGCGGCGGCCGCCGGGCGCCCTCTAGCGGCAAGAAGTGCTCCCTGCCGCCCGCAGCCTGTGCCGTGGGCCTGGCGGCCCAGCTCCGGGTCTTCACCTGCACCCCTGACTCCTAGCCCGTCACTGTGCACTGCTCCTGTTGGCTTTTGTGGCTGGGTTGCACTCTCTTGGACCCTACGCTGTGAAAGATTTTATCTTTTTAAAATAATAACACATTTCCTTTAAAAAAAATCAGAAAATTAAAAAAATGAACTCGATGGTCTGAGGCAGCTGGTATCACAACAGGGAATGCTCTAACAATCCTGTAGCCAAAAGCAAAGAAAGACGCCCTTTGGCCCGCCTCCGTTGCAGCCCTTCATCGCAGAGGGCGACCCTGTGCCCTCATACCTGTGTGTGTCACGGCCAGGGCCATACCGTCTCCCTGGCACCAGGCTGGGTGCACGCTTGAGCCCTAGGACGTGCTCTGAGTGGCTGCCAGTCAGCTGGGACTGCCCTGGACCTACTGCCCCGCCTATACCTGCTGCAGGCCAGCCTCCCCGCCAGCGTAAGCCCAGCATCTGCCTGCACCCAGAGCCTGGCCTGGTCTCTCACGGACTCTGCCTTTTTTCTCTTGCTGATTTCTGTCTTTATCTTTTCACTGAAAAACAAACAACAACAAAAACATAATTTTGAGGATAACAGTTTTTCTGGATCCTGAGAGCTCATCTTGTGAATTATCGAACCCGAGGGTGATCTGGGGAACCCCCGACACACTGCCTTATGGGGGGAGGGTGTGGACGATCACGCTTACTCCATGCTGTGCTGGATAGTTTTTTACAGAGCACTGGAAGACAAAAAGCGCTGTCTTGCGCTCACCGAGTAAGCAGCGGACGGGCTATGAGGAAAGTACCCGGGCACTTGGCCTCCGATAAGCTCTCAGCGGAGGAATCCACACCTGCGGTCAGAACGCCATTCATCATACTGATCAGAGATGGAGGTCCCGAGGGTCCAGGATGCGCCCTCTTATGCTACCCGTGCGGTCAGACCACGTCGTGGGTTTAGAGAACAGAGAACGATGCTCAAATCCTGGTATCAAGGCTGATTGATAGAGGGGCCCAGGTGGAGCCTGGAGGAAATGCCTGCTCCAGTCCACCCACTCCCCGCTGTCCCCCGTTCCCTCCCCAACTCACCAGCCAGTGCCAGGCTCCTTGTATAGGAATCACTGGACAACTTGATAAAAGCACAGCTTCTCAGGCCCCTGTCCAGGGGGTTTCTAAACAGTAGGGTTGGGATGGGGCCCAGGAATCGCAATTTTTAATAGTTCCCCAGGTGCAAAAATGGGATCTACTGATAGCCCTGCCACGCCAAGGCACAAGCCTTTTCCAAACGAACTTTTGAAATAACTCAGTTTTATGCCTACCACAAATATTGAAAGTCTTTGGTTATTTTTTAAAACCTATAGACAACTCGGTTTAGTTCCCGTGAGCAAAAGCATTCAGGAGCAAGGCAGCGCGCCACCTTGTGGAGCTTGTCGGAAGGACTAGGCGTCGGCGCCAAGAAGGCTGTATTATGCCGCCAGCTCTTTCTTTTTTCAACGTCTTTATTGGAGTATAATTGCCTTACAATGGTGTGTTAGTTTCTGCTTTATAACAAAGTGAATCAGCTATACATACACATATAGCCCCATATCCCCTCCCCCTTGCGTCTCCCTCCCACCCTCCCTACCCCACCCCTCTAGGTGGTCACAAAGCACCAAGCTGATCTCCCTGTGCTATGCGGCAACTTCCCACTAGCTATCTATTTTACGTTTGGTAGTGTATATATGTCCCTGCCACTCTCTCACTTCGTCACAGCTTACCCTTCCCCCTCCCCATATCCTCAAGTCCATTCTCTAGTAGGTCTGTGTCTTTATTCCCGTCTTGCCCCTAGGTTCTAAATGACCTTTTTTTTTTAGATTCCATATATATGTGTTAGCATACGGTATTTGTTTTTCTCTTTCTGACTTACTTCACTCTGTATGACAGACTCGAGGTCCATCCACCTCACTACAAATAACTATTTCCTTTCTATTTATACCTGAATAATATTCCATTGTATATATGTGCTACATCTTCTTTATCCATTCATCTGTCGATGGACATTTAGGTTGTTTCCATGTCCTGGCTATTGTAAATAGTGCTGCAATGAACATTGGAGTACATGTCTCTTTTTGAATTATGGTTTTCTCAGGGTATATGCCCAGTAGTGGGATTTCTGGGTCGTATGGTAGGTCTATTTGTAGTTTTTTAAGGAACCTCCGTACTGTTCTCCATAGTGACTGTATCAATTTACATTCCCACCAACAGTGCAAGAGGGTTCCCTTTTCTCCACACCCTCTCCAACATTTGTTGTTTGTAGATTTTTTGATGATGGCCATTCTGACTGGTGTGAGGTGATACCTCATGGTAGTTTTGATTTGCATTTCTCTAATGATCAGTGATGTTGAGCATCTTTTCATGTGTTTGTTGGCGATCTGTATATCTTCTTTGGAAAAATGTCTATTTAGGTCTTCTGCCCATTTTTGGATTGGGTTGTTTGTATTTTTGATATTGAGCTGCTTGTATATTTTGGAGATTAATCCTTTGTCAGTTGCTTCATTTCCAAATATTTTCTCCCATTCTGAGGGTTGTATTTTCCTCTTGTTTATGGTTTCCTTTGCTGTACAAAAGACTTTAAGTTTCATTAGGTCCCATTTGTTTATTTTTGTTTTTATTTCCATTTCTCTAGGAGGTGGGTCAAAAAGGATCTTGCTGTGACTTATGTCTCTGAGTGTTGTGCCTATGTTTTCCTCTAAGAGCTTTATAGTGTCTGGCCTTACATTTAGGTCTTTAATCCATTTTGAGTTTATTTTTGTGGATGGTGTTAAGAAGTGTTCTAATTTCATTCTTTTACGTGTAGCTGTCTTGTTTTCCCAGCACCACTTATTGAAGAGACTGTCTTTTCTCCATTGTATATTCTTGCCTCCTTTATCAAAGCCGACATCGTTCTCAATGGTGAAAAACTGAAACCATTTCCTCTAAGATCAGGAACAAGACAAGGTTGCCCACTCTCACCACGATTATTCAACATAGTTTTGGAAGTTTTAGCCACAGCAATCAAAGAAGAAAAAGAAATAAAAGGAATCCAAATTGGAAAAGAAGAAGTAAAACTGTCACTGTTTGCAGATGACATAAGACTATACATAGAGAATCCTAAATTAAAATGTTACCAGAAAACTAGTTGAGCTAATCAATGAATTTGGTAAAGTAGAGGATACAAAATTAATGACAGAAATGTCTTGCTTTCCTATACACTAACAACAAAACATCTGAAAGAGAAATTAAGGAAACATTCCTATTTACCACTGCAACGAAAAGAATAAAATGCCTAGGGATAGGGCTTCCTTGGTGGCGCAGTGGTTGAGAGTCCGCCTGCCGACGCAGGGGACACGGGTTCGTGCCCTGGTCCGGGAAGATCCCACATGCCGTGGAGCGGCTGGACCCGTGAGCCATGGCCTCTGAGCCTGCACGTCCAGAGCCTGTGCTCCACAACGGGAGAGGCCACAACAGTGAGAGGCCTGCGTACAGCAAATAAATAAATAAATAAATAACCTAGGATAAACCTACCTAAGGAGACGAAAGACCTGTATGCAGAAAACTATAAGACACTGATGAAAGAAATTAAACGTGATACAAACAGATGGAGAGATATACCATGTTCTTGGATTGGAAGAATCAACATTGTGAAAATGACTATACTACCCAAGCAATCTACAGATTCAATCCAATCCCTATCAAACTACCACTGGCATTTTTCACAAAACTAGAACAAAAAATTTCACAATTTGTATGGAAACACAAAAGACCCCAAATAGCCAAAGCAGTCTTGAGAAAGAAAAACGGAGCTGGAGGAATCAGGCTCCTTGACTTCAGACTCTACTACAAAGCTACAGTAATCAAGATAGTATGGTACTGGCACAAAGAAAAGGAAATATAGATCAATGGAACAGGATAGAAAGCCCAGAGATAATCTTGATCCTCAGTGGCAAGACCAAGACAGGGACGTGAACCTACACGCTGCAAGAATTTATGAAAGGCCACATACAGGTTCACAACATTCAGCAGTGGCCTATAGGGAAAAAGGAAAGGAAGGAGGAGATGAGGGAAAGAAGAGAGGAAGGGAGGAAGGAAGAGAACGAGGAGAGAGTGCAATTGACGAGACATTAACTTTCAGACCAGTAGGGACTGTTACAAATACTAAAAAAAAAAAAAGGAACAAAAAGAGTTTGCTCTGCCTTATATAAAACTTGAATTTGCCTTAGCAGATAGTGATGCTTTTGGCATCTACTGAACAATTAAAGGTAGTGATTCAGGAAGAGGGTTATCTACAAGACAAAGTTTTTAATGCCAAGAAATTTGACTTGTTTGAGAAGAGATTCCTTATAGAATTTTTATTAGCTGTGTTTTAAAAAATGTATTTAATGTTATTTTTAATCCTCCCTCCCCATTTTCAGTTTTCTATCCAACCTTGATCTTGCCAATTATGGTTGGCAACACCGTTTCCAGGTACAGAAACTGGCAAGAAGGTCTTCTGTTTCCAGGATGGGAGCACTTCTGTTTCTTTGTGCTCCAGCTCCGGGACTGATCCATTTACGAGGCTGCTGGTCCATCTGGGCACTCACCGTGACAGGGTGGGGAGACAAGTCCCTTTCTCTTAGGGAGCTTCATTTCCTCCTCTGAAAACAAAAAGGATTGGCCGAGATATTCCCCGAGGTCCTTCTCAGTCTGAAGTTCTCGGTTCTGATGCCTTCTCTAAAGTTGACCAATGGAACTAGCTGCTGGACCAGAACAAGGAAATGAATGCTTTGTGTTTCTCACCTATAAAATCGGGGGGATAATATTGCCTTGAGCACCACAAAGAGATGCCAGGGTATTCCCACGTGCAAGAAGGTAATTTTAATACATTGAAACGATAACGTGTTTTACAAACGTGCGGGACAAATTACATCTTCAGGACCAGCCAGATAGAAGCCTTAAAACAGCAGCTCTTAACTTTTTGGCAATTTGATATTTTGAGAATTTAATGAAAACTTTGAACTCTTTCTCCCCCCCCCCCAAATGGACACACATGCAAAATTGTGTTTAACCAGGGCTCACATTTTCTTAGATAAGAAACCACTGTATTTTCATTTCCAGTAACCCCTAATTCTTGGTTGTGCTGGTCTCTCCTTCAATTATTAAATAAGAGGGGTCACTGCTTCAAAGAGAAGTGAGCGCATCCCTGGAGAAATGCGTCCTCGTTTAGTTCTGTATTTCAAATTACACTTTTCTGGGTCAATAGGAAGCTCACAGTTGTAGGCTTTGTTGACAAAGAAAAGGATTTCTAGGATCCAATAGCCACACTTTACAGAGGAAGAGCAAAGCTGGGTGGTCTGAATTTAGACTTTCGTGTGGTTTCCAGTACAGGGAAGTCCTGCTCCCCAGGAAGGAGGGCAGCCCCCTTCCCCTTTCAATTACAAAGTTGTGCCAGGGAGATTTGGAGATGGAGGAAAAATGGAAAGACACCAAAGAAGATAGGGCTTTGGAATTTCGTGGGGAGACAGATTACCCACAGGGTGCCCTGAACCAACATGTGGCCAGAGCACTGTGGCAATAGCATCCAGCCCAGCGAGGGAGGTGAGGCTTCTTCCCCATGGCCTGGGTGGGGCCCCTAGAAAGTCCAGAAGTCTCTGCAGGTGCCGCTGTAAGGACCTGCAATTAGCGAAGTGACCAATGGTGCAGAATAAGCTTGGAGGCTGGATAAGGTGGCCACAGAGCATGGCACCCTTGTGCCTTGAAGATGCTTCTGGTAATCAGAGGTGGATTGCTCGCTGAGACCATCCATGAGGTCAGCAGTGGTCCTGAGGCATGCACAGGAAAAGAGAGGTCAGGGGCCTAGAGTCAGGAAGAGCCCCGTCTGAAGTTTAGTCCAGCCAAGAGGACCAGGAAGGCAGGCTAGGTCAGCATTTTCTGGCCCCTGAGTGTCAGCTCCCAGAGGCTCCTCTGAGAATTGTGACACTTCCTCTCTTGTCCACTAGATGGCACTGCTGCAGTGTTTGCTCCTTAACCTTTGCGAGGGAGGGTCTCACATCCAGGCAGGATCCCTGAAGGCAAGAAGGGTTTCCAAAACATTTTTCAGTGTCTCCCTGAGGTTTACTCTATGATGTCCCTGGTGCCTCAGATTCCACATCTTAGAGCTGTTCTTGAGCTTGTTCACCTGTCCTACCAGCAATTTAATGAGGATCAGGGTTCTCCTGCGTATGTCCTCCGGTGAGATGTGGACAGAGTAACTGGTTGGGCCCCTCATGGGCCCTGGAGTCCTCGTGACCTTGGGACTCTGATTGTAGCCACAAGAGTGGATCCTTGCTCTGTGGCCCGAATATTGATCTGTTGCGTCTGAGGGAAGCGATCACAGACGTGGACATTGTGCAGCTGGATTACCCACCGCTTGCCTGCACTTTCTGGAAAGTTAACTACTGCTTTGCCTTGGGGGAGAACTATGGCAGGTCATTAGCAGAAGTGCCTAAAGCCAACTGCTTTTAGGCTTTGTAATATCCCGATCTCATGGAGGGTTGTTCTCTAGCTCTCTTGCAGGGAGGACCTAGCTAGAAAGTATCTCTGAGGGCTTGGAGGAGGAGGAGGAAGATTCTTTTGCCCAGACTTTAAGTATTGGGGACCCTCTTCCTGACCCATAGATACAACCCTGGTGTCCTCAGCTGATGAGCCCATACATGGAAGCTTTAGAAAGACCCCACCAAAGAGAACCTGGTCCCTGACGAAGTATCTAAAGAGGGACTTCAGGGCCTGGGTCAGGGGTCCAAGGATGGAACTGGTTAGCTGGGATTCTCCTCAAACATACAAGGACTCGGGACCAACTGTGCCCCCAGAACACAATTCCTTTCCCCAGGGGCAAGCTCTCCACATGAGGATGGAGCCCTTTGTCTCATCATGGTTTCTCTTAGAAACAGACACTGAGACAAAGATTCAAGTGCAGGTAGTTTTTCTGGGGGGGGGGAAATGCAGGAAACCAGGAAGGCAGCCGATTAAGCCAGCTACCACTGTGGGTGACTGGAGTTTAATCCAGTGGGGGAGATTCAAGGAAATGGCATGGATGGCTTCCCCAGACTCTCAGAATTTGCCCACTCAAGGGGTGAGGAAGCTGGATATTTACACACAATTGTATGAGGCATTGTTTGGTGGCTGTCAGAGGCCCCCAGGCAAAGAGATGCTGGCATTGGGAAGTCAGCCGGAGCTCAGGAATGTGGAAGGCCTGAGGGGTACAGGTGGCCACCAACAGTGCCCCATACACAGCCTTCCTTTGCCAGCCCGAAAGCCTGATGGGAAAGTCTATCCCACGTCCCATGGGCCCAAGAGAACCAAAGTGTTTCCTATCTATAGTTTAAAAGGGTCTTTGAGACAAATGCTCAATCTGAGGTCAAACCAGAGAAACATGCTGAAAATCAGTCATCAAAGTAGGTGACATAAGCAAGCCTCTTTGGTCCAGTGTGTGGCAAAGTGGAATTTAGAACCGAGAAGCCTGGGAGCAAAGAGTTAACAGGGGAGAGTCAGTTACCAGAACAAGTTCTAGGCTGAGATCCTCTGCAGAGGCTGAGAGATGCCCTTCTGACCTGCATCCTTCAGGGACCTGGGGCTGGAGGCTGCCTGTGATGACCCCGGAAATCAGCATTCTGCTGGGATATTGTCGGGTTGTCTGGGCTGGTGATGGAGTTTGGGGCGGACAGAGTGAATGAGATAAAGGCTTCTGCATGGTGTTGGCACATAAGACATTTTGGCCATCTTTTGTTTTCCTAAAGTGTGTACTGTTACTATTATTATTAGTGATGAGGGAGTCCATCCATTGAATTGCTGCATGCCTTTAACTTGCTCGGGAGCTTTGGCTCCAAGAAACCTGTCTGGCATCAGGCGGTGCCCTGGTAAAATGAGATTGGGACAAGAACTCGACCTCTGCAGCGTCCTAAGCTCAGGTCCATGGACTCCTAAGGGCTCCATGGGTAGGATTCAGGGAGTCTGTGAACTTGGATGAGAAAAGAATGACGCCCTTGGTTTCTTTTTCCTCTAAATGAAATTTAGCATTTCCTTTCATTATGAAAGGAGGTAACAAACCACAAGTGATGAAAACGTACCTGTACCTTTGTCACCAATAAAAATCACAGATAGTTTCATGTCAAATTATTTGTTGCAGAAATCTTACAATATCATCTATACCCATACAACTTTATATGTTACAGTGATAAGATATCACATCTTATTTAATGTATTAATAAAATGGTATATATATTTCCATATCATAACATTTGTGTATTTCTATATAAGTGGGCTTCTTGGTGATCCTATGTACTTTATTTTACACATTTCTAAAACTTTATTCTAAGAAGGGCTCTGTAAGCTTCCACAGACTGCTGAAAGGGTCCATGGGGTGGAAAATGTTAAACCCCCCTGGCAGGCCCTCAAATGTCAGAAGATACAAGGTCAACCCAGGCTGGTACCACCTGTCAGACCAGAGGCCAGAGCACACGGGGAAGGTCCCAGACTGTGCTGGTCTCCTCCGAGCCGCTCCTCTTCCCCACCCCCTGGGGAATCACGCAAGGGGCACAACCTTCCCTGGTTTTCTTTTAACCCATTTCAGAGGAAGGGAGCCGCGGAAATCAGTGTCTGGCGCCGGCAGGGGGTGCAGCCGCATCGCTCAGAGCCGCCTACGGGAGGCGGTGCATCGACGGAGCCCCGACCACCAACTCCCCGCCTCCCACGCGGCACACGGCGCCACCGTCCCTGGCAACCACTCCACACACCCGGGCCAGACCGAGCCACGGGCAACCTGGGCCGGCTTAACAATTCGCTGTCCTTTCAGACCCCACCATTCTCTGCCCTTTCAACAGGTATGGGGGACGCAGGGTCCCTGCCACTGAGGAACGGAACTCAAATTTCCACCAGGGGGCGCTGGGTATGCAGGTGCGAGGAGAGCCCACCTGCATTTCTCCTTCCTAAAAAGATGTGCCTTGAAAGAAGGATCGGAGGTGACCAGCCTGCTCTCTACTCACTGTTTTTTTTTTCTCTCTCTGCCTGTCCATCCCACTCTCTGCCTATCTTGCTCTTTCTCTGACGTCTCTTTTTTTTTTTTTCTTTTCTCTTTGTCACCTTTCTGTCTGAATGTCTCTCTCGTTGCTATCTCTAACACTGTTTATTTCTTCCTGTCCTTCTGTGCTTGTTCTCTCTCTTTATATATGTCTCTTTCTGCCTCTCTCCTTCCGTCTCCCTCCGTCGCTCTGTCAATCACACACACACCCCCTCAGGATTCCCTCCTAAGGCTGCAGGCAGTTCTTTGGGGCTGGGTGCCAACCCTGCAGCTCATGGAAGCAGGGACTGTGTAGAGGGACGGGGGTGGGTAAGTAGCCTCTTTTTCAGGCTCCTAGGTGAGTGATTTCTATTTCCTGTTTCTGGGCAGCCTCAGTGCTGGGTAGGATGCACCTGGAGCCCAGATGGAGGCATGGGAAGACAAACACAGGCGCTGGCCCTACCCAGCTCGTTCTCTCTCTACCACTGATGACCTGTGTAACCCTGGACAAGCTAAAGAACCTCTCCGGGGCTCAGTTTCCTTCTGTCAATGGGCCTCACTAAATCAGAGTAAATACTGGATTTAAGCAGGATTCTTGGGAGACTTAAATAAATAAATAAGAGGTTTATTTTTTCACTTTATTTTTCTCTCATGTAAAGAAACCTTTAAGTAGGCAACCCTGAGTTAGTATGATAGCTTCATCAGAAGCCCAAGGTACCATTATTTTTTGCTGCACCGTTCTCAAAGTCACCTTCTAGTTATAATATGGTTGCTGCAGCTCTAGCCATCACGTCCATGTTCCAGGAAGCAGGGAAAGGAGGGGGCAAGGGCCAAAGGGTATATCTCCAAGCTGAATGAGCCTCTTTAAAGAACATTTCCTATTGGCAAGGGAGGCTGGGAAATGTGGTTTCCTAGCTGGGCACCTTGTTGCACACAGCAATACTGAGATTCTCTTATCAAAGAAGAAGGGGAATTGGATAGGTAACTGGCAGTCTCTGATACACCCTCTACAGGAGCAGAAACATATTCCCCAGATCCAAATCCCAACTGGCTTTTCCATAATAGCCATTAACGGTATTGACTAAACTGTCTGTATCATTGCACTTTTATGGCTCTGCTGAAGGATGTCCCCAGGCCACTGTGTCTTTGTTACAGCTAATAGTGGCCAAGTATAAGAGAGTGGCAGTGCTATCTCCTGGGCAGATGGACAGCTACTTCCCAGACCCTGGCATCCTGTGCCTGAGATGATTGGATAAGACAGTGCTTATGTTTTTTAATTTTTTAATTGCAGTATATGATTTACAATGTTGTGTTAATTTCTGCCATACAGCAAAGTGAGTCAGTTATACACATACATACATTCTTTTTTATATTCTTTTCCGTTAGGGTTTCCCAGGATATTGAATATAGTTCCCTGTGCTATACAGTGGGACCTTGTTGTTTATCCCTTCTGTATGTAGTAGTTTGCATCTGTTAATCCCAAACTCCCAATCCACCCCTCTCCCCGCCCAGCAACCCCAAGTCTGTTCTCTCTGTCTGTGAGTCTGTTTCTGTTCCATAGATGAGTTCATTTGTGTCATATTTTAGATTCCACATATAAGTGATATCATATGGCATTTGTCTTTCTCTTTCTGACTTCACTTAGTATGATCATCTCTAGGTTGGATGGTGGGATTCTTGATGTTATTTTCCTCTTGTTATTACTTACCTCTATTATTTAATTTTTCTCTAATCAACCTTCAATTCATTTGTAACTTACCCCCCAGATTTTTGCTTGGACTATTTTCCTAGCCTGCTGAGGGCTCTTCGAACCATTTCAGACAGATCCTGCCATTCCTTTTTCACCTTAAAGTATGTATGTGTTGCCACTTCAAGCTGACCAGAGGGAAGCCGAGGTCTGGGCAGGAGGCGGAGCCTAAGGCAGCCCTGGCTGTTGTGAGTCAGCGGCCGCCTCCCAGGGACCAAGATGCTCCCAGGGCCTGGGGACATGTGAAATGAAGTTGGTGACTCTCTGCTCCTCCATCATGCAAGCATCCACGGCAGAGGACCTAGACATATTCCTGTAACTGCTTCGGCAGCCTCCTCCTGTCTTCTCCGAGGCTTTTATGTTAGAACAGAGGGCTTGGAGCAAAGCTGCTGGACAGGTCGTGTTGCCTAATGATTACGAACAAGTGCTTTTGAGGGAGTCTGAATCGCAAACCTGCCCCTTACAGACTACGGGACATTGCGACATGTTCTATCTCTCTGAGCCCAGGTGTTCTCACCTATAAAGGGAAGATAATAGTACTGGCCGGGAGGTCGTTGGGAAAATTAAGAGAGAGGGTGCTTGTAAAAAAGCCTTTGCCTATGGCCTGCACACAGGACGTGCTCAAATAAAGGTGGCTGTTATAACTATGGTGATGATGACACTTTTGTGCCCCACTCCCAGGCACAAGGCTGGTCCCGTCCTGCCAAGCAAATCCTCCCCAGCACCCGCAACAGCGGTTAGCACCAGCCTGATGAGGAAACAGGCCCACCAACAATGGAAATCCAGGGAAAGCAGTAAAAACAAAAAAATAGCAAAACCAAACCAAACACAGAACCTCCCTGTGTTTGAGAGAAACACTGCCCGCACTCAGCTTCGCCAATATCTAGGTACCAGTGGGAAACTTCCTCACTCTTCTGGATAGTTCTTTTGGGGTAAGAAAGGTCTTTAAACAGCAGATAACTCAAAACCCTAAAACTTAAGACCAAAAACAAAACCGAAGAACAGCAACAAACTTCCCACCACAACGACCCAAAGCACAGACTATTTCCTCCACAGAGATGGCAGCTTTCTTCCACTGAGCTGTCATCAAGCATGGTTATCTCACAGCTGTCAAGAGCTGGACTCTGTCTAATATGACACCTCTGGGAGACTGTCACGTGCACTGGGAGAGCCCAGGAGAGCAGAGGCTCTCCATCAGGGTCAGGGTCAGGGTCAGAGTCAGGCTGTGGACCACCTGACCACAGGGTGGATGGAAAGCAGGAGTTTCTGGCCTCTTCTGCCCTGAGCTCCTGCAGAGAGCTGACTTCCCCTGTGCCCTGCCTGCTTGGAGCCTAGCGCCGCGTGCTGGTTACTGACCAGAGCCTCACAGAAATGCTCCAGAAAGGAACACATGTTCTCTCCAGGAGCCAGAGAAGCAATTCCACCTTCAAAAAGGATTCTAGAAACAGTCCCAAGACAGACTTAGAACCTCACTAATTTGGACAAATTCGTGGTGGGTTAGGGTTGGGCTTCTGGGGACAAAGGGACTCTGAATTCTAAAAGAGTGGAAAGGAGATGCATTCTCAGTGCACATGGGAACCAGAACTTTCCTCTGATTACCGCGTTGGCACTGGCGGGGGGACACTCTTCTAAGATGTGGGTTGGGTATAATAGCAGAGTGGTGGGATGCGTGTCCAAGGGGGTCTCGGAGGCACTCCGCAACTGTGCAGTGAAATAATCTTCATTTCCTAAGCTTTGGTCATAGGAGCAAATGTCCAGGCAAACATTTACTCAGGTATCTGGAATACTGAATTAGAGAGGTCGGGACTTGGAAGGATGCAGAGAAATTCGGAGACATGAATTTGGGCACCAGAAACTTGCTTTGGTGACTTGGGCCAGGACGGGGAACTTTTGTTCTTCTTTGTGTATTTTCAAGGGCAAAAAAGTCTGGGGAGAGTTTTAAGCAGAGCAGCCTGTACATTCTTTTTTTTTTTTTTTTTTTTTTTTTTGAGGGGTGGGTATAGTTGCTTTACAACTTTGTGTGAGTTTCTGCTGTACAGCTAAGTGAATCAGCTATATATATATACATATATTCCCTCCCTCTTGGACCTCCCTCCCATATGTCAATTCCAATCTCCCAGTTCATCCCACCCTGCCTCCCCCACTGTGTCCACACGTCCGTTCTCTACATCTGCGTCTCTGTTCCTGCCCTGCAAATAGGTTCATCTGTACCATTTTTCTAGATTCCACATATATGCGTTAATATACGATATTTGTTTCTCTCTTTCTGACTTACTTCCCTCTGTATGACAGACTCTAGGTCCATCCACGTCTCTACAAATGACCCAATTTCATTCCTTTTCATGGCTGAGTAATATTCCATTGTGTATATGGCAGCCTGTACATTCTTGTTTGTTATCTGCATGGCTGGATTATAAACCTGCCTTATAACTAACCGAGGACGGTGCCCCAGGCCTCTGTAGAAATTTCAGCATCTGAAGTTGCAGATGTTCAAGGCTCGCCCAGTGCCTGTTGGATGTGGCCATTGAAAGCTCTGCTCTTACTGCTGTTCAAAGCTGGATCCCACACTGGATGCAAGCCCAGACTCCCGGGGCTGAGGGAGGGTTCATAATGTTAGCTACCCATGAACTACATATTTGGTGAAAAGATGAGTCCAGCCGAAATTGATCAAGTGCGCCAGGAATCTCTCAGCTTCACTCTGATCAACTTGGCTGTGCCATGAAGTGCTTTCTTTAGTGAAAGGTGAAAATTCTCCACTTAATAAGGAAAGAAAAAAGTCATATGTTGACGTTACTAAGATCTGCAGTGAGAATGAATCTTCTATCTGTGAAACTGTGAAGAAGGAAAAAGAAACACGAGCTAGATTTGCTGCCGCACGTCAAACTGCAAAAGTTATGGCCACAGCGTGTGACAAGTGCTTAGTTAAGATGGAAAGGGCATTAAATTTGTACAATAAGAAATACTGAGAGAGAGAGAGAGAGAGAGAGACCATATTCACACAACTTTTATTACAGTATACTGTTCTGTGTTATCATTATCGTTGTTAATCTCTTACTGTGCCTAATTTATGAATTACACGTTGTCGAAGCTATGTACGTGTAGGAAAAACAGTATATATAGGGCTTGGTACGCTTGTAGTCTGGGGCATCCACTAGGGGTCTGGGAACATATCCCCGCGGATAAGGGGGTACCACAGAGCACCCTAGTCTGTGGCAAATGGATTGTGGCTGCCTAGCCAAGACAGTGAACCATTTCACCAGGCGGCAGAGATGAATTCTGTCCGTGAGAAAGTTGTCAAGGGAACATAAGTTGTTTCTCTCTCAGTTACAACCAGCAGCATTAAAGCTTCAAGGAGGGGCCCCGACTTAAGGTGCAAGGTGGATTTTAACAGGCAGTTAATCTTGTTTTCAGAGTTCCAGAGGGCCGGACAGTGGGAAGAAGTTACTGATATTCAGACCTTGTTTGGTTCACTGTCAGCAAGAGGGTTTCTGCCCTAGAACTAGCTGCCTCTAGAGTTTATCAAGCCGATAGCGGACTGGTGCATGGGCATCCCATGGGAGGGTGGATTAGATGGTATTTAGAGCCTGGAGTACCGGGAACCCCTGACCATCTATTAAGGAGGTCTGGTCACTGGAGAGTCTGACAGTCTCCAGGGTCCCGGAACAAGCAGCAGCCTCAGTGATGCCTTTCTGGCTTTCTCACTTCCTCATCTTGGCTTTTTGTGTTTGGAGAGTGTTGGGGGCCCACATCAATAAGCAGCAGCAGAAGTTAAGCTGGGAGCCACACTTGCAAGAGCTACCCATTGGCTGGAGCCTCTTTGGGGAAAGATCACTGGGATCTGCTAACACGCCAAGAACCCCATTTATACTGATAGGCATAGACCCCATCTCATGACTGCCCCGGCTCCAGGGGTGGGGAGGCCCAATATATTGTGTCTGTTTTCTTCTTTCAAATATAAGCTTCACAGGGTAAATACCATGATACTCATCATTCATCATGGTGCCTTGCAATTGCTCAATATGCTTTTGCTCTCTCCCTCCCTCCCTCCCTCCTTCTCTCCCCCTCTCCCTTCCTTCCTTCCAGGAAGTCTTAAAAAGCAAACCACAAAACAGGTGTCCGTATATATGTGTGGAACTGGACTGAAGTAAACCTCTGGAGTTCGGGGCCCGCCACCTGTCCCTATATGTAGGTCTCGGAAACTTGCCTAAGTGAGAAAGCAGAGTAGCCGAGGGACTCAGGGATTTGTGCTTCGGGCGAGAGGAAGGGGCAGCTGATTAGGAGCTGGTGATCTGCCAGCCCAACGGCTCATCTGGGGCTCAAATCAAAACAAGAGGCTCGCATGCTAGCAACAAGTGGGCTTTGGGAACCCGCTGCTGGCCCCTTGGCAGTGGCCAGGCTTCGTGGATCACCTGGTTCCTCGTGCAGGCTCCGAGCTCCTCCCCAGTCCATCCCTGGGCCGCTGACACTCTGCTCTTCTCCGAGCAGCCCTTGAGAGCAAAGTGGAAGGAGGAGAGGTTGCATACCCAGCGGGGACAGCCGATCACCGGACAGCCCAGTGGTGTGTGGGCCACCGGCTCTGCCCAGGCCTGACTTCTGCCCTTTGTGAAACAGGAATACTTCCTGAGAATAGTGGGGAAAATATCAGATGAAAAAAACGTGGCTTCAGAAACCCAAAGTCAAAGGGTCTGGAGTAGCAGCTTACGATGATGACTTCTGGCCCGAACTGACCTCTCTCTGTCCTTTCGGTTTCTTCTTCTGTAGCCCCCAGAATCAGTATAAAGAACACATTGGAGAAATCACACATTCGAAGGCGTCAGCTTTGATGGCTTGGACATGGCTCAGGGATACCGTCGGTGATGGTTTTTCTTTTTTGCCCTATGAATTGAGGGGGAGGAAATGAAAGAGGAGGAAATGGCCCCCAGACAGGAGAGTGGGGAGCGCCTAGGTGACGGGACCGCGCGGATGGAGGGGCGTGCACAGAGGCTGTCAGAACTCAAGCCCGGTGCTTGCAGCCTGCTGCCTGAGATATGCAGAGGTATGGGTCTCTGGAGCTTCCAATTTCCCCTGAAGCACTGAGACCCCAGGCTCCCCCCGGGCCCCGCTTGTCTTTTCTCTCCTCCCTCTCTGGCTACAGTTAATTCCTCTTCTCTGCTTTGGCCGCTGGCCTGCTACCCCCAAGCCTTCAGGTCCCCTGGGAGGCTGTGGGGCAATGAGGATGCTGACCCAGATGCTGGCCTCAGGCTCTGGCCTTTGGGAGGAACCAGTGCTGACATGAACAGACAGCCCAGGCTTCCCGGATGCTGGAAGCAAGGGCCAGAGGCAGCATTTGCATCACACGTGCTGTGCCGGGAGGCTGAGAGCCCCCCATGGCCCTAAACCGGGACCCTCATCCCCATCATGTGAACAAGCAAAGCCAAACATCCTGCCTGCTGCCTTGTGGCCCTGAAGAAAAGCAGCACTTCTCTCTTGAAAACTCCAGGGCACTTCCTGCTGTCTGTATGCTAGGGGTGCAGCCTTAGGAATAGAAATGAGCCCAGGGGGCTTCCCTGGTGGCGCGGTGGTTGGGAGTCCGCCTGCCGATGCAGGGGGCGCGGGTTCGTGTCCCGGTCCGGGAGGATCCCACGTGCCGCGGAGCGGCTGGGCCCGTGAGCCATGGCCGCTGAGCCTGTGCGTCCGGAGCCTGTGCTCCGCAAAGGGAGAGGCCACAGCAGTGAGAGGCCCGCGTACCGCAAAAAATAAAAAATAAATAAATTTAAAAAAAAAAAGAAATGAGCCCAAAGCGCAGTGAACAAGTCAGAGGGTGGGGCTCCAACTCCATCGGGGGGACGTGAGTTTGGATGTTAAGGGAACACAGAGCAGGTCTTGCGGCTGCTCTGGTCCGAGGCCATTTCGGCCCATTTCCCGGAGGATGGAGGATCCCACAGGGGCCCACTGAGTACCTCAGGGGGATCTGGGCTCAAAGCCTCAGCTAATGGTAAAATGGAATATTTGCCTTCTTTGAGCTTCTACCTTCAGACCCACACAGGAGGAGAATGGCTCAGTCTGGGCAGGACCACTCCTCAAAGCACTGCCTTGGAATGCCACCCAAGGCCCCCTTGACCCCGCGGGGGACAGGCGGACCCTTGGCTCTTTTGACTTAATAGTTACCGCGAGGAGCTGATATTTAAGTTTGATGAACTCCTCCTCACCAGACAGCAGAATTTTCCATCTGTGCTCACGGACCCAGATTTTCAAAGAGCCCCCCCCAAACGGCAGCTGACACGCACGTCTGTGGGTTGGGTTACACGGAACAAGCCAGATCTTCTTGGCTTCCTGGGAGGGAAGAGACTTGGGGCTGTCAATGCCCAGGGGACTTCAGCCCGTGTCCTTCCAGGCTCATTTCCAGGGCAGAAGGCCTGCCATCGTTTTGGATTTCACTTCTCCACTAATAGAAGGGGCAGCTGCTTCCACTACGGGCTCTCTGGTCTCGAGAGATGGGAGTGGTTGCCAGCAGCAGGAAGAGGCGGATCGGGACGCTTGGCCAGGTCACCCGCGGCCCTCCTCTCCGTCCCAGCTTTCTGCACCTACCTGACCCTTCTAAGCTGGGGTCAACAGGGGGTTAGCAAGCAGGTGTCCAACGTCAGGTTCCGTCCTGCTCTGGGGGGGACGCGAGAGCAAGGGCAGGCTGGCCGTGTCCCCGCCCCACGAGGTGAATGCTCTTTGCCTTTCATAAACCCGAAGCCCTTGCCACGTCCCGGGAAATGCCTCCTGGCCCGGGCTCTGGAAGAATCAAGAAGCAAACAGGCTGAGCTGGGAAGTGCTCGTATGTATTTATTTCACAAAGGGGGAGATGATCACCAGTAAGATGCCACCAAATGAGACACTGTGAACCCCGAACTGGGCAGCTATGGGGTTTGGTTCTGGGCAGGGCTTGGCCGGACAGCATGAGGGACACAGACCGGGACCGGCAGAGGGCGGCCTTCCATCTGGGGTGCCAGCCCTGCCCATCCTGCTGGCCAACCCGCCCCCCCGCAAGCTCCTCGGCATCCTAGGCCTGACCTGGGCTGGCAGTAATGCGGCAAGTCCGAGGCCACAGCTCTGCACCTGCTCTACCGCGCACTCAGACGCACACGCCCGGACGCACGCGCCATGCACGCTCGCACAGGCAGCAGCACGCTCGCCCCACCAGGCACACAGCCTCATACGCATGCACACCCGTCCATATATTAACTCTGAGTTATAAGCGCACCCTGACCAGAGGGCAATCAGAAAGAAGTTATTACTCTTCAGAGGGGACTCGACTGCCTTCTTCCCTGTCAGCCGGCAGGGCACAGGGAGACACGAGAGCATCCTCCAGGGTCCTGGCCGCCTACGCTGTGCCGACGTCAGTCCTGAGGCTCCCGATGGGGGCTGCTTGCCGTCCCCGCTGCGGGAGCCCCTGTGAGTCCGGGCTCCCCGGGCCCTGGGCAGGCAGAGAAGAATGGGCCCGGCTCCAGCCTGGGGGCCCTCACAGCTGAGACCACCGCACGTGCTCTCTGGCTCCCGGCTGACGACACAGGTGGAGGAGCCGATCCAGGCACAGAGGATCCTAGCGCCCAGGTGCCCGTGGAAGCATCAGCTCCTTCCAGGTCATCTCGGGGGCGGGGCCCAGAAAAGTCCAAGGCCACCTGCTGGAAAGGTTTGGGGGCTGGCGATCTTGGGCTGTGAACAGGAGTCTGGGCAGAAGCAACGGGGGGGACATGAGCCTCAGGGCCTCGCTGCCTCCTCAGAGGAGGGGGAGCTAGGCTGTGGCCCAGCACCCCGCCCCCTCCACTTCGTTGAGGGCTCGGGTGGAATTCAGAAGCTGCTGCTGCTGCTACGAGAGATGAGAAAAAGGAGGGACCCCCGCCAGTCCCAGTCCTGCAAGTGGGTGGGAAGAAGAGCAGGAGGACGTGGGATGTGTCACCCCTCGGAACCAGGTCCACATCCAGGCTGCAGCGTACACGGCTCCTGTGCTCCCAGAGAAGGGTCAGGGAGCTCTGCCAGGGTGCATGAGCCTCAGGCAGCTGGATGCCTGATGCAGAGGCAGCGTCTCCGTCTGGGCCCCAGGCTGCCCTGGAAAAGCCCTGGGAGGCCCACCGAGCACCTGCCGACTCCTTGCTGGTTCTCGCCCAGCGTGGCTGGTCCAGAGGACGCAGACCCTGTCCCGGGGGCCAGGCTCCGAGGCCCCCAGCTCCTCCCACTACTTGATGAAGTTCTTAATCGTCCACCTCTGTCCCGTGCAGCTGCGGAGGATGAGGTCGATGCCAGCCAGGCCTCGGTTCTCCACCTCCAGGCAGCGCCCTGTGCCCTTGTTCATGACGGCGCCATTCTGGGAGCACGTGGGGGTGAGAGGGAGAAGAGACAGACGGAGAAGGAGCCAGAGAGATGAGACGGAAAGACAGAGACAGAGACGGGAACAGAGAGACAGAGAGACAGGACCAAAGAAACAGAGAGAGACAGAGACAAGGATGGAGAGACAGACAGAGAGATAGACAGAGACAGCGAAAGATATAGAGAATGAGAGACAGAGAGAAACAGAGAGATAGAAACAAAGAGAGACAGATACAAAGAGACAGGGAGAGACAGAGATACAGAGACAGGGAGAAGGGGAGGGAGGGGGAGAGAGAGAGAGAGAGAGACTTAACCACCATAGCGCCCAGCACACGGCCCCTCTTGGGGAACAATCCCACCAAAGTTCTGTGCACAGCGGGGAAGGGATCGTTGGGCCTTTTGGCCTTCTCTGGAAACCTTAAAGTCAGAAAATAAATAAGCTTCACCAAGTCTGAGTGGCTGAACCAGGTGCAAGCATTGGTAGGGGGTGGCGTCACGATGGGGGACTGCCAGGCATAGTCTCAGTCTTTTTCTCCATCCCTCTGGCATTTAGAAGATTCCAGAGAAATCACCCCGAACTCCCTCTCGAGATGTATCAGAGCCCAGCCCAGCCTAGCGCTGCTGCAGGGATCCTGAAGGCTGTCTCACAGGGAAAGCCCCCAGAGATTCCACCTGAACATGTGCAGCAGTCCACGTGCCTAGCCTTAAGCTGGAGACCTTGGGTTGCACTTTGCTGGCTGCCCTTTCCGGGGGAGCTCGCAGCATCCTCACATGCTCTGGGCCGCCAGGCCTGTCCGTGGAGCACTTACCTGGATGAAGTTCCAGCGCTTGTACAGGCTGCTCTTGACCTTGTCGCAGTCCAGGAGCTGGGGCAGACGACTCTTGGAGTTGTCCACCAGGCAGCGGGTGTCCGGGAGGAGCGTGGTGGTCCCCAGGGCCCCCAGGTGCAGGAAGCCCTCCTTGGTGTAGCGGGCCAGCTGGGGAGAGAGCAGAGCGGCAGGGCCACGGAAGGTAGAGGTGAGACCACGAGGGACACATGGGTCACCCAGGACTTTGTTCATGCTGCAGTCCCTGTCACACATCCACACACGCACCCAACTCACAGGGGCGCCCCGTCCAGGAAGCCCACGGCTTGCTAAGCCTGGATACAGAGCCACTCCTTGATTTCCTTCTAAGCATGTCCTCGGTCAATGTTTCAGGAGTCTGGCCTTCTGTTCAACAACGCAGGGAGCAGGAATAAGTGAAAAAGCGGGACATCTGATTTCTAAAGCTTGGCTCTGCTTCCAGCTGGCTGGGCCACCTTGAACAAGTCAATTAACCTCTCTGAGCGTCCGTTTCCTCCTCATCTGTAAACCGGGATTAATTAAATCTACCCTGCTGCAAAAGGGCCCAAACAGTCAGTTCACTGCAGAAGAAACAGGCATATGAAAAAGCATTCAACTTCCTAGGTATTGAAATAAATCAAAAATCAAAACAATGAGACACCACGTTTTAAAAAAAGAGATTATTTGTATTTTGTCAAGGTGAGCCTAAGATGGGCTGGAGGGAGGGTAAATTACTACAACCTTTCAAACAGGAATTGCAAAACATAAGCAGTGTGCTTTTAAAATGTTTCTCTCCTTTGACCCAATAAATCTACTTTAAAAAAAATCTTGGGAATTCCCTGGTGGTCCTGTGGTTAAGACTCCGCACTTTCACTGCCGAGGGTGCAGGTTCAGTCCCTGGTCGAGGAACTAAGATCCCTTCGTAAGTCATGAGGTGTGGCCAAAGAAAAGAAAAAAGAAAAAAAAAAAAATCGGGCTTCCCTGATGGCACAGTGGTTGAGAGTCCGCCTGCCGATGCAGGGGACATGGGTTCGTGCCCCGGTCCGGGAGGATCCCACATGCCGCGGAGCGGCTGGGCCCGTGAGCCGTGGCCGCTGAGCCTGCGCGTCCGGAGCCTGTGCTCCGCAACGGGAGAGGCCACAACAGTGAGAAGCCTGTGTACTGCAAAAAAAAAAAAGAAAAAAGAAAAAAAAAAAAAGAAAGAAAAAAAATCTATCCCAAGAAAATAATTAGCACTGTGAACAAAAGTTTATGTAGAGGGGTGGGGAGGAGGGGGAATTGGATGAGGGCAGTTAAAAGGTACAAACTTCCACTTATAATATAAATAAGTACTAGGGATGTAATGTACTGCATGATAAATATAATTAACCCTGGTGTATGTTATATATGAAAGTTAAGACAGTAAATCCTAAGAGTTCTCATCACAAGAAAAAAAATTTCTTTCTAGTTAATTTTGTATCCAGGAGAGATGATGGATGTTCACTAAACTTACTGTGATGATCATTTCATGACGTATGGAAGTCAAATCATTATGCTGTGCACCTTAAACTTATACAGGGCTGTATGTCAGTTATATCAATAAAACTGGAAGAAAAAGGTTTAGGTACAGGGCATTTATTGCAATGTTATTTCTAATGATGGAAAGGCAGAAACACCCTCAATGAGCAACCTCGTCCTGGTACTTGCTCCATGCTCCGTGTACTGCAACAAATGCTAGCTAGCATTGGGTCGATTCCCAAGACGGCCACATCTTCCTATGCACCCTGGGCAATATGACTTTGCTGCAATTTCTGTTAGGAAGTGGAGTCTGTTTCCTCATCCTTGAATACTGGTTGGCTTTGTGACTTGCTTTGGACAACAGAATGTAGCAGAAAGGGGGATGCGTCTGTTGCTGGTATACACCTTGCATATTTCCACCCTCCCGGAACCCTACTGCTACCATGGCAGTAAGTCCAGGATGGCCTGCTAAAGGATGAGAGCCACGTGGCCCAAACAACCAGCCAGTCAACCACCAGACAAGTGGATGAAGTCATCGTAGATCAGGCAGCCCCCAGCCGAGCTGCTGGCTGATGGGAGGTGCGTGAAAGAGTCCAACCCAAATCACCTGAGCCTGGGCCACATCACAGAACCATCCAGATGACCCATAGACTTGTAAGCAATAACAAATACATGCATATTGTTTTATGCCACTAAGTTTGGGGGTAGTTGTTATGCAGCAATAGCTATCTGATACACAGGTGATATTGCCTGACAATCCTTCTCACAACTAGTTGCGAGTCCATACGAGTTTGGTGCCTTGGCCTCTCCTGACTGCCCATGTTGTTTAAAACCCTGTATTCCAACTTTTGAACAAATACATTCACCTGTCTTTCACACTCCTTTGGGGCAGGGATCGTGTCCAATTTATTTCATTCTTCCTAGGAGACAATCACAGACCAAAGGGCTCTGAACATGTTTGTGAATGAGCACATTACAAATGTGATGAACGTCATCATTTACAAAATTGTAGCCAGAGCTGTTCCTTTAAACTCCACACACACGTTTTGAAGAGTCCTCTGTGTGCCCAGGCTGGGGACAGGCACTGAGAATACAAGGATGGGGCTGTATTCCCACTGAGATATGATTCCAGGGCAGGTTGGCGAGAGGCAGGCACAATCTTCACGTTCATTCTCATGATGCTGTGAGGTGGCTGGAGCAGGAGTGATGACCGTTATTAATATACAACGGACGCCTAATCCATTACAGGATAATATTACCAGCCAGCATGTATTGGAGGCATACTCTGCCCCATTTCTAAGCATGGGACAGAGAATAAATAATGTAATTTCTACAATAACCTGTGAGGTAGGTGCTATTACCCTTCCCATTTCAAAGAAGAGGAAACCGGCATGAAGACATCTGGTCACCTGGCCGGGTCCTGGATTCTATCCTTGGGTGCCCGGAGGCTCGATGGTTGGCGGCCTTGGCCCAGCAGCTGAGCAGCAGAGGAGCCTCCTCTCAGATGATCCTGGTTTCCTGAGAGCCTGGGCCCTGCTGGCCAGGAATGCCGCAGAAAAGTAGCTCTGCCGCAGGACACAAGTGCCTCATCAGGGGATAAGATGCTCTGCAGGGGCTCTCTCTTCTGGTGAAAGCTGCTCAGAAAGCCTCTGTTCTGATCCCCAAAGGGACCCTGCCTGATCCCCTCAGGAGCAAGTGACAGTTTATTAAATGCCCTTGAGAGAGAGATGTGGTTAACATGTGTTTTAGAGCCAAATTAGTTCCAAATCAGAATAACCGTTAGAGGCAAAATGGTAAAACAAAAATCAGAAGCCCTGCCCCATCCCTCCTTCAACAATGTCTCTCTGAACGTGTTTAAATTCATCAAATGCAAAGTGATGAATGACAGCAAGCTGCCTTTATGTTCGGGGAAAGATATACACAGCTGCTTATTGAAATTATGAATCAATCTATTACCCAGCAGGCACGCGAGTGGCGCTAAGAACATTAATTAACTGAGCATATCTGTGACCCAGATGTTTAAAGAGTGAAGCTAAATGCCACTGGGAGTTAGAAGCTCTCCTTTCTGAGGTCTTTTAGGACATGGAAACAATAAGACCCAGACTTCCGGGACCTGCAAAAGGCCACATATCCAGCCCCAGGCAAGGAGGGCCCTGTGGGATTTCTTTTCTGAGGGAAGGTGGTTTCTCACACGGGGAACCCGTACAAGGAGGCCACATGCACGGGCTCTGCTGGCCTGGCCAAGGGGCCAGGGTCAGGGGAAAGGTGGTGAGTGCGGAGACCTGACATCCACCAGGTCCCCCAGTTTCCCCGGTCCTGGACTGAGAGCCCATCTCGTCAAGCCCCACCACTGCCCACCCCCTAGTGCTCCTTCTGTAAGGACCTCTGCTCCCCGTCCTCTGCATGTCCACCTTGCTTTCCTGCCTCCAGGGCTTTGCTTCAGCTGTTTCCCTGCCTGGGAACGTTAGTTACTGGGCTCCTTCTAGAACCTTCTGGCTTCAACTCTCCTAGAGCTCAACGCAATTCTCTCCATTCCACAACGTCTCCTTTCATTCTTGCAGCCCCCAGTCACCTCCTCTCCAGTCTGGGGCAACATGCATCCATATTCTCTGGTGCCTCCCTTCAAGGCACGGACGAGTCCCATCTCCTCTGGATGATCCTGTGTGTCCATTCACCGGGGGATGGATGTCTGAACTGGGGTTATTATAAATTATATTTATATTATTTATATTACATTTATATTATAAATTATTATTATAAATTATGCTGTTATGAACAGTTCTGTATAAGTTTTTATGTGAACATCGATTCTCTTGTTTATACAGTTGACCCTTGAACAACACAGATTTGAACTAGGCAGGTCCACTTACATGTGGATTTTTTTCAAGAAATGTGTACTACATGATTCTCCGTTGGTTCGATCTGCAGATTCAGAAGCACAGATAAGAAGGGCCAATTTCTCATGTATTTCCTTCTAACATCCCGGCTAAGACTCTTCTGGGAACTGAACTGCTGCAGTAGGCTTGTAACTGGTCCTCCTCCTTCCAGCCCCTCACAGTTTCCATCTGTCCTTCCCAATCCTGCACATTCAGATTCTATCATTCCCTGCCTCAACCTTCAATGGCTCCTAATGCCCACGGATTTGTGAGTAAACTTGTAACCATGATCTTCTACTAGAGGTCCCCAACTCACCTTTTGTTTTAACTCTTTGATTCTCGGCTTAGTCTGACAGATGACTTGGAGTTTCTCAAAAAGAGCCAACAGTCTTCCCTGAATAAATTATAACCCCACCCTACCCCTACCCCATCTCGCTTCATTCCACAAAGCCACCCCACCATGTGATCTATTTCAGCTTACGTACTTGTGTGATATTAATATGTCTTTCCCTGTTACAGATTTTTGTCGTTGTTTTAGTATCGCAGCGTCCTACCCATTGTCATATAGCAGAAGGACCAAGAAAAGTATCTCGCAAAGAGCAAAAGCTCTATAAATGTCTTTTGAATTGAATGGGATTATTCTAGATTTGGCTTCTGGGCCCATGAGAAATAAATGTCATTATCCACAAACCTAATGCATTAGGAAAAAACCCTCTGAGCTCAAATACAGTTAATTCTCATTTAGGAGAAAAAGGAATTTTCTATTAGAAATGATCTCAGAGGCATGTAAAACTATTAACCCACATTTAACAACCTTGAGGGAAAACTCAAATATGCAGGTTATAGCCAAATAAACAAAAACCAGCCAAATAATTGTGAATAACTCCGGAACACAGCAAAATCTATCAGATTGTCAATAAAAACATGGCTTGCAATGGCTTTCACATTAAGAGTCTTTCTTATCAGTTTAAAATCAGGCCTAGTGAGGGTAGAAAACCATTGCTAAATGAAAAATGCAGTTTATCCAGTTTCTACCCAGGAGACAGAGAGATGGGTTCTGTTGATTCAAAACTGCTCTGGGGTGAATTTATTTGTTTGTTGCATGGCTGAACCCACAAGAGTGGTTTCTGGTGACTACGTGTACATGTGTACAATTTTAAAAAACAAATAGACTTTCTCCACCACTGTGCAGGGAGTGCCAGAACTCAAACCAAACACACACACACAAATATTTCCAACTATATCTCAGAGTGGATGTATAGTGGCTGCCTGGGAGCCGGGGTGGAGAAAAGGAGCAGGAAGAATCTCGGGGTGGGGGCAGGAATGGAGATGGAATGGAAATGTTCTGTAGTTTGATTGAGCAGGGAGTTCCACAGGTGTGTACTCCTGCCAGAACGCCTCCAATTGTACACTTTAAACAGATGCAGTTTATTGCACCGACCTTATACTTCAATAAAGTTGAGTTAAAAATCTATCTGGGAGCTTGGAAGGCATGCTATGGAACCAGATACATTTCCTGCAGAGAGAGCCAGCTCCTGGGGGGTGCGATGGTGCCCAGGACCTCTCTCCTCAATCTTCTCCCATCCACCCTTATGACCCACCATGCTGGATTCAAGCACGGTATTTCCAGAAAATGCACTTGCTACTTGGAATGAATGGGGAGACGTATTTGTGCTACAAAACCTTAGGTTGATTTTCCTGCAGACGGGTCCAGGAGTGGATGGATTGGGGCAGTGTCTCTGGAGGTACGGGGATGACAGGGTCTGGACCACACAGCTTTGTGGCGAGAGCTGGGGGCCTCTGGGAGAGGGGTCCTGAGGGTGGGGGGCACCAGGAGGAGGGTCGGAAGAGCCAAGTGGGAGAGGGGATGGGTGAGTAGTATAGTCCCGTCCAGCTTCCCAAGGATCACAAGCAAATTCCTAAGCGTGCCTGCCAACCTCACCCTGACTGCTAAATTGGTCAGAGGAGCAAAGACTCTGCTTTCGAATGAGACAGACGTTATTTTTCAGTAAGCAGATGCATTTCTTTCTTGTCTCTATCTGTGAAATAGGAAGGTAGGATTATATCCCGGTACGGTATGGAAATGCTGGCAAACATTTTTTTTCCCTTTTCAGCTGATCTTAGTTAAATCTGTCTCACCTTCTCATTCTGCCAATTCAAACAGCAGCCTGGCTTTGTGCTGTGTCATCGAAGGAGATAGCATATTATACGGTTAAGGACTCAGACTCTGGAGCCTGTTGAAGAAATCCAAGCCCTGCCACTAAATAATTTTCTGACCCTGGGCCAGTTACTTTGCCTTCTGGAAGTCTGTTTCCTCACCTTCAGAACGGGGATAATTTTAGGATTTATCTCAGGGGGTAGTTATGGAACCAAACAAATTAGTGAGAAGAGGATGCAGTGTATAGTAAACCCTGTGTGCTTGTTACCCTTATTTCCCCAGACCTCACACACCAGTGGAGAACTGCGGCCTTGTTCCTGCTTCACTACAGATCCCTGTTCCTCCCTCTCGGCTCCCGTGTGGGCTCACGTGACCAGCGTCTCCCAGCCCTAGTTCCTTCCTGACCCACAGCCACTCCAGGCTTCCCACTGTCTCCAGAACCATTTGCCCAGGGGAGGCTGCCCCGACGGCTTCAGCAATACTGCTGGGCAGCCCAGGACCCTCACGCAGCTACCCAGCCCGTCAAGCTCCCTTGGGCTGGGTGTGTGCATTTCTTGGGTTGGACGCCTGACCCTCCATCTCCTACTGCTCTGCTCCTGTCCTTCCCCTCCCCTCCCCCACTTCCCTTCCCTGGTCTGGTCCAGATCCTACATGCCCTTGCCTGGAATGGGCCAGATTCCTGAAAGGGTTGGGCCTTGAATTGGGCTCTTGATACTCAGCATCCCCAAAGCCACTGTGTGTTCCACGGATGTCTGCCCTGGGGCGTTAGCGCCCCTGGCCTCTCATCTTGGACTCTGCCCCTCCTGCAGCACCTCTGCAGTGGGGGAAGAAGAGCTCAGCCTGTTTTCTGCTCCTGGCATGCTCCCTGATGAATCCAGGCAAACCATCGGCTAGAAGCCAGTCTAGATCAGCCTGGACCACCCGAAAATTCAGAGCCTTAACAGAGGAGTTTGACGTGGGCCTGGTTACGATGTCCACACGTGAGAGTGGGTGTGAAGATGCTCTGATATGGAACCAGCCCCAGAGATTTAGGACGAGGTTTCCATCGTCACTGAACACCCATTATACTCCGGGCCTTGTTCTGGGGGTGTTCATTGGCAGGATGTTATTTAACCCACGACAATGACCCTACAAAAGTCAGGGCACGCCCCCCCCCGTTTTTTTTTTCCAATGAAGACACTATATTTTTTCCCTCGATTCTAGAAGCCAAAACTCCCACTGGCACAGTGGTTCCTTTCATGCTGTCCGTCTCCACCCTCCCAGCTGAGCCCACCAGTGTATCCTGTGTTTGTCCCAGCCTGAAGCCACCCTGGGCTCACCCCAGGGCCACCTCACAGGCTTGGCCAAAGCATCTGGCCCCCTCCTCCTGCCCCAGGAGTTAATAGGCCATTTATGTGTCCCTCATTCAACATTAAACATTTGTATGTTGCCCACCACGTGCCACGGCCTCTTCATGTTCCACGGAGAGAACACATCCCTGGAACTCCCTGGAAGAATGCCCGTCCCTGGAATTTGGAGGCTTCAACATTGTAACCTGTGCTAGGTGAGCTAGAAATTGTAGGTCTTGGAGGGTAAACCTGGGCTGGTGGACCCATTGATTTCCATGTCTCTGTTGAGGCGAATTCATAAATTCCTCTTAGGAAAAAAAGAAAAAAGCCTACATTTCTGCTCCAATATCCCATAATTCGATGTGTGGGAAATTATAGTTTTTCTCAAATTCAGATGACAGACATCTACTTTCTGAGCATTAATTCTCACCGTTCTCTAGATTTTCCACTAACGTTTTAGAAACATAACTAGTTTCTTTTTGTTTAGTCTTTTATCCCCCTTATTCTGCTTTTAAACACGCTTCCAAGTGCTGGTCCCTCGTAGCCACTTCATCTGTCTTCTCACCTTCCCTCAAAGTCAAGCTTCCGGAAAGTTCTCTCCATCATGTCTCCACCTCCTCACCTCCCTTTCTCCCCTGCACCCAATCCAGCCTGGCTTCCTCTTACCCACGGTTTTTGGGTTACTGCCTTGAACATGCAGTGCAGTCTGGCTACTGGCCCTCTGGGCAGCAGTGTTTGGCTCTGCTCTTCCTTGGTTGGTGTGACACCCACCTTTCTGGTGTCCAGTGCTCTGGCCCCATCACCCACTAAATGTGGAGCCACACTAGGGTCTGTCCTAGGACCCCTGGCCTGCTGTTCCCTGGGACGCACCTGGAGCCCCATCGGCCTCTGCAGCTCTGCCCTCAGCACTGAGTTGGAATGTTCAGCTGCCTGGGGAGGACACCACGTTGGGATTCCCAAAGCCCCACCCCCAAACTCACAGGGCCCACAACAGAACTCGGCATCCTGGGACCCCAACCTCAGCAAAAGGCACCACGCTCTGCTTGTCCAGCCAGGGACTTGTCACCTTCATCTCCTTGTCCCTTTCCTTGACCTCTCAACCATCAACTCCAGCCAACTTGACCTCCTGAACAGCTTTATAAAGCTTTTCAAGTTGAAAGAGTTCTAGTCTTACAAAAACCTTGCATAAATAGTACAGAGAGGTCCTGTATGCCTAACATTCAGCTTATCCTAAAGTTAACATCTTCCATCCTCATGACGCAATTAGCAAAGCCAGGGAATTAACATTGGTACAGTCCTGTTAACTAATCTACAGACCTCGTGGGAATTTCCCCAGTTTTCCAACTATGTCCCTTTCTTCTTCAGGATCCAGTCCTGAATCCACATTGCATCTCAGGCTTATGTCTCTTGGTCTCCTTTGACCTGGGATAGCTCCTCAGTCTCTCGTTTCTTTTTTGTTTTTCGTTAAAATACTAGTTTTAATCTTGTTTATTTCTATCTTTTGACGGCTTAGGGGGACCTCAGACATACAAAATCTGGTTAATTATGATCCTTGGTTCACAAACACTATCATCTTTGGTCTAGGCAGAACTATCTTTTCTCTTCATTTATTTTTTTTTTTCATTTATTTTTGCAATGACTTTGACACTTTTGAAGAGTACTGGACAGTTATTTTTAGAATGTCCCTTGATGTAGACTTGTCTGATGTCTTCTCATGATTAAAATTAAGGTTATAGTTATACATTTTTTAGCAAGAAAACCAGAGGTGATGTTGTGCCCCTTCAGGGCATCAGACTGGGGGTTTGTGGTGTCTTATTACCAGTGACATTAACCTTGATCTTTTGGTTAAGGTGGTGTCTTCTGGGCTTCTCAATTGTAACGTTACTATTTTCCCTTTACAAAGGGAGATAATTTGAAGCTATGTAAATATCTTCTTTTCTAAAATTTTTTATATAACACACTTTTATTTATACAAATAAAATATATAATATACTAACGATATACACATTACACACTATATGTTCTAAATAGTATTTATAGAGCAATTACAGTAACTCTTTATTGAGTATCTAGTACTGGTTGATTTGTGTTCAGATAAGGAATAACAATCATTTTTTAAAAAATGAGTTATGGGCTTCCCTGGTGGCGCAGTTGTTAAGAATCTGTCTGCCAATGCAGGAGACATGGGTTTGAGCCCTGGTCCGGGAAGATCCCACATGTCATGGAGCAGCTAAGCCCGTGTGTCACAACTACTGAGTCTGCACTCTAGAGCCCATGAGCCACAACTACTGAGCCTGCCCGCCTAAAGCCCGTGCTCTGCAACAAGAGAAGCCACCACAATGAGAAGCCCGTGCACCACAACGAAGAGTAGGCCCCGCTCACAGCAGATAAAGAAAGCCCACACTCAGCAACGAAGACCCAATGCAGCCAAAAAATATATAAATAAAATAAATAAATTTTAAAAATTGAGCTATTACTGTCATGATTGCCATGGTGATTTTCATTTCCCACATCCTTTCTACATTTATTTTTTAAATTTATTTTTGGCTGTTTTGGGTCTTCACTGCTGCGCATGGGCTTTCTCTAGTTGCGGCGAGCAGAGGCTACTCTTCCTTGAGGTGCATGGGCTTCCCACCGCAGTGGCTTCTCTTGCTGCGGAGCACGGGCTCTAGGCGCGCGGGTTTCAGTAGTTGTGACACATGGGCTCAGTAGTTGTGGTGCACAAGCTTAGTTGCCCTGCGGCATGTGGGATCTTCCCAGACCAAGGATCGAACCCATGTCCCCTGCATTGGCGAGTGGATTCTTAACCACTGCGCCACCAGGGAAGTCCCCCTTCTACATTTTTTAAGTGGACTCTACTGAAAGGAAGAGCTGTCTCTCTCCCACCATTTATTTATTTATATCAGTATGTACTTGCCGACTTTTAAAAAATTATTATATGGATGGCACTCCAATAGTATTATTATTTACTTTGTTGCTCAACTAGTTCCAGCTTTGGCCATTAGGATCTCTTTTAGGGTGGTTTCTGAGTTCGTTTGACAAGCCACCACCTCCTTTTCAGAATTTCCTTTTATTCTGACATCACAAGACTTTCCTTCTGGAATCATCCAAAATCTGGGCACTAGATGTTTTCATTGTTACCAGGGTTTCATTGCTTCTAGACCCCCTCAGAGCTGGGAAATATATGCATGTATACTAACCTGTGCACACATTTTTTTTCCATATTTTTACAAACTTATTTCTATATATGTAAATGTGTTTATATATGTATATGTGTGCATATATAACATATAAAATAAATTCATCCTGATCCTGCACATTCCAGTCCAATGTCCCAGGATTCAGTCTAACCATCCCTTTTTCCTTGTGAACTGTTCGCCCACACCCCTGCAGAAAACAAGCTTACTTACTAGAATACAGTATATGCGGTGGTTCCTTTTTCTTTAACCTTATAGTATCAAGTCAAAATTGTCCAAACAGTTCCAAAGTTACTTAGTGATGTTCTTCCCATCCTTCCGTACGGTTACATAATTCATTTATAATCTCATCGGGTTCAGTTTTCACCATTGGCATTCCGTGTTGGGTCCTGTTCCCCACATTCTAGTTGAATGTATTATTATTTTTGGCCATTTGAAACACCATCGTAGTTCTAAGAGTCAGATTTGTGTATAAAGGGACCCGGAGAGAGTGTCCCTTCATTCCTTCTGTCCTGCTTCCATTCCCACGTCCTTTCCGTCCCATTCTCACCCACCCCCCGTAGGTAACCAATCTCATTAGTTTCTGGTTGGTCCTTCCTGCATCTTTTTTGCACAGATGAGCAGATATAGGGGTTTATTTTTATTTTAGCATTTGTCTTAAATAAGGCGTAGCATACTATACGTATTCTTTTCTACTTTGCCTTTTTCACTTAACAGTATGTTAAAATCACTCTGTATTAGTTCATAGCAATTGCCCTTGTTAATTTTCATAGCTGCATACTACTCCACGGTGTGGATGTGCCACAGCTTAGATAATTCAACTACTCTCTCCCATGACCTGGCATGAAGGTAGCTTCCAACATTTTGCAACTGCAAACAATACAGCAATGTACATCTGGATTTTCATGTTGTTGAAGATGTATCTTCAGAGTAGATTTCTGGAAGTGGGACGGCTGGGACAAAAAGTAAGTGGAAAATTAAGTTGAAGCTTTGTTGGGTGCTACCAAACTCTCCTCCAGAATGGTGGCACCAGTTTGCATTTCTACCAGCAATCTATGACATTGGCTATTTCTCCAGAACCTTGACAACAGAGTATGTTGTCACAGTAAAAACTTTTTGCAAATATCATGGGTGAGAAATAGAACCTTAGTGTTATTTTACTATGGATTTCCCAATTATGAATGAGTCTAGTAGAAAAGTGGCTTTCTGCTCCGGTTCCTCACAGACTTTCCTCTTACAAAGAGGGACTTTTTGTAATACTATTGAGGTTTGTGGAAGAAGGGAGACATATGGTGTGATGTGGAACTCCCACTGGACAGAAGAGCACACGGGAAGGCAATACCTCTCTTAGCATCGCCAGGGAGGAATCCGTTTGGTGAAGGATGTGAAGGGTCATTTCCTGGTTTCCAGTTTTGCTAAGATGCAGGAACCAAAGACCTTCACTAGCCACGTGTGACTCTGGCTAGCTCCTGGCTCAGCTTGGCAGTGTATCAGGAGCCTCACCCCCAACAGAGCCTGCATGACAAAATACCTGGAGTGCTAGGGTGACCCTTTGGCTGTCCGTATGTCCACCAAGTTGAAATCTCCTTTCCTGCTCATGGTCAAGCCAACTATTTACGTAGGGGATACTGAGATTGAGCAGATGAGAACCCGCATCCTGTACAAAAAAACCTTCTTGCAAGGTGTCTTGTGATTCACCTTCAATCTATGGCTGATTGACATTTACGTCTCCGTGGAGGGGCCACAGACTCAGGCATGCAGGAACTTCACAGACATGAACGTAGTCTTTACGGAGCAGAATCAAGCAGTCAAGATGATTGATCAGAGTCCCTTGAAAGCAGAGTCCGTCGCCTGACACTGAGACCCTGAAGCTGTGGAGGAAACCACGAGCGGTCTGTGCAGGGCCCTCCCAACAGGTGGCTGGTGATGGCAAGACCACGTCACAGAGCAACCTGAAGAAGGCCTTCATTCACACCTTCTAGAACCAACCTCTGTGCACCTATGGCCCCCTCAGTGGTCCACTGTGTGGGTGGAATTCCAGCAAGGTGTCTCATACTTGGCACTTTGGACAACCCAAGCTCCTGAGCCAGGCAGATGGTCCAGTGAGGACAGTCTAGAACCTTCAGCCACCCACGTTCTTCCTTTGGCCTCGTCTGATGGAAACCCAGACTCCAGAGGCCCCGCCATCCTGTACCAATGGCCTAAACTCCACTAGCCCTAAACTCTTTAGTGAGAAATAAAATATTGCCTGCCATATCAGTGAGCAAAGGATGTCACAGTCCTCAGCGATTGCAGCCACCTCCGCGGTGAGCCCTGAGGGAACTCAGGAAGGAAACAGAGGATACCTGCCATCTAGCAGCCATCAAACTATACCACCCCAGACGACGGTGCAGCCTCAGAATGAGAAAACACAGGCTACTGGCCCCAGATAGCAGGGGTGCATATCAAAGGAATGACATCAGTGAGCCCAGACCCTTGCATCTTCCCATACACAGAAAAGCGCTAAATTCCGCAACTTGAGAAGTCTAGTTTTCTTTTATTTACAGTAACCTTTTCTTCTGACTACCTGGGGTTGTTGTTAAAACTCCTACCTATCCTGGGGTCCCCCCTTCCTCTTTGGAATAGTTTTCTCAGCGTTTTATCTGAGAAGCTGTCTCTCGGGCTCGAAGTTCTAAGAACGTCCGCCGAATAAAACATAACTCCCAACTTTTAGGTTGTGCATTTTTTTTCAGTCGACATTAGGATCCACCCTTAATTCTGATCGATTGGCCATGTTCTCAGACCCTCTTCATTTCAAACAAGCAATATCTTTGAAAATAATCACTCAACGGATACCACTGCTCCAAAGAGAAATCAAAACGGAACTGAACGGTCATGGGACAAACATTCTGTATTTGCTGTGCTGCATCTCATGGTGCTAAGACCACAAAGACCTTTTGACTAGGTGGTTTCACCTTCCCCCTTGTCCTTCAGAAGCAGCAATGTTGTTTCCTTATTAATTCGGTGATAAGAAAACCACCTAAGAAAGCAACATATTTCTTTGAAAAAAAAAAAAAAAAAAGGCTGAAAGCAAGCCTCAGAAATGATAATGTTGTTTGAGGGTGGTAGGATTATAGATGATTTAAATTTGTCTTTTTCAAATTCACCATAATGCTGTTGCACCTTTAGGGAACAAGAAAAAGATTGGCAGTGACTCGCTTTGAATTTAATAGCTCTGGGCAAGGTAGGAAGGCTCAGTTGGTAATGTGGCCACCATCCTAGCGTTCCATCTGATTTCATTATTCCAAGCCTAACAGCAACACAAAACCTGCCTGGATCACTTTTTGTGTCTGGAGGAAAATTAACTCAGCTTCTAAGGAGATGGGAATTTCCTGGCGGTCCAGTGGTTAGGACTCAAGAGCTTTCAGTGCTGTGGCCTGGGTTCAATCCCTGGCTGGGGAACTAGGACCCCACAAGCCCCACAAGCCCCTCGGAGTGGCCCAAACAAACAAAACCAACACCCACTAACTTCCAAGGAGATGTAAAATTTAATTAAGAATCTTCACTGGAAAACAACTTATGATGGTAACTCCGATTTTCTGGAAAGACTAGCTCATCAACCCATTCTGGCAAGAGAGAAGAAGTACAGGAATTCCTCCTTAACCTGGGGTCCCCCTTAAGCAAAATCAAATACACGTGTCTGTAGTTCTGTATGCTATTTAGGACATCAAGCATCCCTGTTCCCTGTCTTGTGGTCTGTGAGATCTACCTTTCAGGGATAATTAGAAAGTGGGAACCAGGGACTGGAAATAGGAAAGCAAAGCAAAGCAGATGGCAGAGAGAGAGGCTTGGGTCTCCCGCTAAGTCTCAGGAAAAGTCTCAGGGAGCAGGAAGCAAGTAACCCTGCTCTCCTTCGAGGTCTGCGAAGAGGCTGGGCGTGAGGGATGTCCACACAGGCTGGACGAAGGCACAGCCCGGGAGGCAGGAGCTAACAGCCCTGAACTAATCAAACCAGACACGTTTTGAATATTGGGAGAGAAGATGAGTCAGAGGAACGAAAAAGGAGAATCTGCCGTGAAGCATAACAGATTTATAAGTGTCACACTGGAATTCAGGGGAGGGTTTTTCAAAACATTGCATAAAAGACGGGAGGTGGAAATATTGCAGCTCAGAACCTCCGAGATGTCCCGTTTCAGCACCGGTATTGTCTCTCCTGCCTTCCGTTGTCCCTTTTTTTGTGTGGGGGGGGTTTCCCAAACATCAGAAATACCTGCCCTCGCTCCTCCAACCCTATTTTCCCACAGCGTCTAAGGTTGCCCTGCTTTGACCTCACGGTGGTTTCCAGGAATCGAGGGATTGCAGGGTTTGCTTCTTACCGAATGTGGGAGGCTGGCTCCCAGAAACACGGGCCCGTTTGCTGGGGGCAGAGCCACCTTGCCCTGGGTGCTAACTCCTATGTGCTCTCCATGGCTCCATCCCTTGAGCCCACCACTTACGTGACTTCACCTGGAAGCCAAGGCTGCTGGATGTCAATAACTGCTGCATTTTCCGAGTGCCTCCCACAGGCTAAGCTCTGTCACTCCACGGGGCACTCGTGCCTTATTGGCAAAATGCATCTTCATGACAAGGTGTTTGGATGATGGATTGCTTAAACGATGAAGCCATCAAGGAATAAGTCCAAGATCAGATTACATTTAATTATGGGATAAAAGAATTCTCATCTGTCATTCTGTTGATGAATTAACTGAGGGAGGGAATGTGAGCTTCTCAGAAAAGAGGGGAGAGGAAGACTAAACGTACCGACCAAAGGACAAACAGCGGAGACCTGTGATACCCTCCCAGGAACGCACTGGACAGGAAAGTTCTTTGGAACAAAGCCTGACTTCTCTCAATTCCTCTCCAAGGTGCACACCTCGTCTTAAGAACAGCCTTTACAGCTTGTAGCTCTTTCAAAGAGTGCTCTATGGAGTTCCCAGGGCCACCGCACTTGGAATGCTTGCTGGTCAAGTTCTGTCCATGGCGGGGCTGCTGGAAGCTGTGGTCGGTCCCCAGCTCGGGAGGGAGGGGCCCGCGTTGGAATCGGTGAGGCCGCGTGGGTGGCCCCCACGAACACCCCCAGCGAAGCTGCTCCTCAGGTTCGATGCGTCGCCCCTACACATGCTTCAAGTCTTTCTCCCATGCCTTGCGGGGGGCTTGAGAACGTCTGGGGGCTCAGGAATGTGAGACACATTCCCTCCCACGAATGTACAGCCCAGCATCCAAGACCAGGAGTCACAGGATGGTTTGGAAAGCGGCCTGGCATTACCCGAATCTCAACTTTCAGAGGGGCTGGGGGAGTCACTACTTACCCGATAGGATAAACGTTACCCAAACCAGAAATGGGTTTATCGTCTGCCTTTTGCTCCCTGTCTCGATCCAGCCACGGCACTGGCCCATGAAGCTGCGTCACCGGGACCTCGGGCAGCAGCTCGGTCGCAGGGACTTGAGAGCACCACGAAATTAAAGGAAGATGCCCCGGGCCCAGCCCTGCCTATCTTGTTGTCTCTTCTTGACCTCTGCCCTCAAGGGAAATCAGAATGGGGAAGGTAGACAGGTTGACCAGGTGGACTGGGAGAGAGAACAGGAAGGGGCTGGCCGAGGACGACGATCCCACGGCCCATATCCCTGCAGGGAGACCTTGGCTGCTGCAGTGAAGGGACCCCCGGGGACCTGGGCCCAGGATGGCAGAAGCTGGGAGTGTGGGGGAGAGCCCTGGGCCTCCCTAGACAAGACCTCCTGCTCTGAATGGGTTCGAGCCAACACCGAAGGCCACCACTGTGCCCTCGACGTCTGTTTCTTTTATGCTTGTGATATAAAATTTATTTTGAAATAATTGTAAGATAAAAAGACAGCCAGTTTAAAGAAAAAGAAAATTTAAAGAAAACACTGGCTCAGAAAAGAAACAGCTGTTTGTCTAATGCAAATTAGGAACCAGACAAGAGCAAGGCTGGTCACTAGCTCGTGATTCATCAGGCTCTCTGAGTGGCTGGGAACCGTTTCCATCTTGCTGACAAACACATGTTGCAAGGCAGGAAATTACCCTCCTCGGTGCCTATTTTAACTCTGTTTAATTGCTGTTTGATAATAAATTACAACATAGAGTCCATTAATTAAGCTAACAATGTCTGTGGAACACCAGCTCCTTCTTCTGGGGGTTGCCTTGTTACGGGAGCTTTGATTCAGTTTGTTTGCCCAACAGCACTTCATGAAGTGGTTTCAAAAGATGCCAAGGCACGTGACTGGTGGGGCAACGCTCTGAGCTTAGGGGGAGCGGGTTTGGGCAGGAGGGGGGGGAAACCTTGGTGAACATGAGGACGGGCTGGAAAGCAGCGCCAAGGACGCAACTCTAACTCAGCACATGTGGCGGAAGAGAAAACAAACCGAAACAAAACATTAGATCTACTTTCAAAAAATCAGCTGATGGGAAACGACCATGGTCCCCGCGTACAGGAATTCAGCCCAGAGTTGGGGGGCGGGGGAGCAAGGACCGGCCTGATTTGGTTTGCTGTTCCATCATCAACTAAATGGAAGGAGAATTCACTTGGAAAAGTTCTGCATGCAGGCGGAATGGGTGAACGATGAATTCTAGATATTTCCCAACAAAGCCCCCCTGTACTGGGCTGTGAAGGCCGCCAGCTCCCAGCAGGAGAGGAGAACTTGGTGCCCGGCTCCTGTCCTGGCAGCGAGTAGGCAGGGAGTCACCAGGGAGAAGACTCTCCTTACATTTCACCTGTGCTGTCTGGGAGGTAGGCTACCTGGTTTAGCAGGTGACCAGGTGGGACCTTGAGGGAGGGGATGCCCCAGGAGTAAAGGCTGCGATCAGAAGCGGGAGGAAGGTCCGGTTCTCAGGGAACTGCCCCAGACCGTTTGCAGCTGTGGGCATCACACGGGTGTCAGATGGGGGTTCTGAGCAGTCAGGGTCCACGGGGAGGCCAGGGGGCCCTGGGACGAGGTGGCCGCAGGGCTACGAAAGGCAGATGCAGCCGCCTTCATGCCCTGGCCCTCAGGTTCAGCCAAAGACTTCCTGAGTGGCTTAGAAAACCTCCCCCTGCAACACCCAGGTAAAAAGGCACTGCTTAGAGCCGTAGGAGGAAGCCCTCAGGTCTCTGGGAGACCTTTATTGGACCATCTTTACTCCTTTTCTCATTCGCAGAAGTTGGCTTCACGGGGCTGGTTTTTGATTACGCAGATCCCTGCATGTGATAGTGTCTGTTACCTCGCAGTTAATAAGTACTCAGTTCCAATGGGACCTCTTCAGAAGACCGGACGAGGAAACCTGGGAGCTCAGTGTTCTAAAAGCTACTCCTGGCATTTCCCGAAATGACGGTCACGTAGGGCACGGTGGCCAAGGAGTGGGCAGCCCCGAGGCTCGGCGTCCGGGCTCCAGCTGCCCTCCTGGCCCAGTACCTCCACGTCACCACCTCCTCTCCCAGCCATCCCGCCCGAGACTAGTGCGGGTGGATCACCGACTTGTCATCTGACCTCTCCCAAGCTGCAGCCTCTTAAATGGCCGACACAACCATCCCCTTCAGGCCCCAACTCCCCATCTCCATGTCCCTGGCCACCGAGACTTTTAGGGTACTTTACTCCTGCAGGCCCTGGGAGGGAAGAACTGGAGAGTCAGTAGGGACTGAAGGTCAGGATGGCTCCAGAGCGTCCATTCCACTCTGGACTCCTCCGGGACTGGCTGTGCCTGATCTAAACACACCATTACCACACTGCCCCCCACCCCAGCGGCAGATGAACCTTCAAGGGCTCCCCAGTGCCCTCAGGGTCAAGTCCCAAACCCCCCAGGCCAGCATCATGGCATCACTGGGAACCTGTTAGAAATGCAATATCTCAGCGCCCCCCACGCCCCACCGACTCAGAGACTCTGAGGATGGGGCCCAGGAGCTGGTGCTGTCATAAGCCTTCCAGACGATTCCGCTGCACACTGACACGTGAGACCCAGTGCCTTGGAACGTGTCTCATGAGGCCTTGGAGAGCCGCCTCTCCATCTCTCTTCCGCCTCCTCTCTCGGCACGTCCTTCCCTCTGGCATTCTAAGCCCTGGCCAAACTGGGCCACCTTCTGTCTCTTGGCGCCCAGCACCCCGGGCTATCTCACTCTCCTCACATCTTCTACGCTGTAGCTTTCCTGGTCTTCCCGCCTCCAGTGTAAAGCACTTGAGAGCAGGGGCGGTAGCTTATCAACTGTCAAATATGGTCGCCACCAACGTCTGCAGTACGTGCTCAAGACCCATCTGTCGAGTGAAGGAAGAAATGAATGGATGAAGACACCGGGCTCTTGAGTGCATCTTGCCTTTGACGCTAAAGCTCTGTTTCTCCGTGGAAGGAAGCAGGTCTAGGCTTCCTGGTCGTTCTTCTCCTCCCTGGGGCACTTTTAGGCAGTGGTAGGGCTCAGGAAACTAGCTGGGATGAAATGGACTGGATTTGAATGTAAAATGCTTGGGTTGCGCTGGAGAGCCCGCCCCAGAGCAACCCAAACGAGCCTGTACACAGGCACTTGCTCCTCTGTGCCTCAGTTTCCCCATGCTGCCTGCTTGCCTCCTAGAGTGGCCACAAGGAGAAAAGGAGCAAATTCAGGCCGGCGTCACTTGTCCACTTTCAGAGGACACATCACACACGGAAGGGAGCGGAGGGTCTGGATTATGAGAACTACCTGTGGGGATAGGAAAGGAAATACAGCTCTTCTCTTCCAGATGCTGGCTTAATGGGAAAGCAAAAGTGCTCTGGGCAGAGAGAACATGAGCCATAAATGCACGCGAGAGTCTGTGTGTATGACCGATGAACATGAACTTGGCACGTAAGGTGTGTGTCCATAAAGCATGAGAGAGCTGAAGGCAGCTTACGGGGCATTCTGTCCACTGTTTTCCTTTTACAGATGAACAAACAGATTGTGAGTCTGGCTTAGAACCACGCATCTTGTACTCCTCTGGGATTGAAGACGTTTTCCCAGCTTGTAGCTTGCCTTTTATTACTATTGGTTGACATAAAATTGGTTTAAACTTTGATGCATGTCAAGTCTAATGACATTTTTGGATCTATTTTCTGCCAGTTCTGGAGGATTTCTGCTAAGCTCTTGGTGCACACACCCATATACGTGCACGCGCGCGCGCACACACACACACACACACACACACACACACACACACACACACTCACTGTGGGCTAGCACACAGCTGTCAAAGGAAATTCATTTACCAGGCTCTATTTTTACTCTGTTGGTTGACTGTTTTGTCCTTTTTGGTTATCTTTGCTATCTCCTTGGAGACCAGAAGACACGTGTGTTCTTTGAAATATTACTGCAAGCACATTTCTCCTTCTCAATCACTGCTTGGCACTTGTACCAGCACTTATAGACCAGGCCATGCTCACCACCAAACTGGCGATGCATGGCCTTTCAGAACAGAGATATCAATCAGGTTCTCATGAGGGAAGCTGCTAACTCTTTCTTTGAAGTTGTAAACTGGCATATTTGGTTATAATTAAACATATGTACACGTGGCATCCATTTGCCTATTAGCAAATGACACACATCGTATGCAGTCTCCTTTCAGTAGGAAATGTGCCCATTGATCCTCTTAATATTTGTGTTGAAGCTACCACTTGTGACTCTTTTCCCTAGTCTCTACAGAGAAACCACCAGAAAGCCTCTTGGCTGCTCAGAACACGTAACCATTACCAAAGTAGAGGACACAAGTTCCCAGAAGTCCTTCAAATCCCCTGTAGGTCCGGTGGACTTACTCCCTTCCTGGTCAGAGACGGGCTCCTACCTGGGGTCCCCAGCCATGGCACGGGTACAGTATCGCTGTGTGGTTCTCCAGCGGCCCCTGGTCCAAGCAGACGTCTTTTGCCTTGCTGTTGCGAAGCTGCAGGAATAGGCAAAACATGACCCGTCAGAGCTCAACTGGTGGAGTTACTGCTACCCAGCCACTGCTCCGCTGTGGCTTGGCTCTGACTTCTTGATGCAAAGGCCATGAGACCCACACCCCCGCCCCCAAATAAGGACCGAAGCTTCAGTCTGGGAGGTGATCGCTTTAGCAACAAAGTCCTCCAGTGGGTGGTGTGGGTTCTGGCCCTCTGCCTGTGACCCACACACATGCACATAGCTCCCCCATCCCCAGCACAAAGGAAGATCTCAGAGAACCTTTGGACATAGGAACATCGACTACACATTGGTTATCCAAGTGGACCTCGGCACCAGCACCGGTTTCCACAACCCTGGGAGCCATGGGTCAGCTTTTCAGTTCATTACTGGCATAGAGGCATGGAAAGTCGTCATCAAAACAGAAAAAAAAATCTTGCCGTCAGGGAAAGCTCAAGCAACATTCATTCATATATTCAAAAAATATTTACTGAATGCATACACTGGACCGGGTACCATTCTAAGTGCTCGGAATGAATCTGTGGAGGAAAAAACAAAAGTTCCCAAGACATCATCCCTGAATCTAGGCGTGTCTCTTTGGAAGCATGCAGGAACTTACTTAATTTGGATCTCCAGGCCCACTGGGATTCTATATTGGTGTCCATCCCACCCACCACCTGAAATCGCAACCAGTGGGAAAATGGCGACACTGTTGGTCTACCCCATATATCTGAGCCCCCTCCAGACTCTATTCTCCATGGAAACCAAACTAACCTGGGATAAATCAAGAATAGAGGCACGGGACAATCTGCTTTTGTGCACCCAAGTAGTGTCTGGGTTCAGACAACTGAGCAGACTTTTAATAACTTTTTAAAAAAGGTTTAAAAAGTAACACCATCTCATTGAGGTGTTTTGGAAAATACAGAGGGAAGTAACAAGGGTTCACAATCCTCTTACACAATTTTTTCCCCAATTTTGGACAATTTAATTTTGTTCAGTTTTGGCTGTAACGAGCAACAAAGCATAAAGCTTTGTTCGTGTTTCAGATTTCCTTAAGAATAGACTCCTAGAACTGAGACTACGGTATCAAAGGGTATGGAGACCTTAATGTTCTTAAAACATGCTGCCCAACTGCTTTCTGGAAGCTTTGGACTAATTGATATTCCTATCCAGAAGGTATGTAAATACTTAACCAGTCCTGAGTTTCACCATTTAAAGGTATTGTGTTGATCAAAGTGTACAAACTCCTAGTTGTAAGATGAGTAAGTTCTGGGCATCTATGTACAGCATGGTAATTATAGCTGACAATATTGATAGCAACATACTTGACAGTTGCTAAGTGAGCAGATCTTAAATGTTCTCATCACAGAAAAGAAACGGCAATTATGTGGCATGTTAGCTAACGCTATGGTGGTAATCCTTTTGCAATATATAAGTGTATCAAATCAACAAGTTGTACAGCTTAAACTTATACAATGTTATATGTCAATTATATCTCAAAGCTGGACAGAGAGAAAGAAAAAGAACAGCAGCTTGGGAAAAAAATATCAATGGGGGAGCGTTCTTTTTTTTTGTAAGCTACAGGTTTCAAGCCAGAGGTAAAGCAGCTTCTGATATCTATCACCCCTTTTCTCTTGGAAACCAATTCCTTATATTAAATCCCATGTTTGAAATACCTAGGATAGATTCTTTTTCTTTACTCTTTTTCTTTCTTTCTTTCTTTCTCTCTCTCTCTCTTTCTCTCTCTCTTTCTTTCTTTCTTCCTTCCTTCCTTCCTTTCTTTCATTCTCCCCTCCTTCCTTCCTTCCTTGTAGCATTCTTTTTAAACCCAAGGTTCCAAAAGTCCATAAAGAGGGATATAGAGAGAAGTGATGAATCAGACCTATTAAACAACATTCCCAAAGTTGGTCCAAAGAGAATTATCTTTAAAGAATTGCAAAGCTAGCTTAGGAGACCAGCACTATGACTTTAGTTCTTTTATGGATGCTTTAAGGAAATGCTTGTTGCCAGTGCTTTCAATGGTGCAAAGATTAATTACATGGAAAAGCCCAGACAACTTCTGAGTCAAAAAGTAATTCAGAAGAGTTAGATTTTTGAAAGTGAAGAAATTTTAGAAATGCCTTTACCAATGTATTCTGCTTTTATTTTTCTTTTTATGTATACATAAGAGCAATATGGTAAAAAATGTCTACTGAAGTCTAACAAAGCATTTAAACTAAGTGTAAAATAAAAATTAGAGGTGATAAAAATTAATAAAAAATATTACTGTTTGAGAGCAGACAAAAGATATCCCGTTTTTATAAATTTATACTGAATAGTAAATTGGAATGCTTCATGTTTAGAAATTATTCCCTTTTTGAGAATTACCTATGTATTTTCCCATTGGGCTCTCAAGTGGTTTCATTATAGATTTGTAAGAGCTCTTTACATATTAAGGATATTAATGTTTTTGTGGCATGTGTGTTCCATATAATGATTTCAGAAAGCCAGGCTTTTAAATTTTGTTTCTAATGTTTATGCAAGCACATCTCTCATTCAGTAATTTAATAAATATTTATTGAGGGCCTGGTACTGTACTAAGTGTAACGAGCACAAAGATTAAAAAAAAAAAAGGGTCCCTGCTCTGAAGCATGGTCTGGAGAGAGAGAGACAGCCAGAGGAAGAGCTAGTACAATGACTGAATTATGCCAGGGCAGCGAGGAGCCTGCCTTCACCCCATCTGAGGGCTTCAGAGGTGAAGGGGAGATCAGTCCTGAGCTAAACGTTAAAGAGGATTTAAGTGGAAGAGATGCTGGCAATGTTCTGTTTTGCACCCAGGGGACGGCTACATGGATTTTTGCTTTATATTATTATGTTGCACACGTTTGGTTTATGCATATTGTATGTGTGTCATATTTCATATAAATAATGCTAAAAGAAACAAAAAGATGAGCAAAAGTGAACTAGGGAGCAAAGGCTTTTCAGTATGGGCCGAGCACAGAATTTTGAACAGAAGAGTTGGGGCTAATGCTTCTGTGCACATTGAAGTGCTTTTGCATTGGAAAGGCAATATCGTACACATGTAAGAGTCGGGACATAAAGTATTTGCATATCTTTAAAAATTTTTGTCTTTTTATTGACGTATAGTTAATTTACAATGTTGTGTTAGTTTCTGGTGTGTAGCAAAGTGATTCAGTTATATATGAGTGTGTGTGTGTATCTTTTATATATATATTCTTATATATATATATTCTTTTTCATATTCTTTCCCTTTATAGTTTATGATAAGATATTGAATATAGTTCTTTGTGTTACACAGTAGGACCTTGTTGTTTACTCTATATGTAGTAGTTGTATCTGCAAATCCTCAACTCCTACTTTATCCCTCCCTGCATATCTTCCTTTAAAAATTAATTTAAGACATTCCAGCTAATAGAGAGGAATAAAAATTTACAACTCAAGGAAGAATGACTTATTACCTAAGTGGGTATGGGCCCCAACACTGCTTGTAGGGTGAGGCAGAAACACCAGGGGCTGACACCTGCTCAGAGGTGTCTGTCTCCCTTTGCCTCTGTGCTGGGGTCTGGTGTGGCAAAAAGAACTAGTAGCAGCGGGCATTAAAATACAATTGTCTTGAATAATGGTAAATTCTGTCACAGAACTGCATTTGACTAAAAAGTTATCCTTCAAGAAGGTATAAAGTGCAAACAAAGTATAATAATGTTTGAGTTTTAACATTCCACATAATATTAACAAAAGACTGAAAATTAACATCAACTGATGAAGAGGTCGGTAAAAGTTCTTGTATTACATACCACTTGACCCTTCATTTTGGAGGCTCAGAGATTAATTTTTTTTTTTAAAATTAGAGGTTACTAAAATGTAATGATAAGCACAGGGCATATACAGTGCACATGATGAGAAAGCTTTTTTTTTCTTTTTTTGCGTTATGCGGGCCTCTCACTGTTGTGACCTCTCCCGTTGCGGAGTGCAGGCTCAGCGGCCATGGCTCACGGGCCCAGCCGCTCCGCAGCATGTGGGATCTTCCCGGACCGGGGCACGAACACCCGTGTCTCCTGCATCGGCAGGCGGACTCTCAACCACTGCGCCACCAGGGAAGCCCGAGAAAGCTTTTTGAAAGCCCCCAAACAAGCTAGCTAAAAAATGAAGAAAGAGCAAGGAGCATTAAAACCAGAAATACTCACTGGTCTGGGGAAAAACTCTCAAACAGAATTGTACATGAAAAACAAAGGCTAGAAAGTACTCATAGAGTATGATATTCAGTCTGCCTTCCTCTTTTTCCCACTGCTCTGGAGTCTGGGTGTGGTGAAAAGAACCCACAGGAGTGTTAAAAACAGAGTTGTCTAAATAATGCTAGATTTTGTTACCAAACTGAATTTGATTCAGTTTGGTTTCTTCCATTTAATACTATAGTCCACCTGAAATATATTTCAGTATATGGTGAGCTCAGCAAGCAGAGAAGGAGTAAGAGAAACCAATGCCCTAACATGTTAACATTGATCATAGCTGGGAATTGAGATTTTTTTTAAAAAAATAATTAATTAATTAATTTATTTTTGGCTGCCTTGGGTCTTCGTTGCTGTGCGCAGACTTCTCATTGCGGTGGCTTCTCTTGTTGCGGAGCATGGGCTCTAGGTGCGCAAGCTTCAGTAGTTGTGGTGCACAGGCTTAGTTGTGGGATCTTCCCACACCAGGGCTCAAACCCGTGTCCCCTGCGTTGGCAGGCGGATTCTTAACCACTGCAACATGGAGGAAGTCCCGGGAATTGGGATTGGACGTAAGTTTTGTTTTTATCTTTTTGTTTTCTATGTAATCTATGTATTGAATTTATTGCTTTAAAAAGATAGGAAAGTTTGCCACAACAAAAGGCTTCCCCCCTCCAAAAATCAAATTATGATCTCTATGTGATCTCCAAGGCCACTCCACCCTTCAGCGCCAAAGTTGTCATTTACACTGTGCTTCATGTGAACGGCAGGCCCTGGAGTTGTGCAGTCCACAGCCTGTGGAACTGTGCCCTGGACTTCTGGCATTTTCTCATTTTTATTCTTTCTCTTTTTTTTTCTTCATTTATAAAATTATCACATAAACATTAGTGACACTTGGGAAAACATGACAAAATATCCACATAAAAACTGTCTGTCCCACTATGTAGAAGTTTCACTTCCCAATACTATTGTCTTGCTTATTTCCAATCTAAAATGGTAGCTAATCTAATTTTATAATCCTGACTTTTTCCTCTTAAGTCTTATATTATCACTATTTTTCTCACGTCATTAAACTTTTGTATACACCTTTTGAAATGGCTGCAAACTACTGCAAACCATTAATATAGTATATTTAACTAACCTTCAAGTTAAATTCAAATTTTTGATCAAGGAAAAAATAAATCCTTGAGATGAACAATTTTACTCACAAATCTTTGTCCTCATTTCAGATTATTTGCTTGGGATAAGAGTGGAGAGGAAAGTATGACTATCATTAAGCCTTTTAATACATGTGGTTCAAATTGCTTTATAAAAAGCTTGTTTCAATTTGCACTCTCACCAGAGGACCTGTGCTTTTTCATATTACTAAGATCTCGCTGGCAAAGTATCAACATATATTCCAAAACTGAACCTTTGTTCATTTGGTAGAAGGAAAAAAGCTACCTCAGTGTATTTTAAATTTTAATTTCTTTGATTATGAAATAAATATAAAAATTTCATCCACTTGTATGTTCTCTTGTACTTTGTCTATTTTTCTTTGGGGATGTTTTACTTTCTTATTTAAATCAAAATTTTTTATTTAAATCAATTCACAGAATTAATTATACATTAATGGTATTATCCATTCATCTATAGTATTTATGACATACAGATTTCCAGCTTGGAATATTATTTCTCCATTCAGTTGATATATAGATTATTTTAATATTTATAAGCTCATATCAAATATCATTTTTCTTTGCATTTTCTTCCATAGCTTTCATTCTTAGAGAGCCCGTCCCCAGAGTTCAGATTAATATCTATTTCCGGATGGTTCAATTATGGCTTCTTTTCTTTCATTTAATGCTATAGTCCTTCTGAAATATACTTGGGGGGATAGGACATGCTGTAAAAATCTAAGTCGTCCTCTCTTCCAAAGAGCTGGGCAATTTAACCAATCGTCTTACGAATACTCCACATTTACTGCCCACTGTTTTTCGATGCCTCCTTTATATTTGATCTTTGAAAACCAAAAACAAACATGTGGGCCTATTAATAAGTAGTAGGACGTACCGAGTACTGGTCTAAGAACTCTATATATGGCAGCTTGTTTCATCTTCCCAACAAGTCCACGCAGTAGGTACTTTCACTTCCCCATTTTACAGATGAAGGGACAGAAGGTGAAAGGAGCCACTCGGACTTGAATCCAGCAGGCTGGCTCCAGAATCTTCATTAGTCCTTAACCACTACACTCACTGCCCCTGCAAGAAGCAAGCTCCCCATCCAAACTCCAGCCCCAAAGGGACACTTCACCTGCACCGTGATGATTTAACCTGGGGCTGATTTACCCCTTACAAAAGGCTTCTCGCATACATAGAAAAATTCACAGTTGTAGAAAAAGGAAACACTCTGTAAGTCCATGAGAGTCTTCCTAGCTTCAGCTTGATTGTCACGGGGAAGTTCCAGGGAGCCCTGGGAAGAAATCCAAATGCCAGAGGTAGTGGGGTATCTCTGATGGGTCCAGAGCACCGGGCTCCCTGAGCCCTGACCGGAATCTGTGCCACTGATTCCTCATCCGAACACACAGGGATGTAACACGGAAGATGTCCAAGTGCTTATACATATGCATGTTCTCAGCAGTGCTGCTTATAATATATTTTTTAAAGGAAACAACAGAAATGTCTATGTTTTCAAGCAAAACACAGCATACACAAAAGGTACCATCTTATACAGTCATTAATAATGTTGCAGACAGGGAGATCACCTCTGTGCTTTGTGACCACCTAGAGGGGTGGGACAGGGAGGGTGGGAGAAGGGGTGACGCAAGAGGGAAGAGATATGGGAACATATGTATATGTATAACTGATTCACTTTGTTGTAAAGGAAAAACTAACACTATTGTAAAACAGTTATACTCCAATAAAGATGTTAAAAAAAAATAATGTTGCAGAAAAAGGCTTAACAACACAGGAAAATATTCTCTATTTTTAGTAACATTTCAAATTATTAGGCATTGTGGACAGCCTGGTTTTAGTCTCAAATATCTATATACATCTATATCCATATCTATATCCTTAGAGAATTGTGTATATAAAAAGTATATGTATGTATATAAAAAATATATTTTTAGTAAAAAGAAATACACACACACACACACACACAATAAAGCAGACCATACATCCAAATGTACACATTATCTTTGGAAGTAGAATGCTTACGTCTAATCCTGGCTTCATGACTTACAAGCTATGAGACCTTAGATAATGTATTTCATGTCTCTCACTCTCAGCGTTCCTATCAATAAAATGGAAATAACACTACTGACTAAAGTAGAGTGAGGATGACTGAACTCATATGTGAAAAGCACTTAGAACAGGACCAGCACATTGTAAGTGTTCATTGCTATTATTGCTATTTTCAAACTTTTCTAAAATGCAGGTTTATGGCACTTGTACTAAGAGAAAAGTCAATTTGTTTTAATATTCAGAAAGGTGACATCATAGAAAATCTGAGAAGAGTATCCGTACCCTTTCTTTGGCAGTAAGTGGCTCTGGCCCACGGCACTGGGCAGTGGACAGACAGGTGCCGTCCCCGCCTCTCTTTACACCCAACTTCCTGCTCACTGTGCCAGGTACAGGTCCCAGGGGACCTCAGAATGACCTAAACAGAACTCATGGTCCACTACACACTGTAGGCAAAACGATGGCCCACGCCCCCCACTGATTACATGTATCCCCCCCCAGCCGGTGAGAGGCTTGCTGTCAAAGCCTGCACCTCCGAAAACTAATCATTGAATGAATGAATGAATGAATGAGCGAATGACTCTGTTCCCTGTTTTCCCCCAGCCAAGCGATCCACAGCCCACCGCACAGCCATCCAAGCCGAGAGCATGCGTGGTCTTAATTACCTCCCCGTAGGCAATGGTGTTATTGTATCTTCTCATTTCTGGGTAGACGTGGTCCAGGTACCACTGGAAATTCTTACACTTTAAACTTTTCCTTAAGGCTTTTCTTTCTGAGACATCGCCTATGTCAATTCCTGGATTCTGAAAGTAAGCAAAGGGCATTCGTGATCAGGAGGCGCTGGCCAGAGTGGAGGACAGGCAGCGTCACCTTCGGGGAAACCGTCAGAGAGAAATCTGAAGCCCCTACTTGATCATCTAGCCCCGAGCTAGACAATACTGTCCCCCGAGCACAGCACGCAACCCCCAAAGTCAGCTTACCTTACCATCATGAAAGGGATCCCGCGATACACTGATATTGACAACCTAGGCCCCATCTCCATCTCTGCCACTTCTTCAGTGACTCTCAGGACCCAATTATTAGAGGAATTATTTGATTAAGATGAGAAAATAAATGTCCATAACCTCCTCCCGTCTTTCTTTTCAGTACACGTGTAATTTCCCCCCTTTGCTGGCTCTTTGCGAAGTTCATTATATGCAGATGTGACAATAATTTTCCACTGCAAAGCTTGTAATGATGTTCTAATGAATAATTCACTCTGCTTTTACAGAAATGAACCTGTAATGTGCTGCTGTGTGCTGACAGGGGAAAATAAAGTAGCTGAAATACGATTCCAGAGTCAGCCACACAGGATATGCTCTCCTCCACGGCGGACAGCCAAGCATCATCTTGGAGCAGGAGAAGCGTTTAAATGATTTCATTAAGATTTCTTCTTCAGCAGCCAAACAGTGATTTTTTTTTTAAAGCAAAGTCCCTTTAAATGTCAAACATTAATATCCAAAGGCAAACCTGGGCAGTGATCATTTAACTCTTTGTTTTAATATACTTAGCGTGATTAATGAGGATGGTCATTTATGAAAAGCCTGGTAGGGAACACTGGCATTAGGGACCGAGGTGGTTTGTGATGGTGGAGAAGCACTGGAATAGGGTTGGCAGCCCTCCCTTCTTCTGACCCCAAGTCACACCCCGATCCTAGATCACAACTCTCATCTGCAAATGAGAAAAATGACAGCGTCTGTTCCACTGATGTCACAGGGCTGTGGGCAGAGTTGAGTGAAGATGCCAGTTCACATCCTTGCCCAACCTGCACTCCGCAACAGGAGAGGTCACAACAGTGAGAGGCCCGCGTACCGCAAAAAAAGAAAATAAAAGCTTTCTCATCATGTGCACTGTATATGCCCTGTTCTTATAATTACATTTTAGTAACCTCTAATTTTTTTTAAAAAAATTAATCTCTGAGCCTCCAAAATGAAGGGTCAAGTGGTATGTAATACAAGAACTTTTACCGACTTCTTCATCAGTTGATGTTAATTTTCAGTCTTTTGTTAATATTATGTGGAATGTTAAAACTCAAACATTATTATACTTTATTTGCACTTTATACCTTCTTGAAGGATAACTTTTTAGTTATTGGTAATTTTTTTTTTTTTTTTGGTAGGCAGGCCTCTCACTGTTGTGGCCTCTCCCATTGCAGAGCACAGGCTCCGGACGCGCAGGCTCAGAGGCCATGGCTCACGGGCCCAGCCGCTCTGCGGCATGTGGGATCCTCCCGGACCGGGGCACGAACCCATGTCCCCTGCATCGGCAGGCGGACTCTCAACCACTGCGCCACCAGGGAAGCCCAAGGTTGCCTATTTTTATATAATAATGTAGAAAATCATTTCTAGTTTAACAGCTATAAAGTGCTGCATGGCCATAAGGGGGTTTGCAGCACTTTAGAACATTATTTCAATAACTGTAACAACAATGATATAAAAATTCTTCACTTTTATCCTCTTTATCCACAAACCTGCACATATTCAACTGCATTTCTGGTGTCCTGGGCTCCAGCCTCCTGAAACGCAGGGGCTGCCATTTCTCAGTGGGAACAATTCCACAGCTCGGATGCCTACAGGTGCTCTGGCTGAACAGATAAGCCCAACTGTGGCTGAGGGTACAGGTCACCCCGCTGTGCTATGGAGGACAGAAATGCTTGCCAACATTCCATATCCTGTGCCAGGCACTGCTTTAAGTACATCACATGTACTTAGTTTTAGTACTTTAGTACTTAGATTAAGTACTTCTGATTTAGTTCTCACAATCACCCTAGGAAGGAGGACCTGACATTCTCCCCATTTTATAGCTGAGGAACCTAAGATACAGAGATGATAAGTAGATTTGTTCAAGATGTCATAACCGTAAATGGCAGGGCTGGGATCCCAACCAAGCCAGAGCACAACCGCCGTGCAATACTCCTGTGGGGCTGTAGTAACATGGCGATTTTCCTAGATTATATTCTGGGTAGAATATGGAAGAGAACCGAAGAGCCATGTAAACAAAGATCCAGCGTACAGTAGGGACATACGTCACGGGGCAGCTGGAGCTCCACGGGAGGGCACACTGTGAGAGCAGACGGCAGGGTCTGGTGCCAAAAACTTTGGGCAAGGATATTGTGGACACGGTGTACATTCAGAAGCAGGGTGTCAAGATTAATATAATGAGACCAGAATTAACACAGTGAGACCCCTCTAATCTCTGTAAATGGATTTAGAGATTTCCATGGTGCCGATCCCCATGGAAAGCAGGGGTTCTAAAACCTGGAGGTCTGTAAGCCACCTCAAAGTACACTTATAATTTTGCAAGGGTGAGCATCTTTCTGGGGAGGAACCATCGGCTTAGTAAAGGGATCAGTGACCCATCAAACATAACGTCAGTGTTCTAGGGTGATGGGGAAGGGCTATTTGGTCCTACCTCCAGTGGCAGATTCCACGCTATGTACACATGAGACTTGTAATCGTCCATCCAGACCTCGGCAACCCGGAGAGCATTCCTCTTGGTGTAGAAGCCGATGTTGCTGTTGTATGGTTTCTTCTTCCGCTCGATGTGGGCCACCCGTGAGCAAGGCAGGACCTCCATGCTGCCCCCGCACAGCCACACCTGGGGAGGGGGGCGAGGACTTCATCAGCCTGACAGAGAAATTCCCAGAGGCCACTGCTCCCTCCCCCAGGCCCGAAAGGAATGGTTCAGGAGACAGCCTGAGTGAGAAATGTGTTTTCATATATAAAGCCACTGAGCTTTCAGGGTTGGTTCGTTACTGCAGCATAGCCTAACCTCACCTGACTAAAACTGGTAGAAAAGATGGTTTCAGGGAGATTTTTATAGATACAGCAGCTCAGGATATTAAAATGCAGCTCTTCCTAAGAAACGCCAATATATGTGATGTGCTCCTGGTGACGCACGGGTTTTCTTAAGTTCTCAGTAATGCACAGTGGTCACCTGTGAAGGTTTTATTTCCCATCTGGCTGAAGCTGGGCCCTATGGAGCTATAATGGAAAATTCAAACTAAAAAAACAGAATATCTTTGTTCATATCAGCACAAAGTGTACAACAGTTTAATTCTCCATTTATTAATAGGCTCTGCTTTGGAGTCCTAAGAGCACAGATGCCCGGCCTTCTGGAAGCATCCACCCCAATGCCATCATGTACAGGTAGCACTTGTTGCTAGAATATTTAAGTGGAAGGCTGAAATGTTAATTGCCTTTAAGGGATGCAAAAGCCCAAGGAAGTGACAACTTGCCATCCTCTTGCAGGAGCATGGCAGGCTTCCAGGCTCAAAAGGCCCTGTTCCCAGAGGAAACAGGACCACCCAACTTCTCTCAGTCCCAAGCAGGATAATCAAAGCATTTCTGATTGTCAAGAAGGACTGATTTGTGAAAATGAATTCCTGGTACTGGTGAGGAGAAGAGGAAGAAGACACAGAGAGGTTTCAAGGACCCATGAGACAGTCCTGTATACTCCCTGTAAATGAGAGTGTGCCAGTGAGCTAACTCAGGTCAGCACAGGCCATGTATGCTCATCTCAACCTAGGTCACTTCAAGCATTTCTACCTTCAGTTTCCCAAACTCCCTCCTCGAGGATACTGGGACCCTCTTGAGTGTTTGCACACCTCCCCTGGGCCTTTATTGATTGAATTTAGTGGCAAATTTGTGTGTGTGTGTGTGTGTGTGTGTGTGTGTGTGTGTGTGTATGTGATCTTCTGTTTCTATTTCCCAACTCTGGCTGCACCACAAGGAAATAATACAGATGGAAAATTCTCCTCATAACCAAGAATCTTCACCTTGCCCGTTTCTTCAAGGAGGAGACTGTGAGCTAAGAGATTGGTAGACAGTAGGTGATCCAGACTAGTTTGATTTGTGACCTGGCAACTAGATGCCCCCATGAATTGGGGCAGACTCAGCTGTTGGCAGTGGATGGAAGCCAAGTCAGGGAAGCAAAATATGGCAAAAGGCCTATGGGGGAATAGAGGCAAGAGACCTTACAGGGTAAAAGAAGGTGGCTGAATTTCCAGGAGTGGGTAACACACAAAGCCCCAGAGTTCCATGGGTAGGCGGCCCTAGACAGTTTCAGAATTCTGAGAATGAACAGAAAGACATCTCCTGTTCACAGATTAGAAGATTTAATATTAACAATATTAACAATTAGCAATACTTCCCAAATTGATTTAAATAGTCATCACAATTCTTATCAAACCCCCAAAGGCTTCTTTGCAGAAAGTAACAAACTGATCCTAAATTTCATATGGAAATACAAGGGACCCAAAATAACCTTGAAGAGCACAAATTTGGAGGACTTCCACTTCTGGGGCAACATGGAAAACAATGAATTTGGACCACTACCTCACAACATATACAACAATGAACTCAAAACAGATCAAAAACCTAAATGTAAGAGCCAAAACTATAGAACACTTAGAAGAAAACGGAAGAGTAAAGTTCATGATCTAGGATTAGGCAAAGGTACATCAACTGATAAACAAAACATGGTATATCTATATGATATTATTTAGCAACAAAAACAAAATACAGACACATGCTACAGCCTGAATGAACCCTGACAACTTACGTAAGTGAAAGAGGCCGGTCACAAAGGACTGTATGTTATTTGATTCCATTTATATGAAATGTCCAGTAAAAGAAAACCCATAGAGACAGAAAGTAAGTTGATGGTTGCCTAAGGCTGAGGGTGGGGTCAGAGGAATAGAGTGACTGCTAGCGGGTATGGGTTTCTTTTTAGGGTGATGAAAATGTTCTCATATTGATAGTGGTGAATACTGCATAAGTCCTGAATATACTAAAAACCATTGAGTTGTACACATTAAATGGGCGAGCTATAGTAGTATGTGATTATCTCAACAAAGCTGTGACAAAAATAGATAGATAAATAAATAAATACACAGACAGATGGGGAAAAGAAGATTCAAGGGATGGATTCCAGTTTGGGGAGGCTCTGGAGGACTGGAAAAAGCAAAGCAGAGCTTGGTGAGGATCTCAGATGGCTGTGGCTTCTTTCACTTCGCATCATGTTTTCAAGTTTTACCCATGTTGTAACAAATATCATTATTGCATTCCTTTTTACAGTAGAATACGATTCCAGTGTATGGATGTCCTACATCTTGTTTATACATTTATCCGTTGATGGACACTTGGGTTGTTTCCATTTTGGCTGTTACAAATAACCCTGCTATGAACATTCATATACAAGTTTTTATATGGATATACGTTATCATTTCCTTTGGGTACATACCCTAGGAGTGGAATTGCTGGGTCATAGGGTAAACTCTATGTTTAACCTTTTGATGAATTGCTAGACTTCTCCAAAGTGGCTGCACCATTTTGCATTCCCACCAGCAGTGTAATGAGGGTTCTAAATTCTCCCCATCCCCGCTAACCCTTGTTATTGTCCATCTTTTTGATTATATCCATCCTAGTGGGTGTGAAGTAGTATCGCATTGTGGTTTTGATTTGCATTTCCCCGATGGCTGATGTTGAGTATCTTTTCATGTGCTTATTGGCCATTTGTCTGTCTTTGAAAATATATATTCAGATCCCCTGCCCAATTTCTAAATGGGTTGTTTGTCTTTTTATCATGAGCTGAGGCCTTAGGGTGAAAATGAAGTTGCCTTCCAGTGTCATTTCTCTTTCTCTTGCCTCAGTCTTCATCATCTTTTTGGATGCCAGTGTGAAAGACCTTTCAAATCATTCCTTATGGGCAGTCTGTCCCCTGGGCTCTGTCTAGAGCTGGCGTGGAGGGGGCTGTGAGGTGCAGAGGAATGAACTGCAGCAGAGGCCAATATTCTCGTTCAACCTCCTCCAAAGACCAGCTGTATGACGTTAAACAAGTCACTTTCTCCCTCTCCCCCCAGGTGCCCCAGGCTCTCCATCCCAGTGTCTCAGCCAAACCTAGCAAGACAGCCCTGCACCCCCCAGGCTACCTGGAAACGATGCAGTGTCCTACTCTGATGTCTTTCAGGGTGCTGCTTTTTCATAAGTTATGTTTGGCTTTTCTCCACGTGAGAATAGGAATCTCAGGACTCCAGTGGGAGAATTCCAGGCAGTTGACAGGTCAGCCAGCCAGAAAGTGGCAGGCTTCTCTGTGAAGCCCTCCGGTCTGTTTTTAGCAAGCTTTCTTCCCGACTCAAAGGGACAGATACCTGAAGTAACGGGAGATTTCACTGATCTCTCTTAGGAGAGAAGACAACATACGTTTCTCTAGATTTTGTCATGTAGATTTGGAATATAGGTGAGAAAAAAGTTTACCCCTAAAAAAAGTGGGGGAGGGGAGTCAAAGGACACAGAGGTAAATAAACCAATGTGGTTCCTGCGACCACATCCTGGTATTCTGGATCACAAAGTGTTCTAGGGCCACATAGGCCCCTGCAGCCCCTATAATCCATCTCTGCACAGAAGGGGAGCCCCCGACCTTCACCTCCAGCATCCTTACTTGCATGCGCTCCTTTCAAGGCCTGAGCTAGTATGTGACCCCAGAGAACCTGGAAGCCCTGTCCTGGGCACCCCTCCCATCCTCTCTCTTAGGGAGGGAAGCCCTACTGCTCTGGAGCTGGTCTCTCTATGTTGCCTCCCCAGAGACAGGAATTCTTCCTGGTATCAGATGTGAAGTCACTCTGGAAACCATTTAAACCCATTTACAATGTTAAAAGCAACACTGAAGGAGTGCTTAGTGCAGAAATTATGTAAATAACCCCATTCGGTAATCTAAGGGCAGGCAAATTTTAGCCTTTTGTTGGCTGGCAAAATCTTTTCAAGACAACACAGATTGCTGGCTAAGAGACTATTTTGTTACTTCTGTCCTCCCAATCCGTTTCAGGACTCCCTGGTAACCCACTTCCCAGAGGCGAGGACTCACCCCAGCCCCTCAGCGCTCCCCTCTGCCATCCTGGGGACGGCAGCTGACTTTTCCCAGTCTACATGCGCAGTCTCTCTCCACCACACTGGACGGGCACATAATGGCTTTCCTCCTCAAGTCCTTTTCCAGAACTTCAGTTTCAAACCTCTATTTATTACTGTTTCTCAGTAATAGGATTTACCGATGTGGACCTCAAAACGTATCTCAATTTAAATACCACAGCGGCGAGAACCCCTAAATACCTGGATTCCACTGCCAGTTGATGCAAGTCATTTCTCTTGCATTTTCTCTATTCTATTTCCAAGATTTTGGATCATCTTTACTATCATTATTCTGAATTCTTTTTCAGGTAGACTGCCTAATTCCTCTTCATTTGTTAGGTCCGGTGGGTTTTTACTTTGCTCCTTCACCTGCTGTGTGTTTCTCTGTCTTCTCATTTTGCTTATCTCACTGTGTTCGGGGTCTCCTTTTTTCAGGCTGCAGGTTTGTAGTTCCCGTTGTTTTTGGTGTCTGTCCCCAGTGGCTAAGGTTGGTTCAGTGGGTTGTGTAGGCTTCCTGGTGGAGGGGACCAGTGCCTGTGTTCTGGTGGATGAGGCTGGATCTTGTCTTTCTGGTGGGCAGGTCCACGTCTGGTGGTGTGTATGGGGATGTTGGTAGCCTTATTATGATTTTAGGCAGCCTCTCTGCTAATGGGTGGGGCTGTGTTCCTGTCTTGCTAGTTGTTGGCATAGGGTGTCCAGCACTGTAGCTTGCTGGTTGTTGAGTGAAGCTGGGTCTTGGTGTTGAGATGGAGATGTCTGGGAGATTCTCGCCGTTTGATATTACGTGGAGCTGGGAGGTCTCTTGTGGACCAGTGTCCTGAACTCGGCTCTCCCACCTCAGAGGCACAGCCCTGACGCCTGGCTGGAGCGCCAAGAGCCTTTCATCCACACGGCTTTGGGGAGGTCTGAGGTCTTCTGCCGCGTTTGGTGGGTGTTCTAGAGGAGCAGTTCCACGTGTAGATGTATTTCTGATGTCTCTGTGGGGAGGAAGGTGATCTCCGCGTCTTACTCTTCCGTCATCTTCCTCGACCCCCCCATTTCTTAAAACTGCTATATGTTCACAGGTGCCGCAAGGACATCTTCATAAAGACGGACACAAACGTTGATCACATGGATTTCTTTGAGGCGCAGCCAGCCCTCCTTCATTCTCCGCTTCCCGTGGGATTCTGCTTCCCCGCAAGTCATTTCTCTTAATGCAAGATGAGGAATTAAAACGAAGCTTGGCAAAGGCCACGTGATTCAGAGGAGAAAAGAAACGCACACTGAGAGCAGCTTGATTGACAGAGCATGAAAAAGGTGCTGGGAGGGCTTTTTTGCCTTTTCTTTTGATGTTAGTTGCCGTTGCTTATGCACGTAAAAGAATAATAAGGGGAGGGGGTGGGAACAAATAATATCAGGTTTACGCTCACCGATTTAAAATTTTCGCCAGCCTTACTATCCAGCCTGCTAGTATGATATGGTCAGAGAGGGGTGGTCTTCTATGTTAGAAAAATAGCTCAAAGCAGCCTTAATCATGCGCTTTTGGGTCAGCTTGGCCCTGTCTTTCCCCCTCCCTTGCCTACCTCTTTCCCTATCCTTAGACTGCCCCACGTTGGCTTGCTCTGGCTGCTGTTTCTGTCCTGCCATCTCTGCCCTGTTTACAGACTCCTTCCTTTGGACTATCCCTTCTTGAAAAAGCAGCTCCGACTAAGTAGATATCAAGCATTTTACCCATCTTTGCATCCCCAACACCCAGCCTGATGCCTTTGACTTCCCTTAGTCGTTCAATTCAATGCTCCATACATGTTCACTAAGACCAGAGCTCAGAGCTAAATGTTGCCAGAGATGTAAAGATAACTGAGACATGAATCCCATTCATAGACTTTGTTCTTTCCTCAGAGTTTAAAACTGGAAATGCAGGAAAGTGTCGAGGACTGCTCTAGAACCTTGGGGTGGAAGCAGCCAGAATGGGGGGCGGGTGATAAAACTGCATTCATTTCCCCACGTACGCAACCATGCTCTACTATCATTCGGTCTGCATTTTGCCTAGGATTAAAGAGGAGCTGGTAGGGTGCCGCTGTGGATGAACTATGCTCAACCAGAGAGGAAAGTGAATTAGATTCAGTTCTTTTTTGTTTTTAAAATTTTTATTTTTTGTTGAAGTATAGTTGATTTACAATGTTGTGTTAGTTTCTGGTGTGCAGCAAAAGGTATATATATGTGTATATGTATGTATATATTCTTTTTCGTATTATTACCATTACGGTTTTTTACAGGATATTGAATATAATTCCCTGTGCTATAGAGTATGTCTTTGTTTATCTATTTTATATAGAGTAGTTTGTATCTGCTAATCCCATACTCCTAATTTGTCCCTCCCCCACCCCCTTTCCCATTTGCTAAACATAAGGTTGTTTTCTAGGTCTGTGAGTCTGTTTCTGTTTTGTAAATAAGTTCATTTGTATCATATTTCAGATTCCACATGTAAGTGACATCATACGGTGTTTGTCTTCCTCTTTCTGATTTCACATAGTACGATCATCTGTAGGTCCATCCATGTTGCTGCAAATGGCATGATTTTATTCTTTTTTTTATGGCCAAGTCGTATTCTATCGTAGAATATACCACATCTTCTTTAATTTCGATTCAATTCTGTCTTTAACCCCAAAGGGCCAGAGCTTTGAGATTGTGTACAGTGATCTGGAAGCAGACTGGAATGGCCGCATGCTTCAAAGACTAACCCGCCGTCACGGTTCAAAAGGCCCTCGAAGGTTGGGATCGCTTTCTCTAGCGCCCGAGTTCCCTCCCCGAAACTGACTTGGTCAGGGTTAACTAAAAGACCTTGACAATGAGCTCTCCCAGAAATCAGCAGAAGGGGACTGTGGCTTCGGGGTTGCCTGCAGTTTTGGACCAGGACTAATGAGAGGCCAGGACGGAGGAGCCCTCCATAGCTGCACCAGATGAAACAGCCCATCTACCCACTGGCCATCGTCTAATAAGGACCTCCCGTCCCATTCCTTAGGACACAGTCTGCCTGAGACATGCCTTGGGGAGAACCTGGCTGCTTAGCTCACTCTTCTTTCTTCCCCAGTGGGGGCCAGAGGGAGCCCACTCTCCCTTGTCACTGGGGATAGAAACGTGAGAACCCCTCACTCAAGTTCCAAAGCTTGGATCCCACGGGTGAACCGCCAAAGTCTGGATCAGTGGACACGTCCAGATCCAGACAGAGTTTGAGAAGCACCACACAACAAGCCATCAATCCGGGTGCCCCAGACCAGGATCTGAGGCCAAGACAGAGCCAAGGGTGGTGGGGAGAGCTGGTGAGGGGAGGGCGGGGCCCACTTCTGCAGGCGGGAGGAAGTGGACGTCGAGGACCCTGAGAGTCACTACGGGAACTGCTGGGCCCGCTGGCTCCAGGCTTCCCACAGGCTACTATTGTGACTGCTGTAGATTGTGACATCACAAAAGGGCAGGGCTAGCTTTGAAGCGCTGGGCTCACATCCAGCTCGGCCACATGGCAGCTGCAATACGCTCATCTCTGGGCTTTGGTTTCCTCAACCACGAAGGGCAGGTGATAACAGCACCCGATTTGACGGATGTGGTGAGGAAGAGACGAGGTGATGTACGTAAAACTTGTTATCACGATGGTGCTCATAGTAAACGCTGGGAAAACCTAAGTTAGCGATTGTTTGCTGACCACGAGAGTGGCAGCAAATGAGCTGTGTCCTGAGCAGTGACAGCAGCAGGGCCTCTGGCTGGTGGACACAGGAAGGACATCACCAAACACACTGGCCTTGGTGGTGACGGGGCCACGAGGAGGCATCGTCCAGTGCAGGAAGGTTTCCATTCCCTTTCCACTCCCTTCTCCTGCAGCCGAGATGAGGGGTGTCACCAGCTTCCTTCCCCTGTGAGCTGGTTCGCACGGGAGGCCTCCCTGACGGATGAACACACACTCAGGTTCCCAGGATCCGCAAAGAAAAAAGAGCGACAAGAATAACTGGAAGGTAAATGTAAACAGAAAGCGAGTCCACCTCCCAGCCCACTCGAAAGACATTAAGACCTTTCAAGGCTGGGGGCTCCTCAGAACCCTTCCAATAATTCCATACAAGCCTTTTCTTTTTGCATCCACTGCTGAGAACGTCAACTAATTTTTTTAATGTTGGACTAGTAACTGGACTGATAATAAACCGTGAGTCCGGAAAGGGACAGGATGGAGCATCAGGGTCCAGGGACTCGGGGGCAAAGCGGATGGCCCAGTCGTTACTGATGGTCAGCAGGGGCTGGGCAGGGGTGACCTTAGGGGCCAGGATGCTGCCACCGTAGGCAAGTCTGGAGGCCAGAAATTCCGGGCCATCATGTCACTCAGTGCCCTCGGAGACGCTGGGTGGTTTAAAGCAAGGGAAAGACAAACACAGATCCCGGTTCACTTGCGTCTGGGCACGAAAGGAAACTCAGAACCATCAGGTGACCCTCCTAAGTCAATCTGGGCCTGCGGCTGGTGGCTCGGGGCCTGAGGAGTTACAATGTCGGTAGATTTCAACAGCTCTTCAAGTGTTTTGGTGTAAACCTTAGGGCTTTGATCAAGAAAGGATCCTCAAGATGGGAGTAGACATGCATATGCTGAGAAGGTGACAAATCTCAGTCTCTTCTATTGAATTCCAGCTTCTATTTTGGTGCCCAGGTGGACCAGAGGATCATGTGATGCTCTCCTTGGGCCCATAACCGTCCCCGACCAGCCAAACCTAAACACGGCACCGCGCATGGGGAAGATGGGGTCAACCTCTGCCAGCGTCAGCACCGGTTCCTGCAGACTCTACGGCAAAGGCTGCAGCCTGGGCACCACAGCCTCCTGGGCACCCACAAGTCTGGCTTCCCCACGGGAGATGTGGCCTTAAGACTCATTCTTAAGTCACCTATTAAAGGTGGAGGAGCCACATGTGGAAGGGGCCGAGGTCCCCAAATGACCACAAGGAAGGCTACCTGCCAACTGTGAACATCCACAACTGGTTTTTACTAAAATCCCAGTGAAGCCCCTGAGGTTTGGAGGTTTGCTTGTTCCGTGGCCAGAACGGCCAGCCCCAGAGATGCCCCATCTCCTGTTTTGACTTGAAAGTGTGTCGAATTTTTAAACATCGACAGGAATCCCAGGCATTTGAATGGATTTGATGACCTGAAGCAAGTGGCCTCCCGGAGCTTCCTTCCAACCCAATAATTTTATTTCCATTTCTCTCCCAGAAAACAATCCATCCCTCTGTGGAAGCTGACTATTGCATCTGAATACTGACGCCTGCAGTGATGTGCCCTCATCCTAGTCTGTCCTCTGCCCTGCATGGGGTCAGTTTCATGTTTGGCAAATGGCTGAAATGGTAGCCAGCAGCAGAGATGATAGAGGGAAATAGTCTTTTAAATTTTTAAACAGTTCTCCCTGGCACTGCTTTGTTCTTGCTCTCAACGCTGTGTCCAGCATAGCTTCCAGGCCTGGGGTCTCTCTGAACAATTCTAAAATGCCATCTCCTACCTGCTGACTTCTGCTGCTGTAAGCAGCCAGGGGCCTGGCTCCTACAGAGGCTGTGAGGCCGAATGCCGGAGCTCACTACCCATTCACAGAAAGCAGGGTCCAAAAAAAGCCAGCCTGACCAAAATAAGTCTACCCGCTCTCTGGCTCAGAGAAAACACAGGAATGACATTGTATTATCTTGAATGTACCCTTTTCTCCCTTTTGTGAAAATCCTGGGGTCTGTGGGGTTGGGTTTCTGATAGTTCTTAGAATGCCATAGAATGGCATGGATTTTGAAACCTTAAAGAACCAGCAGCTTGGGGTTACTTCAAAGGCCTCCTCACGGCCTTTGTCCTGGAGAATTCGAAACACAATCCGGCCTGTGATTGAAGTTCCTCGTGTCTGACATCCTTAACAGATGCTCTTTGCTCCTGCCTTTTCTTGCCACCCCTGGGTCTTAGGAGGAGTGCTCAGGGGACAGGAAGAAAACATGACTGTTATGGGCTGAACTCCATTCCCCCACCTCCACCCCCCGCCCCCGACCCCCTGGCAAATTTATATGTTGAAGCCCTAGCTCCCAGGACCTCAGAATGTGACCGTATTTGGAGATAGAGCCTTTAAAGAGAGAATTGAAGGTAACTGAGGTCATTAGGGTGGGGCCCTAATCCAAGAGGACAGGTGTGTCTATAAGAAGAGGAGATTAGGACACAGACATGCACAGACAGAGAGAAGAGCATATGAGGCCACAGACAGAATCTGGCCACCTATAAGCCAAGGAGAGAGGTGTCAGAAGACATCAACTCTGCTGACACCTTGATCTTGAACTTCTAGCCTCCAGAAGTGTGAGGAAATGAATTTTTGTTGTTTAAGCCACTGAGGCTTGTGGTGCTTTGGTATGGCAGCCCTAGCAAACTAATACAATATCCTTCCTACATTTTCCCTGGATTTCATCACAGGGCACTGCCCTGGAGGAACCCGGAGAGAACAGGGCCAATAGAAGGGGGTAGAGAATCCAGAGGAGGTTCTGTAAAGGAAAACTTTCCTTCAGAAGATTCATCTTGAAGTAGTTAGCTGCCTATGAAATTGTAGCACCTTTTGTTATTAGCTTAGAGGCCCGCTTTGGGAAAACATTTCAAGTCCCCTCTTAGAAACAGGAGATTTGGTTAAAGTGCTTCGCGTATGGAGGGAAAGCGGTTTCTGGCCCGCAGACAGGAAGGAGCTTCCTCCACAAAATGAGATGTTACCTTCCATGTGAAGAAGTGGGGTGGTCAGGAGGGATGCTGCCCTCTCAGGATCATAGAAAAGGCATCAGCAGACAGCCCCGTACCCCTGGTGACATGTCAGCCCACCTGGGATAGTTGATATTGGAAACATTGGGAGCAGATCCTCTAACACAGCTGAACACAGCTGCACTGTAACCTCTAGGAGAAACACCCTACCGAGCTTTGGAAGCCAGGTCTTACTGCCTTTCTATAACCATTGCTTCCCATACCAGCCAGAGAATAGCTCCGAGCTCACAAGCAAGGACATCACTATCTTTAACAACAATGGTACCTAAGACCTACTCAGCCACTCTGCAAAGTACTTGATATTCATGATTTTATTTCATTCTCACAACAAACCTGTGAGGCGGGTCATTCCCCAAGTTACAAAGGAGGAAACTGAGGCTTGGGGCTTTAAGGAGCATGCCCCAGACACACCTTTATTAAGGCCCCAAAGTAAACTGGGGTCTGTTTAAGCCCCGTACTCTTTCCCACCTTACACACTTCCAGAAGTGTGAGAAGACCTAGTCTCTCTATGCTCCAGCCTCTCAGCAGAGTCACCTCCAAATTCCGAGGGCTGGGTTATTGGGATACAGATGATCTAAGTCAGAGGTTTCCAAATAACAGACCTCCGACTTGAGCTAACTGCGTCCTCATCACCTGGGGAGCTTGTGAAGAACACACACACCTAGGTCCCAGTCCCTGAGGTGCTGATTTAGTGGATCTTGGGAAGGGCCTGAGCATCACATTTTACAAGCTTAGGGTATCTACTTGCTTGGAACTAGGGAAAGAGCCTGAAATATTGTGCCATGGACACCTGTGCAGTCTGGAGAAGCCTATGGATCCCTTCTCAGAATAAAAATGCATCAAACATCATGGAAGCAACCTAAATGTCCGTCGCCAGGGGAATGGATAAAGATGTGGCACATATATACAATGGAATATTACTCAGCCATAAAGAGGAACAAAATTAGGTCATTTGTAGAGACGTGGATGGACCTAGAGACTGTCATACAGAGTGAAGTAAGTCAGAAAGACAAAAACAAATATCGTATGTTAACGCATATATGTGGAATCTAGAAAAATGGTACAGATGAACCGGTTTGCAAGGCAGAAATAGAGACACAGATGTAGAGAACAAACGTATGGACAGCAAGGGGGGAAAGTGGGGTGGGGTGGTGGTGGGATGAATTGGGAGATTGGGATTGACTTATATACACTAATATGTATAAAATAGATAACGAATGAGAACTTGCTGTATAGCACTGGGAACTCCACTTTGCTGTACAGCAGAAACTAAGACAACATTGTAAAACAACTATACCCCAATTTTAAAAAAATGCATCAAATAAAACAATATGCGTAGAATTACTCTGGAAACCAATTCTGTTGAAATATAGTCATCAAGGTTTGTTTGTTTGGTTTTTTTTTTTTTTTTTTTTTTTTTTTTTGCTGCACGGCTGGTGGGATCTCAGCTCCCTGACCAGGCATCAAACCCAGACCCCAGGCAGGGGATGCACAGAGTCCTAACCACTGGACCACCAGGGAAGTCCAGATCAAGCATTACAAATCATGATCTAGTGATACATGTACTTCTTTAAGACATTAAACAAAATCAAGTGTGGATTTAATAACTGCTATAAATTTAAACTCCTCTTATAGACAGGAGGAGACCTAAGTATTTCACGAAGCCTGTAAGAACTAGGATGTAATATACGCTTGTCTGTGATTCCTGTTGGAGTCAAAAGCACAGTATGGCTAATGGTACAGGGACCTATGGCCTCCATTCATAATTGAAATAATTGCTAATGTCGGTTAGAGATGAGTGAACATAAAACATGCATTTTACATTCCTGACCAAGTTGACAGACCCCTCGATTTTATCAGACTCCTTGGAGATGCATGGACTCCAGGCTAAACTCCCTTGTTTGGGGGCTATAGTCAGCTATCATCTAAAAAATTTAGAATATGGATTTCAAGAGATTTTTTTTTCATCTCTCCCCAAATAGGTTTTACAAGAGGTTAAATCAAGACAAAGCGGTATGTGATTTTCTTTGGCAACGAGAAGGCTGCATGGATATTTTGATCTTTTCTTCCACGCAAAAGGGACTATATTAAATGATTGATTTAGAAATTAACTACCGCTAGTGGAATAGCAACCACAAGAAATAACATTCATGCAAATCTCACAAGGGAAAATCTTGCATGATTTATCTTTTTGTCAGCATCCTGGCATTCTAAGATGAAAGTTATTTTTTTCTCCACTCTTGCTTTGTTTTGTACTTACCCTAATTTTCTAAATAACACGGTTCCCAGATTGCGAGAAATGATTATCCCTTATTCAGAGCAAACGGTGCCAGAGATCTATTCATGAGAAGAATAGACTCTTCCCGTAATCAACCACCCTTTCCTTTGCCTTGTGGGAGCACATCTTCCTCTTATGAGATTTACCTGAAGTTTCAACTGGATAAAGCAATAACAGAGAGCTCCACGTAGCAACTAGGAGCAATGCTTTATGGGCACCAGAAAGTCTGCTGTGCTTAGCTCTGCACTAGATCCCAGGATAATAGGATTGTGTGCATGCTCGCAAAGCATTTAATAGCCGAGAGCACTTCTTGCTTGCCACTTGCAGTTGTGTGCTGTGGTGTAGGTGGGTTTCAGTGTTTCCCAGGCTGCGCACAATTATTCATCTCCGTGGCAGAGGTAACAAGGCGTTCCACTTCGCCTGCTGGAGGGGGCTGAGCCGTCCCCGCGGGCCTCCTTGTGCAATTCTTCTGCATCAGAGCCTCTGGTGGTAGGATGCAAACACCAGCCTGGCGAGGATGCACACAGCAGCACCTCCAGGACACTGGTGGGCATAGCCCAGACCTCTGGGGGGGAGAAAGCGGAGCCTGTCTCCCAGGTGTGCACCCTGGAGATAAGAGTGTGATCCACTTAGACACAGCTTCATCCGTGAAAGGGTCTCATAAAATCACCCAGTGCCACTCAAATCTCAGATCGTTTTTTCTGTTGACTCCTTTCAAAGCAATGTTCTTCCCTCACAAAGCGTCCTGAGTCTCAGTCCCCAGGATCCCAGACTTAGAGCCCTCATTATACACTGAGGGCAGGTACCCAAACCAGAATATCGACAGGACCGTTTCAGGGACTTCCCTCGTGGCGCAGTGGTTAAGAATCCACCTGCCAGTGCAGGGGACACGGGTTCGAACCCTGGTCCGGGAAGATCCCACATGCTGTGGAGCAACTAAGCCCGCGAGCCACAGCTACTGAGCCTGCGCTCTAGAGCCCGCGAGCCACAACTACTGAGCCCACGTGCCACAGCTACTGAAGCCCGCGCGCCTAGAGCCCGTGCTCCGCAACAAGAGAAGCCACCGTAATGAGAAGCCCACGCACCGCAACGAAGAGTAGCCCCTGCCCGCCGCAACTAGAGAAAGCCCGCGTGCAGCAACACAGACCCAACGCAGCCAAAAAGAAATAAAGAAATAAATTTATAGATATTAAAAAAAAGCACTCCATTTCATTATTTGCGTCTGTTACTCCGGCCCAAGCCTACACTCCCAGATTCACCTGCTGCATCTCCCCCAGCACACTCACCACAAGCTCTCCTGTCCATTCTAAACTCAGTCAGTGCCCACGCTGTGTCCACATCAGGACCTCCCTCTCCTGGCCTCTCTGCCCAGCTAAATTCCACCCACTTTTCAAGGCCAGAGACCCCTCCGAGGAAGCACTTTTCTAACCATCCAAGGGAGGGGCAGCCCCCTATCCTCATCTATTATAACACTCCATATTTGTGCCACGATTTCCCAGATGAAGCAGACGGTCTAAAATGTACGCTGTGCACGAGCACATTGTACGTGACTCCACTTCGTGCGTCGCGTACAGAGCCAGTGCTGAGCAATGTCCAAACCTCCCCGTGTGCAGTGACCCTCACCCTCTACAGCAATGCCCTGTTCCCACAGTTCTGCACTGGCCAATGCGCAACGAGCCGCTCTGACTCCAGGCCCCTTTTCGTTTCTTCCGTTTCTCTCATTCACTTACTACCACTGAAGCTTTTCAGAAGTGGGGGGGGGGGGGCTCAGGCCATGTGATGCCCGTGATGGTAAAATTAACAACAAAAGAATGAGAGCTAACACTTCACTGTATTTTAAGCACTTCACGTTTACTAACTCATTACTAACTCAAGCACATAATAACATTATGAGGTAAGTGCTGTTACTGTTCCCCATTTTAGAAACAAAGAAATTGAGGCAAAGAGAGTTTAAGCAAATTGCCCAAAGACACCCAGCGTCCTAACCGCATTTTCTTAGACTCTATGTTTGTCTATGTGGCGTCCATTAATCACAAGGCCGAACCACACACAGGGCTAAACCACATTGTCTACATCTCCCCTGCCATCCAGGGCTCATACTCTGAGCCCTCTCCTTACCTAACTCACATACCAAGCCAAGACTCCTCCTGCCCTAAAGCACCCAGGGCCAGGCACCAGACGCCTTGGGACAGCCCCTATGCCCCAAGTGTGGCAGAATTATTCAAAGCAGCCAACCCTAAACTGTTTACCCTGCCCCACCAATCCGGCAGAAACGTCAATAAGGGCTTTGGCCGGGCGTTCCCCTCACTCCTTTTGCCTCCTGACTTTGTGGCATGTCACTCATTTCTAAGGAGAAGCGTCAGCAACAGTAAACTTGTCTTTCAGTGGCATTGACCTCTCTGTGTCATCACTCAATCACCTTTATCAATTAAGGCCGAAGCACGAATCACCCAGGGAGGTAGTAGCTGAACGGGGCGGCGGGGGGTGCTCCGCACCCTGCTACTGGCATATCCTGCCCCTCCTACTTGGGCTCTGCCTAGCTCTTCCTTTCCAGCTCGTCTTACAGTCCCTCCTCTGTCCCTTGGAATTCTCTCTTGCACCTCTCGTTGCGCCCCTGCGCCCTGCCCTCCTCTGCACTCTCTTGGCAAAGCTACCACCTTGGACTGGACAAAGGGTCTGCATTTCTCCACAACCCCGTCAGGCTGAGCTTTCCAGAGTGCCGATCGCACCTCAGCTCTGTCCATCTTCCATCTTCAGGGGCTTCACATGACCTCAGGAGATGGTCTAAAATCTACCCACAAAGCCTGGAAGACGGGGTCTCTGCTGATCTGCTCCTGTCTCCCCCACCGATGCTCCAGCCACAGTGAAAGGCTCTCTGTTCCCCCCAGAAAAATCCTCTTGGCCCAATTCTGCCTGATAACGAGACTCCTCCTCCACCCTCCATCTCTCCCCGCCCTCCATCCTCGGGTCTCATCTCAATGTCGCCTTCTCTAGAAGCTTCCCTAGCCCTCCCTCGGAGCTGCATGCCCCACAGACGCCTCGTTTACTTCTCCAGCCGTAGCATTTCCATTCTGCCTGCTGTTTCCTTGTGTACGTTCCCATCATGTTGTCAGGTCACCCAGGTGCCCCGCCTCTGATTCCTCGTCCGAAGCCCAGCACAGAGGGGTGTCTCTGACATCGCAGACATTTACTGTCGTCCGAAGCCCAGCACAGAGGGATGTCTCTGACATCGCAGACATTTACTGAATAACCAGAATATTAACGCGTGGAGCCAGGATTCTCAGGGAGTCTGGTCTCTGAACAGGAAAGTGGTTCCCTGAGTCAGTCCTACGATCCATGAGGCCAGACAAGCGACAATGCAACATCCTTTATTACCATGACCATGACAGTCTGAAAAAGAATAATTACATCTCTGACGCGCAAGGCCTCGGACTAGGCACCTTATAGCTTATTCATTTAATTCTTACGATTATTCTACCAAATTACCTTTCATTTTACAAATGAAAAACTGAAGCTGCGAGAAGGTAAATAACTTTTGCTGCATAGCGAACGAGTGGCAGGATAAGGACTGTCACTTTGGGTTCGCGTGTCATCATTGCCCCCCATGATGCAGGAAAAATAACCCGTGTTTTTCCGATAATTATCTGTTGTCCTCCTATCCCCCAAATTTCTCAACCCTCTTTTCGAATGCATTTCGTTTGTGGCTAGTACAGCTTTTAAGTTCCCTGGTATCCAGACCTCAGTGTAAGCAAATAACGCCCTCTGATTTGCCTTCCAGCTCCTCTGCCCTTAAAGCTGGGGTGGACGTGTAGTGCTTGGTCCTTGCCAGGCCTCGGGGGCCTGGGGTCACCTGCCCCTCTAGCCCTGGTGTCCTGAGGGGGCTTCTGAGAACAGAGGTCTCCATCAGTGGCTTTCCTCCAGGCCTGCCCTGGTTTGGTCCCTCTTACAGCAAGTGACCCCATTTGGGCACCCAAAAGAGCCAAGCTGGCCTGTGAGGCTTCAGACCCCAGGAGCTCCAACCTCAGGGCAGAGAGCAGGCCTGCACCTCACCAGCCCCCGACCCCTGGGATGGCAGTTGGGTGTGTGTGGAAACACAGGGCAGAAAATAGACCTTGTCGGAACTAGCTTTTGAGGGAGAAAACAGAACTTAGTGAAACAAAGCTGCTTGTTTGTAAACAAGAACTGAGCGCCGGGGCACTGAGGACAATGTATCTGGCCACCTCGGCCAGATCCTGGGTGACCTGGGCCCGGGACAGTCCTGCAGAGAAAGCGTGAAGAGGCTGAGCGCCTCCCATCAGGAGCAAAGACATGTGCGAACAATCCCGGCCCACCAAATGTGAGGAGGTGTCGATGCTGAAAGAGTAGCCAAGGGATGGACCAGCCCAGGCCAGAGGTCTGAAAGGGGAGAGGCGGAAAATGCAGGGGCCAGTGCGGGGGCTCTCAGGGAAGCCCCACCTGCCCAAACAGCCACCTGGCCAATGCCTCCTCACCCAGGACCCAAGACGTCGCCCCTCCCAGAGACCCTGTCCTCTCTCCAGGCCTCTGGGGACCCCGCGAGGAGGCCTCGCAGTCTCGGACCCCGGCAGGGAGGGGGAGGCCTCCCTGTGCTCCGGCCCCATCTCTAAGCACAGGCACCAGTCTCCCTCCTTTGTCTCTGCCTCGCCCAGGGCTGCCACGCTGCCCTCACGATTCCTGATGTAGCTGGACGCTTGTTTCAAATGGAAAGTAAAAATGGGCGTTTTTTTCCTTCGGTCCTTACCTGCTAATTGCCAGTGATGATGGCCTGGATTTGCCACCCGCTGGCCTGCCTCTCCTACAATTCCCTTCCTCTCTGGTCCTTGCAGGAGAGCGAGTAATGAGAACCCAGAAACAGGACTTCAGGAACAAATTCGACCAAATAAATGCTACGAGAGACCTCTCAGGGCCTTCAGAGGGCAATGAGGCATGCGATATGAAGATGAGCAGTGAGAACAGCAGTCCCCCTAAATAAATAAATAACGAGGTGGCATGTTCCGACAGCTGTGTTCACTTCCTCGGCCACTTACCCCTCTCGCACTCTTACACTCCCTTCTCCGCAGAAGAACTTTGCTCCTGATTCAGACGCATCCCAGGGGGAGCCCTCCCTGAATGCATCAGCTGACTGCAGGGTTCTGCTGGCCCCCAGGATGCTGTTAGCCCCAGTCTTCCCCTACGTGAAGTGTCCGGGTAGATGGGCTCTGATCTTAAGGCCCCTTCCGCTACTTTTATGACGCAAACTTCCCACGTTGCCCCCAAATGCCCCACCCTGGGAAACCTCCCCAGTCTAGAGCAAGGCTGAGCCTGGGGTGAGGCAAACGAGGCAATGTCTGCACATAACATGTAAGGGGCACCCTAAAAACTCAGGAATGGAGATAAATAATATTCTGATGCAATATTTTAGAAATCAAAAATAATGCAACAAATCCATAACGAGCAAAATGTCAAAATTGTCAGTAAAGACAGGCTCCCACCCTACAGGTGCACGGCTCACCTCACACGCCTCCCTCTGAGCCCGGATCCAGAGTATGAGTCCATGTATAAGATCGGGGCACCCTCTGCATCGGCCCACTGCTCCTCCTTACCCGTCACGCTCCGGTCTTATTCTCCATGTCCAGGAAGGTGCCCAGTTCTCCCCTCGCCCCTTGTCCCCAAAGCACACAGACGCACAGATCCATTCCGTGGCTAAGGCTGTTTGTGCTTCCAAGCTTGGTCTCAGTTACCACTCTCTTGCCCCTAAGCCTGACGAGAGCCCCTCTAGGAACACTCCCATCCCCTTGGAGCACCCAACATCGTCTCCCCTCTCTAAGAGGTGGGACCGGATCTTGTTCAATATTCAAGCCCCAGCAGCTGGCAAGAGAACCCCATACATATCAGAGGGATGAAGAAATGCAAAGGCGACTCTGAAGTGGGGCGGGGCCCCCAGTGCCCACAGCATCCTGACGGGGGGTCCCACGGGACGTGACGAGGGCTCAGCATCACCGAAGCTGCCTGTTCATGGTGGGAGAGCTTGGCGGGACACAGGCCCTTCCCTATCTAGAGTCCTAACGGTCCTCCTTGTAAGGGCATCTCTTTTTCTTTCTCTCTTTAGTTTAAACATCTCCGGATCCTTTAAAGGATCCCCGTGTGATGTGGCTTCTGGGCCCCCGCAGAGGGTGCCGGAGGGTTGCTTCAGGCCCTCAAAGTCTTAGATGGGTTGCTGGCTGATTTTGTTCTTCCTCAAAGTTTGCCATCAGCTTCAAGCGCCTCCACTTGCCCACCTGAGTTGAAGACACCTGCTGCTCTTACCTGGATCATTACCACCTTAAACTGCCACGCTGGACCCTTGTTACTGCTCTTTTCCCGGTAGAATCTCCGTATAGCAATGAGGGATCCTTTCAGAACATGAGTCAAAGTCGTCAATCTGCTGCTCAACACCCTCCTGTGGCCGCACCGTACCGAGAGTACACGCCACAATCCAGACGATGGCTGAGGGTCACTCCTCGTCTGCCCGTCATCTCCTCTCGCTCCGCCCCTGCTCTTGCACCTCCAGCCACATGGACCTCCCGCTGTTCCTCAACGGGGCGCAGCCTGTACTCGCCACAGGGCCTTTGCACGCGCTGTGCCTTCTGCAAGGGACCGTTTTCCCTCAGAAATCCACATCCCTTGTCCCTTTACATCATCCGGGTCTACTACTTCAATACTTCCCTATCCTAAAAATATTCCTTGTCTACACTATTCAAAACAATCTCTCCCCCAAACCCCAACCTCTGTCCCCTTGCTCCATACATAATAGGTATTGGCTACTCCATCAGGGCAGGGAATATGTCCGTTCTGTTGACTGTTGCATGCCAGTGCCAGAACAGGGCCTGGCACACAGTAAGTGTCCAGTGGATACCTGTTGCATGAATAAATGAATTGAAGAACCTGCATCTGAGTTTATATTCTTATCATCAACACACAGTATTCTTGGGTTTGAATCCAACAGTGGAGTCTCTGTCAGATTTGCTGTTTCTTTACAACTAAAATGGCACCTCTCTCGAGTCCTCAGTGCCAAGCTCCATGATTGCTGGATTGCACTGGAAGATCCAAACATTTTGTCTTTGCCATTTTCAACTCTTGCTGAGTTGAGTCCCAGGCCTGCCTTTTCAGTGTTGCCCTGGTATTTTTAGAAGAGCACTTCTTGTGTGTTTGTGAGGGCCAATTATCCCAGCTGCCTCCCTGGATACGCTTCCACTTGCTGGTTCATTTTTACATTCTGTACAATCACTGATGAAATTGCCCACTAAGTATGCTCCAATCCTCACAAACCCCAGCGGCATTCTGGTCCTGAGTGGCCTCGTCGCCAGCCAGTGCAAGTTCACAAAAATAAGTGCATGAAAGGGATTAAAATGCAGAGCTGGTCTGACACAGAGAGGTTGGGGAAGGGAGGACCAGACTATACGGGGGGGAGGGGGATTGTCAGCCCGTTAGGAGGACACCAAGTCCCTTGTCCCCCAAGATGTCTTGGGTTTACCCTCCACTCCTCCGTCACGGGAGCTCGGCCAAGGGAAGGGTGTGGCTTTGCCCCCAGCTCCCTGGAACCCAGGCTAACCTCTGGGTGGTGGCTGTCCCGTGTGTACCAGGCAGACCAGTTAGAACGGGAGTCAGCACACAGTCGGGATACATAAACGCGGCAGCCTGAATGAATGAGCTCAAGAGAACAGTTCAGAGGGATCGGCTCAGCTCTCTACACTGGCTCTGAGTCTGGAGACTTAGGTTGCAGCTTACGGGACTTCGAAACCCGCCCAACCCACAGATTGTTCATACGATGTCTTGAGTTCGTTCAGTCTTCCGGGAAGGGGTCTGTTGGTGCCCTCAGAATCTCCAAGTGGCCACTGACCCCAAAACATGAAGGGGCACGTGGTAGAACAGGATGCGAGTGCAGCCCGCAGGGCCGTGGGTCCAGCTCCTGCCCGAAGCCATGTGCTCTGCCCTCTGCTAGGCCTGCGCTCCCCCTCTGGCCCCCACCCTCTGCCAGAGGCCTACCTTGTACCTGCCCCCTCGCCACGACATCCTCACAGGTGCCACGCGCTTCCCTTGAGGGCTCTGCCCAGACTGCATCTTCTGCTGAAACACGCTTCCTCCTTCCCTAACTCCCACTGGTGCTTCTAAGACCCCCTCAGGGGTGCCCTCCTCAAAGCCTGTCCTGAACACCCCTGCTTGTCCCCTCCCATCCCAGCAGCCCCAGACCAGGGCTTCCCAAAGTGTGGCCACAGCCTGTCCACCAACGGTCTGCAGAAAAAGACTCCGAAGAAAATTGTGAGTCAGCTTTAAAAGCATTTATAGCAATTCTGAGCAACTGTATATCAGTTGAATCCAGTAATAAAAATTAAGGGTTTGTGTTTGTTTCTTTTTTTCCTCTATTTTATTTTTCTAGTAATTCATTTTTATTGCATTTTAGCAGTTCTTGAGAGATTGGAAATAAGAAAAGACCTGGTCTTTTACTAGACATCAGTATTTCTCAACCTTTTCTCCACTACTGCCCCCTTGTGGAGCACCTTTAGATTTTCCCCACCCCCAGCCACCTGCTCGGCTCCCCCCATGAAATTGTAACACCAGAGATAGTCTGTATATCTGTTTGTGTGCTGTATGTATGCTTGTGGTTTACACCTAAAAAGAATAATACGTTTTTGCATCCCCCTCCAAGAGCCAATTTTCATCCCGTTGGGGACCATATCACTCTTGATCAGAATGCATGGCACAGATAGTTTGACAAGCACTGCTGGGGTGCTGGGTAGGCGGGCGCTGCCCCCAGGAGGGATCTGGAAATCTGTGCGGGTGCTCTTGTCAGCTAGCAGTGTGCTGAGCATAGCAATATACATATTCTTGTAAATTCCCTTTCTTGTATTTCCCTTGTACATTACAGTTAAGGCGTTATGCTGATTACAATTCTGGATGTTGGTGGGTTCCCTTACCTAGAATCTACCCGTTGGGTCTTGTGAATCTCTGAAAGATGAGGAGGAGGCGGCCACGGCCGTGCCCATCGGTCACTCGCAGTGTTCTGGCTCTCCTGGTCATCTGCCCTGTGACCACTCACTGCTTATCATCTGGACATCTCCGGACAGCTATGGGGAGCCTCGCAGGCCATCTGGAGAGGCTCCTTCTAGACTGTGGGTAACCAGTGCAGCAGTTGCTCCGCAGAAAACACTAATCTGGGAAATGCCTTCCTCCCACACACCTGCCGTGACCTCGGCATCATCGTAAAGAGCTAGGAGCCACGTCCACTGGGCACTGAAGCCCGCTTACCTCTGTTTAAGTCAGAAGCTTCCAACTCCATTACTTTAAATTACATACACTCCCTTACTTTTGGTAGGAGACCCATGACAACCCGTGGAACCAGCATTCCAAAGAATACACTTTGGAAAAAAAAAAAACTGAGCCTGAGGTTTTATGAATTCATGTTCCTTTGCCCCAAAGCCACGGGTCATTGGAAGTCAATCAGTAAAAAGCAGAACTGCTTCTTCGTCTGGGCTGACGCAGAGGTTCCTGGGGGACCAGCACCTGTGCATTGGGGCCCCATCACCCAGCTTTGAATCCTGCTCATTACGAGGAGCAATGGGGCTCCTGAAACAACCATGACCTTGGCTGTGGTCATTCTCTCTTCCCAAGGCTCAGCACAAGACTTGGCATACACTGGAGACTCAAATTCATTTCCTCATTTCTTTCTAACCAGAGGTGGATTCGTTCTACCTTGAAGATGCCTATAGTTTCTCACTCTCTCCTCTTGGGAGACGAGCCAAAGTACAGGGGCATCAGAGCTGCATTTAGTGCCCAGATCCCCTGAGCTCTCTCTCAGATGCCCAGATGGTGTATTTTTTTCAGAAGAATCTTTAGCTTATGTCCTTAAACCGTGGTCATTCATCCTCTCCTGGAGGAATTATTTAGAGGACAAAGAAATAAGTCTCAGTTCAAAACAATGATCTGTTGAACTGTTGGATGCAGGCTCAGAGAACATAACGGATGCTACATTAGTCTGCTTGGGCTGCCGTAACAAAGTACTGCAGATGGGGTGGTGGAAACAACAGAAGTTTGTCTCAGTGCTGGAGGCTGGAAGTCCGAGATCAAGGGGTCAGCAGGGTGGGTTTCTCCTGAGGCCCCTCTCCTTAGCTTATAGATGGCTGTCTTCTCCCTGTGTCCTCACGTGGTCTGCCCTCTCTGTGTCTGTGTCCTGATCTTCTCTTCTTACAAGGCACCATGTCATACTCGATTAGGGCCCATCTTAATGACCTCATTTTAACCCAATCACTTCTTTAAAGACACTGTCTCCAAATATAGTCAGATTCTGAGGTTTGGGGGGTTAGGGCTTCAACATATGAGTCTTGTGGGGTGTACACAATTTAGCCCACAACGTATGGAAAAGGCATCTGGCCTCTCAAGTTTAAGTCTCAGAGAAACACAGACTGTCAGAGCTTTGGTGGTTGCTGAACGCGTTCATTTCATACACTCAGAAAAGAGAAGGGACGGCCTGTAACACCCCAGCTCACGGGTCCAGTAACCTTCTCGGGCACCCATCAGACTCTTCCCTCCCCCGCACTGCCCTCTGTGCCCACGGTGGGAGCTGCTTCTCTGCCCGCTAGGAGGAGACTCGGGGACGGTGGCGGCTGGAAGTTCCCTGACCTCCCAGGGCTCTCTTCATTAGTCTCTGATGGGCCCCGTGCGTGGGAAATCAGACCTCTCTGCTGCCCCAGACAGCTCATAAGCACAGATGGGGCAGCGGCCAACACCATGAAGCCATCGGGAAATGCCCTGGGTGGCCGTGACCTCCCTCCATCTGTGACAGGCCCTCTCCTGCCAGCTCCCTTGACATCTCAGGAGACATTTGAGCTCTCGTTCTGATGTGGGTTTTCGGGACGCGGTTCATTATAGATTCAACTTTTGGGTCTTTCAGCAACCTGAGTTTTGGTCTTTCCTCTTACCATCACCTGGTGATGGAAGAAGGGAGGAGGGTGGAAATGAGGTTGAGAGGCAAGGAGGAAGCCTGCATGCTTCTGTGTGTGCAGACTTGCACACACAGAGGCTCACCGAGTGCACATTTCCTGAGAACTTCCATGCCAGGAGGTACTATTGCTGATAACAGTGATAGAGCTTACACCGACTAAGGGTTTCCTTTGTGCCAGGTGCTGTTTTAGTCATTTGTGTGTATATATTTATTTAATCCTCACAACCCTGGAAACTAGATGCTATTGTCATCCTCGTTTTGCTGATGAGGACTAGAAGGCACAGAGAGGTTAAGTAACTTGCCCAAGGCCACACAGCTAGTAAACTTCAGAGGAAGGGTTTGCATTCAGGAAGCCTGGTGCTAAAGTCCATGCTCTTTATGGGTATGCCGTACAGACAGAACACGATGAGATATCTATTCTCAGGGAGGGGAGGAGCTCAGAGACTGAAAGGAAGGATGACATCCAGATCCAGGAAGATGGGAAGGGGCAGATGACTCGTGCTGCAGGTCAAACATTGCACTCATGCAGAGGAGAGAATCTGGCATTGAAGAGGAATAAAATGCAGACAGGAGCAGACGGTAAGGAGGGGGTAGAGAGAGGGAGTTATGAGGAGACGGGCCAGTGAGGAAAGTCTGGGTGTGAAGACCCCTGACTCACTTCCTTATGAAACTCTCAAAGTCCCACCCGGGGTTTATAAGAGGCATTCCAACCATCACCAGAGAGCCACTGCCCACTCCCCACTGCTATAGCATCTTAGGACTTGGCTGGGAGAGTCCACATTTATGGAGGATTTTCTGAAGAGTTTGAAATCACCCCAGTCTTTCTACCACCTCCTGGCTCAAACCAGATCCGAAGGGCAGTCTCTCAGCCTATGAACAGGAGTGATAAAGCCTAAACCAGACGGAGTCAGGTCAGCTCCTGAGAGATGCCACGTCCAGAAAGTGTCAGATCCTGAAATGACCTGGAGAGAAGCTTCCAATTGTAGTGGGGCAAGGCGGGAGTCAGGGCAAGTGGATGCATCCAAGAATAAAGCCAGCAGAAGCTAAGAGACACAAAGGCGTTAGTGAGAGTGGGCCCACAGAGGGCTGGCGGGCAAAGGCCGCTCATCCTAGGGACTTCTGAAGACCCAGGGTTCAAGCCACTCTCAGTAAATCTTAACAACCTCTGTGGCCAGCGTTTGAACTCATGCTTCTACCACTTGGGAAAGTATGCTCTCATTTTCTGTTCCAATATATACTGTGAGACCATCATTTTATGCTCTGAAAGCCCCAGAAAAAGAATGCCTAACACAGTTTGATGGATACAATGGAGCGACCTCATAATGTTAGCCGGCACAACAGGCTTTCTGCCTGCCCGAGAGCAGGGCCACCAGGGACTCCATTTATGTACATTCTGTGCTGAGTCCCCTTCCCTGTATGGTATGTTCTGAAGCCATCACTCCAAAGTACCACGTGTCAGAAATCCCTGCAGCAAAGGAGCTGGGCAGACTAACTTGGGGTCTAGTAACTGGTTCTTCATCTCTAAGGAGATGAAAAACAAGCAGGTCCCCAAGCATCTACTAGGAAGGACATTTTCTTTTTGTGGGGGGAGTTTACAGATGGAAAAATTAAGCCCCAGAGATCATGATCAAAGGAAAGATATTTTACTGAGCTTGAATAAAGAAAGAGGACAAGAGCCCTTTCCTAGAGACACACCATGTGGCCAGTGTGGAAGAAAAGCCAAGGGGAACCTTTAAAACAAAATGAAGGTTGTAATTCTACCCTAGGATGCTATGATCTTATCATGGTTTCCAAACATAGAAGATAGGAAAATAAATATTTTTATCCATTGTCCATCTGTCCACCCATCCATGCATTTGTTGATCTGTCCTTCCATCCATCCGTCCATCTGTCCATCCAACCACCCACCCATCCGTCCGTCCGTCCGCCCGTCCATCCATCTATCCATCCATCCGTCCATCCATCCATCCATCCAACCATCCATCCATCCACCCACACGTCCGTCCGTCCGTCCACCCACCCATCCATCCGTCCATCCGTCCATCCATCCATCCACCCCTACTATAAATATTTCTTAAAGGCCAATGACATGCCAGGCACCATATGTGGTTGCTCAGAGGATACACTGATGAATAAAATAGACACAGACCCTCTTCTTAGGGAGCTTGCAATCTAACAGATAAGGGAACTGATGAGGCAATTACAAGTATTTCAAGCACACTGAGAAGAAAAAGATGTTCTGGGTGCCATGAGAGCACAGATGTAAGGCAAGGGAGAAAAAAAGAAAGCCAGGCATTTAAAAAGCAAGTGTCTTCTCACTGAAGTCGTTCACACTGAATTTATACCCGGCTCAAATTCTCTTTACCTAAGGATCTAATTAAAATGTGTGATTGTGGTATCTCTCATATCTGCATTCGAATACATGACTTAAGCCTACAATTAACTGAGTTTTTCAAAAATGCAACCCCGTAAAATCTCAGACCCCAATCCTGTCTTTTGAGTGATACACTAAATGCCCGATTAGCAATCAGACCGAGGCCATTGTCCTCAAGGCAGTAATCTGGCCTTCAGTGTGATCTGAATTTGCAAGCCTATGGAAATTGAGAATCAGAATGAAGCTGATATTTATCCAAAGGGGAAGAAAAATGCTCGCTGGGGCCAGCAAAGAACGACAGCCAGAATAGCTGAAGAGGTCAGCAGAAACTTGACACAGAGAAGGCTTTATGCTTCGGACAATTATTCCTTTTCTGCCATAAAGATTTGGTGCATTTCCCTATTCTCTCCACCTTATTTCAAAATTACTCTCTGGGTGAAAAGAATGATCTCAAAAAACTTTCAGACATGGTGAACAATGAGCGATGTATTGATCAAAGAAGAAAGCAGAAAGGTTCACATTTCTCCAAATATAACACCACAAGCAAAGTGAAGGGGATGTCATTTCACACTTCCAACTAATCTTAGGGATAAAGAAGAAGGGAGGAAACTTTACTTCACTCCTTTCTTTGGAATCTCATTCATAAGATGAACGATAAAGAGCGTGACAAGTGCCTCACCTCAGGCTCCCTGTCCCTGGGCAGGAGTGGCTGGAGAGCTGGTGTTTTCCCGGTTGACAGATGGAGGAACACTGGAGGGAAAGGGCCGTGGTATGCAGGGCCCACCTTTTATTTCCAGGTGGGCCTGGAAATAAAAGAGGGGGAGACGAAACCACACCTAGAATGGGAGGAGACCGGCCAGTTTCTATGATGAGAAACGGTGCTTGGGAAGAGCAAGGAATCTTGGATCTAGTTGACTTCAAGCTTACCTTGAGGCACCAAGGTAACTGCCCACCTCAGGCTCCAAGAACAAGTCCAGATTCTATTAAAAGCCTTAGTCTGGTTTAGACAGAGTTTGGAGGCCACCTGCCAGGCACATGGTGCAGTGTTCATCAAGAGATGAACGGATAAAAACGATGTGGTACGTATATACAATGGAATACTACTCAGCCATAAAAAAGAATGAAATTTTGGCACGTTCAGCGACGTGGATGGACACGGAGGGCATTATGTGAAATAAGTGAAATAAGTCAGACAGAGAAAGACAAATACTGTATGATATCACTTATATGTGGAATCTAAAAAAAAAAAACAACTAGTGAATGTAACAAAAAAGAAGCAGAATCACAGATACAGGAAGCAAACTAGTGGTTACCAGTGGGCCGGGGGCGGGGAGGGCATTATAAGGGGGAGGGAATGGGAGGTACAAACTATTGGGTGTGAGTTAGGCTACAAGGATGTACCGTACAACATGGGGAACAGAGCCAATATTCTGTAATAACTGTAAGTGGAGCATAAGCTTTAAAAACTGTATTAAAATATTTACATGGCGCCCCAGTAGGTGTGCCAAGGCCTCCTGTCCCACCCACCTGTGAGGTCAGCTGGACAGACACTCACTCCATTTGACAGAAGCACGGTCTTGCCCTCCCAAGCACTGCTTAGAACTGCAACATAGGTTTCTTCCTGCGGCCTTATGCTGCACCTGCTTTCTTTAGAGGTGGGAGAGATGAGGGCTAGCCCTCCTGCACCTGGAATCATCAGCAGATACTCTGTTGCCTTCCTGTCAAGCCAAGTGGAGGCCATGCCTCATCCATTCAGAGGCTTTTGGAGAGAAAAGGAGTTGATGCAGAGTAAGGGAATCAGAAGGTACTTTGCTTCGAAAGAGCAGACGGAGAAGAGAGCCAGGGTGATTTAACCTACGCCACACACAGGCTGGAAAAGCCACACCTGGGGCCGACCACCCAGGTGACTTGGGGGCTGGCCAGTGGATGGAGGGCTGGGAGAGTAATAAAGGGACAGAGGCTGCAACAAGGGGACAGAGCAGGTTAGCGGTCTGGGAGCTGGTCTGGATAAGGTCCCAAGTGAACAACTGCATCTGAAATTAAATACGACGAAGAGTCTGTTCAGCTACACAGAGCACTGGCAATGAGATTAGCACCTGTGCTCTCTGCTCTCACTCTTGCATCATCATCCCCTGCCCTTCCCCTCCAGGCACCGTCCCTTCCAGGCAATGTTCCTCCCCACCAGAAGCTACCCCACCCGTGTTAGAAGATTCTCTCCAGTCACAATGGTCTTGAAACAGGCTGTCTTCAAAGGAAACAGTCATCCATTTCTCCCTTAAGGAAAACTGGATGAGGGTGGAAATGACCCCAAGAGCCATCATCGCCAGAAGACAAATTGGGGTTGGCTTAACTTAATATGTTCACAGAAAAAAACTGGGAATTAAGGGATTTTTTTTTTGTTGTTGGTTTTGAAACACTAACTTTGTGGGGGATGAGGTTAAAGGGTTTTATCGTAAAATCCTGGACTATTAGAACTAAAATAAAATTGCAACTCCCAACGAATGCCCAGAGAGGTTCAAAGACTTGTTCTAGCTCTTATAGTTAGTGAGCTAGACCTGGAATAAACTGGGGTTCTTGACTCTCAATGCTATGAGTTTTTTATACTTGATTTTTTTGAAATTATGTGTCCTGGAGCCAAACAAGATAGAGGGGGTAACTAAAAATACCCAGACATAACCATTCAACCAGTGGAGGAGACTGAAGGCAATGACCTGGAATGCCTCTCTCAGCTCTGTGTCTCGCCGGTCCTCCCAGAAAGCAACAACTGCTCATGAGAAGACGGACTCTGATTCGGCTGATGCACCTGCAGAATAACACTGCTTCCCAGGGCTGGCTAACGCTGTAACCCTTTGGTACTTTTGCATTTGATTTCCTTAATGTGATGGCTCTGTTTCCTCCCTGTCTAGCTAAAGGTCAATTCCTATTTGTCCTCTAATAAATGGGCTGTTTAATGTCAGGGGAAAAAAAACAAATCAACAACAGAAAACCCTCATTGCCATCTACAAACAACTCTAAAGTAAATCATCTTCTATGGGTTTCTTTGAACTTTAAAATGTTTATCACCTACAAATGTACCCTCATTAGTCCTCCCTGGCAGCACCTAGCCCTTTCTGGAGTAACTGCCCCTCAAAACAAGATCACACGTTTTTGAACATGCTGCATCTTGGGCTGCAGCCTTGAACTTGGGGGAATGCGATTGCTTTTTAATTGGAACCAACCACCAGCGCTGGCTTGGATTCAGAGCTGAGCTGCCCCGCGTCAGAAATGTCTGCTGGAGCTTGGAGATCAGGGAGAGAGTGGCCAAGTCACCCATCTTCAGGTTATGACTCTTGGGGGAAGCTCCGTTTGTACCTGGGGACCCTGTCGCCTCAGGCAACAGAATTTCCATTCTCTGACCAGAAAAAGCAGCAGTGTTTGTCATTCATGGGGATCAGCAAATTGAAACTAAGTGGCCCATGCGGAAGACTTCACGTTGCCCAGCTCATGTCTGACAAACCAGAAGCTCAAGGAGCACCAAGGAAATTTTAAGTGCTTTCCATCAATATGCCAGGCCAAAACGCCCTTTCCTTTCCAAAGGGAAACGACTGTAGGAACGGGTTTTCTTGCCTTCTAGGACTGAGGGGAATAATCAGCATTCTGGAAAGGCGCCCACCGCTTTAGATTCTCATTCTATCAAGCAATTATTTAGAATTTACAGCTTATTAATACGACGGCACATCTCATTGACACAGTAGCTAAAGAGCTTATGCCTAATCAGAACAGCAGCACGATGGGTTCCTAAACACAATCTCTTCTCCACGCATTACTTTGATTTAACTAAATTTTAACCAAGCACACAAAGGGCATGCGCTGACGGCCAGTCGTCCATGCTGAAACGCAGGCAGAGTAATTACGTACCATACAAACTGACTAATCCTGAGCGTCTAAAGGGCTATTTCCATATGCACAGCACTTTGGACAGGGTGTATGTTGGACTAGATTTAGCCGCGGTGGGATGAAAACCAGCATAGAGAAAAGAAGCCAAACAATTCGGTAAAATGCCCTCTTCTCCCACACACGTGAACTCAGGGTCTGAACTCACGTTCCTTTACGCCCTTAGTCTAACTTTGCAAACGGTCGATAAAGTCTTCTACGTTAGGGGAATGTTCCATTTGAATTCACTGACATTGTTAGTACCAGCTAAGCAAGTTTTCCAAGAACAAAGAAACCTTCCTTGGGCTGAATGATACCAATTTCTTCATCCACTGATGCTTTAGAGACACGAAACGGGGCCAACTGGCACCCAAAGTGTGGCAGGGTAGCGGGTGTGTGGACCCTCCAAACTCACCTGTCATCCTCATTGGAGATTGTTCCCTGCAGCTAAGGTGGCAATGCCACTGTCGCCACACTCACTCCTTCTCTCTGCTTTGGGTCCTATTGCTTCAGTCAGAAATTCCAGGCCATGGTTCCAAGGTTTTCCCTTCTGCAAGGCCAGAAACCATATCAGGGCCTCCTGGGTTATTCCACACTACAATCTTCTTTCTCTGAATTCCTTTAGCACTTTCACGGCACTGGATAATATACAGTTTCCCCCTTTTCCCAAACGTTTAATATGTTAGTGCCAACATGCAAGTGAATGCTTTTTGAATGTCTGTGACTGCTCTAGGGCCCAGGAAGGATGCTCTGTCATCTAGCAAACAAAGGCATTGTGCTTAGGCATCGTGACGAAGAGAAGGGACAAAGAGATTCATAAAGGCATACATAGCACATGGGAAGGGAGCTTATAAAAGCTACTGAGGAACAAAGACAAGTCAGCAGATGTGTGTCTGTCTACGATACAATGATGTCGCACCGACTGCGAGCCAGGGCGGGGGCTGCTGGGTTGGAATGCATGGTGGCTTGTAACTAGAGGTGACCTGGCACTTGAGCTGGATCTTGAAATCAGTGCATTTGACTGGGGTCCTCTGGGGAAGGGGCCTTGAGTGCCCACCCACGGAGGACAGATTTCACTCTGACAGCAGTAGGGATACGGCAAAGGCTTCTCACGAGGGGAACAGCAGGTCCCTATCTGTTTCAGAAAGAAGGGATGGTTGAAAAATCCCAGGAGGTGGAAATAACAGTCTAAATGAGGGTAGGCAAGGGGCATAGAGAGCAGCGTGGCTGGAAGACAGTCTGAGGGTTCTCGGAGGGAACCCCTGGATGAATTGGATGGGAAGCAAAATAAAGAGCTGGAGACACATGTTCAGAGGCTGTGTGGCTGCCGGTCAAGGGAATTTTTGACCGAGATTGAATATTCCTGATCCCCCCTACCAGCTCCGAGCACTGCATGTAATTGTAATGACTACTGTGAAAGCTGTCCATTTGCCTTTGAGCAACAGTCCTTGGATTTGATAAGTACTCTTTTCACGTGTATTATTTCTCAGTCACTTGTTAGGATTTTCTTGGTGTTCTCCTTTGCCCAAACAGTGCTATATTTAGAGGCAAATATTTTTAAATGGCAAAGCCTTCCTTCCCCAGGGGTCTTTTTATTTAATCCTATATTATCAATTCATGATTTTATTATATTGTGATCAGAGAATAAGATCTGTAAGATTTCTGCTTTTTAAGATGTATGAAAATTTTGCAGGCTAGGATATAATCAGTTTTTGTGACTGATCCATGGACAGTTGAAAAGAAGCTGTATTCTCCTTCTGGGAAGTAGTCAAGTTCCAAAAATATATACCTTTGCTAATTATGTGTTCACTCATTCATTCATTCATTCATTATATAATTGATGAATAAATGTTTGTTAACTATGATTAAGTTGAATTAATTATATCTTTCATATCAACTGTATCATTTCTTTATCTCTCTTTCTTTTCTCAGTTTCATATGTTAAGAATGGTGGACTAACAATTTCTACTTGTGGCAGCTCTGATTCACTGGGGCTTTGTACCTCGTTCCTTGTTCATCTCAACAGTAGGTGGTCCTTTGCCCTCTTCTTCAAGCTCTCGCACTCACAAATGAACATGTGTGACACCAGTTCTCCTGTTTCAGGCCTACTGGTCCCTGACTAGCCCTCAAAGGGCCACTCATTCTGAATCCGTAATCTCTATAGGCAAGCCCAGGCAAAAAATAAATCAATGAACCAATGCCGGGGAGACAGAACAAGGCACATCCTCCAGTGTAGACATCCACACTGTAATGAAGGCCCTGGATGAGAAGAGTTGAACAGTTGGATCATCTCTCTTGGCTTTGATCAGGAGGAATAAAGGATGTCCAGGTGACTATACAGCTGGCTCCAAAAATGAGTTTGGTGTTTGGTGTAGACCTGGCAGGAAGTGGAGGAGACCGGGTAGAGTTCAGATCTCCTGTGGTTACAGTCGAAGAGCTAAACATTCTCTGACTGCACTTAGAGACTTCATTATTTTGATACTGCTGTACTTGTGTAGCTATTCCTTTCATTTTGGTTTTCACCAAGGTTACTGGGAGAGTGATATTTACCACTCACTGACTATCCATGTGCTCACCTACACGTCCTGTCCTCCTCAGAGTTAGATGAAGCTCTCGGATTCCAATGAGCAGTGAGTGAAATAATGTGCATCACACCTGGGCCAGAGCATTTATGGACAAAACAGATATGTGAGTCTCCAGTTTCTCCCTTCCCTGCTGTGGGGACCTGGAAGCCAGTTCTAGATGGTGTAGCTAAGATGACTATGTAACTGATGCAGTCACATATACATTTGGGGGAGAAAAAGAGGAACTTGTAATAATTATGTCAGGACAACAGGATTTTCTTGGAGGAAACAGAACCATGGGCACCCTGTGTTATGCCAGTTGGAAGCAAACTGAGTTCCTGAGTTACCACTTGTAAGGGGACTGCCTTGGAGAGCCACCAACTCTTACTAAAATTTCCATGAGTGAGACATAACTTCTGTGTGTTATGTAACTTAAAGTTCAGGGTTTAGTTGTTACTGCAGCAGAGTTTATCTTATCCTGACTGATATGGTTCTTCAGGAAATATCGCTGTGTCTCCAGGTATGCTGACCATCAACAAGGAAGGAAGGAGGTTTGGTCCACATTCGGTCTGATCTGTTGAGCAAGCACCAAGGAAGAGTGAAAATCAAGAGACAGCAAATTCTTCTCATCCTCTTTTCATCTGGGGATTTTTTCCCCCCTCTTTTTCTTTGGGAGCTCCTATCATTCATAGATTCTATCTCTATGTTTTATTACCATGTCCATCATATTTTCTTGCATTCTTCTGGAAATATTTCTTAAGTGTATCTCTTTATCTTCTTCAGTGTATAATTTTGCTTTCTACTACAACCAAAAAAAAAAAAAAAGAAAGAAAAAGCCAGCACATAGCTTCTTACAGTTTTAATTCCACTCTGTTTATGATCAATAAAGTCCCCCTCTGTCTCATTGAGAATCTGTAATAATGGTTTCCTAACTTTACCATGGGTTTCAAGTAAGAAATAATTTAGATGCACGTTTAAACTTTCATGACTTTATTCTTCTGTGTTACAAAACGTTTTCATAGGCTTTAGATATTTTTTTCTGTTCGTTCACATACTTTCTTGAGTCCAATGAATTGATGATAAAACTCTTTTATCTCTCAGGCAGTATCTGGAAGTATTTTTAATGGGCTTCTCACCATATCATCATTTTGGGTGATATCAGCTTGTATTTTAACAAGACATCTAGTTGGGGAGAAATGGGCCATTTATTTCTGATCACCAAATAGTTCTTAGCTTTGCCTCTCCCCGACACTGTCCCCTTTTTCAGATTCATTATAAGCTCCATTAATATTGCCTGTGGCTTCTTGAATGTATCAGTCTGTCTCACCCTATTGTAGAGACCTGTGATCCAAGATTGTGAGCAAGATAAATTAAAACAGGATTCGTGTGTGTGTGTGTGTGTGTGTGTGTGTGTGTGTGTACCTGTGATCATGTGTATGAGTGTGAATGAGAGTTAACAACAATGGTTAAAGCTGACAGAAGTAAATTCAGCAAAACCAAGAATCTCCTAAGAAATTCACCAATCACATGACCGTTTACAAACTGGAAGAGCAGAGGATGAGAAGGATGGGTATAAGGCCAACCGAGCAATGCGACATTACGATCAAGCCACCAGGATACCAGAAGTAAGAACCTTTACATACTCTGTAAAAATACAGATGTACCATCTCTGCTGTGAGATAAGACCAGATGTTACAAAAGATCAATAAATACAGAACATCCCTCTGGTGGAAGGAGATAGGAGAAAGGACAATTTCACAAAAAGATAACACTGCCAGGAGCTGTGAGTCTCCTTTACTCTCTTCACATTAAGTGCTGGCCATTGGAACACAGTGGCCACAAATGGTGACAGATTCAGAATGGGGTGAGTGATGCCTGAAGGATGTGCACCCTTAGCTGCAGTCCATAAATATTTAAATTGGTAAGTCTCTTCCAATATGATTTATATTAATTCGCCCCCCTTGATCTTGGAAAGCATCCCTTAGGCTAAATGAACTTCTCTTTCCTCTGATCATGCCTTCTCTTCTCCTGGAACACCATTACCCCTATGTGTCTTTTAAGGTATAGCCAGATGTGATTCTGGACCACCTTGACCCTGGAATCCTCTTCTGTAATCCCAGAATATCCTGGCACATCTGTATTATCGTGCTCATCACACTTTCTTCTACGTATGGATTTCTTCTTTTTCGTCTTTGGGAACAGGACCTATGACTTCTTTACAGTGTATCCCCAAACCCAGGGCTCTGCTTGAAACCTAGTAGGTGTACTACTCTCTGGAAATATTGAATGAATGAATGAATAAACAGAATGTTGGCACAAAGGCAAGTCTTCCTTAAGTTTAAATATACAGTGTTGAAAGAGGGGTCAAGTCTGAGGGTAGAGTACGGAGACAGCTTTCTAGGTATCCCTGACTCAGATCTTCTCTATGTAGCTTCGGTAATTAGTTTTAAAGGGAATTCCTCAAAACGTTTCTTTGTCTGTGAGAAAACAAGTGGGTTTGTTCACTCAGTATCCATCCACAGTGTGATGTGATCTTAGGCTTGAAGCATAACTTCCAGAATAAGGACTAGGACATGTGCCCCCCACCCTGCTCTTGGCCATGTATGAAGAGTCACATTCTTTTCTGAGCAACACAAGAGGAGAAGGCCCTGGACGATAGGAGATTTGAAGCATGAGATCAGAACCAGAGAGGAACCAGGTATGTTTATCCTGCAGAAGAGGGGATGGATGGGGGAGGGGATGGGGAAGACCCACCACTGGGGTCTTTTATGTGAAGGGATTTTATCAGAAGAGGAATTGAACTTGCACTGAAGAGCTCCAAAGGGTAGAACCATGCCCTGTACAAGAGCCACAGGGAGACACAGCATTAAAGCTACTATGAAATAATTATAAAGCAATACTGCATGGTGGTTCATTCTGCCTGAGTCTGATGTCATCCTTTTCCATTTGCTAGCCCTGCAACTCAGCTTCCCATATATGCAATGTTGATGATAACAGCTCATTGGGCAGACCTAAGTATTGAATAAAGCAATGAGCACTTAGCATAGTATCTGGTTTATGGTCAGCATTCTGAAATGTGAGGCATCTGTAGCAATATTTCCAGTGGTCTGACGACTCTGGTGGGGTGTCAGGTGATGGGCACCTTGTCGCCACAGGAGTTCAAGCACAGCCTGGCTGACAAGTGATATATGAACTTTTAGGTCCCTCCCAACAGACCCCTACAGTGAATCTGAGGCTGATGGGGTATTTCCCCTGGAACATGGCTGCAGGCACTCTGGATCACTCAAACAGCTGGAGAGAGAAAGAGAGAGAGAGAGAGAGAGAGAGAGGAGCTATATCTAATCTGTGTGCAAGAACCATCTTGGAGAGAGCAACACATAGAGTCAATTATCATACTTCCATTCCTAGTTTAAATGCTCCAATTATTCTACTTAAAGCAACTTTTCCAAGTTGAAACATCAAAGATTCAGCCCTTGCTGTCTTCCCAGGTCACCACTGGAGAGCAGAGGAGGGTCTATCTGTTTGGGGGGGTGTGCCGGGGGCTGGGAGCTGCCTCTCCAGCAGTGAGCCCTCTGGACAGGATAAAATCTGGAATCTGAGAATGGGATTAATACTTGCCCCCCAGATGGCATGAAATAGCTTTACTTCTCTTTGTAGATAACCTCCTTTGCATGTGAAATAATCCACTTTTTTTTAAAAAATGAGGGATGCTCACAAAATTGCTTCCCTAGAAGATCTTGAGCTTATGAGGACAAGGACACTGGTAGCAGAAATTATGGGAAGTACTCCTTGGCATGAGTCCTCTCAGAATCCCCCATTAGCCCCACCAAAGAGCCCAGGTAGGCTCCAGTGTTGGGTCGCCTCAGACCAAACAACCAACATGGAGGGAACCCAGCCTCACACATCAGCAGACAAGCAGATTAAAGTTTTACTGAGCTCTGCCCACCAAAGCAACAGCCAGCTCTACTCACCACCAGTCCCCCCCATCAGGAAACTCGCACAAGCCTCTTAGATAGCCTCATCCACCAGAGGGCAGACAGCAGAAGCAAGAAGAACTACAATCCTGCAGCCTGTGGAACAAAAACCACATTCACAGAAAGACAGACAAGAGGAAAAGGTAGAGGGCTACGTACCAGATGAAGGAACAAGATAAAACCCCAGAAAAACAACTAAATGAAGTGGAGATAGGCAAGCTTCCAGAAAAAGAATTCAGTGTTGTAAAACAGTTATACTCAAATAAAGATGTTAAAAAAAAAAAGCATTCAGAATAATGATAGTGAAGATGATCCAGGACCTCAGAAAAAGAATGGAGGCAAAGATCGAGAAGATGTAAGAAATGTTTAACAAAGATCTAGAAGAATTAAAGAACAAACAAACAGAGATGAACAATATAATAACTTAAATGAAAAATACACTAGAATGTTTCAAAAGCAGAATAACTGAGGCAGAAGAACAGATAAGTGACCTGGAAGACAGAATGGTGGAATTCACTGCTACAGAACAGAATAAAGAAAAAAGAATGAAAAGAAATGAAGACAGCCTAAGAGACCTCTGGGACAACATTAAACACAACAACATTCTCATTATAGGGGTCCCAGAAGGAGAAGAGAGAGAGAAAGGACCTGAGAAAATATTTGAGGAGATTATAGTCGAAAACTTCCCTAACATGGGAAAGGAAATAGCCATCCAAGTCCAGGAAGCGCAGAGAGTCCCATACAGGATAAACCCGAGGAGAAACACGCCAAGACACATAGTAATCAAATTGGCAAAAATTAAAGACAAAGAGAAATTACTGAAAGCAGCAAGGGAAAAATGACAAATAACATACAAGGGAACTCCCAAAAGGTTAACAGCTGATTTCTCAGCAGAAACTCTACAAGCCAGAAGGGAGTGCATGATATACTTAAAGTGATGAAAGGGAGGAACCTACAACCAAGATTACTCTACCCAGCAAGGATCTCATTCAGATTCAACGGAGAAATCAAAAGCTTTACAGACAAGCAAAAGCTAAGAGAATTCAGCACCACCAAACCAGCTCTACAACAAATGCTAAAGGAACTTCTCTAAGTGGGAAACACAAGAGAAGAAAAGGACCTACAAAAACAAACCCAAAACAATTAAGAAAAAGGTCATAGGAACATACATATCGATAATTACCTTAAATGTGAATGGAGTAAATGCTGCAACCAAAAGACACAGGCTTGCTGAAAGGATATAAAAACAAGACCCATATATGTGCTGTCTACAAGAGACCCACTTGAGACCTAGGGACACATACAGACTGAAAGTGAGGGATGGAAAAAGATATTCCATGCAAATGGAAATTAAAAGAAAGCTGGAGTAGCAATACTCATATTAGATAAAATAGATTTTAAAATAAAGAATGTTACAAGAGACAAGGAAGGACACTACATAATGATCAAAGGATCAACCCAAGAAGAAGATATAACAGTTATAAATATATATGCAGCCAACATAGGAGCACCTCAATACATAAGGCAACTGCTAACAGCTATAAAAGAGGAAATCGACAGTAACACAATAATAGTGGGGGACTTTAACACCTCACTTACACCAATGGACAGATCATCCAAACAGAAAATTAATAAGGCAACACAAGCTTTAAATTACACAATAGACCAGATAGATTTAATTGATATTTATAGGACATTCCATCCAAAACCAGCAGATTACACTTTCTTCTCAAGTGTGCACAGAACATTCTCCAGGACAGATCACATCTTGGGTCATAAATCAAGTCTCATTAATTTAAGAAAATTGAAATCATACCAAGCATCTTTTCTGACCACAATGCTATGAGATTAGAAATCAATTACATGGAAAAAAATGTAAAAAACAGAAACACGTGGAGGCTAAACAATACGTTACTAAATAACCAAGAGATCACTGAAGAAATCAAAGAGGAAATCAAAAAATACCTAGAGACAAATGACAGTGAAAACACTGCGATCCAAAACCTATAGGATACAGCAAAAGCAGTTCTAAGAGGGAAGTTTATAGCTATACAAGCCTACCTCAAGAAATAAGAAAAATCTCAAATAAACAATCTAACGTTACACCTAAAGGAATTAGAGAAAGAAGAACAAAGAAAACCCAAAGTTAGCAGAAGGAGAGAAATCATTAAGATCAGAGAAGAAGTAAATGAAATAGAAGCAAAGAAAACAATACCAAAGATCAATAAAACTAAAAGCTGGTTCTTTGAGAAGGTAAATAAAATTGATAAACCATTAGCCAGATTCATCAAGAAAAAGAGGGAGAGGACTCAAATCAGTAAAATTGGAAATGAAAAAGGAGAAGTTACAACAGACACTGTAGAAATACAAAGCGTCCTAAGAGACTACTACAGGCAACTCTATGCAAATAAAATGGACAACCTGGAAGAAATGGACAAATTCTCAGACATGTATAATCTTCCAAGACTGAACCAGGAAGAAATAGAAAATTTGAACAGACCAATGACAAGTAATGAAATTGAAACTGTGATTAAAAATCTTCCAACAAACAAAAGTCCATAACCAGATGGCTTCACAGGTGAATTCTATCAAACATTTAGAGAAGCGCTAACACCCATCCTTCTCAAACTCTTCCAAAAAATTGCAGAGGAAGGAACACTCCCAAACTCATTCTATGAGGCCACCATCACCCTGATACCAAAACCAGACAAAGATACTACAAAAAAGAAAATTACAGACCAATATCACTCATGAATACAGATGCAAAAATCTGCAACAAAATACTAGCAAACAGAATCCAACAACACATTAAAAGGATCATTACACCATCATCAAGTGGGATTTATCCCAGGGATGCAAGGATTCTTCAATATACACAAATCAATCAATGTGATACACCATATTAACAAATTGAAGGAGAAAAACCATATGATCATCTCAACAGATGCAGAGAAAGCTTTTGACAAAATTCAACACCCGTTTATGATAAAAACTCTCCAGAAAGTGGGCATACAGGGAACCTACCTCAACATAATAAAGGCCATATAAAACAAACCCACAGCAAACATCATTCTCAATGGTGAAAAACTGAAAGCATTTCCTCTAAGATCAGGAACAAGACAAGGATATCCACTCTCATCACTATTATTCAACATAGTTTTGGAAGTCCTAGCTATGGTAATCAGAGAAGAAAAAGAAATAAAAGGAATACAAATCGGAAAAGAAGAAGTAAAACTGTCGTTGTTTGCAGATGACATGATACTATACACAGAGAATCCTAAAGATGTCACCAGAAAACTACTAGAGCTAATCAATGAATTTGGTAAGTTGCATGATACAAAAAAAAAAAAATGCACAGAAATCTCTTGCATTCCTATACACTAATGATGAAAAATCTGAAAGAGAAATTAAGGAAACAATCCCATTTACCACTGCAACAAAAAGAATAAAATACCTAGGAATAAACCTACGTAGGGAGACAAAAGACCTTTATGAAGAAAACTATAAGACACTGATGAAAGAAATTAAAGATGATACCAACAGATGGAGACATATACCATATTCTTGGATTGGAAGAATCAATGTTGTGAAAATGACTATACTACCCAAAGCAATATACAGATTCAATGCAATTCCTATCAAATTACCAATGGTATTTTTTACAGAACTAGAACAAAAAATCTTAAAATTTGTATCGAGACACAAAAGACCCCGAATAGCCAAAGCAGTCTTGAGGGAAAAAAATGGAGCTGGAGGAATCAGACTCCCTGACTTCTGACTATACTACAAAGCTACAGTAATCAAGACAATATGGTACCGGCACAAAAACAGAAATATAGATCAATGGAACAAGATAGAAAGCCCAGAGATAAACCCACGCACCTATGGTCAACTAATCTATGACAGAGGCAAGGATATACAATGGAGAAAAGACAGTCTCTTCATTAAGTGGTGCTGGGAAAACCGGACACCTACATGTAAAAGAATGAAATTAGAACACTTCCTAACACCACCCACAAAAATAAACTCATAATGGATTAGAGACCTAAATGTAAGACCGGACCCTATAAAACTCTTAGAGGAAAACCTAGGAAGAACACTCTTTGACATAAATCACAGCAAGATCTTTTTTGATCCACCTCCCAGGGTAATGGAAACAAAAACAAAAATAAACAAATGGGACCTAATGAAACTTAAAAGCTCTTGGAAAGCAAAGGAAACCATAAACAAGATGAAAAGACAACCCTCAGAATGGGAGAAAATATTTTCAAAAGAATCAACGGACAAAGGATTAATCTCCAAAATACATAAACAGCTCATGCAGCTCAATATTAAAAAAAACCAAACAACCCAATCCAAAAATGGGCAGAAGACCTAAATAGACATTTCTCCAAAGAAGACATACTGATGGCCGAGAAGCACATGAAAAGCTGCTCAACATCACTAACTATTAGAGAAATGCAAATCAAAACTACAATGAGGTATCACCTCACACCAGTCAGAATGTGATCTGGGTCCTTCCTGCCTTTCCGACCTCTTCACTCTCAGTCTGCACGCTGACTGATCTGCTCAGCCATCCCTGCCTGGGGCTCAACAAACCTGCCTGTCTCTGGAGCTCGAGGCCCTGTGAATTCTGTTCTCTGCTGTCTCCTTCACCCTCCAGTCATGCTTCAATATCATTCCCGAGACAGATCCTCCCTGACCACAAATGTCCCCAGCCTACCACCCTGGGGACAGCCTACCATCCCCTGTTCTTTGCCGAGCGCTTAGTGTTCTTCCTCCATATAACGTATCTCAAGGCATCACTGTCTGTCTGTGTGTGTTTAGTTACTTACTGTATGATCCCCTAACCAGACTGTCAGCTCTATGATGTCAGAGACCTGAAACCCCCAGGCCTCTCAGAGTGCCAGCACACCCTAGATAAAAAAAGAATCAAAAGCTTCCAAACAAACCCAAAAGTCACCCTGGAAACAACAAACTACCACCAAATGCAGATAAGAGAAAAGGCGAGCACAGCTGTTGTGTCTCCATGTGGGTGAGATCAGCACACACATTCTGTGAGTGTCACCGGTATCCCTGCTGACCAAGAAAGCCAGTTTTTAGCTACAGTATGTTAAGGACACACCTTGCTGCTTCTGAGGCAGTCAGCCCTCAGTCAGTGTTATCAGAGAGGCCAGTCTCTTCTAGAACGTGGGTGGTTCCTGCCTCCTCTGAATTGGAAAACTGCGTCTTCCGTCAGAGTAAGAAATGAAGCTGAGGTGCGGTTACAGCAGAGTGGAGGGGTCACGGGAAGAGATGAGGAATCTGAGGGGTGCAGAGGGACGCCAGGGGCAGAGACCCACAGGCCCCACCTTGTCCTGCAAGGCAGCCTTGCAGCACCTGTCATAGGGGGGCCCAGAAATGGAACCAATCCTCAGCACCTCCACCAGGAGCCCTCTTTCGATCTCCTGATTCCCCACCAACTTTGCTTCCACGTGACATGCAGCACTAAATCACATCTGGCCTGTACCGCGGTCAGCTGCACACCTGTCACTGTTCTCCATCACCGCAAGTCCTCCCAGCCTGCAACCTTTCCCCTCTCTGCCGACACGGGGCCTGATGCGACACTTAGCTCACTTTCTGGCACGCAGGACTCCAGACATGCCTATTGGACTAAATGTAACTCCCTCTAGGGTGGAAGGCTAGACCAAGGTTGCAAGAACCAGACGTGGCAGCAGGGACAACCCATAAAGGAGATGGCAGAGTCAGCAGAGGAAGGGAGGGAGGAGAGACTGCAGAGACTATCTCAGCCCCCTGCCATTGGATGGCGGATGTCTAATCCAGCCAAAATGAGGTGGAAAACATTCTCCAATGTGTAGGTTATATTTCCCCCCAAATTGTCGTAACCATCTCTTCCATTCCACATGCTCTTCTGTAATGTGATTCTACCCGTCCAGAAGTCGGGTCTATGTCCCCTCCTTTTGAACCCCAGGCTTCCCTTGAATTGTGACTACAGTAGACATGACACTGGGTGACTTGGGTGGCAACGTCATAAAAGGGGATGCAACATCCATTTGGCTCTTTTGAGATGCTTAGTCTCGTCATGTTGAGAAGGTGCCCAAACCAGCCCACCCGGGAGATGACCTGGAGAGCCATGTGGAGGTGTCCTCCCTGGAAGCCAAGCTCAGGAGACAGTTAAAAGCCAGCACCAGCTACCAGACATGGGCCTGAATATTCTAGATGGTTCCAACTCCCATCCTTTAAGTCTTTCTAGCTAAGGCCCCAGGCATGGTGGACCAGAGACAAACCATCCCCACAATACATGTATTAGTTTCTTTGGACTGCTGTGATGAGGACCTCAAACTGGGGGTCCGAAAACAGAAATGTATTTTCTCATAGTTCTGGAGGCTGGAGTCCACCAAGGTATTGCTAGGACCATGCTCTCTCTGAATCCTCCCTTGCCTCTTCCAAGCTTCTGGTGTGGCCTCCAGTTCTCTGTGTCCCTTGGCATTCCCTGGCTTGTAGCTGCATCGCTCCCATATCTGTTTCTGTTGTCACAAAATGTTCTCACTATGTGTCTGTGTCTTCGCCTCTTCTTATCAGAACACTGGTCATACTGGATTAGGGTATGACCTAATTAGGGTATGGCCCTAATGACATCATTTTACCTTGATTACATCTGCAGAGACCTTCTTTCCAAACAAGGCTACAATCCTAGGTACCGGAAGTTAGGACTTCAACATCTCTTGGGGAAGGGGGCCATAATTCATCTCACAGCACATTGTGCCCTGTCTGAATTCCCCACTCACAGGAGAGGTAGTGAAATGATGGTTATTGTTTTAAGCCACTCATTTGGGGGCTACTTTCTTTTTTTTTTTTGGCTGTGCCACATGGCTTGCGGGATCTTAGTTCCTGGACCAGGGATTGAACCCGGACCCCCTGCAGTGGAGTCCTAACCACTGAACCACCAGGGAATTCCCTGGGGCTATTTTCTATGCAGATAGAACTGGAACATCAACCAATTCCCTCAAGCCCATCCAACTCTTCCATCATCTGGATCTTGAGAAGTTGTGCCTCCCACTTTCCTGCCTGGATACAGATCTCTTCTTAACAGCTTTACTAGAGTTTGTCATAGCTGCCAGTTCTTTAAGAAGACTAAGCATCTTGCATCTGGGCTAATTTTTCTTTGATAACTTTCCAAAAAAGAGCCCCAAATTTGCCACAACCATTCTAAGCCCAAAGGACTGGCTGATTTTCTGGGTGAGCAAAACAGGAGAACTTGGTATGAGCATCAGTGGAGGTAAAAAACATTTTTAAAAGAAAATGATAACCTTTCACTGAAATCTGCACATTCTTTTGGTCTCTTCGCATCAATAGAACGGACCTTTGTAATTTCCTACATGTTTGTTCTTGTAGGAGGAGTGGAATTTGAATGTGTCACCCAAAGGTTAAAAAGACTCTAAATGCCAGTCAGGAAACATATGTGAGTTTTTAATGCCTCCCATTTCTGTCACATAGAGGCAACGTATAGATGTATTTCTAAGCGTGAGTACTTTAAAATTTATGGCGTTGTCAAATGCACAATATATTTCCCTTTCAGATTTTCCAAAGCGGGGCGGCGGGGGGGATTAATTACAAAATAGTCAAACGAGGTGCCGTTTCATGCTCGGTGAAGCAGACAGTGGCTATGCGTGGCTGTCCCTGGAAGATGTGCCCCTACGTGGCATTTTGCACGTGGACGAATGGTGGCTTCAAAGCTGAGGGCAACCTTCGGCCAATCCACTCACCATATGTCCACTTAGACTTCTTTTCCCAAAACTAACCGGCTTAGATAAGAGCTTCCACAAAAATAAAGGCCATTAGCATAAACAAAGAGTTTCCTTGCTGAGCTGGGCTGGTATGTAATACTTAGGAAATGACCTTTAAGGACAAATGGTTCCATCTGGGAAGAGTCTCCACCCCAAATTTCCCAATTCAGAACATGATAAAGAGATGTCAGATGTCAGATTTCATGCTTGAATCCTCTCCCTCAGTGGGGACCGCAGCTGAGTGAAGGGCTGCCCTATCCTGAGGGCCTTGAAGTGCAGCCGGCCCACGCAAGCATCGGGCTGCAGAATGTGTGAGGGAGCCAGCCCAGGGCACTGGAACCCACCTGTCTCCGGTACTCCTCCAGGATTTCTCTCCACATTGCATGCCCGGTCCATCATTTCTCCCTCTGGTCTTCCCAGCTCTCTGGTTCTCTGGCTACACACTCCAGCCCTGATTCCTCCTCATGTCCCTTATGTTCTCATTTTAGTGATTATTCAAGCTCTCTCCCCACTGCCCACTTCTCTGACCCCGGAAGCATCAGCTTTCTAGGCCCAAACAACCTCGGTTCCATAGTACCCCAGGCAGCTGACTAAGGATGGCTCCCTCCTTGGCACCTTAGCAAGGGAAGAGGGGATAAAACACTGACGTTTCTCAGGCAAGCTCTCCTTCAATGGGCCAAAAGATGGGATGCCAAGGATGGCTAACCTGGGTTTGTCCAGCTGGCTCTCTGCACGACGGCAAATATCTGAGATGCCCCCAGACACTCAACTATTTTCCTGCTGAAGCCCTAAGAACTTCGCAGTGACAGTTTTCCTGAAAGCTGAGCACATCACAGTACCCAAGGCCCCTGTTTGCAGACATCCACCCCACTACTGGATCCTGGGCTGAATGAAGTGGCTCAGGATCTGGGTGGCTGTTCTTTGTGGCATGGAATTCCACAAGCCTACGTGGTACAGGGAACAAGACAATTATGCCCTAAATATTGTAGAATAGGGACAGGTTGATTCCCACCCCCTTTCATGTAGAAATAGTGGAAAATGGCAACAAACACACCAGGCAAAGATGCTACCTTCCAGTCTCCTGCCCCAGAAACCCAGAGCTATAGACCACCTACATCACTACAGTCTTAACTGGAGAGGATGGTGTAAATTCAGGTTCACATTTATAGAGAATCAAATTATTGCTTTATTCCCAGGGAGATGAATGAGAGTGACAGACTCTTCAGAGTTGTAAAAATAGATGGATGCTTCCTATAAAATAACTCACAGATGCCTACAATAATTGACAATAGATCTGTCAGTCTGGGAGCAGGCAAGTGAAATTCCAGATGGAATACCACAATATTTTCCAGTGGTAGAGTAGATGGCTTGGCTATTATGATAATACATTCCAGCATGGCAAATATATCTCCCCTTAATAGAAATACATTAGATACCATTTACAAAAATATCAACATCGCTGTTCCGTTTCTCAAACTATAACTTACACGTAAATATCACACAAGTTATGGATGAGGAGATCCAATTTCATGCTGTTTCAAACACGTTTTTGTTTATTGCATAACTACAGTTCTCTCTATATGAGATAGTGCATTACATGATAGAGATGGATGGGCATCGTATCTATCTGTGTGTCTACACAGGAATTATGAGCACTGAATCTACTGCAAATTGAAGTACTTTATGATAGGTATTATATACAACCAACATCTTGAGCACCTACTATATGATGACATCATTACATAATCAGCAGTGCTGTCACCTCCATTCACAGGGTGGAGGGATGCAGTGCTGTGGATGAATAAATATTCTAAGCAATAGGTGAGTGAAAACCTCAGAGAGCCTTAGAGTCAGAAAAATTGGGGTTGACTTCTGGCTCTTCTATTTATCAGCTGTAAGATCTCAGTGAAGGTTATAGAGAAGGTCAAGCCTGTGGGTTCTTCTCACCAGGGCCTCCCTTCTCTTCTCCCTGGTGTCCCTCTACTTATTGATGATGGTGTAGGTGTTTCTTGACATTCTCTGCCCACTTTCAGAATTTTCGGGGTCCTGTCTTTACCTCTATATGGGTAATTTTTCCTCTCTGGTTTAGCTTTGTGTATTTATTTATTTATGGTTATGCCGGCTCTTAGTTGTGGCAGGTGTGTTCCTTAGTTGCGGCTTGCCGGCTCCTTAGTTGTGGCATGCGAACTCTTAGTTGTGGCAGGCGTGTGGGATCTAGTTCCCTGAACAGGGATAGAACCCGGGCCTCCTGCATTGGGACCGTGGAGTCTTAACCACTGTGCCACCAGCAAAGTCCCTGGTTTAGCTTTGGTATGCAATGATTTAATTTAGCTTTGACAATCAATATGATGCTTTTTTGCAGGGGAGGGGGAGGGAGGAGTAGTTTTTTTTATGCGTGGCAGTTCTTGCATTTTTTTTTTCCAATACTCTAACAACAGTAACAATCCTAGGGCCCCCGGTGAATCAGATACATGAGCTCAGCCACAGTGAAGGTGGGCTGGGACAGATTTATACACAAAATGAATCCACGTGAAGCAGCAGTCCAGACCTGCAGCTCCTCTGGCAGTGTGGGCTGCTGGACATCACAGAACCAAAAGGCTGAGAGGGTGCTGGGTAGAAATCAGCCAAAAACAGAGGGCTTGGCCCACACTGCTATTATTATACAGTGTTGCCAAAATTACACACAGGCATGTATAGCAGTTTTATTCATAATTTCCAAATCTTGGAAGCAATCAAGATATCCTTTAGCAGAGGAATGGATAAGTAAACTGTGGTACATCCAAACAACGGAATATTATTCAGCACTAAAAAGAAATGGGCAATCAAGTCACGAAAAGACATGGGGGAACTTTAAATGCAAATTACTATGTGAACGAAGCCAATCTGAAAAGGCTACATACTGTACAATTACAAATAGACATTTTAGAAAATGCAAAGCTATGGAGACAGCAAAAAGATCAGTGGTTGTCAGGGGTTGGGGCTGGGTGGGAGGGATGAAAAGGTGGAGCACAGTAAAATTTTAGGGCAGTGAAAATACTCTGTATACACTACAGTGATGGACACCTGTCATTGCCCAAGCCCGTAAAATGTACAACACCAAGAATGAACCATAATGTAAACTACGGTCTTTGGGTGATTAGGATGTGTCAGTGTAGGTTCATCTGCTGTAACAAGTGTACCACTCTGGTCAGGGATGTTATAATGGGAGAGACTATGTATCTGTGGGGAAGTCTCTCTACTGTGCTGTCAATTTTGCTGTGAACCTAAAACTGCTCTTAAAAAAAATAGTCTTAAAAAATAGCCAAGGGTTTTCCTGGTGGTGCGGTGGTTGAGGGTCCACCTGCCGATGCAGGGGATGCGGGTTCGTGCCCCGGTCCGGGAAGATCCCACGTGCCGCGGAGCGGCTGGGCCCGTGAGCCATGGCCGCTGAGGCTGCGCTCTGCAACGGGAGAGGCCACAGGAGTGAGAGACCCGCGTACGGCAATTAAAAAAAAAAAAAAAAAAAGCCAAAACTTCAGGTCAAATAAGTTGTCAACTAACTTGTAACCTCAGCAAGATTTTTTAGAAAAGTAAACTTCGTTGTTCATTGTCATTTGGCTCTAACATCCTATATCAAGGGGGTGGCATAACCACAGAGAGAAAAATGATTTCAAATACCTTTAAAACACAGAGCATTGACCACACGTGACTAGTGGAATACATTCTAAGGACAAAATAAACCACAAAGAAACACTGAATTTCATTCAGTCAACGTTTTAGCTGCCATTCTTATTTTGAATATATATACATACATATATAATATACACAGTAAAATAAAGCAAATAAATTATGTCAATAAGAATATGACATTCTATGTATATTATAATAAGGCTTTCAGTGAAAGATAAGTATAAAATCAAAGAAGTAAAAATCCTGTCATCACAAATCTGGATTGGAAATATTAGTATGAAAGAACGACTTACATTTCTCTTTCTAAAAAAAGTCAGTATTGTCCAGCTTTTTTGAAAAGTCTCAGACAGGATAACAACCCAGTAGCAGTGAGCACCTCCACTGACAAGACTCTGGTCTCTAATTTCCGCCTAGAAGGAATCAGGGGGCCTGAGAGTAATGGCTGATTCCAGGTTTGGGACATGAAATATATGGGACAAGTCTGGAACTTCTTGGGCCAGAAAGCAAGGAAGCTCTGCAAAGTGGCTGTTCAGGTGTTCTGCCATTTTTTTAGTCTTGACTTTTAGGTTGTGTTATATATAATCTGGATAAGATTCCTTTGTCAGATATAGGCCCTTATCAATACTTATCCCAGTGTGTGGCTTGCCTATACATTTTTAAAGGTTATGCTTTGATGAGCTGAAATTTTAAATTTTGATTAAATCCTATTGATCACTTTGTTAAAAAACTGTTAATGTTTTTTGTACCCAGTCCAAAAAGTATTGCCTACCTCAAGATATTCTCTTTTGTTTTCTTCAGGGTTGTATGGATCATAGACCCGAAGGTAAAAGCTAGAACCATAAAGCTTCCAGAAGAAAATATAGTGGAAAATGAATAAACAAGCCACAGACTAGAGAAAAATATTCACAGTATGTATATCTGAAAAAAGAGATCATACCCAGAACACATATAATGAATCCCTACAAATAAACAATAAAAATAAAACAACACAATATTTTAAAATGGGCAAAAGAAGATGTGCAAATTACCCATAGGCACAAGAGATGTTCAACATCATCAGCTATCAAGGAAATGTAAATGGAAACTACACCGAGGTACCACTTTAAACCTACTGGATTCGCTAAAATAAATACTGACAATACCAAATACTGGCAAAGATGTGGACACCTGGACCTCTCATACAATGGTGGTGTGAGGGGAAAATGGTACAAACACTTTAGAGACTTGTTTGACCATTTCTTAAAAAGTGAAACATACATCTTCACTACATTCCGGCTATTAAATTCTTATGTACTTACCCAATAAAATCTAAACATATGTCCAAAAAAACCTTTAACGTGTATGTTCATAACAGTCCTAAATTGGAAAGAACCCAACTATCCTTCAGCAAAAAAATAAATATACAAATGATCATATTTTCACACAATGGAGTACTTCTCAGAAATAAAAACAATATGGAGGAATCTCAAAAACATTAATTAGTTAAAAGATTAGAGTATATAAGGCTTGATTCCATTTATGGGAAGTTCTAGAACAGACACAACTAACGGATGGTGATAAAAATCAGAAAATGGTTGCCTGGAGCAGGTGGTGTAGGGGAGTAGAGAGAAAAGATAGGAAAGTGGCAACGAGGGACTTTCTCAGGCAAAGGAAATGTTCCATGTCATGTTTGGGGAGGTGATTATTGGGATGTATGTAACTGTGAAACCCATTAGACTGAAGACTGAAAATCTGCATTTTACTGTATTAAATAAGACTTTAATAAAAACACATACAGAATGGGCAAAAAATGAATAATGACTGTAATGGATTTAGAAACATTTAAAAAATGTATATTTTTTAACATCTTTATTGGAGTATAATTGCTTTACAGTGGTGTGTTAGTTTCTGCTTTACAACAAAGTGAATCAGCTATACATATACTTATGTTCCCATATCTCTTCCCTCTTGCGTCTCCCTCCCTCCCACCCTCCCTATCCCACCCTTCTAGGTGGTCACAAAGCACGGAGCTGATCTTCCTGTGCTATGTGGCTGCTTCCCACTAGCCATCCACCCTACGTTTGGTAGTGTATATATGTCCCTGCCACTCTCTCACTTCGTCACAGCTTACCCTTCCCCCCTCCCCATATCCTCAAGTCCATTCTCCAATATATTTTTAAAAAATAACACTACTGGAGAAGAGCCTATTGGTCACTTTTGGAGGTTGCTATGGCACCAAATCAATATTCTAAAACTGTTAAAATAAAAGGAAAGAATCGAGCATTTATCCGGCCTTTCCTATTTCAACTATATTTCAGAGTATCCAAATAGTCGATGAGGTTAAGTTCATTTTTAGTAGAACTATGGCTTAGAGACGCAGGATGAATGTAAAATTTAAAAATCACCATTTTGTAAGCCCTAATGAAACAATGGATCTGGGCAATGATCATTAGTGGCTGCTAAAACCATTAGATGAAAGGTTGAGTGGGGAATTTTATAATGGATAAATCAGTCTGAAAACACATGGACCTACTGTTGAATCTTAACATCACTAAAATCCAGACAACCAGATAGTATGCAGCTCCTGATGTGATGTGATAGGAAGTTCACAGCATCACCTAAAGTGTTCTTGTGGGAAAGAAGGAAGGGCTAGAAAGAAGGAAACTGAGTCTAATCAACCTTCTAGATCTAACACGGCTTAGAGAAAATGGAGATTAGAGGAACGTGTTGAAGACATTAGGTGGAATCATTCTGTTAAGTCCAGACTGTGCAAAATTTTACAAGACAGATGGTTTGGCGTCTTCAGTAAATGAATGACGTGCGAATAATAAAGATGAGGGGAAATGTTTAGATTAAAAGATACTTAAGAGGAATCTGGGTGGGGAGGGATAAATTCGGAGTATGGGATTAACAGACACACACCACTATATATTATAGATAAACACCAAGGATTTACTGTAGAGCACAGGGAACTCTATTCAATATCTTGTAATAACCTATAATAGAAAAGAACCTGAAAATATATATAACTGAATCACTTTGCAATACACATGAAACTGACACAATACTGTAAATCAACTGAACTTCAATTAAAAATTTAAAAAACTGAAAAGAGGCATATCAACCAAATGCAATGTGTAGGCCTTGTTTGGAAAGGTCTACAAATCACATTTGCTGTTGTTTTTGTTGCTGAAAATATCTCACAGAATTTTGAGAAATATTTTTGAGCAACATGAACAGGTAATGGATTTTACTATGTGTAAATTTATTTTGAGCCTATGCTTTTAAAAAGTCTTTATATATTAGGAATGCACTCTAGAGTTTTTATAGGCAGAATGATATGATGTCTAGGGATTTCCTTTTTTTTTTTTTTTTTTTTTTTGCGGTACGCGGGCCTCTCACTGTCGTGGCCTCTCCCGTTGTGGGGCACAGGCTCCGGAGACGCAGGCTTAGCGGCCATGGCTCACGGGTCCAGCCGCTCCGCGGCATGTGGGATCTTCCCGGACCGGGACACGAACCCGCGTCCCCTGCATCGGCAGGCGGACTCTCAACCACTGCGCCACCAGGGAAGCCCCCGCTTGTCCTATCTTTTCACATTCATCCCATTGGTAATTACTTGTTAAATGAACGGTTTTTCTGCCTGACTATAAATTTCATGGAGATAGAGACCATGTCTGTCTACTGTGGTCTCCCTAGTGAAAGCGTCTGGTAGAGCAGAGAAGGCTCCCCGTTATGTCCAAAAGCATTCATCTGAACTGGTGGCCACCTGAAACATATGCATCCAGATTAAAGACCAGTCGGTGGAATCCCAAAGCCTATTCTGTCTACACAAGACCAGGAACTTCCGCTCTGAATTTTATCACAGGTATACTCTAACCCTGCACTACAAAGACCTTCCCGTAGCCAGAGATGACCAACGCCAACAGGGAAGGAGGAACCAAAGACTCATACAACCTAAGGATTAGGAAAACGAGACAGAACTGATGGTTGGGTCACCTCCAGGAGCGACCATTATCCAAATCACAACATCCAATAGATGGAGGAGACTTAAGCCCAAGAGCTCCAAATGGGAGACAAAGGGCACAAGAGGCTTCCGGACACCGGGGATTTTGATGTCAGGGGTCTGACAGCGGGCGGGGAGGATCCTTCATGGTTCAAATGGATGCTGGGTGACGAGTCCCAAAGCCCATGGATGGAGGAGTGGCCGGGGTGGGGAACAGAGCATCAGTCAACAGCACTTGTCAGACCTGTTTCATGTTTGCACTTGGGCTGAGTTGTCCATCTTCACTCTCAGACATCAGTACTCCTAATTCTTGAACTTTCAGAGTCAGACCGGGACTGTCTATGCCATCAGCCCACTCCAATTATGAGGCCTTTGGACTCACAACGAATTATACCACCAGCTTGTCAGAGACAAGACACAAGATCGGGAGCAAAAAAAAAAAAAAAAAAAGAAAGAAAGAAAGAAAGAACAAAAGATGGGGCAAAGAGTAGGAGAGGGAGATTCCATGTTCATCTGGAGCCCTGGGACTTAGGCCACCCCAGACAGCCCATAATTTCTAAGCCCTTTGAAGGAGGCAGTCCTTCAAACGTTGGTCCCAACAATATTTTCAACAACAATGTACACACATAGGAATTCTGCCTTTGATTCAGTTCTTGAGATTCATGGTGAGCTAAGACCTTTTCTGATGGCTTGAGGATCTGACAGCATATTTCTACTGCCTTCCTTTCAGAATAGCTGCCAGACAGGATTCAGTAGTGGTGTATGTCACACTCTTATATGAGAGCTCAGAATAAGACAGTGCCTTTTCTTCCCAAAGCAGACGGATATATTAGAGAAACCTGAAGCCATCTGATTTTATACCACTTAAAAGTCATCTATCTGGTCTTTTCTCCTCGGAGAATTTTTTTTCCTCTTACCATTTAGACATGTTACTGTAACATGCCTCATTAATAGTTTCTGATTAATGTTACTCAGAACAAAATGAAACTTTTCGATTTCTGATCTCATTTATTTTCTCAGCCCTGGAAAGCTTTTTTTTCCCCTCCACTGTATCGACTGTTTTGGTCACAGGCAAACTTGCCTTTCACCCAAGCAATAGCCCTAGAGTAAACCCTACTGTTTTTTTTTTTGCCCTGAACCACAGTGAGACTTTCTATTCTTTAATTACTGAGGATGGAATTTAAAAGTTATGAAAAATGTTAGAGAATAGTCAGATCACAGATGGTCCTATTTCTTAGTCAAAGAAATTACAACGATGTGGTCTCATATTAAAATTTCCCCACTTAACTAAAGCATAGAATTTTATATCATTTCATATAGGTTCTTATAGGTTAATTTATATAATGTATGTGTGTACACTTTATATAATTATATACGTGTATATATGTGTACATATATTACATAAGCTCTGATTTTTTTTCAAGCAGCAGGGATGGCTTTCTTAATAATGTATTTTTCAAGGTGGGCCTTCAAGCATGTTGGTCTCACCCGGGCTCGTTTCTGAGAATAGATACGTAGTTGCCAGGAAGCCGGCTAAGGTCGGGTGTAGACCAGAGGCTCTCAAACTTGGGTGTGTAACAGAATCATCTGGAAGGCTTATTAAAACACAGGTGGCTGGACGCCACCCCAGAGCGTCAGTAAGTGTAGGATGGGGCCCGAGAACCTGCATTGGTAACAAGGGCCAGGTGACGTGGATGTGCTGGTCAGAGACCACACCTTAAGAACACAGACTACTGTGTAGACGGTGGCTACGTGGACCCTGGACCCAGGCCTTGGCCCTTAGGGTACCAACAGCAGTCAATTCCTGCTTTGGGAATCAGCAGAAAACCAAGGCTTCTGTGGAGAGTCAGCTCGTAGGTCTTGGGATGACATGGTCTATGGGAAGGAAGAGGCATAAACATTCCCAAATGTCCGGCACGGATGCCGGACGTGCCCGGGATTAAGAGGCAAGTGATTGCATGAGGGTGGGATCCGAGCCCCATCCATCGGATGCTTTCATAAAGACGCGTGGAGAACAGCCAGGCACGGAGCTACCCCGGAGAAGACAAGTCAGAGAGCAGGCTCTGGGCCCCATGGCTCCAGCCTGCCACAGGGAGATGCAGAGCGGAACTCACGGGCCCTCAGCTCATGGCACAGGGGCTGTGCTCTACTAGGCTGTGCTGCTGCAGGGCCAAGACTGACAAGCCCCTCCCCTCCTGCAGGGATCGGGTAGCCACGAAGCACTGGCACTGTCATCAACATGAAGCCTGGTAGGGCCGGGCACCCAGACCTTTGCTTTGCAAGCACGGGGAGACCAGCATCCTAGCAAGCCTTAGCAGTGGGTTCCGCTGTCACCACCTCCGTTCTCCCCAGAGCGCAGCCTGCCACGGCAATCAAATCTGGGGGTCCTCCTGTCCCCATAACCCCTCCACCTGTGCCCCTGCCTCTGTAGGGATAGGGCTCCTTCCCTCATCCTGTTCTTCCCTCTGTTGGTGACGTCTTACCCTCCACTGGGTTCCTTCTCACAGCATATGGAGACATTCAAATCTCCCTTAATAAAAGTATTAAATTATTAACATTAATAATTTACAAAATTATTATAAATTGTAATAATTGTATACATATTATATAAAATATACATATAATTTTATAAACTATCATAAAATTTATTAAAAAGCTTAACCATCTCAATGCAGGGCTGCCTTCAGCTCCTTCCTTTCACAAAGAAGTACCTGGACAAGTTATCACCTCCCATTCCACCATCGGGCTTGTCTCCATGATGTCACTGCTTCTACGCATGTTGGGTCCTTATAGGCATTCAGTCATCAATCTAACAGATACCTATTGAGCCATGTGTTAAGCATGGTTCTACATGCTTGGGATGCAAAGGGGAGCCCCACAGAGGTCTGTGCCCCATAAAGCTTGCAATCTAGCTAGCAAAGGTAGAGAAATACGGTACGCATAATAAATAAGTCAGTTCCCTGGCATGCTAGAAGCGGATGAGAGCTAAGGAAAAGAGCAGCGTTAAGGAGGGATGAGGAGATGGGAGCAGGGCAGACACTGAAGTTAACAGGCCAAGTTCAACATGCTGGGCCCAAACGTTTTCCTTCAATTAAATTTCAAAAGGGTGAATGCCAAGTATATTAGCTACGATAACATATTCATGGGCTTTTTAATTGCTCGGCTTTCAAAGAAATCTTATGCAAATTCCACTTGGGAAAGAACCCAGCCTGGAACTGAAAACACAGGAAGTGTCTGCAGTCTCCAAAAGGGAGTGATTTTAGGATCCAGGGAAGGTCTCCACCACCCTCTTTGCTTCTGCAGCCTTGGACGTTCATTACATCATGAGGACATGAAGCCTTCCATTGCACGAAGGGGGCTCAAGTGTAGAGGAGGGGGCGATGCAGCGTCTTAAAGGTCCTGAGCAGTTAGGGATAACGAGTGAAATCTGACACAGAGAGCAGCGGGCTTTGACTGGAGCTAGGGGTGCTGCACTGGGTACTTGCCTGGTAGAACAAGAAGGAGATTCCAGCAGCGGAAGGAGAAAGAAATTCAATAAACTTAAACCTTACAGTTGTGTCCTGAGTCGTTTCCAACAAGCTACTTCCCAGGGGCTCAGGAATGCACAAGCTCAGGACAGGGAGCAGTGGGGACACAGAGACCCCAGCTGGGTATCATCCCCCAGGACCCCCCTCTTTGCGTGGAGGAGGACGTACCAGCTAAGTGGTTACCAGGTGTCCCTCACCCACACCCCTCATTCGGGTTCATTTATCTTAACTCTAAAGTGAAGAGGTTGGAATGCATCAATTTGTCCAACTTTTTTTTTACGGTGAACTTCATCTTTCAAACAGAACCTTAAGTAATACCCAGTGTCTAAAATATCCAGCAGTGGAGCTGATGTGAATGGGGGGGCCAGCAAGAGGCCTATTCGGTGTCTTTTTCCTCTTCCCCCTCCCATTATCTTCCTTAGAAGCATTTCTGAGAAACGGGAGAGTCCCACAGAACACGGTCCTTCTCTCCTCTGGCATCTTATGATTCTATGATGTACATGAGTTATCAAAATATGTAGCATGTAAATTCTAATTTAAGGAGATGATTTAATTTTAAGAAAAATTTAAGGAGAGAGTGAGACTGGATGGGAGTGGGAACCAAATTCTCTAGCTAATGTCCAGATTGGGTCGCCCAGGCACGGACAGATTTGTTCAACCTTTCGAGGGGGAAAGCCCAGGTCTCCCCGCGTCTGAGGTGGGGTGACAAGCCCTGCTGGAACATCTTTAGGAACAGAAGTGGGGTGAATGATTCTGTCATTCACCAGCTAAAGAAGCTTCAAATCCACATCAAAAATGACCAGGCAGTTCCGCTCATAAACACAAACAGACTAACAGGAAAGGAGGCCATGTCACAAACCTTGATTCCAAGTTCGATATTTTCTCCTCCATACACATCCATCCCAGGGTCCAGAAGACCAATTTCACCAAAGAACTTCCTGTTGACCACAAACGAGCAGCCAATCATGGCTGGTGTTCTGCGGGAGGGAGAAAGAAGCAACAGTCACGTGTTACATACATGCAGAATATTACTCAGCCATAAGAAAAGAAAATCCTGCCATCTGCAACACCACAGATGGACCTTGAGGGCGTTATGCTGAGTGGGACAAGTCAGAGAAAGACAAATACTGTAGAACTCTCTTATATGTGGAATCTAAAACAGTCAAACTCATAGAAACAGAGAGTAGATTGGTGGTTACCAGAGGCTGGGGGATGGAGGAATTGGGGAGATGTTGGTCAAAGGGTCTAAAGTTGCAGTTAGAAGATAAACAAGTTCTGGGGATCTAATGCACAGCACTGTGATTACCGTTAAGAATACTGGACTTGGGGGCTTCCCTGGTGGCGCAGTGGTTGAGAATCCGCCTGCCGATGCAGGAGACACGGGTTCGTGCCCTGGTCCGGGAAGATCCCACATGCCGCGGAGCAACTAAGCCCGTGAGCCATGGCCGCTAGGCCTGCGCGTCCGGAGCCTGTGCTCCGCAACGGGAGAGGCCACAACAGTGAGAGGCCCGCGTACCACAAAAAAAAAAAAAAAAAGAATACTGGACTTGGGGTTTCCCTGGTGGCACAGTGGTTGGGAGTCCGCCTGCCCACGCAGGGGACACAGGTTTGACCCCTGGTCCCGGAGGATCGCACATGCCACGGAGCGGCTGGGCCTGTGCGCCACAACTGCTGGGCCTGCGTTCTGGAGCCCGAGAGCCACAGCTACTGAAGCCCGTGCGCCTGGAGCCCGTGCTCCGTAACAGGAGAGGCCACCGCAGTGAGAGGCCTGCACACTGCAATGAAGAGTAGCCCCAGCTCGTCTCAACTAGAGAAAGCCTGCGCACAGCAACAAAGACCCAACGTGGCCAAAAATAAATGAATTAATAAATAAATTTATTTAAAAAAAAAAAAAGAATACTGGACTTCCCTGGTGGTCCAGTGGGTAAGACTCCGCACTCCCAAAGCAGGGGGCCTGGGTTTGGGGAACTAGATCCCACATACATGCCACAACTAAGAGCCTCCATGCCACAACTAAAAGATCCTCTGTGCCACAACTATACCCCATGCAGCCTAAATAAATAAAATATTTTTAAAAAAATACTGTATTTATATACTTCAAAGGTGCCAGGAGAGATCTTAAATATTCTCATCACAAAAAGAAACGATAATTATGTGACCTGTTGGGGCATTAGCTAATGCTATGGCGGTTATGTTATTGCAACGCAGAGATCAAATCAACACGCTGTATACTTTAAACATATACAGTGTTATATGTCAATTGTATCTCACTTGAAGGAGCAGGAGGAGGAGAGGCCGCCTCTAAGGCATTTTACTGGTGCTGTGGGGGGTAAAGAAACACACGACATACTTCCTGTGTTCAAGCAACTAAGTTATTATTATTACTGTGATTATCGCAGCCATTTATCGAGTGATTACTACATCTCAAGCATAAATGCAAAGCACATTTCACACACTCTCACTTAAAAACATCCACGGTCGTGTGAAGGAGGTAGGACCTCTCCAGCTGAAGCCCGTGGAGAGCTCGCCACCTGGCGTGAATCACGAGAGTAGAGGTCAGGACCCAGCCAAGTGCAAAGCCCTTCATTGTAGCCTTTCTGCTTCACTGCACTCTTCAGAAATGGCTTCGTGAAAGAGCCGGCAAAACCCCCAGACCGCCAAACGCCAGAAACGCTGCTCACATGCTTTCCTGGGCGAAACAGACGCCTCATACAGGAGGCCCCATGAAACTCCACTGGGGCCGCCGGGAAGCTCTTCGGTGGGATGATCGTGAGCTGAACTGTAGGCCTCGATGTTAGATCCTCGTCTGCTCCTCCAGATCCTGAGCTTGACTTTGACCTTAATGTCCAGATTTTTGACTCCTCTCGGTACCCAAGTGTTGCAGCAGCACTGGGGCTCACCGGAAAGGTGAGTGTTCAGAGTTGAACGGGCCTAGTTTGATGAACATGGGGGCTGCCATGGGGAAGTGCACTTGTGTGAAGTTAACGGACCCTCCTGGATCCCAGTTAAGTCTCTGTGGAGTATCGCTGTGAAAAGATATGCAATGAGCTCAGTGCAGAGAGCAGGGGCTCCATAAACAATGCTCCTCTGCCCTCCGCGTTTCTCCAGGAAGCTCACACCAATCACACCTATGGACACAGGACACTGCCCTCTACTGGGGCAGCTGTACCAGTTAACACCAGGACAGCAACCACTACACCATCAGTCATTTCCTGCAGCCTCTGGTCCCTCGGAGAGAAGCAGCTGACCCCTCGCTTGCAAAAGCACTATGTGAGCCCAACTCTTATCTCAGTTAACTGAACCAGGAGTGAGCAGAGATCCCAAAGGGGGTCAATCAAATTATGTTCTTCCCGAAACTTGGGATCGAGACGGTGCTGGGAGCTAGAGCTAGATGGACTTCTCCATCTGTAGGGCTCAGGCTGCCATCTGGGGGTCCCTGTACAAGGATGGCTGAGAAGAGGGAGGCAGATGCACTGTGGGGGTGTGAGACCACGGGATGGGGGGCGGCCTGCTGTCTTCGGCTGCCCATCTGCTGACAGGGCTGGCTCCGCTCTCTGCCCCTGGGTCATGTGCAAGCCCCCTGGGTCTTTGAGATCTGTCCTCCTTTTATTTACTTACTTATTTATTTATATTTTATTTTATTTATTTTTGGCCGCGTTGGGTCTTCATTGCTGCCCACGAGCTTTCTCTAGTTGCGGCGAGCGGGGGCTACCCTTCGTTGCGGTGCACGGGCTTCTCTCATTGTGGTGGTTTCTCTTGTTGTGGAGCACGGGCTCCAGGTGCGCGGGCTTCAGTAGTTGTGGCACAGAGGGCTCAGCAGTTGCGGCTCACGGGCTCCAGAGCGCAGGCTCAGTAGTTGCGGCGCACGGGCCCAGTTGCTCCGCGGCATGCGGGACCCTCCCGGACCAGGCCTCGAACCCGTGTCCCCTGCATTGGTAGGCAGATTCCCAACCACTGTGCCACCAGGGAAGCCCGATCTGTCCTCCTTGACTTAACCCGTGTGTATTAGACAGGTTTCTGTTCTTTGCAACTGAATGGTGCCGATGACACGTGCTATCTCCCCCACCCTCTACTTATGATCTGGTGGGGGGTGGATGTTTTATCACACAGCCAGAAGAGGCAAACTTCAGGGAAGATTCAATCTGGGAGAGTTACAAGCCAGAGTCCCTCGAGTGATGGAGAAATGCCAGTGACATGTGTGCTTGGAGATGGGACATGTGGTCCAGGGAGGGCGGGAGTCTGCAGAGAAGGGGGAACGGGAGCCAGTGCTGGTGTCACCCTAGTTTTCTAGAGAGCCATTGCTGAGCACATCAAGAAATTCTGAGCAGTTAGAACAGTCTCTCCAACCCCTAAGCTCAAGGTCTGAAAATTCCCAATGTTAACACGCGTGTGTAATTAAGATCCTGCTCTAAGACGCTGTGCTTTCTAACCCCTCGAGGGCAAGCAGGGCAGTTAGAATCACAGGGCACAGCACTCAGCACACACTCTCGAAGGGGTGGCTCTGGGCACAGCCCCATGGCTGAAAAGCATGTTTCTCTGAGACTGGTTCAGGATCCACCTACACCAGCATCACCCGGAGGGCTCCTTAGAAAATGCAGATTCCTCGGTGCAGCCCAGACCATGGAACCAGACTTACAGAGACGGGACTTAGGAATTTGTGCTTCTACCCGCAGGACCAGCCTGTGGAACCATCTTCCTCTTGAACTGCCAGGTCTCCAAGAGCAGAGAAGTTATCCCCCTAATTTCTCGTTGTATTCCCAGGAGGGAGTGCATTGCTGACACAGAGCTAGATACTGTTGAGTGGATGAATGAGTGTAACAGATCTGGTGACCGCTCCTGGTGGGAAAGGGCCCCGTGATGCCCCAGGGACAAACTAGCTGACCGGAACCAGAGGCCAAGGGCAGCAGGACGGTGTGCGGTCGCTAGGGGCGAGAAGGATGAACAGAGAAGGAGAGAAGCAGAGGGAGAGGAGGAGGAGGGAGGGGAGGAGGGAAGGAGTCAAAGCACAGAACTTTCACTGTCAAGGACACAGGCCGCTTCTCCCTGCCCGACACCTCTCAGACGGCCCTTTCGGAAACATCTTTGGCCATCACGCAGCCTGATATTTTCATATAACTGGCTTTATCTGGATGATGTTGTTCGGTTGCGGTGGCAACCATACAACACAGTGCGAGTCACCCTGGGTCCTCTACCTGCCGCTCAGAGCTCTATTCAGCGTATTCCAGCAGGTCCCACATCAGAAGCCCTAGGATTCCCCAAGACAGGATGGAGAGGTCCCCTGGTGCCTCCTCATTAAAGTTAGGCCACAGCAGCCACCCAGCTGTCACGAGGCCCCCCAAAGAGGTCACCGGACAAGCGGGCTGCTGTCTGCATCCTGGCGGGCCGTCCGAACCCAAAGATGAGGGGCGGGAGGCTGGTCCTCACGCAGCGAAGATGCGGAACGAGCATGTGATCATTACTGCTGCTGGTGGCATGTGGAAAGGTCCCCTAAAGGCCACGGTCAAACACCTGCCACCGTGTCAAGAGGGTACCTGGGCGCTGGTACACATCTTGGCCCTCTAATGAGGCCAAGCTTGACAGGGATGGTGCAGAGGAGGGGCTGGAAGCAGCCTGGGAGACCAGCGCCGAGGAGACGGCCTCCCTGCTAAGCCAGGAACGCAGTCCTGCAAACAGCAGGGCTCCGAGGCTGCCCCACCGTGCTGGGAGCAGGGCAAGGTTCAAGCAGGTGACTGATGTATCACTGGTCGATGTGGAAACTAGAACATTAAAAGGCATATCCTCACCCACGGCTGGGCCAGCGAGTGTTGCTGGTGAGCTCAGTGGATGCCTGCTCTGAATTCTGCATTGATGGTGGACAGCCGTCCTCACTGCTCGGGAGAAGCAGGTCTCCAACAGACAGCCTCCACCTGGCCCTATCTGGGACCCACTGCACTGCTGGCATCGTTAGCCAGACCCGTCCTTACAAGCAGAGCCAAGAGCCCACCGGGGCCCCACTTCCCCTCCAAGGTTTCGTCTTCACCTGCCCATCAAACCGCAGTTGATGGCCCTTCGGGGTGATGAGCTCCTGGAGCGTGAGCCTACAGCCTCGTTCTTCAAACTCCACTGCGACTACCACCGTCAGCACAAACATTTCAGTTCGAAATCATTCAAAAAGGATAATCATATTAAGGGATCTGCCAAAGTCTAATAGCTCCATTACAGAGGAGAAGAACAGAAATTAAAAATAATCGCTTTTATTGTTGCTGTTCCAGAGAATATATTGCAACATACAGGACAGTTCCAGCTGAGAGAGAGAGGAGAAAGGGAGGGAGAGACAGGGGAGGAGAGGGCGGCAGGCCCAGGAATTTCCAGCCAGATATGCAGAGCTCTGTCAATGTCACTGCTTCCTCTCTTCATTGGTGACAAAGGGCCCACCTGTGTCCACGCCCAAAACCCTTCACTGGCTCCCTACTCTCTCCTGAGTTAAGTAAAGTTCTTCCTTAGCATGCCTGCCCATGGCTTGACCACACTGGGTGATTCATCGTTCGGGAAATGTGTCCCAACTTATGCCTGGACGTCCTTCTCCAGAAATGTCCTCCACAAGACCACCTCCGTCAGCCCAAATCCTACCCACCCCTCAAAACATATGTATCTTTTTTTTGTTGCAGAAAACAAAGATATATGTCTTACAGAAAATATACCTTGACAAAAATAAGAAAACAATAAACTCATCTGTGCTCTCTGGCCGTAAGCTCTCAACTCTCTCATCCAGCCCCTGCCGTTCCAGTTCACCTCCTCAAGTTCACCGGATCCACCCCACTGGGACCTGCAGTCCACTGGCACTGCCACCTTGACAGTGGAACCCCTCCTCTTGTGTTTTTCCCACCCCCCAAGCTCAAAGCCATGGTTGCTTATTGTAAGAGCGCCCTGGCTTCCCCACTCCTACTTTGCTTTGTTGGCAGAACGCCGATGCTGATAAGTGCAACTCTCCGCAAGCTGATTTGGCTTTAAATTCAGGGCTGTGTGTGTCCAGTGGGTCCTCAGCGGTGTCTTACAAGCCTGCTCCAGGGCCCGAGTCCCTCCAGCCTGACTCTCCTAGGAGACTCTGCCCCGGCTTCTCCTTCCTCCGCAAACCTCCCACACGACCTCCTCCCTCTCAAGCAGCCACGTTCCTGCCCACTTCCCTAAGAAAGCAGCAAACAAAAGCAAATGTCCCCACCTCTCACGTCCACCCACTTAGTGGCCCCCGTCACCCGCCTGCCTCCCTTTTGCTGTAATTGAACTGTCCATGCTCTTAGCTGAGGCCAACCTCTCCACCCATCCTCTCTTGCTGCTCAAGGATCTCACTTCAGCCATCCCCCCTCCCCTAAATACACCTGTATTAAATATCTATTCTTATTTTCTGTATTCTTGATGCTTTGGCACTTGGGGCCTTGTTGACTGGGGAGAGACTGCCCCTCCCAGGACTCGCCGATTCTCAGAGACAGCAAAAAACCAGCCGGAGAGGATGCCTCTCCTATGCAAACTAACCAGCCCAGAGCCCACACTCCCAGTCACCTCCTCTACCTGGTCTTTACACTCCAGGAAGCAATAGCCCTCTACCCTGATCATCCCAGGGCCAGGAACCAGGTAACTGGAGACAGCCCCCTACACCCCAAAATGTTCCAACTAGCCGATCCTAAGCCAGATCAGCTGCTTACATTGCCTCGCCCATTTCTTCTGGAAGAAACCACAGTAAAGACTTGGGCTCTTGCCTTCTCCTCACTTCTTCTCCTCCTAACTGCCCCAGGTGCTTCCCCGGATGGCCCTGTGTGGAATGGCAGGCCTCCTTCTCTTGGAAACTGTGGGTAACAAACGATCTTTTTAATGGCAATAATGTGTTGTCCTTGCCATATCTGAATTTAAAAACCCTGCGTACGTGTTAGAACAACACTGTACATTATCACGTCTTCCATCCTGGGCTGGCTCATTCCTAGAAGCTCACAGTCTACAGTTCCCCTCTTGACCCACTTCCCTTACAGCTACCTCTCCTCATTTTTTGCTCCCCCTTACAGCAAAGCCCCTTTAAAGAGCTGTGTAGGGGCTTCCCTGGTGGCGCAGTGGTTAAGAATCCGCCTGCCAATGCAGGGGACACGGGTTTGAGCCCTGGTTCGGGAAGATCCCACATGCCGTGGGGCAACTAAGCCCATGCGCCACAACTACTGAACCTGCGCTCTAGAGCCCACAGGCCACAACCACTGAGTCTGCACACCACAACTACTGAGCCCGCGCACCACAACTACTGAGCCCGTGCTCCACAACTACTGAAGGCCGCGCACCTAGAGCCTGTGCTCTGCAACAGGAGAAACCACGGCAATGAGAAGCCCGCGCACCGCAATGAAGAGTAGCCCCCGCTCTCCGCAACTAGAGAAAGCCCGCGCACAGCAACGAAGACCCAATGCAGCCAAAAATAAATAAATAAATAAATAAAATAAATTAAAGAGCTGTGTACACCTGATGTCTCCAATTTTCTCTCCAGTTCTCTTCTAAGCCGCTCAGCCAGGCTCTCAGCCTCACCGCTCCACGGCAAGTGCATTTGTCAAGGTCAGAGACAACTCACCCTAAATCCAATGGCCAATTCTCAGTCCTCGTCACATGTGCCCTCCTAGCTGCATCTGATACAGCAGATCATTCCCTTTCCCTGGAAGCAGGCTCTCCATGACCGGTGTCTTCTTGGATGCCCCTTTCAATCTTCCTTCTTGACTCTTCCTTTGCTTTCTGATGTTCAGGGTAGAAGGACTCCAGGGCAGAGCCCTTGGATCTCTTTTCTTCTCCATCTGCATTCATTCCTCGGTGATCATGTTTGCTTTCTTGGCTTTCAATAGCATTTATATTCCAATAGTTTCCAAATTTACACTCCAGTCTGAATCTTTCCCTTAGACACAGTTGGAAAGGAATCGTTAACCTTCCTTCCACTCAAACCCGTCCCACCTATCTTTTCTATCTTAGGTAACGTCAGCTCCATTCTTCCAAATGTTGGGGTAAAAACCTTGGTGTCGGCTTTGGCGCCAACTGGTCAGAAATTCTCATGGCTCTGCCTTCAAAATACATCTGGGATCTGAGGACCTCTCACCATCTTCACTGCCACCATGTAATCTGAACCATCATCACCATATTGCCTGCATTACCACCATGGCTCCCAACTGGCTTTCACCCTGCTCTCTTGCAGCCAGCTCTCAATGGTCTATTGAAACAGAAGTCAGATCAGGCTATGCATCTGCTGGAAACCCTCCAATGGTTCCCCATTTCCTTCAGAGGAAAAGTCAGGGTCTCACAACAGCCTCCAAGGCTCCATCTGGACAGTCTGTGTTTCTGAGCTTCTTCTTGCCCTCTCTGCTCCAGCTACATTCCTAGGTATACGCTCAAAAATAACTGAAAAGAGGCATTCCAACAACCACTTGTACAAGTACAACTTGTACTTGTACGTGCATGTTCACAGTAGCATCTTTCACGGTGGCCAAAAGGCTGAGCCCAAATGTCCATCAACGGATGCATGGATAAACAAAATGTATATGGTCTACCTGTACAATGGATTACAGTTCTGAGACATGCCGTAACATGGATGAACCTTGAAAACATCACGTTAAGTAACTGAAGAAAGAAGGTCTTATATTACATGATTCCCTTTACAGGAAACGTCTAGAACAGGGAAATTCATAGAGATAGAAAGCCCATTGGTGGTTGCCAGGGGCAGGGGGGAGGGGATAGTAGGGAGTGACTGTCTAATGGGTAAGGGTTCCCATTTGGATGACAATATCCTGGAAGTAAATAGTGGTGATGGTTGCAAATATTATGAATGTACTCAATGCCACTGAGTTATACATGTAAAATGGTAAATTGTATATGTATTTTACCACATTAAAAAATGTGGAACTGGTGATAATAATCCTTAAGCTTCCTTTGATTGTCACATTACATTATAAATGGGAACCCAAATTTTCCAGTTGCCGTTAAACAGAGGGCAGGAGACTGCAGGGGTGGTTCTGTCTCCATCCTTACCTTCTATTCCTGGAGACAGATTTTCTAGCACTCTGGAGATACCGTCCCAAGATGCTTCCAGTTTTAGCCCAAACACCCTATTTCCACGCTCTGGGATAAATGGCGCCAGCACCAAGGTGCTCCCCCTAGGATGGCTGGGGACACACGGCCCCAGGGCTCAGGGAAAGCACATGAATCTAAACGTCCTGCTGGGTGGTGTCCATCCATCTGTGACTCAGTCTCCTCATCAGGAAACTGGGCATGAGACTCTGCCCTGGAGACCTAATAGGATTGTGGTTAGAATCTGATGAGGTGATGAAAACACATGGTCTCCGTGCAGGACAATGTACTCAACACGTGTGAGGTGTTACCAAAAACTTTAAAGAAAAGCAGAGGGTGGAAGGACTGAGGGGGAGGGGGAGGGGGCAGAGGGGAGAAGCTGGTGAGGGAGTATCCTGGCAAATGGCGTCACTCCAGGAAATACTTTGGGTCTAGAACGAGCCAGGCAGCGAAGGAAGCCTGAGTGCTAGGAGGAGAGAGAAATAAGGAAGTCTAGCACACAACATGGTATAAAGGTGTGAAGTCTGAGGTCAGTATCCGGGGTGGGTGGATGCAAACACCCCAGGCAAGAGAGTGGGGCGGTCACAGTGGCCCAGGAGAAATGCCTGTCCACCTTGCAGTGACGGGTGAAGGACGCTTAGCCCTGCCGATGGCCCAGCCCGTCCAGAGGTCACCTCCTCTCAGCCCTGAGGTCAGGGTCAGTCTGCGGGGTCCAGGAGAAACTGTGTGAGATGCCACCTCCTTGCTGCTCCTGGCACTTGTTCAACTCAATGCCTTATCCGCACCTCACAGAAGGGCTCTGAGTAGGGGTCAAGTGTGGCTGCCCATCTGTGCATTTGTTCATCTGGTCAACAAGCATTACCAGGCAATGGAGGATGCCTTTGTTAGACTATGTACCACGCACTTGAGGAGATAAAGACACACTAAGCAATCGTCTTAGTGGGGAAGTAAAGCAAGCACTATTTCTTGGTGTTCCTCAGTAAAAACGGTTTCTGGTTGAAGCTATGGAGTTATAGCTATGTATCTATATGTCTGTATCTATATGCGTCAGCAAGGCTGACTCCAGGGGTGCAGGGGAAAGAAGGAGCTAGAAACGGAGACCGTGGATCTGTGGCGTGCGGACACGGTGATGAGCTGTCTCCAGAACAAAGCCCCCATCGGGAAGGGCCTTCCCGCCTCCCCTTTTCGGCGACGGCTCTTACCGGGGCACCGGGGTGTGTGCGTGTCACAGCGTGGCTGGCGGCCTAGGTCACCACGGTGGCTACAGGGGCTGGAGTGTCTGCCTGCCCCTTGCTTTGCCCTGCCCACCTCTTACCTCCTGCCGCTCTTGGAGCTCCCATCTGCCCCCCACCACTGCCAGCCCAGTGGCCACATCTCCAAAGGCATGTCTGGATGATCAGGAGTCAGGAGTCAGGGGTCCGGAGCTTACCCTCTCTTTTCTTTGGGCCAAGCTGCCTTTCTTTGTCCTCAGACTCAACCCCTGCCATTTTCCTCGGTCTCAGCTCTGCTTCAGCTAATATCCAGGCCTGTTAGCTGAGAATCTTCTAACACTAAGGCCCCCTTTGTAGGAAAAACATAGACGACGCTTTGCCATCCCTGAAGCTGTCTTTGCATGAATTTCTGCAAATCCCATTCTCAGAGCCCAGCCAGCACTGGGTATTTTGGGGGCACCAGCACGTTTTTCAGCAATAAGTAGCTTGGTTAATCAAAAATGCACTGATTTCAGTGCATTTTATTATAACATCACACAGCATGAGTTCTTTTACACCATTTCCGAATAAACACAAGTTCCTGAAGTGGATGTCACCGTCCTCAGTCACCCTCTGGCACAGACACTGGTTTGCGAAAGTGACCAAAAGACAGGGCAGGGACGGCAGAGGAGAAACCAGCAGGCACCGCGTCAGCCAGGCCAACAGCGCCCTGTTGCAGATGCATCCGGCACTGCAGGAGTACAATTCATAATTACTCCTAATCCTCAAAGCAGCTCTACCTGGTAGTTATTAGCGCCACTTTCGAGCCAAGGAAACTGAGGCTAGGGGTTAAGTGAACCGTCCAAGGGCAGACACATGCAAATAAGTTCAGATCTAGGAGCAACCTGGTGGTGTCTGATCCCACACCGTCCTAGGTATCCTGCTGCCTCCCAGACGAGATCACTGAACAGCGGCAGCGGCTAAGAGCTCTCACACTGGGTAAGATAAGTGGTCCTGCTTTGAAGATGCCTGGGAACTTGCAGCTGCTGAACAGTAAAAATACAATTTGGGGGAAGGAGTTGGCTGGCTCTCATAGAATTCTCAACTGGCACAGTACAGTAATTTAATACTCAGAGTTCCATTTGCCTCTGCTATACATATAAATACCAAAAGGGTAAGCACCGCTGCCTTTCTAAAAAATCAAATGCTGGGTCCAGCACACAAATATCCCACCAGAAAATAGGGCCCAAAGGCCAGTGCTTCGCCTGTTAAATAGAGGTAACACGTTCCCTTTTGTTGCCGAAAAGATAATTCACGCTGAAACAACTTCCTCCAGATTGGGAAGTGAACTGTCTGCGTATTAAGAGCCTCTCCTTGTGAAGGATAAAGGCAGTGCTCATCTCTCTGCAGTGCGATTTTTCACAGATGCAGAAAGTGTCAGTGGGGATTGAAGTTGCTAAAGTCCTAAAAGCTTTTCCTTGGCTCACTGATTTGCCTGAGCTGGATTTATTAAAACAAAGACCCTAACAAAACTCTGCAGCAAGATGTTTCCTACAAATAATTTTCTCATCATAACACTTTTGCTCTTTGCTAATCATAGTTTCTTTAGGCTTTGAGAAACCGATTTGCAAAGTATCCTTTGAAGGCTATTTTTGTCAAAGCATCAAGTTTCAGAAGAAGTGGTAACACATTAAGTAGCTATCAGCCATCCATATATGTGGCATATATATATATATATATATATATATATATATATATGACATATGCTATCTTGTGAGATGAAACATAGATTCAGTGAATGTTTGGGGAAGAGAAAAAGAAGAAAGGTCCAGAGCAAGGTTCTGGTTGTTTCTGTCCAGACAGAGAGCTAAGAACATTTTTCACAGACGAACATTTATAATCCATTTGAAGATGGAAGCACTAGCTTTGAATCTCAGTGAAGCAAAATGCTACCCCTCCCCCAGCAAAAATTCAATTTTCCTCATTAGCAGACCCGGACTCCAAAAAATTGAACTCGTTCTTATTATGTTTTGAATTTCACCAGTAAAATATTTGTGGAAGTTGGGTTTTGCTCTTGTTCAAAAGTACCTACATAATAGCTTGGATTTAGTGTGTCTTGGATCCTGAAGCTTAAAAATATGGACTATTTGTCCCTTTACAGAACAATTTTGCTGAATTCTGTTCTAGAACAGGAGCCCTGGAGGGAAGTCCAGATGCCACGTGGAACAACTTGGTACCTACCTGGCAAGTGGCCGGAAGGGAACTTGGAGAAGGACAGATAAGGGCCTCAGGGGGAGAGAAAGACTTGGAAGATAGAAGAGCCTCTTTCTCATCTGTTAAAGGGGGATAATAGTCCTGCTGCAGCTTCCAGAGCTGATGTAAGAAGAAATTTGATAAATGCTTTGGGCCTTACACTTGAAAATGGCATCAGGCTCCCGACACACGTGTTGTTCTATAAAAGAAAGTGAAGGTGGCAGAATGTGCCACCCCAAAATACGCCTCTTTGACACAGGATTCTCTTGGGCTGGTTATTTTTAAGAAACAGCAGATTTAGGAGAAGCTCTGAAGAATCTAAAAGTAACTCTTTTGAAAGAGAAGTTTACATTCAGAAAGGAAATCTCCATTTGTAAGGGTGTCTCCCTCTCTGCACCGGAAGACAAGGATGACCTTAAATCTCCATAAACTCTCCCCAATGGAGACGACACCAGCTTAAATCTACGTGTGACAAACCTTACCTTTGTTTACTGGGCTTTTCTTGGTCACTTTCCATCAACAGGCCTCCCTGCTCCCCAACATCTTCCTTTATCTTTAGCTGGAGATGGTATTTCAGGTGGTGGCTTTGGCCATTTCTGGGAATTACTCAGTGTTCTTGGGTATCTCCATGAATACCCAAGGCATACAGGTTATTAAACAGATGTTTGTTTTTCTCCTATTAATCTGTCCTTTTATTATGGGGCGGGGTGGGGGGCGGTTCTCAGCCGAGAACCTAGAAGGGTAGAGGGAAAATTACTTTTCCTCCTGTACAAAAAGAAGAGTGTTGAGATTTGGGCATGCTGGAGAATTTTCCCGAGAAGATTTTAGAACATCCTATATAAATGCAGGCTCTATGGGATAACAGAAAATTAAAAGTAAGTAAATGAGATGTACCAAATACGGACTCATCTCAGGCAAAGCAAGATGACTGGTCAAAGGAAACCCGGAAGAAATGCCCTGTATAAGTGATTCAAACTACCCACGAGGGCGCGACTCTCTCTGAATCCACCCGTGTGTCTATCCACATGTACTCTTTTTCCTCCTAATAAACGCTTTACATGTTTCACTATGTTCTGTCTCTATGTGGAAATTCATTTCTATACAGCTGATGGGCCAGGGCCTTGTCACTGGCCACTGGTCCCTGGTGGTCTAGTGGCTAGGATTCAGCGCTCTCACTGCTGCGCCCTGACTTCAATCTCTGGCCGGGAACTAAAATCCTGCTTCAAGTCGCTGCAGGCTGAGGCCACCTGAGATCAGTAGCTTTGAGATGGGACTGGGATGCTTTAAGACTAGGATGAAAAGAAGCAGAAAGATGTTAATTTTCGGTTGTGACGATAAAACCAACCCTTGAAGCTAACTTCTGAAACAGTCTCAAAGCCAGGATTTCATGAGCATGAGCCAGACACGGGAGAAAGTGTTTTCTAAACTGGGAACATCCCTGAAAATATCAAGGACAGCGGTCAGGCAAAGCCAGAGGATGGAAGGTGTAACAGGGCTGTGGGTCTCACTGCTCACTCACCTTAGGCTCACCTGGGGAGCTTTGAAAAATTACCTGTGCTCGGGCTCCCTTCCAGACACTCTGATTCAACTGTTCGACATCCATGTTTGAGTCAAAAGTGCAACGAGGGTTAAGAACCATGACAGATGGGCTGTTTCCAATCCCAAAAGGAGGCTAGTTTTTCCTGGGTTGGGGTTGAAGGCTGAAGGGGGAGTGGAGAAAAGAATAGCCCTGAGAGAAGACCTCGTCTAGTCTTACTGCTTAGGCTGGAAGTCAGGGTGGGGAGAGCAGGCCTGCAAATAGACTAGGAAGGCAGCTGGGATGATGCTTTGCTTGCTGCCTAGAACTCTGGGGGGAGGGAGAAAATGTTGCAGGGTGCCCAGAGTGGGGCAGATATGATGGAGAGATATTTAGGCAGAAAGAAGACCTACAATAGCATTCCCAGTGCTCACAGCCAGCTCCTGGTGTGGCACGGAATCCTGATGTTCCTGCATTCCCCAGGGAAGGGGTGGCAAAATAGTCATCAGGCTGGATCATGAGGAGTCAGGAGACTGGAGGGCACAAAATAGGTAGATATTGTGCCCAGAGTTCAAGACCAACACCAAGGACATCAGCAGTGAATACAGAGGGGGAAAGCTCTGAAGATGGGGATGTGTGAGATAAATCAGCCGGGGCCAGGAAGGTTCCAGAGGGCAGCCTGCAGCCCAGCAACTCTCCCCATGGAGGGCTCCCCTTGCTCCTAAGTGCTATTCAAGAGGGGAGGCAAGAGAAGGAAACCCTCTGAGGAGGAAGAGTGGCCCTTACAAAGAATATAACCCGTTTAATCCTGATTTTGCTGAGCAACTGACTTCAAAGAGATGGGGATTTAAATTGGAAGAAACTGAGTTACCTTGAAGTGACATGATTAGTTTTCATTTCCATCATCAGTGAAACGGGAGTTAGAGACCAAGCTGAATTCATATATGAAAAAATAAGTCAATAATTTTTACATCTGACTTGCAACTGCAATGTAAAACCTGCTACAGAGTACTTAGAAGAAGTATTTAGAGTACTTACAAAAATAAATGGACTCGAAGACACCAAGAGAAAATAAAGAGGGAAAAAGAACAAAGGAGTCACATAAGAGAAACAACTTTTCTGGAAAATAATTTGGCACTATGTCACATGAGTCTCAGAAATGGACATGTGTTGGACCTAGAAATTTCATTCCTAGGAATATATCCTAGAGAATAATAATGACATCTGCCTCTGAGAATATCAGATTATGTGATTTGCACAACTCTCTAGGTAAAAACAATGGAAGAAACCGGGCAAAAAATTTAAATCTTAATAAAACCACTAAAGACGAACAAATGGAAATGATTGAGTTGAGATTTCGCTGAGAATGGAACAAAGAGAGAGAAGCCCAGCAGTGGGTTTGCTCCTGCTCGGAGGTATGTACTAGTCCAGAAAGGAAGCTGAGAGGCTGAGTCCCCTTTTGAGGTTGCATTTTTGGCCTGAAGATTAGGACTAGGAACACGAACATCAGCAGTGAACACAGAGGAGCAACCTCAAAAGACTAGGGAGTTAAAAGTTGGACTTCAGGGTTCCCCAGGGATGAATAACCTGAGAAGCTACCCTCCAATTTTGTCTAGGACCCTGAAAGGCTGTCCTTAGAGTAACTGTCTACTGGAAATCAACCTGCCCTCCCACAGGCTGCCAGGCCGCTTCATGTCATCTGGGTGGTCCAGAGAACCTCAAATCTTAAAATTCAGTTAAGGGCACCAGGGCTGCTAGCACTCCCGTGTTTACAGAAGTAAGCAAAAATTTTCACTATAGGCAGATCATACCGCCCTAGGTTTCAAATTAATTCAGTAAATAAGTTTTCAAATGCAATCTCTAACATAAAACCAAAGATAATTAGAAGCATCAGGAATCAAGATGTCAAAAGTTCGACCTGTGGAAATAAGAGATAAGGGAAAGGTTGCCCCAGGACCTACAGATATTGGTACTATCAGACACTAATTGCAAAATATCTATGTTTACTATGTTTGAGGAGATTTTTTTAAAAAAACTTAAAAATTTCAAGAGAGAACTAGAAACTACAAAAAGTGACACATCAGGTTTGAAAAAAAGAGAAAAATCTAGAAATGAAAAGTTGAGTAAAATTAAGAACTCACTGGGTAGTTTAATAGCAGATTAGACACAGCTGAAGAGAACATTATTGAAGTAGATGACAGATCAAAAGAAAATTTCCAGAAAGAAGCACAGAGATAAAAAGATGGAAAACACATGAAAGAGGATAAGTGAAACAGAGAATGCAATGATGAGGTCTGACATAGGCTTCAGAAATCCCAGAAGAGAAGAAATAGGGCAAGGCAATATTTGAAGAGGTAATGACTGAGAATGTCCCAGAACCGAAGAAAGACATCAACCCATAGATTCAAGAAGCCCAGCAAATATTAAGCAGAATTTAAAAAAAAAAAAAATCCATACCTAGATACGTCATAATGAAATTTTAAAAGTTAAAAAAACAGGGACAAAATCTTATAAGTAGACAGAAGGGAAAAGAAAAAGAAATAAAGATTTTTTAAAAATGTTTTTGTATAAAATTTTTAATCAAAACATTACTTATCATGAAGAAAGACTGGACACCTTCTGAATTTCCATCAATAGGGATATAGTTAAATGTATTTTGGCATATTCCCATGATGAAATGTATGCAGCTATTAAAACATCATTTTTTAAAATACTTAATTTAATGCTAATAAAAAAGTCAAAATACAGTTTCTCAGGAGATGGGCCAAGATGGCAGAGTAGAAAGACCCTGAGCTCACTTCCTCTCATGGGTGCACCAAAATCACAACTATATGCAGAACAGCCATTGATGAAAAAAGACCAGAACCTACCAGAAAATATCTTCTACTGCTAAGGACATAAAGAAGGAACCACAACGAGACAGCTTATCAACAGCATAAAATGACCTGTGCTGTGTTAAAAAAAAAAAAAAGTCAAAACACTATGGTATCAATGTATGATCTCTTTATTTAAATATATATGGTATATTGTAAGGGAATATGCTAAAAATATTACCAATCACTATTTCCAGTTTCGAGGTTGTGGGTTATTTTTATTTTCTTCTTTGAACTTTTTTTCATGTTTATACCATAACCCTGTTGGCTTTTAAAATCAGAAACAAAAATTGCTTTTGCTTAGTTTCATTTAAAAATACAACACTAACCATCTTTGTAGTTCTCAGTTCCAAATTGGGGCAGGACCCATTTGAGCTACACTTACTTTGCACATGTCACATTCTAATTATTCTATTTTTAAGTAAGTTGGGGTTAATGCTCTGAAAGACAGGAGATGGTTAATGTTCAAACATGGTTATTACTTGAGTGAGGTTGATATATAGCTGCTCTTTTCTGGATGTTTCTATGGACAGCCTGTCAAGCTTTCCCTCTAAAACATTTCTTTTCTTCTCCTAACAGGAGAACATGTAACAGGATGGGATTCTTTTCCCCAAAATATTCTTGCAGCAGTTTGGCATGTCCCCATCCCTTCCTGGGCCTGGCATATACCGAGCTGGGATAACAAGAAGGGCTTTTCTAACACAACTCAAGGAGAAAACAGAAACACTCCTTTAGTATAAGAAGACATATTAAATCTTATAATATAATAAGATTTATATTATGATCTCTTCTCACGGTCTTATAGATGCTTGACCTAGAAGCTCATGAAGGAAAACTTCCTTCTATCACCTCTTCAACCCGCACGGGTCTAAAAAGCCTCTGGAATTCCATTCAGGAATCAAATTGACAGAGAAGCAGGTGTCCAGGACTGATAATCTTGGCCAAGCAGACGTGGGGTGTGGGAAACGTACTGGAATAAGAGCCAGAGCACATGAAGCATGGACTGTACTGTCCTGCCATCCCAGAGATAATGACACGAGGAAGTGGTTTTTCACAAAGGCCAAGTAGTCACCAGGGTCCAGAGGCTGGCAAGGGGTTTCACTGGATCCAGAACCCCCAGAAGCTCCGAAGAAAGTGGTTTCTCACACACCCTCACTCGCTTCCTGGCTCAGTGAAATCAACTGCAGTCCGGTATTTCCTTCCAAGGCTGATTAGTTGATAATTACATGGAGATGTAACACATGGAATTAAGCAATACTCTACAGGAACGGGACTTTGGCTGCTTTTTTTTATTCCTTAATGAAATCGTTCTTTTTGTAAAGGTCTCTGCTCTGAGGAAGAAGACAGGACAGCCAGCACAGTGAGACCAGCTGGCTCCGCCTCAAAACACCATCCCTGAAATGCTTTTTCCCAGCCACCTCCAAGGGCACGGGCAACAGCCTCTCAAAGGTCACTCCTACGCTCACTTTCAAGGCATCCCCAACACCTGCCTGATGGATCCCAAACTCCCGGGCAGCCTTCAAGGCTGGCAGAGCCTTGACCCCTTCCTAGCTTCCCAAATGTCTTTTCTACAATCTCTTCTGGGAATCCTCACTCACATGCCAAGAGCATTTGTGCTTCCTTCTCCGTGTTTACGCCATCCTCTGCTCCTTTCTACTCAAGTCCTTCTATTTTATGGGGTTAGCTGCAGCCCCGTGGCCTCCATGAGTCTTCTGGACAGTTCCGCACAGCGGCTCTCCACCTCTAGAGTACCTGCTGTCTGCAACAGTCCTTTGGCAAGTGTGCTGTTCTGTTTTTCACTTTTCCGTGTCTCCCCACCCCTACCTCCAGGTCGCAGGACTAGGGAAATGGCCATATTGCTCTTTTCCTAATCAGACACTGTGCCCACAGGCTTCAGTGATGGGAGCGCTTGGGTACCATGAATCAGCAGCAGCGCATGAGTCAGCCTTTAATGGATATGATGACTGCACTGCCTCCCTGCCATCCACACATCAGATTGGGTCCAAAAGAGCAGAATAATTCTGTCACTGTGGGCTTTGAGAGGAGGCCAGAAGGGAATGAGATACTAAGAACAGCTTTGACTCACAGGGAGCAGCTGGGTAGGAGGGAGCTTGGCAACCCGGGATGGAACCCGGAAGATCAGCACGAGGCTGGCCTTTTGTACAGGGCTGGGGTGTGCTTGGCAGCCTGGCCGGGTCCAGAGTTTCAAAGACAAGGCTCCAAACGTTTTCCAGTGAGAGGCCAGAAAATCCAAATTCAGGGTCAGAGTGAAGTCCAGACCCACAGGGAGGAGCTGCAGAGCAAAAATCAGAGCAGGAAGTATATCTCCTGGGGATTGACTGGGCAGCTACGATTTCAACTGGTTTCTATGGGCCTAGGGGTACCTCTCCTCACCTGTCAACTGTGAGGGGGCTCTGCTGCCCATCTTGAGCGGCAGTGGTTTTTGACCCACTAAGTTTGCTGCTTTGCCACCAACACCGTAACAGCTCAGGTGTATTGAGTGCTTGGCAAGTCTTAGGCACTGTTCTAAGCATTTACCTAATCATTATGTTCTAAACATTATTTTACCTAAGCCTCCCAACAACCTATGCGGTAGAGGCTATTAATATCCCCAATTTAAAGATGAAGAAACTGAGGCACAAAGGAAGTAGATCATTTTCCCAGTAGCAAACTACCAGTAAGTGGTGCAGCCAAGACCGGAACTCAGGCTCTCAGGCAAGGCCCTTGGAGCTTTCTCCCTACCTGACCTTCTCCACCTGCCTGCCTCACCTTTGGGTGAGTCCTGGCCCTTGCCTGGGGGGAGAACCACAGTACTGGGAGTGGTCCACAGAGCAGCGATGGGGCTGGTCCTCCCCTGGGGCATGTGCTCCTTCAGGCAGATTCTTCCTGCACGCCCTCCCCACCAACTCTAGCACCCCTGATCTCCCAGCATCTTGTCTCCAGGGAACGTATACCTTCCCCGCTCCTCTAGCCTGCATCCTTCCTGCTTCAGTCAGACCCCTGAGTCCTGTTCTTTCTCTGAGACACAAGCCCTGCTGAGACTCACAGCCTGTGCTCTGAGTCCTGTGCGGTCAAGGGCACAGGGGCGACGGAGGTGTTTAGGGGAGTCCGGCACACTGTGTTACTGCAGCCTCAGTTCTAATGACATCTGCATCAGGGGGTCCCCAAGACTCCTCCCAGGTTTGAGCACTCACGAGGAAGGTTCATAGGACACAACATATGGTTATACCATGGCTATGACTTATTACAGCAAAAAGAGTCAAAGAGAAATCGGCAAAGGGAAGGGGCATGGAACAAAGTCTGGGGGAAACCAGGCACAAGCTTTCAAGATCCTCTCCCAGTGGAGTTACACAGCACAGCAACGAGCTGTGACAACACGTGCGAAATGGTGTCTACCAGGAAGGCTCAGTGGGAACTCAGTACCTGGGGGGTTACTGGGAGGGTGATCATGGAGGTACCCTCTGCCGAGCATGTACCAAAATTCCAGTCTCCCAGACGGAAAGCAGGCACTTGGCATAAACCATATTGTTTCTTCAAGTAGTTCAGATACAGTGAGTTACTCTTATCAGATATCCAAGAAGCCGGCCAAGGGCCAACCTTGTAAGCAGGCCTTTTTAAGAATAAATGCTTAGGCCTCCTATGCTAACTCTTTTCTGCACACAATCCAACATAGACAATATAACACCCCAACAGAACCTTCTTTTCTTTCCCATTTGTGCCAGATTCTACACTTCCAAAGTTTGCCTATTTTATTTAATTTTTATTGTATATTGGAGTGTAGTTGATTGACAATGCTGTGTTCGTTTCAGGTGTACAGCAAAGTGATTCAGTTACATATATTCATATAGCCACTGTTTTTCAGACTCTTTTCCCATATAGGTTATTATAGAATATTGAGTAGAGTTCCCTGGGCTATATGGTTGTTGATTACCTATTTTATATATAGTAGTATGTATATGTTAATCCCAAACGCCTAAGTTTGCCTATTTTATTAGAGCCTCGTGATAATTTGGTACAGGAGGAGGGCGAGAATTAGTCCCCTCACAGATGAGCAGGTCAGAGGCTTAGAAAAATGCTTGCTTCTAGGTCACTGAGAAAATGATGGGAAAAGCTGGATCCCAAAGGCAGCCCGTCTCCTCCCTCCTGACACAGAAAGGAAGGAAGGCGTGGAGGCTGGCACGGGTCAAACCTAGATAACCAGGGGCGGTAAGGCATAAGAAACGGTTGTGTCTTTGGTGTCATTTGGCAGTGGAGTGAGACAGCAATGTGCCTCTATCGCTCAAGAAAACTAAAAGATGAACAGAATTCTCAGTCTCCATGAACTCTGAACCCTCCCATGAGGCTCTCAGCTAAACCAATTCACAGGATATTAGCGCTAGAAGTATCCTCAAGAAATCACTGTGCACAATTCATTTCTTTATTTGAAAGACAGGGAAAACAATTAGCTTCAGCCCTTGCTGCATATGGCTAATAACCTATTGTTTAGAAAAGAGAAGAGAATGGGTAAGGAAAGCCATTATGTGAGATGGCTTTTATTGCACTTCCTTTATTACCTGAAAATTGCCTTCATTATCAATGAAAACTGTGATGGGCCCTCCTCTGTCTGTTTGGATTTCTCTCTGGCTGCAGGCTGACACCGGGAACCAAGCTCTAAGTTTGGGACAATATTTAAGAAAATGAGAAGCGTGAAAATAAAACACTTAGCTCTTCTATTGTTCAAAGGCAGGCAAATTTACCCAAATGTGGACACGTGGACCCATGAAAGGGTTTTTGAGACGAGGCTAATGCCCTGTGTATGCTCTGTCTAGTGTTGCCATGACTGAGTCTTTCTGGGTCTAAGTTTTCTCACCTCGGCAGTCAAGAGACCAAGAACAGCTACCATTGATGGACTGTTTTTCTACAGCGGGTCCGAGGCCGTGAGCTTCACCATATATTTGTGACCCCATCTGATTCTCACAACAATGCTTTTAGAGGAGTAGTACCTGTTGTTGAGGGTTAGGAACACTGAAGTTCAGAGAAGTTGGGTGCCTTGCTCTAATAAAGTAAAGAAAATGCCTAGCCTCATTTCCCAGACTCTCAACACAGTGATTACGTAGGCTGTCTGCATTCAGAACATCTGCTCTAAACAAAGTCCCAAGGAAACCTGTCTCCTCTTGAGCTCTGGGCATGAATAAAAAGTGTCCCCTGAAAATTCATAATGACCTGCCCCTAAGGGGGTTTGAGGTTTTAATTTACATTAGCTGCATAGTCAGGAAACAAGCAGCCTAGAAATTTACATGAGATATAGTCGCCCCCGCTGGTGACAACTAGTAGCGACAGGCAAAAAAGCAAATGCAAAACCTCACTGGAGACATGCACATTCAACCCAGAGCCAGACAACACTGAGTTCCAACCCAGAAGCTCCACTGAAGGTGAGCTCATCATCTAAAATTACAAAAATATAAGGAAACAATCCACCATGAGTGACAGTCAGCAAATACAACAGGATTAGAACCCCCAAGAACTTGAGATAATAGAACTATCTTGGGGCTCAGGGCAGACCATCCCAGAATATGTCACAATGGCATATTGAATATTTTGATTATTCTGAATTAAAGTTACACAAGAAATGGCCAATGCAAGAGAAACACTCTTGACACTCTGCTTTCTGTCTCCTTGAAAACAGGAAATAAATATCTCAAGCAAAAGGTACATTCCTTGCATCTGGAGGTAGAAGGCCACCCTTATCACCAGAGAGGAGAAATTCAGGCTGAGACGTCTACAAACAAACCTTGTTACTTCTTTAATTTGCTACCCTAAACCCAAACTCTGTTTAGATTCTTCACTCGTTGGGCACCCAAAACCTGTCTCTTTGTCTTATCAAGTCCTCTCAAATTTATTGTTTCTTTGTCTAAAATAAAAGCTGCCTTCTTTGGCCACTGCTACGAGACCCATTTCTATGAGACCTCCATGCTCACGAATTAAAAATTTGTTTCTTTTTCTCCTGTTAATCTGTCTTGTGTCAATTTTATTATTAGTCCAGCCAAAGAAGGCAAGAGGGATAGAGGGGGAAACTTCCAAGGCCCTTGCCCCAACAACTACCAGATAGAGACCGTAAAATAAAAGTGTTCGGGATGATTAAAAATATAAAAATAAGGATCCAAAACATAAGAAGACCCTATGAAGAATACCCAAGCAGAATAAGCAAATGAAACTTCTAGAAATGAAAATTATAGTCTTTGAAATTTAAAACACAACAAATAGTAAACTTGTAAAGAGTAAATTTGTAATAGTAAAGTCAAAGAGTAAATTATACTTAGCTGAAGAGGGAAATGGAGTGAACAAAGGGAAAGATTGATGAAATTACCCTTAGTGCCTATAAAGAGATGGAAAATATGCAAAAGAGATTAAGAGATAATGAAAGTTGGCTCCTGACATGCCAACCTTAGCCAGCAAGCTACTGGTACCTGGGCAATTCCTCCCTGTGGCCAACAGCAGTGGAAATTACTAAATGGTCTACATTCGAATAAAGCTTTATAATTTATAAATAAAACTTTAGAGGTTAACTCCTATAATTCATTTGATTTTTTTGTTTGTTTTTTGGCGGTACGCGGGCCTCTCACTGTTGTGGCCTCTGCTGTTGCGGAGCACAGGCTCCAGACGCGCAGGCCCAGCGGCCATGGCTCACGGGCCCAGCTGCTCCGTGGCATGTGGGATCTTCCCGGACCGGGGCACGAACCCGTGTCCCCTGCATCGGCGCGGACTCGCAACCACTGCGCCACCAGGGAAGCCCTTCATTTGATCTTTTAAAAATCCATGCAATAGGGCTTCCCTGGTGGCACAGTGGTTGAGAATCCGCCTGCCGATGCAGGAGACAAGGGTTCGTGCCCCGGTCCGGGAAGATCCCACATGCCGCGGAGCAACTAAGCCCGTGAGCCATGGCCGCTGGGCCTGCGCGTCCGGAGCCTGTGCTCCGCAACAGGAGAGGCCACAACAGTGAGAGGCCCGCATACCGAAAAAAAAAAAAAAAAAAAAAAAAAAAAAAAAAAAATCCATGCAATAAAGCTACAGGTATTAAATTACTCACCTTACAGATGACAAGATGGAAGCTAAGAAAGATGTGAGGGACTTACATAAAATCATACAGCTCATCAATGGTGAAGTTGAAAACCAAAGGGGATTTTCAGAATCCAAGAGCCTCTCCTCTCTACTACATCCCTTCTTGATGAATATTTTTTAATCAAAGGGTGCTGCTGTCTTAGTCTGTTTGGGTTGCTGTAACAAAATACCACTGGCCGGGCAGCTTATAAACAACAGACATTTATTTCTCACAGTTCTAAAGGCTGGAAGTCTGAGATCAGGATACCAGTATGGTTTGGTGAGGACCCTCTTCTGGGTTGCAAACTTCTCAGTGTCTTCACATAGGGAAGGAACAAGAGAGGTCTCAGGCCTTTTTAAAGACATTAATCTCATTCACGAGGGTCCTGCCTTCATTACTTCATCACCTCCCAAAGGCCTCACCTCCTAATACCATCACCTTGGGCATTGGGCTTCAGTATTACAACATATGAATCTGGGGGTGGGGGGACACACAGTCAGACCATAGCAGATGCCAACAGGGATGATAATGGAGGAAACTTTGCCAAGTTACCTGAGTCTCCACAGTGTGAAGTCAACCACAGAACCTCAGAACCACAGAGCAACTTTCCTTCCTTGTCTTTGAGAGCACCCGCTATCTGCTTAGGCAGAACTAGCCTGGACTGGCTTGCAAAAAAGGTGAATTGTGGGGGCTTCCTTGGTGGCGCAGTGGTTGAGAGTCCGCCTGCCGATGCAGGGGACACGGGTTCATGCCCCGGTCCGGGAAGATCCCACATGCTGCGGAGCGGCTGGGCCCGTGAGCCATGGCCGCTGCGCCTCCGGAGCCTGTGCTCCTCAATGGGACAGGCCGCAACAGTGAGAGGCCCACATACAGCAAAAAAAAAAAAAAAAGGTGAATTGCTGGCTGCAGCCAGTTAGAATGAACTCCTAGCACTCTGGGCTTCATCATTTGGGGTGGGAGGGAGACAATGCCTCGTTCATTTCCTCCCTATTTTAGGGGAAAATAAACTGGATGGGAACTCTGTTAGGGTCAATTTCACAGGCAGGGCACATGATAAGAAACATATTCTCAACCGTGGGTTGAAACCATAAGTCAACCACGGGTTACTGCAACTCTTTCACCAAAGGACAAGGAGAAATGAAATTCTTTGGGTGCGTGGGCTCTCAAGCATTTCCCCCCTAGAGACACGGAAACAAACTGTTCAGCTGCAGACACCCTCACACACCAAACAGGCTTGATTTCTATACGCTGATATCCCAAATTTATAAGTTATTGGGATTCAACACATCTGCCAGGTGGGATCTCAAATCTGATGAGGCTGTGGATTCATTACCCTTGGCAGAGGAGTCTGGGTAAATCTGCTTGCAAAATATCTGCTGTGTATTCTAATTCTCAAAAGGGCAAGGCAAGTAGAATGCAGATCTATAGATCCCGCTCCAGCTACATCCTTGTCAACTTCAATAACCTTCTCATTAACTTTTATTAAAGAAACACAGCTTCTCCCAGAGTTACAGGGCAATCAACAGCAAAGGGAAGTATGTCCTCTAGACTCTAAGCAAGCTTCGTTCCTTACCTCTTTTAGGCACTTATTGCTTTCTACCTTCTATGGCCATTATCCACCTACATGACTGAGTTCTCCTGCTCTAAAAATGTGCCCATGTTCTAGTTCCCTTGTGAATCATCAGCAGCACTTAACACAGTATCTTTCATTGAGTAAGTGCTCTATAAATATTTGTTGCGGGGCTTCCCTGGTGGCGCAGTGGTTGAGAGTCCGCCTGCCGATGCAGGGGACACGGGTTCGTGCCCCGGTCCGGGAAGATCCCACATGCCGCGGAGCGGCTGGGCCCGTGAGCCATGGCCGCTGAGCCTGCGCGTCCGGAGCCTGTGCTCCGCAACGGGAGAGGCCACAACAGTGAGAGGCCCGCGTACTGAAAAAAAAAAAAAAAAAAAAAAAAATTTGTTGGGGAGCAAATGAATGGATGGGCCTGAGTGGGACACTCTTTCTTCGGTAAGCTTTCTGCTTCAAGAAGTCTTCTCTGCAAAGGGCCTTCCTGTGTATTCATACGAGAGCGGCAGGAATTTAGAAAGAAATGGCCTGCACGTCTCTAAGCAGTCATATTCATAATGAAGTTGTCCTTTTCATTCTTGTTTCAGATTTGCAGCCTGATCACATTGGTTCTCAGGAAGAATTCATAGGAAGGTACTCCAGCTTCTAGCTCCTTACATCGTCCCAGATTGGGAAAGAGTAGAATAGTGGCCACGTTACACACGTAGAAGGGGGGCTGGGAGTGGGAAGAGGAGACTTAAGAATTCCCTCCCCACACTACCTGCTCCACTCTGTGTGGTGGCTTAAAGAATCCAGGGCCGGCAAGGACAGAGTACAGATTCAAAGCCGAAGTGGATCTAATGCGTTATTGACGGTAACGAGCCTTCTGTTAAGAAAGGAAATGGCCCACTGGTGAACACCGTCTTCATGGGCGGTTCTGGTTTGTGAATTATGACACAGTCATGCTCGTGTGTTTGAACAGAACACTTCTACTTCTAGGAAACTGGCCCAGAAATATACCTGTGTAACAAAATATACATTTAAGGCTAATCACTATTGTATTTGTTGGAATGAAAAAAAATAGAAATAACCTAGTGTCCATCAATAGGTCCTGATTAAAAGCCTCCAAGGACAGATGGACTTCTGTCTGTCACATGTACTGCTGTAAGCCCAGCACCTAGAACACTGCTGCCTCACAGCAGGTGCTTAATAAGTGTTTACAAGATGAACAGGATGGCATTCAACTGTTAAAACGACTGAGGTCGAACTAAATTCCAGCTATGGATATGTATCCTTGACGTATATTAAGTTAAAAAAAGCAAGTTACAGAATAAAGTGAATGATGTACTAGGAATTTGGCGCTTGTAGGTGCCACCAAAATATTTGTTGGAAGAAACAGACTCACATAGAAAATAAACTGAGGGGAGGGATAAATTAGGAGTTTGGGATTAACAGATACACACGACTATGTATAAAATAGATAAACAACAAGGACCTACTGTATAGCACAGGGAACTATATTCAGCATCTTATAATAACCTATAGTTAACCTGAAAAAGAAATTATATATCTATATATATAACTGAATCAATTTGCTGTACACCTGAAACTAACACAACATTGTAAATGAACTATACTTCAATTTAAAAAAATGTGTGTGTGTGTGTGTGTGTGTGTGTGTGTGTGTATTTGCTGGAAAATGTTTGTTGAATTTACACAGAAGGTGTCATGTATGTTTATGAGCACATGTACACGCTACACACACAGGCACACATATTGGTAAATGCATAAAGGGTCTGGAAGGCTGTATACAAACAGCTCAAAGGAAGGGAGTGAGATAAGGAACTCTCAGTTTATATAATTCTCCAAGAGGTGAATTTTTTACAATAAACATTTTTCTAGTTTTGAAATTTAAACATTAAAAAAACCTCTCAGCCTCCAAGAAAATCTCCCTGTACCAAGGGCCAGGGCCAGTAACTTGCATAAAGGGCAGTCGATAATCATCGCTGGCCCGTGCTGCCCCTCCCAGCCCTCCAATAGGATGTGAGGTGAGGGACAAGTCATCCCAAGGGCTCAGCTCAGAGGAGGGACTGGAGAAACGCTTTATAAAACGAGGGTTAATTTGACAGTGAAGCTGTTCCTGCCACTGCATTACCCCAAAAAGGGAGATTGATAAGGGCAATTGATCATTTTATTTCATCACTTCAAGGGACTAAGGAGAACTTTCACAGGCACTGAACTCGCTCTCAAGTTTAAAGGCCTTTAAATCAATTTTATTAGGTTAATTGACGATCTCATCCATGCACTTTTGCTCTGCCATCTGCCATGTGCTATCGGCTTGACAGTAAGACTCGATGTGGAGTTCTTAGTCTCTTATCCCCACTGAAAATGAAACAGAGGGGGTGCGGTCGACCTCCATGTGCCGCTGGCTTAAGGGCTAAAGAAATAGGAGGCCATTTCATCCTTCAGGAAGGATAAAGGATGGAGCACAGTTCTTGAAACAGCATTGGGAAGCTCTGATTTCCAGGGTCTCAAACGGATTCATAAAAATGTGATTTGGGTACAAAACACGTTTAGAATTTTCCCTTTCTTTTTAAATATCGTTATAACCACTAAGCACAAAGCTAGCAATGTTTATTTAGTTAACAGCTGAGCCCCCATTTCGTACGAGTCACTCTGTAGGTTAGTTTCCTTGGGCTGCCATAGCATAATAATCACAAACTGGGTGGCTTAGGTTAGAAATTTATCCTCTCAGCATTCTGCAAGCTGGAAGTCCAAAATCAAAGCATAAGCAGGCTGCACCCTCTCGGAAGGCTCTAAGGAAGAATCTGTCTCTGATACTTCCAGCCTCCAGTGGCCCCAGGAGTTCCTTGGCCTGTGACTGCATACCTCCAATTCCAGCCCTTTCCTCTGTGTGTCTCCTCTTCTGACTCTTGTAAGGACACTTGCCATGGGTCTTAGGACCCAGCTGCGTAATGAAGGATGGTCTCATCTAGACATCCTCAACCCAATCACGTCTGCAAAGACTCGCCTCCTTTCCACATAAGGTCACAATCACAGGTTCTAGGGATCAGGATGTGCACATATCCTTTGCGGGGGGGGCACCATTCAATCTACCACCCTATGGTAAGCACTGAGGATATAAAGATACATAAGCCACAATTCTCCCCGTTGAAGCGTTCTTAGTCTGTTATATATCATCAAGTAACTGTGATACAATGTGCTGTGAAATATAAAAGGTAGATGGAAACAACAGTCTTGAAGCTGGAAGACTGATTTAGGAGAAAGCCATAAGAGGAGGAAGCAGGCATTCGGGCTGAGCCTTAAAGAATAAATAAGCCATCACTAGGCAGACAGAGATGCGGTAGGATGAGAACGGGCGTCCCAGGCAGCAGAAAGATCATGGGCGCATGGAGGGAGGAATGGAGGTTTGAACGTGCATGGTATGTCCGGAGCAGGCAAAGCTATCCAAGGGGACAGGAGCACAGCACCCTTGTGTGTGTGTCTTGCGGGAGGAAGCGCGAGACGGGATTTACCATGTGGGGTCACGCTGTGAAGGATCTGGTCCTTCCAAGTCTACATCTTGCCAAGCACTTGCCATCACTCAACTTTTCAAAGGCTGGTCACTTCAAACTTATCCATACCTGTGTGCACCCCATTATACAAGGAGCTCTTCAAGGCTAAAGGTCTGTCTTCTTTGCTTCCTCCTGAGCAATGAACATGACTGTGTCCAAGGCTGGACTTATGTGCCAGGCTGCTCCAGCTGTGCCTGGAGAAAGGGTAAGGCCCAGATGTAGGAGCCCCCCAAACACAGAGTATTGGGTATAATCAGAAACCTGGGGGAACAAGTCTACTAATTACAGCCGGCTCTCTGAGCTATCTCTGGGAAAAAGAATTCAGTGAAAAGAGCAAAGGCTAATACTGATAAACAATCTCTCCTGCTATGAACAGCCATTGATGTTTGGTCTTTAATCTCTGACAGCTAAATACCCAAATAGACTGATTGCTAAGACAGTCAGTTGAGTCATAATATGAGTTGTTAGGCTGAATTCATTAATTTTTATGAGTAAACACGCTCTGATAATGGCCTGGCTGGGGTGTTATATAGATATGGCTTCAGCATTACTATACACAGAGTCGAAAATTCCAACTGTTGGAAATTAAATGCATTTATTTCTACAAATTAAATTGCCTTGGGGAAATCGGCCTCAGGTGCAGAAATACTTAATGTTTACCAACTCATATTCCAATTGCTAAGTAACCCCTGGTCAGGTCTTGACACTTGGTTCAGAAATAACATCTATCTTCTTAATAAGCAGATAAAATGAAATCATGACCACATGACCACAGATTTCACACCCACCACTTCTCCTAACACAGATGCTTGATGCAAACTCTGGAGACAAAGACAGCGTGGTCATCACCAAGCCATATGTTAGAAGGAAGCATCACAAAGTGGGATTACTTACTGTTTGTACAATCATCTGTTGATAATAGAATTCAATGGTCCCCCAACAGAATCTTTACTACTTTGACTTCACAGGTAAAAATGCATAGAAATTAAAGGAAATGTACCAGATTTTACTCAACTGTCCTTCTCTTCCATACAGATCTAATCTGGTGTCCTCATCTGCATGAATCCTGATAACATTTCAGAACAAAGAGACAGGAGAATAAGAATAGCATGAGCTGGATTCAGAGATCAGTTAGCATCTGGCTAGCACCCATATGCCATGTGGCAAGATGGATGAAAATACAGAAGAACATAAAAATTTCTAATCATTCTAAAGCTTGGATTCAGGCAAGCTATGGCCAGAATCTGGCCGAAACTGCTACTAACCCCAAGTCAATGGGGCTGGATGGACAAAACACAACTCTGGACTCTCTCTTGAAACAGTATTCTTGCCCTCTTGTAAAGGGTGATAAGAAAGCTAAATGATGCTTTCTCACCATCCTTCCACTGGTAGAAGGGGTAGAGAGAGAAAAAAAAAAAACTGGGCAGCTTGGCTCTTACTATTTTACGGGACAAGATATTGGGTTGTTCCATTCTCCCTTAGGAAACTAAAACTCCCAGAAAACAACAGTCTGGAAATATGGCCAGAGGAATTGTGATATACCGTATCACAGAAGTGCGGTTCTCCCAAGTGAGCAGGGAAGGGAGAAGGTAGCACCGAGACAGTGACTCAATATGCAACATGCATGCAAAGAACCCCCAAACAAACATGCGGAAGCAAATGTACAGAGCCTTAGAGACCCCCCAGGGATGGGGTGAAGATATGATGCCACCTCAGCCCAGCAAAGGCTCATAAATGAAGCTTCCAGACATCTACCTGTGATCCGTGTGGCTGTCAAGATGGAGAACGGGCTCTGACTGACTGCCAACTCAAGCCTAAGATAATCAACCATTTTGCCCGGCACGCCTCCTGAGGATGACAGTCTGTGGAAAAACACTGCAATGCAAGGGAAAGAAAATATCTTCCTGAAATCTCCAAGAAAGAGAAGAGCTCTGAAATTACCAGCTACAGGAACCAGAAATTGAAAAAAAGAAAAAGTTTGTCATCATCCACTGCATTTGTCTCATGATCTTCCCTAATGTATTTTCTAAGACATTATACTTTATATTTATTTTACGAATTCTGGCAGGGAAGCAGGACACACATTTGTTCCCCTACAGTTGAATAAATTCATGAGCTAGTCACTCATATTACTGACTCCTCTTGGTTCCTGCCTCAATGCCTTAGCTTTGCTTCCATGGGAGGACTTTTAACTTGCACGATGAAGATACATTCCTTTAGGTGATTCAAATTTTTAATAAGAAGTATATTTCGAAATGTTTGGTCTGAGTGTTGGGTAAAAGAGAAACGCAAGCATCAACTACTCTGGTCCCTCACATGGGGCTGTGGGTGGAGGTGAGGTGCATCTCCAGAGATGAAGAGCTTGGCCGAAAGGAGGAGACACAGAGGCCCTACGAAGGCAACGGGGCTTTTACTGGGAGAAGCACAGAACCTGTAAACAGGTGTAGCAAGAGGCAACTTCTCTTCCATGTATTTTTAGTTCTTTTTTTCCTCCCCGCTTGAGAGCAGCAAGCTTTGGAGGGCTATGGGCAGGCGTGGAGCCGGGGGGAAAGGCAAAAAGCAGGTTCCTTGGGGTTTTGCCTCTAAAGCTTCAAGCTCTGCACGAGGGACGCCCCAAGGCTTATCAGAGAGGAGACCAATTAGCAAAATAGGGATGAAATCTCCATGAAAGGGGCTGGTAGCCCTCTTGTGCCTTTATACCTATGCACAGACCCCAGCTGAGGGGAATGTGGAAACTAACAATTAGTCAAGATTTGGTTCTTTAGATCCAAACCATCTCAGGAGACATGGTCTGATCCGTGCTATTGAGCTTGGAAAGCGATGATGTCATTCATACAGTTAGACATACGCAAGTTTAAGAGACGTGCTAGTGAATTCCCTGGTGGTCCAGTGGTTAAGACTCTGTGCTTTCACTGCCGAAGGCCTGGCTTTGATCCCTGGTTGAGGAACTGGGATCCCACGGGCCCTGCAGTGTGGCAAAAAAAAAAAAAAAAAAAAAGACACGCTAATCAAGAAACTGTCTTCAGGTGATTTTTCTAATCTCCCTCAGCGCCAAACCCACCCTTCTCAACCCGGCATTGTGATACTGGGGCAGGAAGTCCCCAAAGGACATTTCCCAGACCCCTTTGCCTGATTATATTCTGATTAGATTTCTGATTAGAATCTGATGAAATTAGGTTCTATGGATTCTGTGTGCCATAAAATTAGATGTCTGCCAATGGGAGGCACTGGCAGGAGACAGGAAGTCAGGGGAAGGAAACAGGACTCATCCCCTGACGTAGGCTTGGAGCTACATCTCTCAAGAAGCAAAGGAAGACAAGAGCCCCAAACTCCAGGGAACTGCAGAGTTCCTGGTACCACATGCACTGCATCCCCAGGTGAACTGAGCATATGAACTTATTTACAAAACAAAAGTAGAGTCACAGATGTGACAAACTTATGGTTAGCAGGCGATAGGGGGCGGGGTGGGGAGGGATAAACTGGGAGATTGGGGTGGACATATACACCCTACTATATATAAAATAGCTCACTAATAAGAACCTACCGTATAGCACAGGGAACTCTACTCAATACTCTGTAATGGCCTATATGGGAAAAGCATCTTAAAAAAGAGTAGATATATGTATAACTGATTCACTTTGCTGTACACCTGAAACTTACACAACATTGTAAATCAACTATACTCCAATAAAAATTAAAAAAAACAAACACCCTCTCTGTTTGAAATACCTATGTTCCTGACTGGATCCTGACTGACCCACTACCTTTAGGAAATACCCTAGAATTTTGTGAGGCTTAAATGAGTTAACACGTGGAAAGTACCTAGACTAGTGTCTGGCGTCTAGTGAACTTGAAAAACCCAAGAGTCAAGTCACATACAACTGGCTATTGTTACTACTATTATATTACTACATGTGTTACTGTTATTAAATTATCATCTATCGCTACGTTATCCAATACAGTAGGCACTAGCCACATGTAGCGATTTAAAGTTTAACATAAATTAATGAAAATAAAACTAAATGAAGAATTCAGTTACTCAGTTGCACTGGTTACATTTCAAGGGCTCACGTGGCTACCATAGTGGGAAGTGCAGATATGGAACATTTCCATCATCCCAGAAAGCTCTATTTGGACAATGTGCCTAGAAATCAACTGGAGAGCTTGTTAAAAATAAAATTCCTAAAAATAATAATAATAATAAAATAAAATAAAATTCCTGTGCTCCTCCAAAAGATGCTGATTTAGAGGGTTTGTGCAATCAGTGTTAACAGAGCCCCTCAAGTGAGCTGATGTGGGTCTTCTCCAACCACACTTTAAGGCTAACTGAGATGGGGATGGGGTATTTGTCTCTTAACACGCCTCCTAAAATGTCCTTAAGAGAAGTGTGTGTGTGTGTGTGTGTGTGTGTGTGTGTGTGTTATAGACAAACAAAATACTGTTCTCTCACAATTCACCAGAATAATAGAAATCACAATTTCAGAGATGGCTCCAACTTAAAACAAAATCTCTGTCAACCCAGATGATCAGGAGCATATCAACTGTCCTGAATGGACAGAAGGGACCCTGTTTTGCTTGCCACCTTCTCAGCGGAAGTCTGTCACTACATGACAGGTGACCAGGTAAGTAGCAGAAAGGATAATGAGTAGCCAAACGCTGCCTGAGTCACAAGCTATTTGTTCCTGCTCACCTTTTGAATCACAAAGCTCATTGTTTAGCAAATGCTTCGACTCTGACGGTCACAATTAATCTTTATTTTTAAACAAAAGTATGTTTACATTTTATTGGTATTTATACTTCAGAGCTTTCCATAGAAAAGCCCACGAGTCAAATTTAAACAACAAGTTTGTAACAATGAATTCCTGATTGCGTAATTAGCTTTGCAAATATTGAAGTAAACAGGACTAAAATTCACGGATTATTAATTACCTAGCGGTGCTTGCAACACATGCCCTCAACCTTCCCGCCTACAGAGGAGACACACACGGCATGCGTAATGTGCTACTGAGTCAAGAGGCCGCTGATTCCCTTTATGCAAAGAACCAGATCATAAATGTTCTGGAAGCTCAGAGCTGGGAAAAGTTGTCTCTTGTAATGTGCTTGTACACATCTCACTAGCACCAAATGAGAGCTGAGTATTCCATCTCTCCTTCTTTGCCTTGACTGCTAGGTGGACCATTTCAATCACTGAAACTTCATATTTTCACTTTACATGTAACGTTATATTTTATTTTATATGAAATCTTTTTTACACATTTAATCTTATGTCACATGGTTTAAGTTTTATATATCTATGCTTTTACTGTAAGTCTCCTCACATTTTTTCTGCAAATAGGTGGTTATCAATTCATCCATCCATCCCCCCATCCAGCCAAATGATTCTTCCATGCTGTGGGTAACAGCTACCACTTGGTAACTAAACTCACTAGGATTTCTAATCCCCCCCTGAACACACCAGAGTTACAAAGGGAGACAGCCTGTATTAACCGAACACAATTGTTCATCTTCTCCCTGCTCTGACCATGCTTTCCTGGGTAGCTCCCGCCCTCACCGACCATGATCTTGGTTGTGTGACTTGCTTGGGCCAATGGCGTGTGAATGGAGGTGATGCAGGCCGTATGCAAACGAGATCTTCCAGTGCCCTTGTGCGCTCCGGCTCTGATTACTCCTGCCCCCGTCCCCCCATAAGACTATCACATACCCACAGGTACGACTCTTTGGTTGGGTCCCTGAACAAGAAGACATAGAACAGATTCCCAGTCAATCCATAGCTCGGAGAAGAGTTACATGGCTGCCCGCAGATGACATGTGACATGAGCAACAATGACCTTTTCTCTTGAGGCCACCAAGATTCTGGGTCACTGGTTATGCCACATAACAGAGCATAAGCACTCTTCTTAACTTGGTTTTAGCTGATGCAAAAGGACAAGACTGGAATCCTGGCCCAATCCGATGAAGCATCCCAGCTGGGATCAGCTCGTGGGACACCATGCGTGATCTAAGGTCAGAGACACACGTGTGTTACACTTGCCTGAAACCTTCTGGCCAAGAAAACAGAAGTATGTGAAACGGAAAGAATTCCCAGACGATGAGGTGATACCAAAAACTGCAACAATGAAATCCAAGGGCGCTCCATAATCCTGTATCCCAGACGGCAAGGAGAGGTGGGAGCCCCCTGTCCTGCTGTGAGTCATTTTCAGGCTCTCTGCTGGGTTTATATCTCCCTTGCAGAGACCCTTTGGGTTTGGCACACCAGCCTCAATTACTTAGCCCCCCCAAAATGGAAGGGAATTTTGGTAAAAATCTTGGTCCAACAGTCATATTTCAAAAGTGGAGAAAAGATGAATACAGAAAGGGGACGGTGATAGGGAGAGTGTGTGTGTGTGTGTGTGTGTGTGTGTGTGTGAGACAGAGAGAGAGAGAGAGAGAGAGAGAGAGAGAGAGAGAGAGAGAGAGAGCGCACATGTGTGCGTATTTAAGGAGAAAAATCAAGGTCTCTTCTGATGAAATGCCAGGTTCCTTGTCTCGCTTTTTACTGCAGACATTTTAAGATTTTGCTACATTTGAAGATTTGCTACAGATGGCAAATATTTATTAACACACCAACTGTAAAATGAGCACAGTGAGAAAAGACAGTTAAAAGTTTACACAATCCTTGAAGTCAAGACCAAAGTGAGCCTTCAACGTCAGCCTGCGGAGGACAGGATAATAATCGGATCAGAATCAAAGGAAAAATGGATCTCCACGTAGCTGGGGCTTTGAAATCTCCAGTCTAAGAGCTCTTTCAATTACACCCCAGGAAACCTAATGACATTCTCGAAGGACTGATCTCACATAATCAGAGGTAAAGCAGTCGTTCTTCACACTTAAATGGTGGCGTTCTGTGATGACTTGGTTCTAATTCTTCTATTCTGTGGATTCGTATTGCTTAATGACATTCATAATGGTTTTCCTGTGTGATTTTTAGATATCATACTGAACTATCTTTAGACCTTCCTTCCCTTTTAATATTTTACTGAAGGGATGTTTTCACATATGCTGAATTCATGTCATTCATTCAGAGTCTATTGAATATCTCCATCAACAATCATAATTATGGCAACAACAGCGGATGGCATGCTCATAAATAAGCAATACATTGTGCTAGATATAGGCTGGACACATAAATAAATAGGACTAGATTCTATCTTAAAATTCTAATGAAAGACTCTCAAAGAACTTGGAGGCTGATGGAAGTGACAGGGATATGACATTTAATAACTAATAAAGCAAAGAAAATGACCGTTGCCATAAAGGAGGTGCAGACGGAGGGGCCGTGGAGAGATTACATCAAATGTGGAGATGAAGGTGGGCTTCATGGAGGAGGTGGCACTGGGAAAGCTGAGCCTGCTTCTGGGCATTGGTAGTCGAGGAGGTAATTTTAAGCAGATGTAACCTTGTCGGTTAAACGAAGCAGGGCAGTGTCTGGAAATGTTGAGAGCATGGTGTGACTCCAGTTTACAAAACAATATATTTTGCATTTCAAAGTGAGAAGCTTTGCCTGGTCCTCTGGCTAGGTTCAACCAGTTTGTGAAGAATTGGCTGCAGATTCCGGAAGAGAAATTGGTGTTTGAGAGAGAGAGAAGGAAATTGAAATGACCTAGGTCCTGTTTCTATTCCTGGCACCATGTGTAAGCAGCAGTCACGTCAACTTTTTGCTGAGAAAAAAAGTCTAACATCCTACTAAAAGAAGAATCCAAATGAAAAAGGAAAAGTGGGAAAATTTTGGACTAAACGAATTTGTGGCTGGCACTAAAAACATTTAAACAGGTCTAATGATTATAATAGATGTGGTCACAGAAACACATGCAACTGTCAGTCTTATTCTTCAAAGAGATGATAGCTAATGTAAAAATTAATAAACTGATAATAATGTAGGCCTAAACGCTCAGGTTTCATTAATAGAAGGAACGGAGCAGGGAAGACAAGGGACAGGAAAAATTTAAATGAGTTAAACACCTTGTCTTATTTGGGATGGAGTCAACCAAGAGGGATTTCTTCTTGAGTTTGATCATTTAAAAATATAGGCTTCAAGGGTTTTTGAAAATATAAATAGAAGTAATAGAACTAAAAGGAAAATGTATGTCTTCCAAATCACTGGAGAAGACAAAAACAAAGAAAACATACAGCAGAGAAAAAGATAGAAAATGAAGGCCAAGGAAGTATGCAAATAGAAGGCAAAAACCAGAACACAAAGTAAGGGCGATGATGTTTTTTGCTGACAATAATCACATAGAATTCAGAACCCTATCCTAAAATGGAAAGACTCTTACAGTAAGTTCAAAAACAAAATTCATCCACGTACTACTCACAAGCAACATGCTGGAAACAGAATGACAGAGGAAGGTTAAAAAGATCGACAAAGATTTATCAGGCCAAAACAAACAAAAAGAAAACAAGGGTGGCAGCATTAATTTCAGAACAATGAAAGTCAGTGCCTCTACCCCCATATAAATCAGACAGTTGTGCTGATAAGGCTCACTCACTATTTTTCATAAGGTTAAGACAGAGGGGTTATAATCTCAAGAACACAAGGACATCACTTCCTTGAACATCTTTCTCCAAGGGCAAGTACCAAATGTTTTAGGAAATCCATCTGGTCTACCGCGGCCATCTGCTCAGCTGGTTGGAGACCGGGGTCATGCATGGACTTTGGGTAGAGTTCTGCTGGAGCTCTGTGTACCAGGGACAGCCTAGACCAGTGGTCCTTGGATGTGGGTGGCATCAGAGTCACTTGGAGGATTTGCTGGGCCCATCCCCCAAATTTCTTAGTCACTAGGGCTGGGGGAAGGGGAGCTGAGAATCTGCATTTCTCATAAGTTACCAGGGAACGATACTGCTGCTGGTCTAGGAAGCAAACTTGGAGAACCCTTAACTTGGATGATCTATTCCCCTACTGATCCAAACATTCTCAGTCTCAAGAAAACTATCCCAGGGGAAACCAGATTCCACCAGGGAGGAGGCCCGGGCTCTGTGACCCCCTCACTGGCCTGAGGAGAGGGCTAGTGAACGTGTGTGATCAGTTTACGCCAGCACAGGCCCCAAGAATCACCTGCATCACTGCAGAAAGGATGCAAGGACTGTCTGCAGCTTTGACGTTGGGCCAGGAACACATCAACCCTATGGGTTTCTGGCATGTTCTTCTTTCTTTCTCCTAGAGAAGACAAAGCAGATCCTGAGGCCCAAGGGCACTGTGCAAACAACACCAGATTGAATGCCAGGGGCCCAGGGTTTATCTCACCTTCATCACTAAGTAGCTCAGTGACCGTGGGCAAATCACTTAGCGTCACTGTATTTTGGTTTTCTTGTTTGCAAAAGGAGACATTTGGATGAGAAGCTTTTCAGGGGCTCTTATGGTCTAATGTTCTATGACTTCTTCTAAAAGCAAAACTTTAGGGGAATAAATTCTCTAGGATTGTGGGAGTACTCACTCAACAGTTACACTTTTAATACAGACCATCTGTTACCGTTTCAGATATGTCATAAATACAACAATGCCATCAGCTAGTAATCTGTTGTCCTTTCTTTACAGTATGATGGACGATATTCAACCTGCCACCAGATGCTTCGGGAAGAAACCATTTCCCAGCAAGCCAGCATGGTGACACATGTTGGCCTCAGAGCCTGGACACAAGAAGTCCTGGGCTTCCCTGGTGGCGCAGTGGTTGAGAATCCACCTGCCGATGCAGGAGACACGGGTTCGTGCCCTGGTCCGGGAAGATCCCACGTGCCGTGGAGCAACTAAGCCTGTGAGCCGTGGCCGCTAGGCCTGCGTGTCCGGAGCCTGTGCTCCGCAACGGGAGAGGCCACAACAGTGAGAGGCCCGCATACCGCAAAAAAAAAAAAAAAAAAAAGAAGTCCAAGAGGAAGAGAGTGGAGGAGCCTACATCAGCAGCAGGCCCCGAGCTGGCCTCAGCCACTGTGATCTGAATGAACTGCCGCCCTCATCCACCGGGGGCAGAAAGGCTGCCACGCTGGCACCAGGGTTCCGAGGACTTTCCATGGAGAGGGTGCGGCCAGCAGCCGTTAATACAAACATGGGGTCCCAGGCAGGCCCTGCAAATCGGTGGTCCAGACCCCAGGGAGAGGTGAGCAGAGGCTGAAGGAGGTTCCCTGGGCAGGTGAACAAGCATAGGGGCAGAAAGCAACCTCTATACTGGGCAGACCTGGCCACTCTGGCCACCTGGGGACAGGTGTGTTAAGCCTGGCCTTTGACTCGCTAGCACGCAAACGCAGAAGTAAACTCATGCCAGCCCCGGAATCTGCCTTCAGAAAGACAGCTGGCATCTGTCTGGGCATCTATAGTCACAGCTCGGTTGTGCTACAAAGAAGTGTATGTGACATTCTGGACTCCGGCACCCACTAAGTGCGCACACACACACACACACACACACACACACACACACCCGGAATCATCAGGCTCTCCATGGCCCTCAGGAATCTCCCACGGTCAGCTTTCGCTCTCCTCCACTCCCCCCTACCTGGAGAGAATGCCCAAAGATCACACTGACCCCTTAGCAGATTTTACCGTAGGGTTCCACGGTGAAACAGAGGGAACCGACATCATTCACCACTCAGCCAAACTGAATCCAAGCCATCCACTGGCTGTTCCTGTTCGTGCTTTCCTAGTCTCTCTTCCTGGCAGTGCTTTTGCTGGGTGCCTGTATCTCACACCCCATCTTCTCCCTCCACGCTTGCTCCAGACTCCTAACCCCCATCCCCGCCTAGTAAACTTTCCAGGAATCACCCTGACCAAGAATAAAAAAGCCAACTTACTGGCATCAGGATCCAGGGCAAGGGAGGGTGGCCCCTCCATCCTCCTGCCTTTCCCATTATCCACTTCAAGGATGCATTTGTAGCTTCCATACACACACCATCCTGCTTCCTACCTCCTTGCCTATGCTGGTCCCTTGGCCCAGATGTCCCACCCCATCTCCCTTAACACGGAATTCCAGGAAGAGGTTTGGAGAGGTCACATAGGATGGAAAGCCCCCCCAACTCTAGGTCCTCGTGGGACTCCGTGCATAAATCCACCATAGTCTAACCCCACTGTATTATAATAACCTACCTAAATGGATGTCTCCCCCTTGGACTGTGAACTCTTGGTGAGCCAGGGCTGCTGCATCTCACTGACTTCTCAGAGCCTCCTACGAAGCCCAGCACATAGTAAGTGCTGGATAAATGTTCACTGATTGAATGAATATTGTTGCCTTCTGGTTAGATAATGGCCCCAGCTCATTTCTGCCTCTCCACTCCTCCTGCATCCCATACTGACATGGTAGTTACACAGATCTCTTTAGAATAACTGCTGAATCTACTTCTAGATCACACCTCTCTATCTGTCACCCCCCTGAGCCAACTTGACTGTTTCCTCCTGGCTTTTTCTGCTCTGAAGTTATCCGCCCCCTACCTGATGCAAGCACTTTAACTTGGAAAACAGAAATATTCCTGAATGTCCTCAACCATGACCATCCCTGTGATTTCTTGCAGGGAAGAAACGATGTCTTTCTCTTCTCAGAGTCTTCCAGGACATCTGGCAGGGTGTGTGGTTACAAAATGAATGAATGTGAGAATAAATGAATGAACTGGTCAATGTTCACTGATTAAACCACTGACCTAATCCAAGCAAGGGGCAGGGTAAAAATAGGCATGGAACCATTTATTGGAACTCAGAGAATCTTCCAATTTCCTTCCAGGCAAAGGTTTTAATCTTGCCTGCCAGTGGCTTTTAGAAAGATGTGTTGTTCAGAACATCCATCTTTTCTCCTCCCGCCCAAGGGGCTGTGTGAGAGTCTATCCGAATCATGATTAGAGAAAGCTGCAGTGTTTTGGAGCTTCACAGCTATTCTGAAGCTTCCTGGTGACTCACCGAGTGAGAAGACATTCTGGAAATAACAATCTGAAGGCATATGGATTTGAGTAGTACATGCTGGACTGTGGCTCTTGGGTGATTAAATCTCACAGCTTATCCAGGACTTTCAGAAACTCCACAATCAAGCGGAGCAGGTTCGGATGACGTGAAGTGATGGCAAATCACCCAACCAGAGTTCCTTGGGGAAAGCAATTTCTGGGGGAGAACTTGGATCCCAAAGGAAAGAGCCAGTAAAAATGATGATATGAAGATGAAGTCATTGCCTTCTTCAGAAATCAAGGGAAACAAGTGAGCGGAACCAATAGAAAATAAGAAAGTAGATGTACAGGATGGTCCTCACCTATGAGCATCCTTGCATTTCATTTCTATTTTTTTTTTTTTTTTTTTTTTTTTTGCGGTACGCGGGCCTCTCACTGCTGTGGCCTCTCCCTTTGCGGAGCACAGGCTCCGGACGCGCAGGCTCAGTGGCCATGGCTCACGGGACCAGCCGCTCCGCGGCACGTGGGATCCTCCCGGACCGGGGCACGAACCCGTGTCCCCTGCATCGGCAGGCGGATTCTCAACCACTGCGCCACCAGGGAAGCCCTCATTTCTATTTTTATTAACTAGAGCAGATCACCCACGCCCCTATGGAAAACCCTCTAAAGGCTTCTCCTTGAGCTAAGAATAAAATGCTCCCTGCTTGCCCTGGCAGAGAAAGCCCACCTGATCTGGCCTTGGCTGCCTTCTCTGCTCCCGCCACCAGCTCCTGCCTCTCTGCTCGACCTCGAGTTCCCACAAGGGGCCCAGCACTTTCTTCCCCGGGGGACTTTCATAAGCTGCTCCCTTTCCCCACGGCTGATCCTTCCTGAGCTTCTCTGCAGCAGTCCCCATGTCACACTCACATCACCCTCCTCAATTTCCTACAGAACATTTATCACAGACTCGGGTTTTCTGTTTTAATTTGCTTGGGGCTGGTTGGTTTCATGGTTTTCATTTGTAAGCACCATGGAAAGAGGGGTTCTCTGTGTCATTCACCACTGAGATCTCTAAATCTGGAGCAGCCCCTGGCATAGGGGCAGTCATCCTCCCCTTTTCCGGGGCTTTGCTTTCTGAGGTTTAAATTCCCTGTGGTCAATCACGGGTCAAAAACATTAAGTGGAAAACTCCAGACATAAACATCTCAGAAGTTTTAAGTGGCACGCCATCCCACTCCATCCCACCTGGGACGTGAATATTCCCTTTGTTCAGCGTATCCCGCCCCTTAGTCACTTAGCGGCTGCTTCGGTTATCAGATGAACTGTCGAAGAATCATAGTGCTTAGATTCGTGACTCTTATTTTATTTAATAATGGCTCCGAAGCACAAGAAGAGGGATGCTGGCAATTTGTGCCAAAGAGAAGCTGTAAAGTGCTTCCTTTAAGTGAAAAGGACAAACTTCTCAGCTTCGTAACGAAGGGGGAAAAAAAAAAATCCTATGTTGAGGTTGCTAGGATCTATGGGAAGACGCAATCTTCTCTCCGTGAAATTGTGAAGAAGGAAAAGGAAATTTGTGCTAGTTTTGCTGTCACACTTCAAGCTGCAAAGTTAGGGCCACAGTGCATGATAAGTGTTTAAGATAGAAAAGGTATTCAATGTCCATGCTAAGATGCTCTGAGACTACATTCACATAACTTTTATTACAGGATGTTATTATAATTGTTCTATTTTCTTGTTAGTTATTGTTGTTAATCTCTTACTGTAATTGCTTTATAAATTAAACTGTATCATAGGTTTGTATGTATAGGAAAAAAACATCGTTTATGGAGTTTGGTACTATCCGCTGCTTCAGGCATCCACTGGGGCTTTTGGAATGTATCCCCAATGAGAACTGTAGGTGCAGTCAATAAATCTTTTTTATTAAATGACTGACCTTCACTATCCTATATTAATCTTAAATCTTTTTAAAAAATGGTAGTTGATTTACAATGTTGTGCAAAGTGATTCAGTTATACATACATATATATATTCTTTTTCATATTCTTTTCTATTATGTTTTATTACAAGATATTAAATATAGTTCCCTGGGCTATACAATTGGACCCTGTTGTTTATCTATTTTGTATATATAGAAGTTTGTATCTGCTAATCCCAAACTCCTAATCTATCCCTCCCTCACCCCGTCCTTAAGTCTTATATAGAGTGATGTCTAATCTAATAGGAAAAACAACAACCACAAAACTGAAAACAGAATTTAATGACACGGACTGGAAAAAGGACGCTCTGAAGTTGTGTCATTCCTGAAACAGCTTCACATGAAAATCAGTAAGATGGGCAAAGAAGCAGGGGAAGCAGTGGTCCCCTCCTGAGTTCTCTGACATCCCTACATGACTGTCAGCTGCTCCTGGGGTGACTTCAAGCTCTGAGGAATGGTGACACAAGAGACAAGATAAAGTTGGCCAAGAGGACATTCATCCCAGGTGGCCCAGGAAACCCCACTGGGGTGCTGTGAGCTCTAAGCTCGAAGACAGCAAGGGAGAAACTGGGAGAATGGAGTAGCTTCTAGCTAGGACAAACACGGTACGTCCAGCCCCAAAGGACAAAGCAGGAATCTTGGATGAACAGGGACTCTGTGGTGGGTGAGAGGGGGTCGGGCAGAAGAGGAGGAAGTGGGTGCCAACTGGGGCAGGGGGGCTGCTCTGTCACACCTGTGGGCTGACCTCAGGTACCTCCTGCCTGTTTCCATCTTCCGCAAGAAACCTACATACCCGAGGAGCCTGAGATGCACCCTGCCCCCTCTGCCCTCATCTGCAGCAGGCTCCCCAGGAAGCAGGCAAGGAGGAGAAGAAGGGGCTGTTTCTCCACCCCTCAGATGGCCTGTTCTAGAATGAAGGGGTTCTACAGTCGACCCCACGACCCTGCGAACATAGGCTGAGGACCGTTCCATCACTCCTCCAAGACAGTGAAACCCAAGTCCTCATCCTCCTCTGCTACTAATCACCATAGATACTGAACAACTACTCAGTTCCACAACTATAAGGATGAGAAAGGTAATATCTCACCTCTCCCCGCAGGGAGAAAAAGAATGGATGAGCCACTTTAAAGAGGTCCTGCATCCCTGAATGAGGAGAGAGGGGGGACCATCACAGGCCCTGTCCGAACCTTAGGGAATGTTCCTAAGAAGCCCAACCTCAAAAGGCCTTACTGGCAGCCCTGATGAAATCCTTTCTAGACCACGGAGCCCACAAGGGGGAAAATGAACGACACAGAGAAACTGGGGTGATGTAGACCGTAGACACGGACAAGCTTCAGCGGGAGGTGAGTAGTGACATCTACCCAGGGGGTCTCCCGGCAGCTGCACAGACCCCTGGGGCGTGAGGGGGAGAGGAGAGGTGCACTCCTGGGGGATGTCAACTTCACTGCTCACAGACCTGCTCTCTGTCTGACTGAAATTGACCAAAGCAAGAAATTTAGCTTTTGGTGAGTGCAAAGCAAGCCTTTGGATTTCAATCTGTGGAGGAAGGGACACGGCTGGAGGCGGTACAAGGTTGAGCAAGGTAACGGTGGGATGAGAGTGGGTTTCAGAAGCATTAACCAGACATCTGGGAGGGAGGGCGGACAGGTGTATGGCTGAAGGGGGTGAGTCAGTTTGCCAAGACAGAGGGATGGGCGTCTGACGAGGGCGCAGGTGGAGAGGGGACAGCTGGTGGAGAGTTACGAGGGCGGAGCCAGTAGGAACCGGTCCCTCATCTCTCAAGGAAGGCGCCTCTGACAGCAAGACCCCCGTCCCGAAAAGGAAGGAACACTGCTCATCAGTTCAAAAGGCTCCTACCTCTCACCTGGCTAACGCCTCCCCATTCAGCTTTGACCAGGACGCCTCGCCGATCACTCCCCAGCTGAGTGAGGGACCCTTCACCCCACATGATCCCGCCGTGCCTTGGAGGGACAGTAACACCAATCACATCATGACTTCTTGGACTTGACTCATCAGTTTTCCCAGCCAGACCTTAAGCTCCTTAGGGCCAGGCTACCACTTGTCTTTGGAATATCACTGCAGCCACAGTGCCGGGATGCAGAAAGGTTTATTTATTTATTTTTATTGAGGTAGAGTTGATTTAAAATATTTTGTCAGTTTCAGGTGCACAGCAAAGTGATTTGGTCACACACACACATATATATATATATATTTTTTTTCTTCAATTCTTTTCCATTACGGTTTATCAGAAAGCTTTTAGCCCATGTCAACTTCTCTTCCCAGAATTGTTCTACATTGTTTTTCTCTTTAGGAAAAATAATAAGTAATACCTTAGGGAGAAGGAGAATAACCAAAGGGAGATGGCCTGTGAGTTGATCTTTGTTGAAGATGGGTGATGGGTCCATGGAGGTGTGCCGCACTGTTCTCTTTACTTTTGTAAATGCTTGAAGCTTTCCATAATACAGAGTTAAAAATAAAAATAAGCTGAAATCGCCAGGGGAAGAATAAAAGATTCAGAACGCAGGGTGCCTTGCCTCCCATGGAATGTGGCTCATTCCCTAAAAAGACGACTCAGCCTTTAATTACAACAGACCATCCTTGAAGAGCTACACAAACAGCCAAATCAACCCGGGGAACATAGAGAAGGCTGTTTGCGAAACTTAATTGCCATTTTAATGTGTTTTCATTGCATAGAAATGCTATTTAATGTAGTGTTTTAGTTTCCGTTTGCCATTTTGGGAAATCGCAGAGCTCCAAAAGAGGAGGCCAGGTTGTAGCTAAAGGAATCTTGGCCCATTTGACAACAACGAAATGTTTCCCTTGACAGGTGGCCTGGGCCTCGGGCCTGTTTCTCCCCATGCGCCTCCCATACCACGTTCCTCACACCCCACCCCACCCCACATACACACACACACACATACACGGAGCCAAGTCCGTGCCTGGCTGTCAGAAGCGAGAGAAAATGATGCCCCGGGCAGCACCAGAGCACAGCTTAGTACCAGGATAACTGGGGCATAGCCTAATGGGATAACTGGGCCACTTCCCAGGTGGTGGAGCTGAGAGCCTGGAAAACATCTCCAGCCTCAAATATTTCTTATCCCCCAACGCACATAAGATGGAGGCCCAGAACCAGGAAACAGAGGGAGCTGGAAAGCAAAGCTGCCCTCTGAACGTCTGTGCAATGACACAGGCAGACATTTTCTCATGCGGCAGCTCCCTGAAAGGTAGAGGCCACAGGTCTTTTGTGGGGTCCAGGCGGCCAGGCTGACGTAGGTGCTTGAAGTCAGGGGCTGTCCACACAGGTGGCGAGAAGAGAGGTAGAAAAAATGCCCCCTAAGCCACTTCTCACTGTCACACCGCATAGCACATCTGGGCAAGGAAGGGTGACCTCAGTGAGGTCAGGAAGATGGATCCCAAGTTAGCTGTACATTGATATACAGTCAGTGTATGGGAACAAACCCTATTGCAGGTAAAAGAAAGAATTCCTTAAGTTAAAAACAATGTCAATTATACCTCAATAAAAAATACATTTAGGGCTTTCCTGGTGGCACAGTGGTTGAGAGTCCGTCTGCCGATGCAGGGGACACGGGTTTGTGCCCCGGTCCGGGAAGATCCCACGTGCCGCGGAGCGGCTGGGCCCGTGAGCCATGGCGGCTGAGCCTGTGCGTCCGGAGCCTGTGCTCCACAGCGGGAGAGGCCACAACAGTGAGAGGCCCGCGTACCGCAAAAAACAAACAAACAAACAAAAAAAACATTTAAGAAAAGAAAGAAAATTTCTTTCCAACCAGGAAGATGGGACATGGGTCCTAGGAGCACAGTGGCACGTGGCAGCAACTATCAGACACACATAGCAGAGGTAGGACTCGGGGATGTCTGCCAAGAGAAGGGAACCCTGCTACTCGCAACAGTGTCAGAGAAGTCTGCCGTGGATGGCAGGCAGGGCTGCCACACGTGGTGGTGCAGGTTGTGCACTGCCCAAATTTAGGGGGGCATCACCATAGATGTGTATATTAATTAGGATGGTTTTCCAGCAGAGGGCAGTAAAGTGTCTCGTGCCTTTTCCTAATTTGCACAAAGTGCTGTTGGGGCCAGCAAGGGTGCTAGTGACCTGTCATGGGACTGGTGTTTAATGGCTGGATGAGGGCCAGGTGGGGTTGGAGAAGACTAACAGGAAACCCAGGGCTAAAGGGATGAAGTCGTTAAGCGGGTGGACAACGTCTCAACAGGAGGTCAGATCAGGTCGAGTCCCTGCTAATTAACGCTCTTCAAGGCTTCCCACTGCTTTTGGAATCCAATGCAAACACCTTACCACGGTCACCAAGAGCCTGTGTGCAGGACCTTGCCCCCACCCTCTCTCCCCACTTCATCATGGCCCTCAGCCCTCAGGAGTCCCGCCCCAGGCCCTTGGGCTTGCTACCTGATCCTTGCAAACTCGAAGGCTATTCTTCCTTTCCCCATTTGCCTGTGGGTGCTGTCCCCCCGGAACTCTGCTCGGCTGTCCAGTCCTCCCGCAGGTCTCAGAGGGGAGACGCATGCCCTGACCATCCTTTCGAAAGCCACAGTCCCTCCCACCTGGGAAGAGGATGCAGTAGATGAGGGCCACAGTGCATGAGTCTCTGGCATGTGATTTTCTCCACCGGTGAATGCGAATAGGATATCATGGAAGGGAATGCTCTGGTGCGTACACCGTCTCAGACATTCCCAGAGTTTCAGGGAAGTGGCAGTTATAATTACTATAGAACCAAGTGGCTCTTGCTGGATGCTACTGATGCAGTAGAGAAAAAATATAAAAAGAACAGTAGAGGATGATTATTTACTAATTCAAGGCAAAGTATGAAAGCTAGAAGATCTCCCTGGTAAAATATAAAAGTATCGTATCTACTGCATCCTAGAGGTAGTAAAGACTGAGGGTCAGATCCAGAACTTAAGAGCAGAAAAGCTCCCAAGAGGACTGAATTCTCACCTCCAGCAAATCTACTATGCCAAGGTCAGATTCATTATTGGGAAGGAGTGGGAATCTAAAATGATTAAGTTTGCAAAATCTTTATTTACAGACAAAAAGCCCCACCTGCTCCAGAACCCTTTGGTCCTGCAGAAGTGGCTCATTGCTCTTTGCCAATGGCTGGTGTTCCTCCTACTGCCAGAACATAAAGTTCGAATTTATGTATATGGGGCCATTATTCATGAGGCCATATTTAAACATGAGGGTGAGAGGCTTTTCACAACAGTGGTCCTGGATCTTGGAAGGAAGAGGTGCCTTTGAACGGAGGGAAGCAAAGAAGATAGTTGGGTGGGAAGATACCAGGGGCAGCATCGGGAAGCAGCACGGTAAGCAGATGCTGTCAGAACCCAGTCCACAGCCCTGAAACACCCCAACACACACAGACCCAGACACCTACTGAGGTCTTCTGTTTCCAGGCCTCTCTGCCTGGGGATGTTATGTGTTCTCCAGGTGGATGTGAGCTTGGCCGTGAGCCTGTACTCTGGGCAGGCCGGATGTGCCAGGAAATCAACACCCAGGAGTGACTCAAGTGATGGAGGACCCAAGAATTTTGGTGAACAAAATCTCCAAAATCTATGAGACAGAAAGTAGACTAGTGTTTATCTAGGGCTGGGAGGGATGGAGGAGGTGAGGGGTGGTGGCTATGAAGTACGGGGTTGCTTTCTGGCATGTTGGACATGTTCTAAAGTTGATTATGGTGAGAGACGCGCAGCTCTGTGAATATGCCAAAAGCATATGTACGCTTTAAATGGGAGAATTGTACGGCATATGAATTACATCTCAATAAAACTTTTAATAAAAAGACCCCGAGTCTTCTCCTGAGAAAATGCTGACTGTGTTCCATGCAGGTTTTCCAAGGTCCCACGGGGCTGACCCCTGCCGCCCTCAGCAATGGCTCACTTGCTAAAAGCCCCCCCTCACTGCCTTGCTTCCCTTTCACTGTGCTTTCTGGAACCTTCCCCCCGATAAACTGCTTGCCTCGAATCCCAGCCTCGGGGTCTTTGGGGGCATCCCCCACTAAGACACAGGCTCTGGTTTGAATCCTAGCTCTGCCACAAACTTATTAGCTTTGGGCAAGTTTAAGACTCAGGGAAGCCAAGTGTTTCCTTAGCTACAAAACAGAGATAATTACATCCACTTCATAAACATTCTTGTGGAAATTAAATAAGACAGCAAATATAAACATGCAGAACGGCGCTGAGTGCAAGAACTAACAGAGATAGGAGTGAGTGCAGTGGACAGGCGAGCGACCGGAAGGTAACTAGGGTGAGGAGCTGTCCACACACATACACATGTGTACACACACGCATGCGTGCATGCACTCAACACACACACAATGGCATTCGTGGCTTTTTCCCGGGAACCTCCGACGCTCCACAATGGCAGTGCTTGGGTCTGAGGCTTGTCATGCGGAGGGACCGTGGTCCTCTGGAGGGCAGTGGAGCAGGAAGACTGTCACACCTCCTACTACAGATTCCTCATCTGCAAAACCAGGGCCACGGCCCCGAGCTGGGCAAGGCTGGGGACCCGGAAGTCTTAGGTCATCAGGACCAGCGTGGGCAGAGCCTGAAACAGTCACCTACACGGAGGACAGCAGCTCCCCCTCAGCTGACCTGCCAGAAAAGGGCTGTGTGTGTCTCACCCCTTTTTTTCACGGCTGCTCTCGCTCAAAGGAACCAGAAAAGTAGGCAAAGCTCTCACCATATCACATATGTTTCTGTCTTAAACAGCCAATGGGAAATTGCGCAGTGTCACAGATGCAAATCTGGGACCAGCAGTTTCTGCTTGATGAGTTGCTATAATGTTTCCAACTTGCCAAAACTCAGACCCAGAATTAGCTGGCTTACCATAATTGCAAAAGACACATAAGATGACCTTTTAGGGCTTCCCTGGTGGTGCAGTGGTTGAGGGTCTGCCTGCCTATGCGGAGGACACGGGTTCGTGCCCCGGTCCGGGAAGATCCCACATGCCGCAGAGCGGCTGGGCCCGTGAGCCATGGCCGCTGAGCCTGCGCGTCCGGAGCCTGCGCTCCGCAACGGGAGAGGCCACAGCAGTGAGAGGCCCGCGTACCGCAAAAAAAAAAAAAAAAAAAAAAGATGACTTTTTAAAATATGCTGATGGATGTCACACCCTTGTGGTCTTCGTTTAGATTTCATTTCTTTCTTCTCCTGGAAACTGGGTCCCCAGGCTCTACACATCACCCAAGGGAAAGAAGCAAAGTGGAGGAAAGGTGAAGCTTGCTGGTAGTGAGTGCATGGCTTTGGATCCCTGCAAACCCAACACTTCACGCCCACGGCTCAGTGCCATCTCATTAGGACAAGGAAAGCTGGGCACGATTCGAATGCAGTGGCTTAATTTCTTGTGGGTGGACTAGTGCAGCTTAAAATAGTTAATATTTTGTTTTATCTTCATTGACTTTTCTAATAATACAGAAAATATCCTTCTCGGGCATTGAACAAAGGAGCTTATCCTGTCATACCAGCTTAGCAAATCCTGTGAGCTGAATGCTGATCTCAGGTGTACGGAACTTGAAACCCCTTCTTAAAACAATTAGGCTTATCCTGGAGGGAGATGCTTCCTTTCCCTTCCTCAGCCCCCCTTCAAACACTTCCCAGCCATGGAGACCTGCACTGTAGCTCCTTTCCTCCTGTGGGAAAATGTGCAATGTTCTAGACTACTCTTTTATCTAGCAGGTAATAAGTAGGTAATCAGAATATGCAAATTACTGCTGTGTTAAAGGGACACGGCTGGACGATTAAGCAGCACACTGGCTTGGGGACCCAGCTGTGCCCACAGACACAAGCCGGTTTAATTCTTCAGTGTATCAAGGCAGCCCACACACAAAAAATTCCCCACTTGAGGGTCAAAAGGGACTGGGATAAGTGTTTACTTCCAGCAGACCATCTTAAAATTATTCCAGACCCGTGACAAGGTTTTCTCCAGAAACACCTCGGTGGCATACATAAAGACCAAGCGCTTTCCATCATTTTGGCTGAATTTCTTTTTTTCTTTTTTTTTTGGCCCCTCCATGTGGCTTTCGGGATCTTAGTTGCCCAACCAGGGAGCAAACCTGGGCCCCTGAAGTGGAAGCGTGGAGTCCTAACCACTGGACCACCAGGGAATTCCCCGAATTTCATTATCATTGTATTAAAAAAGGCTACCCAATAAGTTCAGGATCAAAATTGCTGTGTCCAGGAAGGGGAAATGGGGTGGAGACCTCACACCTTCTGGTGCATCGAACGCGCCTTTTTGAAGCCTTCCTTCTGTAACTCGGCTGGTGTGGCCTCCTGCTCAGTTTTGATTCTTAATTTCACTTTAGCCAAGAGGCAGAAAGAAAAAAAAAAAATACTAGAGCAATGAAGGCTGTGGCTTCTACATTTCAGGTATACATCCTGAAATGCTTATTAAAGAGCTAAGAGAAATGCTGGCAGACATAATCACTTCTTTCTCTCTCTGTCCTCACATTTTTTGCTGAGGTCTCTGAGAAGAGGCATCTACGGAGGGCCTTCAAGGAGCTTATACTCAGGATGAAAATGTAATCAAATAATCACACAATTAACTGTGGAATCTCTGGAGTTGGACACCCAGAAGGAGAAGCACATGCTAACAGAGTATAATAGAAGAATCTGATCTCATCAAGAGTACCCTGCAGGTTCTCCAGAGAAGCTGAATTCTGAGTGATGAGAAGGAATTAACTGATGGAAGAGGGAGGACAAGACATCCCAGCAGAGGGATGTGAAAAGGGCCTGTGGCAGGGGGCGATGCAGAAGGGAAGAAGAGGAGGAGGGCTAGTGGGCTGAGAACAAACAAAGCGAGGGGTGGAATTGTTCCAGCTGGGGCTGGAGAGGTAGATACAGCCACAGCACCCAGACTCTGTGGGCCAAGTAAAGGATGAGACTTCTAATCCTAAAAGCCGGGAAAAGCCACTGCATTATTTAATGTGTGAGCACTCAAGCATGGGGTGGGGGTGTGTGATCTAATTTGCATTTTGACAAAAACCCTGGGATTGTGATAGAAAGAAGAGAATGTCAGAAGGGGATGGAGGTAAACCATTCCAAAGGTTTACAGCAGAGGTGCAAGTAAAAGATGCAGCAGCTTAGTCTAGGGTGGCTGCAGCACAGAGGCAGAGAAGCAGAGAGCCTAGAGAGAAATTCAGGACATAACATTGAGAGCTGAATGGGACACGGAGGGTGAGGGACAGGAGGTGTCGAGGATGATGCTTCTGGCTGGGGGGCAGGGCAACTCACTTTCCCTTTTGGCCAAAGGTACCTTGCACCCTCTCGTGGGTTTCCTCCTTGCTCAGGGGCTAATCCTTCTCTACATGTGGGTGTCCCCAGCCCTCTGTGTGGTGTTTTTCTGCTTTTCTCTCTGTGTAACTACACATCTTCTCTAAGTGACCTTCTCAGCCTCATGGGTTTAAATAACGATACTGAGCTCCCAAATATCTCACGCCAGCCCTGATTTCTGCAGACTCATATATCCAGCCACTGCCACCTACTCAGCATGTCCACGTGAACGTCCAATAGGTATCTCAGATTCAACACAACCAAAATAAAACTCATAAGTCACCCTGTGACACACATCCTCCCCCCACCCAAGTCTCTGCCATCTTAGGAGATGGCGTCACCATCCTACATCCCATGGCTCAAGCTAAGGGTCTAGATATCATCCTCAATTCCTCCCTCTTCCTCATCCCCCACATCTAACACACCCACAAATTCTGTTGACGGGTATTAAGATGCAGGAAAAAGGAAGATCTAAGAAAGAAATGCCATTTCATTAAATGGTAGTTAACTTGGACATGAGGCTTGGAGATGAAAAACTACTGCCACACCGTCTTCCTGCCTTTGGAGCCTCCTAAGAATACACTTCTGCCAAAAGAGTTGCTATGGAGATTTACAAAGTATTCCAAAGTCCTGCGGGTCATCCTTACAGGTAGAGTTGGCAGAGCACAGATTTCAAAGAAAATATCAACAGATGCTCTCAGCATCAAATGTCACCATCTCTCCAAGATAGCTTAACTCAGGAGCTTTGCATTTTCACGGAACCACAGAATCTCAGGGTTAGGAGGGACCTTAAATGCCATCCATTTCAACCCTATTCATCTCTTTGACACAGTTACCTGGCTCCTGCTGGAACATCCATCTCCAGGGTTTTCTGAGACAGCATAGTAGTTCATTGTCACTGCTTCACAACTACACCTACGGGTCCTCCACTCGCAGCCTCTGCCATGTCCTGATCCTCTGCTCCCAGTCATCTCGACTCTGGGCAAATGGACATCCCCTCCTGTACACTCCATTCTCTCTTGTACCCCCCAGCCCGTCACTCTGACATTTCAAGTCCTGGCTCAGAAATCCAAATTCCATTCACTGACACCAACTCTGAGGCTAAACCTTCACCTTTTCAGTATTTTCCTTTTTCTTGGTCCTATAGCCCTTTCTCACTTCTATGGTACCAAAGTAAATCTAGATTTGTTGTAGAAAATTTGGCAAACACGAGTAAGGATTTTTTGAAACTGCAATCACCCGTCTTCCTGCCTGCAGGGATAACCTCTGTGCCCGCTGGGCTGCCACATCAGAGTTCTTTGCTTGCATGGATACGAGGCATGATCACACATGCACGTGTGCGCACGCACGCTTTGAAGTGGAATCATGCTGTCCTGTCTGCTTTGCAAACTGCCTTGTACACAGAATAATAGTATAGAGTGTGTGTTCTTCTTCCCCAAGTCCCAGCATCTGTAGGACGAATCGTCACAAAGAGCACCTTGGGGGCTTCCCTGGTGGCGCCGTGGTTGAGAGTCCGCCTGCCGTTGCAGGGGACGCGGGGTCGTGCCCCGGTCCGGGAGGATCCCACATGCCGCGGAGCGGCTGGGCCCGTGAGCCATGGCCGCTGAGCCTGCGCGTCCGGAGCCTGTGCTCTGCAGCGGGAGAGGCCACGACAGTGAGAGGCCCGCGTACGGCAAAAAAAAAAAAAAAAAAAAAAAAAAAATGAGGCCATTAGGGTGGACCTGAATCCAATCTGGATAGTGTCCTTATAGAAGAAAAGGTTTGGACACAGACGTACACAGAGGGAAGACCATGTGAAGATCCAGGGAGAAGACGGTCGTCTGCAAACCAAGGAGAGAGGCCTCAGAAGAAACCAACCCAGCTGACACCTTGATCTCAAACTTGTAGTCTCCAGAATTGGAAGAACAAAATTTCTGTTGTTTTAAGCCACCCAGTCTGTGGTAACTTGTGCTGGCAGAGGAGCAAATTGACACAGGGAGGAAAGTCAGCTCACTGGAGAGAGATGTAGGAAAACATTTGTTCATCAAGTCCCTGCTCCCAGTTCAAAGAGATGGATCCAAATTCCTCTCCTGGGACAAATGTCCTAACTCTCAAGTCACTTTCACGGACTGAAACTCATTTGAGTCCAGTTGAGAATGCTGATTTTTGTTCCTCTCACCCTATCTGGGGCAGCTAGAAGGGTCTGGAACAAGAAAGAGGATGCTGCCAGTTCTGAAATACCTCTCCCTCTTCACTCCTCTGAGGTTGGGCTTCGGGAGCAGGAGGGACAGAAATGGGGGACGTGGCAGTGTTACAAGGGGGGGTGGAGACGGTCTTACGTCACCAGAGGATGTCAGTGCTGGAGGGGTGCTCTGTGGTCACCGTGGCTGTCTTGGGCCCCAGTTGGGGCTCGTGGCCTCACCGATGTGGTGTTCACCGAACAGGCTGTGTGGTACGCAGTTTTTCTGGGGAGGGGCTCCCCTCTAATGATAAGGTCCTCCCCGCCCCCACCAGAGAGAGGCCACCTTGTCTCCCATTGGCTCCATCACGCAGCCACCTGGGCATTTCTCCGTGCCCTGCCCGCCTCTGGGCCCGTCACTCTCAAGCCCAGGGAGCTTCTGTGATCCTCTTTTATGTGCCTCAAAGAACATGGGGAACTGGGAAAGGACTTCCCCTTTTCTTTGATTCCCAAGCACACATAGATGGCTCCTCTAGCCTTGGTGGCATTTGCAGGTCACTGGACTTGCCTTTTTTTTTTATCATTCTCTAGACCAAAACTAGACATTCCTAGAACTCCCTCCTTGCTACCCTGCAGCCTCCTACACACTTGCAGAGAGGAGGGGAAGGGGGGCATAAGCTGTGGCAGAAGGATTATTATTTCCAATTCAAGCAGAGAAATCACCAGCCTCTCCACACGACCATCACACATCCTCCAGTTATGGTGGCTGCACCAAGATACAGTGCTCCCTTCCCAGGCCCGGTCAGGACTCAGAGGTTAGGGCCTGGGTACTGGAGTCAGACCTCAGTACTACATTGAAATCCAGCTCTGCCACTGCTGGTCTCAGGCGAGCTACTGAATCCCTTTCTGCCTCAACAGAAATGAAGATAATAATAATAGTACCTCCTTCACTGGCTTGTTTTGAGTAATAATAAGTTACTGATCCATGGAAAGTGATGAGCACTGTGCCTGGCACATAGTATGTGCTCAATAAAGATAGCCATTATGGCACATAGTATGTGCTCAATAAAGATAGCCATTATTGTTGTCATTGTTTTTTTCTTTACTTTTTCTCTCTTTTAATTGAGGTTTTGCTACTTTACAATATTATATTAGTTTCAGGTGTACAACACAGTGATACAAAATTTTTATAGATTATACTCCATTTAAAGTTATTATAAAATATTGGCTACATTCCCTGTGCTGTACAATACGTCCTTGTAGCTTATTTATTTTCTACACAGCAGTTTGTACCTCTTAGTCCCAGACCCCTATCTTGCCCCTTCCCCCTTCCCTCTCACCAGTGGTAACTACTAGTTTGTTCTCTATATCTGTGAGTCAGTTTCTTTCTTGTTATAGTCAATCATTTGTTTTATTTTTGGTTCCACATATAAGTGATAACATACAGTATTTGTCTTTCTCTCTCTGACTTATTTCACTAAGCATAATACCCTCCAAGTCCACTGTCATCACTGTCCTCACACAGGATATAGAGTATATATAGTCCCTCCTAGGCTTCTCTCCTCTGTTTATCAGAAAGTGAGAGAACACCTAAAAGATCTAAATGGAAGTACCTGCATCGTTCAGAGGGGAAAGGCAGAGTGGGGTGATGTGAGAAGGAAGGAGAAGGGGAGGGAAAGGAAGGAGGCCAATCAAAGCTAAGTTCCTTCTCCTTATCAAGTGAACGTAATTTTCTTCAACATGAAGGTAAACTGGGGCCCATTCAAGAACATCCAGACAATAGAAGATGCACTGGCAGGGATCTGGCTTGGGGGAGAGCTCACAAGAGCCCCCGAAAGACTCGGGCTGGATCTGGGCATAAGCCTGAGCTCCTGGGAGGCCAGGCAATGCTCACTGATCTCTGTGCCCCCAGCACCCAGCCCTGGCACCTGATACCTGCCAGAATTTAAGCAGGAACAGGAGTGGAAATCAAAACTATTTCACTCTGGAAACTGACCATTTCAACTAAAATATGTATTTATTTATGCAGTTTATTCAGATACAAGTGGGAATCAGGGGGCTGAGAGGGACACATCCATCCAGAGCATGTGAACTACGGAATGCTACAGGGGGACCCCTGGCCCCAAAATATTCCCACAATTACTGCTCTGGCCCATCATACGCTCTCCATTTGGGTCATTTCTTCAAGAGAGGACTCTTACTACAATGCATTTTGGAAGGAAAAGGGAAGAATGATGATATGGTGTCGAGTTCTTTGTATCATCAAACTGAATACTCACGACGGTTCTATGAAACTGTATTCTCTCCATTTTACAGATTAATCAACTGAGAGAATTTAAGTAACTTGCCCAGTTTCATCCAAGCATCTGCCAACGTTTTTTGTTGTTGTTTTTTTGCTTTTTGGGGTTCTTTTGGCCGTGCTGCAAGGCATGCAAGACCTCAGTTCCCTGACTAGGGATCGAACCTGCACCATGCCCCCTGCAGTGGAAGCACGGAGTCTTAACCACTGGACCTCCAGGGAAGTCCCTTGCCTGAACTTGGGTTCAATGTACTTTTTGAACCCAAGTCCTGCAGCCACCAAAGCCTCTCTCTTCTGCTCTGCCAGGGCAGAGCCGCCACCAGCCACCCATTATCTGATGCCTTCATAAAAACACCATGGAATTGGGACGTTGGCTCCTGACAAGGCCCTGTAAGTAACAGCCAAAGAATTGAGGGTCTCTATGGGTGCCAAGGCTGGAAAGTTCTAGCACAGGATGCATTTCGGGAAAATGGGTATAAATGATACAGTTCTGTGCTGGGAAAGAGGACCTAAAACAGGTCCAGTTACCCCTGGAAGCATGAACACGGGATCCAGCTCCTGCTTACAGAAGAAAGATCTCAGTGCAGATTCCTCTAGGTCAGTGCTTCTCAAAGCCTGGCTCCCAGACCAGTGGCATCAGTAGCGTCTGGTGACTTGTTAGAGATGCAAATCCTTAAGGCTGCCCTAGACCTAATGGATTGGAAAATCTGCGTGGGGCGCAGCAATCTGTGCTTGAACAAATCCTCTGCACAGCTGGTCCGGGGTGTCTTTTCCAACTGCATCAGGATGGCGCTGGGGTCTGCCACCAAGACCACTCAATCTAGGGCCACTTCCACCCAGCCTATCTGCCTGGGCTGTGAACGGAATAGTAGATTAATTTCCCGGGGTGTGTGGCTGCCTTAAATCTTCCCCAGAACTAGGCAGGGAACAAACATATAAATAACGCTGTGTGCTTCACAGGCCAGGATGGCCCTCATTACAAATCATAAGCTGTAAAATGCAACTGGTGGAAAGAAATCGTCTTGACAGCTTCTTGCATTCCCTGCCTTAGGAAAAATAAAACCACTGCCACCCTTACCTCCACTCCTGCCACCTCTACCACTGGCCCAGCCACTCAATATCACCACAAAGGCCCAGGAGAATGGGCAGGAGACAGAGCCCAGGGCATCAGAATGCCAACATTTTGCAGGGACTGGCTCCCCTTGACCACGGAACACCAACCTGGTCTCTCCAGATGCTGTCCCAGGGAATTCCCTGGTGGTCCAGTGGTTAGGACTCCACGCTATCACTGCTGATGGCCCGGGTTCAATCCCTGGTCGGGGAGCTGGGCTCCCACGGGCCACACGGTGTGGTTACACACACACACACACACACACACACACACACACACACACACACACACACAAATGCTGCACCACTCTGCCTGCACCCCCCGTGTGCTCTACAAACACTTAACAGGGGCTTTGCTATCACCATTTCATCATGCGATCGATCGTTCTCTTTCATTCTATCTAGTTATTCGATCTTGCTGTCATTCTATCTAGTGAGAGTTTGTTCAGGTTAGCACCTTCTATACTTGATCTCAGTCAATTCTTCCCAGTTCTACAACCACCCTCCCTGATAGCTGGTGTTCAGATGAACTTTGCTCAGAGGAAGAACCGGGCTCAGAGCACTTGAGTCACTTCCCATAGTGAATATCTGACTCCAAAGTCTGTTGATGAGATCAATCAGTCTGCTGTATATGAATCTCCTGATCTTACTTCGGGTCTCTGTCCTTGCCTAGAGCAGCTGGGTGTGAATAAGACCTTGGAGGGCTATCTTCGGGTGTTGGTGTCAAGCTGACCTGTCTTCTGGTCTTGTTCTATGTCAAGGTACTCAGACCATGGCCCCAGTCCACCAGCATCAGAGTCACCTGGGAATGTGTTAAAAATGCAACTCCTTGGGCCCCACCCCCCACCGGCCTGCTGAATGAGAAAATCTGGGGCGGGAGGGGGCACGCCAGGAACTGCATTTCAACAAGCCTGCCAGGAGACCCGATTTGCCTCTCCAGTTTGAGAACCTCGGCTCAGGTTGTGTCCCGATGTGTAACTGGGTGCACTTCTGCTCCCTGTGTGGAACCTGCCATTGTCCTGAAAATTCCTTCACATTCTCCAAAGTCTGTACGCCTCCCCTGAATTCCATCAGGTGGGATGCTGGGTCCTGCTCTCTCCTACAGGACCTCCTGAGCTTGCCTGCCCGGATACCCTATGGTCTCCACCCTAGCAGGTCCCTTCACCATCCCCTTCCCCACTGCCCCTTGTGCTGACTGCCTACGGCCTCATTCTTGCCTTCAGTCTGTCATTGCTTAGCCCCCAGTGATTCCCTGGGCCCTGGACAGGCTTTCGGTACCGTCACCAAACTTCTGACCCACCTGCTCTAGTTTCCAGATGCTGGTTTCTTCTTGGTCTACCCCATCCTGTCCCAGTGAAGCATGGCCAAGGAAATATATGAACAAACTCATGTTCATACTCCAGCAAACTGGGAAATGCTTCAGGAAAACCTTCAGCCTCCTGATGGAGATACCAGTCATATGCCAGGTCCCCCGGAGACATAGTCTCTGAAGTCTCTGACGTCTCTGCACTTGGGTGCAGGGTGTGAGGGAACCAGATAGGAGAGGAGGTGAACCATGATGCAGTTACAACAAAGACCTCAGCTGATCCCTTGGGAGGCTCTGGATCAGAGCTGCCCTACAGAGATGTCTCAAATCAGGCAAGAGGGCTGGACCCCCAGGCCCCACAATGAATAGTCAGTGGGTGATGGCCGTACTTGGGGACATACAAGGACAGAACCTTGGGCAAGGCAGCACCCTCTTGTCATCGAGATGTGAGGAGAGGGACTCAGCTGTGAGCTGTGAGGAGGTAACAGTCCCCCCAGCTGGAGGAACAAGTAAGTTCCTTGGTCTTGAAAGGACAGATGTAGGTGACAGACCGCAGCATCCATAGAGCACTGGCATACAACCAAGGCTTCCGCTGCTGTGAGAAGCAATGGGCTACGGTCCACACTGAAAGGTCTCGACAGTCTAAGAAATCACAAAGATCTGCCATTACAAACACAATCAAGACCAGGACGAAAATATATTCAGTGTACCTTAAGTCCATCAGATCTATTGAACACTGGTAGCTGGAGCTCTGCCTATTCTCATACTATAAAATCTGGGTCAGTGAAACATGCTTTTGCTTCAGGCAGGGAAAGATGATGATTAGGTTATGAATTTCTTAAGAGGAAGTACTGTGCCCTGTCGCATCTGACTCCATAGCCCACATAACTTCTGGGGAACAAAGCAAATGCTCACCAGCCTCTTCAGTCCAGAGGATGGATTATGACTGAATCTAAAAAAAAAAATGTCACTATGAAGTAAATCCACAGGGGATGCCAAGGGAGCTACAATGACAGCAAATGACAAGACCACAAACCACACCTTAGTTCCAGAAATGCTAGCATATCACCTGCTTGTCCCTTAACCGTGCAGCAGGAGGTGTTGGTGGGACACAAAATTAGAAGGGACATAGTGGATGGTCTCAAAGCCCACCTCCACTGAGCCATAAGCATGTCTGGGTGAAATGTAGTGAGATTATCTCTCAGTGATGGCACCAAGGGCAGAATAAACACCCGCGATAAAGGTCATTCGAAAGAACAAAGTCTGAGCCAGCGTACGCAGTCAGAAGCTAGGACTATCACACTTCTGATCAGACTGAAAGCAGAGGCCAAAGTAAGATCTCAGATTAGTGAGCTAGAGGAACAAAAACACCTGAAACAGGGTGCCCAGTGCACCAGTCAGGGTTCAAGCTGAGAAGCCGAACCACTAGGAGATGGAGATGGAGATGGAGATGGAGATACATAGACAGATGGCTTGCTACAGAGATTTGACCCCACACACAACTGCTGGTTAGGGAGCTGGTTAGGCAGTCTCTGGAAGGCTGCTGTCTTCACATCTGATGCTGGAGCTTCAATTCCACAGGGTAGATGGTCAAGAAGGGGAGACGATGGCTATAAGATAGAGAAGCAAGCTCAAGATGGAACCCAATCCCACTCCTGGGCATATATCCAGAGAAAACCATAATTTGAAAAGATACATGCACCCCTATGTTCACTGCAGCACTTTTTACAATAGCCAAGACATGGAAGTAACCTAAGTGGCCATCGACAGATGAATGGATAAAGAAGATGTGGTACATGTATACAATGGAATATTACTCAGCCATAAAAAAGAATGAAATAATGCCACTTGCAGCAACATGGATGGACCTAGAGATTACCATACTGAGATAAGTCAGACAGACTTATTTGTGAAGAAGTGAAGTAAGTAAGTCGACAAAGACAAATATCACTTATATGTGGAATCTAAAAAAGTGATACAAATGAAATTATTTATAAAAGAGAAATAAACTCACAGACATAGAGAACAGACTTGTGGTTACCAAAGGGGAAAGGTGTGGCGGAGGGATAAATTAGAAGTTTGGGATTAACATGTAGACATTACTATATAGAAAATAGACAATTAACAAGGACCTACTGCATAGCACAGGGAACTATATTCAATACTTTGTAATAATCTATGTGGAAAAAGAATAAAAATATGTATATGTATAACTGAATCACTTTGCTGTACACCTGAAACTAACACAACATTGTAAATCAACTATACTCCAATATAAAATAAAAATTTTTTTTTAAAAAAAGGAACAAGCTGGAATCCACAAGCACAAGCTGGAGCCCAGGGGGACAAATGAAACTTGTCAAAATGTCTCCTTGCCTCTGACCTTGGTGGTCTGGGAAGTCCTGCAGAAGCCAAGGCCCTTCATCACGGAGCTAAACACATGCACCAGGCCCAGGAGGCAGAGCAGCTAAAGAAGCTCTTGGGAAAAGTGGAGCAACTACAGAGCAGCCAACAGGTGGAGGCAGCAGAGGAGTGAAAATGTGCATGAGCTACAAAATGGCTGCTGTCTCACCTCCATCGTCCATATCTCCCCTAGGAATCTCTCTTGTGGACCATCCTACTGGAAAACACATAGGGAAGGAGATTTGGGGAAGTGTAGTTCAGCCAGGCCAAGCGGACACATCCCCAAACCACCACACCCAGCTTTCATCTAAGCTGAAGGACTCATCAGGCAGGCTTTCATACGGGACTCCGAGCTGCCTCCTGAGAAAGCGCACTGGTTTGGCACAAAGCTGGGGGACCACATTCAAAGGAGAGAGGTGACTGCAAGCCTGGGATATGTGGTCTCTTTGTCTTATGATCTTCACAGGCAGGCTGCAAAGGCTCCCCGCTCTGGAGCTCTGTGCTGACCGAGCTGCAGTGAAAGGCCTTGTTCAGGAAAATCTTCTGTAGGGTTTTGAAAGCACAGGCTCAGCAGGGTAGGCACCAGCCACTTCTGCAATGATGAGAGACAAAGGCCTTGACATCAGACTCTACTGGCTTCACTGACGGGCCACATGGGTCACCAAAGCACCTTGGGTGAGCGTGGATGGCTGTGCCTGCCACGGGCACTGTGCCGCCCACAGTGTTGGCATTTGGGGCATCAAAGCAACAGGAGAGACATCACAGGGCATTGGGAGAGAAAAGTGGAGGGCATCATTCTGGTGGCGAGGAGAACAGACTGCACGATTCTGCCAGAACTGTGTAGGAGTCCTCTGAGGGGTTCCCAAGAGCCAGTGACCTGTGACCATTCCTGGGACCAAGTTGTTAATCACCTGCCCAGCTGGTTAGCATGGCCTAGAAAACAAGTCATCAAAGGATCAAGGCACACTTGGTACCAAAAGCTTCTTCTCAAAGGATAGAACTGCTTGGCCGAGAAGGGGTTTACTTCAAAGGAGAACGAATATGGCTCTGTCAGCATCGTGAAAGATGTGACGTGACTCACAAAAGCAGATCTGGTGTAGTGCTTCCATTGGAACACTGTAGAAAAATGGCTAAAACAACCCCAAAGTGGACCCTATAGCCTGAGAACATCAGAGCAATGCTTGAAGCAGTCCTTCAAGCCCCGGCCCAAAGTTCAAATGCGACTTTGTTTTTCATCTGAGCATGAGTCTGATGCCATCTCTGTCTTCAATTTTACAATCTTTAACTTGTAAAGAGAAATTTTACAAATTTCTACAGACATTTAAACATCTTTCTGTTTGCAAATGAATGAGTTCCAGCAAGAGGAAAAAAAAAATCCTCCTCTAAGACTGAATTAGGGAGACCTCTTCCTCAAGGAACAGCTGAAAAGAAAAGGTCTGTGCTGTTATCACTCACAAATTCTCTTGCCTGAATGAATTAGCTACCTGAGTGTCATTTGAAGCCATGCCGAGCTGTAATCAAGGCAGTGCTGTCAGCCTGTCATGGCCACTCCTCTGTGGCTTCCACCAAGAATCTGTTAAGACAGAGCCCACCTAAAGCCATATGCGTTGAGAAACATAGTGGAAAACTGGGTAGAAAAAGATTAACTTTTTGGTTTTTTTAAAAATTTACTTGAAATGTTTTTTGAAATTCAAGTATAGAGATTGAGTCAGTCATCCATATGGTCACCATGGGCTGTGCAAGTCCCTGTCATAAAGTCACTGGTCGTTTTTTTTTTAAATTGAAGTATAGTTGATTTACAAAGTTGTGTTAATTTCTGCTGTACAGCAAAGTGATTCAGTTATATATATACATTCTTTTTCATATTCTTTTTCATTATGGTTTATTACAGGATATTGAATACAGTTCCCTGTGCTATACAGTAGGACCTTGTTGTTTATCTATTTTATATATAGTACTTTGTATCTGCGAATCCCAAACTCCTAATTTATCCCTCCCCCACCCCCTTTCCACTTTGGTAACCATAAGTTTGTTTTCTATGTCTGTGAATCTGTTTCTGTTTTGTAGATAAGTTCATTTGTGTCATATTTTAGATTCCACATATAAGTGATATCAGATGGTGCTTGTCTTTTTCTGACTTACTTCACTTAGTATGATCATCTCTAGGTCCATCCATGTTGCTGCAAATAAAGCCACTGGTCTTGAACTCAACTGTGAGAGATGATTTCTGGTCTACAGACAAGATACAACCATTAGGTTGTTCTCCCCAAACCTGCCTAATGAGAGTGGGCAACATGGAAGAGGTGGGGGCCATGAAGGTTTGCCTGATGGTTACAGTGAGTATTGCACCAAAAAATGCAGAAAGGCAAAGGGATTTGGCCTCTGAGATGGTTCTGTTGTTCCATTTCTCCTTCTGCAGCAGGAGGGCTTCTGAGCTACAGTCTACAGAACTGACCTTAGCTAGTTTAGCAGAACAGGAATTTATTAAAGGATGCACGTACCCAGCTGCCACTTTGTCCCTGTGGGAACAAGATGCCACAACAAAGACAGGCCCCACTTCTGCCTCTCAGAGGCTTCTCCTTCCTGTCGCCAGAAGAGCCATTATGATACCTCCTCCTTTCACTGTCTCCCCAGGCCCCCTGTAGGTGAGTCTGATTGGAGAACCTGGTTCTCCGACTGGCCTTAGCTGCAAGGGAGGCGGGAAAGCGAGTTTCTCTGAGCTTAGAGAGACTCATGGTGGAAACTCCCCCAAATATAAGGAAGGTGGGCCCAGGTGCTAGGTAGCCATCAAGCAGGGTGACAGATGACAGCAGGATCCTTATTTTTCCTGGCCCTTACCATTCTGTGTTCAGAAGAGGCAAAAACATCAGCTGTGGATTTAGTTAAAACTCCAACTTCCAGAATATGTACTGGAATTGGACAATTTCAGCTATAAATCCTACAGCCCCTAAGCGTTCGGAGCCAAGTACAGGTAGGCACAGTAAATGTCTCAGTGAATGGTCTCAATGAGATTCTCAATAAAAGGAGAGCTCTTTTATTGTATCCTGTTGGATGTGTTCGTTATGGTCAGAAACCACAGCAGTTCATGTGTGGGAGATTTTCAGACATGGGTTTGAGACCCCACAGGTTTTTCTAACGGGGTCAGAATGGATACACGAGAGGGTCAGCAATGGCACAGGGGAAGCCATAGCCCAGGGTCCCCACCTGGCACTGTGACCTGTGCTACAACCATCAGAGTTCTAGTGTCCAACTACACAATGGAAGGATTAAAACACATGGGTTATTCTCAAACTTCTGTTGAGCAGCAGGAGGATGCAGCTGAAATACTCAGTCTCACACCAGCACAAGAGCAGAGTAAAGAGGGTAGATGATGGGGTGATGTGATGGGTGACACCTGGAGAACCCCTCCCCCTCCCCTCTGGCCCCACTATCGCCCCTGAGCCATCCTCATCCCACCCTGTGGGATCTGAAGGACATCATCTGAAAACCACTCAACTTTGCATGCCATTTCCAAGTTTCCGTCCAGGGTTCTGATTCTGCAAGGCTCAGACTCTCACCCTAGATGCAAGCCTCTCAGCCTCAGCTCCCCTGACGTCTTGGGCTGCATAATTCTTCGTTGTGGGCTGTCCTGTGTCTCTCAAGATGTTTAGCAGCATCCCTGTTCTCTACTGACTAGATGCCAGCAGCACCCCTAGCTGTAATGACCAAAAAAAAAAAATATCACCATATATTGACTGCAAAGGTCCCCTGGAGGACAAAATCCTCACCCATTCCCTTGAGAACCACAGTCCTAGATTGATTCAAAATTCTACTAAGTGTCACACTCCATTTCTTCAGCATTCTCATCAACCTATGGTTTATCCTCATTCATTAAAGAAAAAAATACAATCTCCTTATAAGCTAGCGATAAGGCACTTACTTCAGCTATTCAGGGGATTTGTGAGCAAGTGTTTTTGTATCCTATGGGCAAGCTCCATGACTTTTGTTTGTTGAAAACCACACATCTTTTCATTTAACTGTCCTTTTTGCTGTGTGTGTCTTCCCAGCAGCTGAGAGGCTTGGATAATACAAAGCCCATCACTGCTAACACCTCCCACCTCCACCTAAGAGCTGGAGTAGTAACCTCCAACTAGAGCAACCATCCTTTCACTCATAACCTCATTCATTATTCTCTTCCACAGGACATGGATCCCAACGAGATGACTGAATCACTGGTTCCCAGTCAACACAGCCCACCAAGTGAAAAGAACCAACCGCAAACATGAAGCACAATGAAGATAATAATAACTATGATGCTGGTGATGACGAAGGCGGATAATTAATTATTCTTAGGAGTAGGTATCCTAGCTAAGGCTTACACAGCAAACCTTACTATGAAGCAGATGCTTTATGTAGATTTCGAGCACTTGAGACTTTACATATATCCCAAGACCATCAGGAAGAAGTGTCTGAATTTGGGAACAGGTAAGAGAGTCCCGATCCTTTCAGTGAAATGCTGGGTGTGGTCCAGCAGAGCCTCTGGGGAGTGTGCACCTCAACTCTCTGTTGAGGGAGCTATTTTCCGACTCTGTAGCCAACTCCTGCAGCTGCTGTAACAAAGTGTCACGAACTGGGTGGCTTAACAAACAACAGAAATGTACGCTCTCTGAGTTTCACTGGGCTCAAATCATGACACCTGGGGCCCTGCCTTCATACTCTGCATGAGAGACTCTGTTCCTGCTTCTTCCAGTATGTGGCAGCTGCCGGCATTTTTTGGCTGGTGGCTACATCACTCCATTCTCTGTCTCCGTGGCTGCACTTGGATAAGAATATCATGGGATACATGTGGTTCCATTTAGGGTCCACTGGGACAATCTAGGATAATCTCTTCTTCTCAAAATCTTTAGTCACGTCTGCAAAAGTCGTTTTTGCCAGGTAACAGTCACATGTTCTAGGGATTGGGATGCGGATATCTTTGGGGAAGGGGGCATTCGCCAGCCACCCCCTGCAGAGGTGGCTGCCACATTCTGGAAAACTGAGAAGAATGAAGATGCCACCTGTAGTGAACTCTTTTTCTGGTAAAGAATATAAATCTCTGTAAATCAAACTTCCATTTAACTGGACTTGACGTCTTCCACAAGTTAATAACGTGAATAAAATATTGCGTCTTCCATTTATATTTGCATGCAAAACACGATTTTACCTTTTTGAGAAGTATGCTTTCACAGTATTAACTCAATAACTCACACAACAAGCCCACGAGACAGGTGCTGTTAATTTTCCCCATTTTAAAGATGATAAAATTGAGTCCCAGAGAGGTTAAGAGACTTGTCTAAGTTCACACAGCTAGGAAGGATGGTCTGGCTCGAGGGCCCACTGTACTGTACTGTCATAAAGTGGTGGCTGGACTAAAAGACCTGTAAGGTCCCATTAAGTTGGCTTTGTCCTGAGTCCGTAAAAGCTTGGAGTTTGCTTTGGGAGTTCAGTACACATCTTCATGACAACCCACGTGAGAAATAAAGCACAGATCAGGCTCCCTGAGGGTAGACGTAGTGATCTACCCTGTCGAGGAGAATTGGGTTATTCTTCTCTTACTTCAGAACACAATCATAAAATGCAAATATCAGGACTGAGCCAACACACGTATGCAAACTGAAAAATAAACATCTGTGATGGCAAAGCATTATGGGTTACTTCTAATCCCCAAATGCAAAGCATGCAGCTCTAGAAGGGTCCTTTGTTTGCTGAAAGGGATGACGGGCTTGAGAAAATCAGACTGGAAAACCTAAGAGGTAATGTGCTTAGTGTAAGAGAAGCACAGAAAGATATCGGGGGAGGAGGGGGAAGGTTAAGTGGGAGCCCGCGAGGAAACCGAAGGGTAGAATCAGGTTTTAATAGCAATTATGTCAAGTTTTAATGTGGCATGTGACACGGCCTTCTCTACTACATCTCGCGTTAATTGTCTGTGAAATCTATTTTACACAAAACATGCTTTGGGGAGTCGAATTTGTTTTTGGAGGATTCAGTGCTGAGCTCTACTTCTCGAAGGAGGCAGGGATTGAAAACAGGGCCCCAGTCACGTTGGGTCATGCATAATTATATTTTAAAACTGTATGGATGCTTTTCAAAATGTCCAACAGATTAACTGTGGTGTAGGGAATCAGATTGGCAGGATGCCAGTTCCATTGCCACATCTCAAATTTAATGAATTTGCCTGAAAAAAAAGTAAAAAATAAAAGGGAAATAAGGAGAAGCAATGATCACTCTGTCTAAAAAAAAAGATTATTCCATATGCAAAACATGCACCCTCACTCTCTGAAATCCAAAAGTCAGACAGATGACTTCATTTGTGATTCTCAGTCACTTGTTTTCAGAACTCCAGGTTCCCTTAGGTGTCTTTCAGTTGAGCAAGTTCTCCAGTCTGTTTGCTTCCTGATCCATTTAAAATCTCTGCCTATAGGTTGTGGCTTTTATACCACCTCGCTCCTTCAGCTCAGATCAGTCTTTTCATTTCTAAAACCCAGCAGTTTAAAAGGAGTTTTTCCTTTCTGAATCTGGGTCTGAACAACCAGAGAGAGACCCATGGATACTGCAGATAGGAAGGGGACTGACCAAAGCCAAGAGACCTTCCATCCAAAATGCTCCCTTCAACTTGGCTTCCACCGGGTGTTTCTCTTCCAACCACTGGAGAGACCAAAAACCAATCAACCAACCAACCCACCCATCAACTAACCAACCAAAATCCTCCCCCACCCCACCAATCTTAACTCTGTATTCATATCCTATCTCTTATTTTTGGAAATATACCATTGCTACTAACCTCCTAACCATACTACAAACTTAAATGTAAGGGTACTATATATGTTGAGACCAACATTTTCTGTTTCTGTTTTTCACCCCTGACGGACAATAACTGTAATTGCATGATAAAGTCACGTTGGTCCTCTGGTCCCTGGCCTCAGTCTTTAAAGGCCACACACAGTGGGTGATATTACTAACAATCGCCCTAGGGATAGGGACCACTGCTATTATTTTTTCCAGGTTTAACTGAGATATAATTGACATATAGCATTGTGTAAGTTTAAGGTGTACAAGGTGATGATCTGATACATGCATAAACTGAGAAGTGATTAGCAAAGCAAGGTTAGTTATCACCTCCATCATTTCACATGACTATCATTTCTTTTTTAAAAAAATTTCGTAATTAATAACTATCACTTCTATTTTGTGCTGAGAACATGTAAGATCTGCTCTCTTAGCAAATTTCAAGTATATAATGAAGCATAGTCACCATGCTTGTAGGACTGTTAATTTACAAATGAGGAACTCTGAGGCTAATAAAGTTGAAATAACTTGCCCAAAGTGATAGAGTGGAGCTAACATTTGAACCCAGGCCTCTGGGACTCCAGAACCTTCTTTTACATGGTTCCTCTATCCCTCCTCCCTCCAGCAACACGACCTCCTAGCGGTTCCTGGAAACTGTGATTTTGTTTTTCCTCCCCACACCCAGAACCTCCAGTGACCATTCCCAGAGCCCAGAACGGTTGCCACCATTCTGACAATCCATTCTCCCTTCTCTCCCATTCTTTTGCCTGTTGATCTCCTACATATTTCATATCCCCGTCGCATCTCCACTCCAATGTCCCCATTGTGAGGGAACCTTCCCCATCACCTTCTCACATCTCATCTTTACGGGCCACGCACTTACCTCACTTTGCAGCTGTGAGTTCATTTCTGTGATGATGTGATAAATGTCTCTCTCCCCCACTAATCTCTGAGCTCCCTTAAGCAGCAGGAACATCTATTTTGTTTGTTTGTTTGTTTTTTTGCGGTACGTGGGCCTCTCACTGCTGTGGCCTCTCCCATTGCGGGGCACAGCCTCCGGACGCGCAGGCTCAGCGGCCATGGCTCACGGGCCCAGCCGCTCCGCGGCACGTGGGATCTTCCCGGACCGGGGCACGAACCCGCGTCCCCCGCATCGGCAGGCGGGCTCTCAACCACTGCGCCACCAGGGAAGCCCCGGAACGTCTATTTTGGCTTATGATTATGGCCCTGAAGCCAGCAAATAATAAGAGCTCAATAAATTTTTACTGAAGGAATGAAAGAACAAGTGAATGACAGACTGCGAGATGAATGAGTGAAAGAATGAGGGCAGCCCCGGGAGGAGAACCCCGAACTCCCCGTGCAGGGACAGACACTGCGGATGACCAGGTCAAGAGCACAAGCCAGTGAGAATTCAGGGGGGCCCATCTGTGATATCAAGAATGGCCCCCAGAACACACCCACACTCTCCCCCACACGCCAGTTCATACAACTCAGATGCGAGGTCCGGCTGGTGCAGAAGCCCTCACCGAGGGCCCTTGTGCCATTGTTCCAGTCTGTGTAGACACCAGCCTGTACGTTTTGGTTCTGAGACCCCTTGGTCTCCATCACAGCTGTCATCCACGTCTGATTTTCTCATTTCTTAGACTTCAGGTTTCCCCATAGACTTGGAGCTTTCTTTGGCTTTCCACGTTCCCTGGTGTCTAGAATGGAGCTCTTTGCATGAGCCTCAGGCCCCCAGAATCCCAAACCTTCTTGCCACCAGTAAACTGGTACCTCATCAGGCTGAGTCCTGCCATGAGGAGGGAGTCAAACAAACAGGATTCAAGTGCAGAAATTACTTTAAAGGCCACTTTTTCAAGCACACATCTCTTACATAAAGCAAGGTGACTCTGTACTTCTGATGAAAAAGAGGGCTCCTTGCCTTTGTGTTTCTCTATTGATGGTCACTATCTTGCAGGCATGGCTGTGTCCCCCACTGCCCCAAATTAACCCAATTCTTTTAAAGAGATGCTTTTGTAATACAGACAATGGGCATGTACTCCATCTCCTGTGGGTCTTATGTGAATAAAAGCCTATTTAGAAGACACAGCTGACCCTCCTCATCTATAACACAGCATAGCTGATGTGCAAATGGCTCTAAGACATGCTGCCCAGTCCCACTGCAGCCCCTTTCCGACCAGACAGATGTCCCCGGGATGGAAAAGGACAGCTTTCCAACTTCTTTATAGATCCTGGAGCCATTACTGCTGTCCACCCAAGAACTATGTAGAGACGTAACTTGAAAGAGGGATTAGACTTGAGGAAGAGAGAAAGCAGGTGAGTAGAAAGCAAAGCAAGAGCTAATGCTTCTTCTAAGCAGCCTTGATGAGAGAAGCAGCCTTGATGAGAGAAGGAAGCTTTTACCACCAATGTTGGGTGCTGGTAGCTTAGACATAGTAGGAGAAGACAGAGCTGGGGAGGAAGGCTCCACCCCATTTGTATATGTCTATCAGGCAGTCATCTTGGGGAGAGTGAAGGCTATCAAACCTCACGTATGAAGAAGTAGATCAGGCTGGGACTTCCCTGGTGGCACAGTGGTTAAGAATCCACCTGCCAATGCAGGGTACAAGGGTTTGAGCCCTGGTTCAGGAAGATCCCACATGCTGAGGAGCAAGCATGGCTGTGCACCACAACTACTGGGCCTGTGAGCTGCAACTACTGAAGCCCACATGCCTGGAGCCCACACTCCACTACAAGAGAAGCCACCGCAGTGAGAAGCCCGTGCACCACAACGAAGAGTAGCCCCTGCTCGCCACAACTAGAGAAAGCCCGCGCACAGCAACAAAGACCCAATGCAGCCAAAAATAAATAAATTAATTAAAAAAAAAAAAAAAAAGAAGTAGCTCTGGGGAATTCCCTGGTGGTCCAGTGTTACGACTCGGTGCTTTTACCGAGGTGGCCTGGGTTCAATCCCTGGTCGGGGAACTAAGATCCCACAAGCCACACGGCCAAAAAAAGAGAAAGCAGTAGATTTGGTAAACTCTCAAGAGAGCAAGCTAAGTAGGTTAAATTAAGATTCCTTAAAGCTTTTCTTCTTTAGCTTATGTTGTAACTCTGGAACTAAAGTGTGTTTAGGAAGCTGAAGGCAACAGTAGGAGGAAGGGAAACAATCAGAAAAGAAAGCCATCTCCTCTCTGTCTCTCATCAGTCCCCCAGCACCAGGGTTTCCGGGATCCTGATGCCATCCATGGACCCCACGTGGTCAGAGATGAGAAATGTGAAAGGACTGCCAAGGAGTGTCCTAACTCCTGCCCTTGTCTTGGCACAAGGAGACAGGAAAGAATGAAAAGATCATTTTCCCAGCAAATCTTTGTGGTCTGAAGTTTGCCCTGGGGGAGGGGAAACAGAGGGTCATAAAACAGCTTCTTTCCATTTCAGGGGCATCTCTGAAGAAAGCCCCCATCCCACCCCTGCTTTGAGGTTAGGTTCAGCTCGGGCATGAGGGCAAAGGGATGTAGGCAGATGACCCCCAACGAAGACTCTCTCCTTGACCCAACTTCAGCCATGCTCCTCTGAGCCTGCTTTTCCACCAGGCCTTGGCCTTCTGTGTCCATCCTTGCCAAGCCCAGTTTTAGCAAGTGCCAACCACAAGTTGGCACTTGCCATCTACTCTACAAGGATTAAATCATGGGCCACTGCGGCTGCTGACCTTCAGCACCCCCTGAAAGGAGTTGAGGGTGGAGATCAGGAATGAGGCACTCTGTGCTCTGGGAAAAACTGGCAGAACAGACCTTTAGATAGTTAGATATTTTCAGGAGAAGATTTTATGAGCCCAATTCTCGCATCTCCTCATATCTAGAAAAGCACTACAATCATTAACAATGACATCTGCTCCTTGTGACTAGCAGCTGGCTTCTGCTAAAATGTGTGCTTAACTGCACGGACCCCATTCACTAAGATCATATATAACACTGACCTTCCCCCTACCTCTTTGGAACAGTTTCTTAGAACTATCTGGAATGCTGTCTCCCGGGCTATAGTCCTCACTTTGCCCCAAATAAAACTTAACTCACAACTCTCATGTTGTGCTTTTTTTTTTTTTTTTTTCAGTTGACACAAGGATGCTGTGAAGTCAGTGTGGACAGAATCCTACCCCCTTCGTATTTAATCAAGTTCCTCATCTCCCACCCTTGATGTCTACATCCTTGGCCTGACTTCAGCAAGAACCTGTTAGCTCAGTTTAGCAAGAATCCTCCGACCCTGGATGCTCCTCTTCATAATTTCCCATCCACTGACCCTGTCACCCTGATCCTTGGCTATAAATCTCCACTGTCCTTGTATTCAAAATTGAGCTTGATCTCTCTCCCCCATGACAAAAGAGTCAACCCCTACTGCAATAATCTTGAATACAGTCTTCCTTACCATTAAATAAGCATCATAAAGCTTTTTAGAGCCCGTTGAATGGAGGGGATGAATGGCTGGGGTGGGGATAAGCATTACTACGGGGGAGAACTTTGCCCTGGTCCCCTCAATGCCCTGACCGGGAATGGCTGCACAGATGCCTTCGGAAGGCTGGGCAGCAGGAAGCATCCTCCAGATCTGCACGAAGGGTGGGTCTGTAACCCGAAGCAGCTCTTATCCCCACCGTCACTGAGCACAAGGGTCTGCTATGCCTTCCCAGGACTTTTGTGTCCTTGATGAAATAGGTGGGAAACAGGAGAACTGAATAAAGGCATTTCCTGCACATCTAGCTAATTAAGCCAGTTTTCAAAGGATCCCCAAACTAAAGACATGCATCATTTCTTGCCCAGGAGGGCAGCAAGTTCATAACAGTTGCATAATAAATAACTCAGCCCCACTGGGGCATCTGTGGGACAGAGTGCTAAGATGTAGAACTTGCTGGAACTGGACAGCAAAAGGCAAAGAACCAGGAAGGGGTCAGCAGGAGGTCCTGCCAGCCAGCCCAGCTCCAGGGCGGCAATGGCACCAGGCAATCATGTGGGAAGCACTCACTCCCTCCTGAGGATATATTAATGGAGGTCCCATTTCTGACTTTTTATGTTAGTTTAAATGATGTTATATCTATGCCCCATTGAGTAAAAAGGATTAACACACACATGAAATAAAACCATAGCCCTCAGCAATCACTGTCCAAATACTCTTCTAAAGCCTCTTGGATGATGGACTGCTTTACTCTACTTCTAAGAAATCCTTCTATTATCACCTCCCTGTTTTGAATACTTAGAAGTCATTAAATACTTGGTTTCTTAATGAGAAGAGAATGTAGTAGGTCAACAATTTATTTCAACACCTCCTGCTTAAGAAAAATGAAAGGCCCATTCTTACATTCTGTCTCCATTTTTTACACAACCTGTTTTTTTTTAAAGTGTTTGTCTAACATCCATGACATGTATTTCCAAAGTTCCCAGTAAAGTTTGGATTTGGCCTTCCTTTGACAAGTCTGCGAGGCCATCTGTAAGACCTAGATATATAGGATGGTGAGATTTTGACTAATACATTTTTTCTTTTTTTGGCCGTGCCACGTGGCCTTTGGGATCTTAGTTCCTCGACCAGGGATTGAACCCGGGTCCCCTGAATTGGAAAGGTGGAGTCTTAACCACTGGACCACCAGGGAAGTCCTGACTAATACATTCTTGAATGCCTGGGTTTCCATCATGAGCATGAAAAAGTGAAATGGAGCAGGACCCTGCAGGGCCCTCCCAGGCACAAAAGCCTTTTGTGTCCCCATTTTCTTTGTAGGAAAGAGGTTTCTGCCTCCTAGACCTTCCCTGAATACCAAAGGACAGATTCAAACAGTCACTAATTAGAAAAGAGAGGGAATGCAGAAACAAAGGAAGAGCAGTCAAGAAACAATAGTGCAGCTGTGGGGCCGGGTCCTGGTCCTCCTCAAGGGATACACATAACAATATACCTTTGAGTTCTTCTGAAGGAAATAAGGCCCCTACAGGGGAAGCGGGGGAGGGATGGTAACTTAAGGGCTGAGCATAGGATTCCTGGAACACTGCCCTGTAACCTCACCACCGACCAATCAGAAGAAAGGCACACACCCTGCAGCCCTCACTCCAAGTTTTGCCTATAAAAACTCTTCCCTGAAAACCATGGTGGGGGATGGGTTGGGCTTTTTGAGCATGAGCCGCCCGTTCTCCTTACATGGCCCTGCAATAAACCTTTCTTTGCTCCAAACTCCAATATTTCCATTTGTTTGGGCTCACTTGGTGTTGGGCACACGAACCTGCGTTCAGCAACAAAGGTTTTCAGGAATGTGAAGTTTTATATCTCTCTAACTTCCCCCCTCCTCTTAATTTTAGTCCTAAACCCAGTCCTTGGTGTGAGATCTACTTTACCCCTTAGCCTTCAAAAAGATCTGGTCACGTATACGAGTAACAGGTGGACAGTGGCTCTGCAAATAACAGCTCTGCTTGGAGTTGTTAATGGTGGTAATTTAGTTGTGTAGGCAACCCTAATATGCCACCCCAAAATATGACTGTAGGAAACCAAAATATGTCACCCAAAATATGCCTCTTTGGCATGATGATTATTTTGAGAAACAGTAGACACAGAGGAAGCTCTGCAAACAGAGTATAAGTTATCTTTTTGTAAGGGAAATTAACATTTATAAAGAAAATTTCCACTTGAAAGGGTGTTTCCCCCTCTGTACCAGGAAGAGAGGATGTCTCTAAATCACAAGGGACTCTTGGAGAAGACACGGACTTAAATCTGCATAACAAACTTTATTCTTCCTTGTTTACTGTACTTTTCCTGGTCTTCGTCCTGTAATTGTTCTCCTCCACATCCCTCTTCCTTTGTTTTAGCAGAAGATGATATTTAAGCCTCAATTCTAAGCCACCTCTGAGTTTACTCATCCCTGAGTTTCTCCCAGGTATATATGAGATATACATGTCAATACATTTCTGTCTGCTTTTCTTTTGTTTATCTGTCTTTCGTTACCAGGTACCAGTCAAGAACCTAGAAGAGTAGAAGAGAAGACTTTTCCTCTCATACAGCTTCTGTTTATTTTTTTTTGTCATGTGTGATCTAAACTTCTACTTAAGAAACAGGGACCTCATGGTATTTCACTATCCCCCCCAATCCTATGGTCCAACACCGCCATCCTTGTCTATTTGATGGAAAGCTCTAAGTCCACCTGTGTATCTGAGGTGCTCACCTATTGCTCTGTGCAGCTTTTAATTCAATGGGAAAGAGTTCTACTTTCTTTGGTCCTGGAGCAATCAAAGATCAGTCAGATGTTAGTCTTCTGATACACAGAATAGAGCCCCACTACACCTGTGGTGGAAAATGGACCAGCCAGCTGCTAAACCTGGCAGCAGGTCTGGATGACCTCACACATTGAGCTTTGCTGTGGTAACTCCATGGCAGGATGGGGTAGGTGATAACAGAGGCCATACTGGGGAACACAGCATGGCTTCACAGAGTGGGGGCAGGGGGTGGCTGTGTGCCCTACCTCCCACTGATGCCCACTGTTTGGGATAAAGTGTCATTAGCTCCTTTCTCCAAAGAGGCTTATTATAAGATGTAAATGCTATAGCACCAACGACCCCCATTCCCAGGCCTCGTACTTGATTTTCGGGAGTGTAGGAAAGAACTAACTCAGATAAATGGCATTGTACGTGCCACCTCCCTTAAGCTTCACAGGAGCCCTGAGAGGTAACAATCTCTGCTGAGACTTCTCATGGGACTTGAGGCTCAGTGAAATGAACCAAGACACGTAAGCAAATAGGGTAGGGGATCCCCAGAGAAAGAGAATTGGGCATGGCTTTCTTGACATGAGAGAAGCCATTTTGGGCCTGAGCCATTTTGCAATCTTAGCCTGGCCACACAGTGCTTGTCCTTGAACAGGTCTTAGTAGTAAATGATCATAAGGTAACAAAAGAATGCAGAAACATTGCCTATTATCAGGCAATAGCAAAGGTAATATATCAGTTGTAAAGACTCCAGTTCTGCTTCTTTTTTTTTTTTTTTTTTTTTTTTTTTTGTGGTACGCGGGCCTCTCACTGCTGTGGCCTCTCCCGTTGCGGAGCACAGGCTCCGGACGCGCAGGCCCAGCGGCCATGGCTCACGGGCTTAGTTGCTCCGCGGCATGTGGGATCTTCCCGGACCAGGGCACGAACCCGTGTCTCCTGCATTGGCAGGCGGATTCTCAACCACTGAGCCACCAGGGAAGCCCCAGTTCTGCTTCTTTTAAAGCATCTTTATTGGAGTATAATTGCTTTACAATGGTGTGTTAGTTTCTGCTTTATAACAAACTGAATCAGCTATACACATACATATATCCCCATATCTCTTCCCTCGTGAGTCTCCCTCCCTCCCACCCTCCCTATCCCACCCCTCTATCCAGTTCTGTTTTAATGGTAAAGATTAGCCTGAAGCTCAACCACCAGATCTACTGGAACCTAAGAGATGATGATGTTGACTTTTTCTGACCCTTGTGACTTCAATCAACTAAAGCTCGAACTCGACCACCCAAGCCCCTTCAGGAATATGCAGGTACCCTGAGCTTAAAGCTCCCTCCCTGTGGAGGGAGACGCTGCTTTGGGAAAGATGCCTGGTGTTCTCCTTCCTTGCTGCTAGTAATGAATCCTTCCTTCTTCTGATCTTTGGCTTGGTTGTGTCTTCTGGCTTGACACCCACCAAGAGGCAAACCCAGTCCTTGGGTAACAGATAGCTAACAAGTCCTGAGGCCAAAGTCTGATCCAGATCTACTTGGTTTTAAAAGTCTACTTGGTTTTAAAAGTCTGACTTGTTCTCTTAGGCAAACAGGACTATCTTTTAAAGAAAGGTCATGGGCTTCCCTGGTGGCGCAGTGGTTGGGAGTCCGCCTGCCAATGCAGGGGACACGGGTTCGTGCCCCGGTCTGGGAAGATCCCACATGCCGCGGAGCAGCTGCTGGGCCCGTGAGCCATGGCCGCTGGGCCTGCGCGTCCGGAGCCTGTGCTCCGCAACGGGAGAGGCCACGACAGTGAGAGGCCCACGTAATGCAAAAAAAAAAAAAAAAAAAAAAAAGAAAGGTCATGGCCTGCCCAGTGTGGTGTTTGCCCAGTGGGATCTGAGGTTCCAGATGGAACACCCTTCCCCGACCCAGGCTGGGGAGCATGAACTGCAAGACAGCTGTCTTCTCTGTAAGTATTAACTCTTGTTGTCCCCCGGGTCTGGTACAGTGCCTGATTCACGGTGCTGTTCAAGAAATGTTTGCTGAATCAACAAACAAGAAGATGAGTAAAGACTCTGATTAAAAAACCAACCCACTCCCCAAAAGAAACCTGAAAAGGCTTAATACTCATGGGACATATTAAGTTATTATATAATATTTTTGAATTGTAATATGCAAGGGTTTATAAGGGATTAGCAAGTCAGTTACTGAGCCAGGTCCAGATAGAAAAAGTTCTTTCAAGAGGGATGTGGGTGGGTCAATCAGTGTGTCTGCTGATGTGGACAAAAGGAGCCAGATGAACGCATTCAGCATCCAGTGAGGACCTGATGAGGAGGAGAAGGCTGCTGAAAAAAACATGAAGTGGTCTAAAGGAGGAGGATGGGAGAACATCCTCCCATGCTGCTCACTTCCCAGCCTTTCCACATCTGTCCTTTCTACACTATCTTACATAGAAAGGATAGATATTAAAGAATGTCCACAGTGAATATTTTAGAATCAAGTTTGCTGATTACCCAGGTTACTATACTAGACAAATATCTAGAATATAATTATGAATGATGTTCAAAATGAAATTGGTTTTATCTATGAAACAGAAACAGAATCACAGACATAGAGAACAGACTGGTGGTTGCCATGGGGGAGAGATGGAGTGGGAGGTTGGGGTTAGTAGATGGAAGCTATTATATACAGAATGGATAAACAACAAGGTCCTACTGTATAGCACAGAGAACTATATTCAATATCCTAGGATAAACCATAACAGAAAAGAATATTTTAAAAGGAATATATACATATATGTATAGCTGAATCACTTTGCTGTACAGCAGTAATTAACACAACATTGTAAATCAACTAGACTTCAATTTTAAAAAAAATGAAATCAGTTAGCAACACCTCCCCAACACAGCCAGCCACTCTCAACTTGCATTCATGCAAAAAAAATACTATGTTTCAGGCTGGGGACTACACCTTAGAAAGATAACAATAACTAAGGTAAGCATGGCTCCTCCTAGAGTTCAGAGTCTGGGACTCACTGAGCCACCAATGAGAACAGAGAAAATGATGGATGAGACAAGTAAGAATACTAAGACTGATGGAGAATCAGGGCCAGGATCTAGGCAGAAATGACAACCTTTTTAAGGCATATGGAGGAAAACTGAAAACAAGCTACCCAGGATTGAGCAGAGTAAATATTCTGACTATACTTCATGAAACAGAACTTGCCAGGAAAAAAAAAAAAAAGCAATGTAATTTACTTTTGCTCCAGAGCCCCTGAGCCTGTACCCACTGGAGATTCCCATTCCCATGAGACACTGAACTAGAAAGTAGACAGAGGGCCACCCCAGCTCAGCTCAGCTTGTACCACTCCTCAGGGACAAACCAGAAGCAAATGCCAATGAGTAAAACACAGTATTTTCTTTCAATGGACAATACAATGAGAACACAATTTCTTTTCCAATAACCATTATAAAAGTTGATCCAAAAAATCTTAATAATAATTTAAAAATCATCACAATGCAGTTTAAGCAAGAAATTAAGAATGAAGGCTTAACATATATTAAAAAAACTAACATTTAAACATTGGTTATAAAAATACTTCTAAATAATTCTTAGATCAAAGAGGAAATAAAAATTGAAATTTTACACTATTTACAAAATAGTGACAACTCTAACACTACATATAAAAACTTATGAGCTGTGGGAAGATCTGTGCTCAAGAGAAAAACACATAAGGCTTTTGCTATTAAGCAAGACAAAAGGAAAATAAATGAACTGAGTTTTTCAACTCAGAGGCATAAAAAGCGAGAAACCAAGGGTAAAAGAAGAAAAGACAAACCAAATTGTAGAATTCATATCCAGAGAAGAACAGGAATTGATAAATAAGGAGTTGGTTCTTTGAAAAGGGCAATGAAATAGATTTTAAAATTAAATCTAATTTTAAAAGGAAAGAAAAAACAACATATAAATGCCATGAGGACTGAGAAAGGGCTTTGACCACAAATATAAAGAAGCTTTTAAATGTCTTAATGATAAATAAATGGCAGAAATGTCACTCCAGAAAGCTTTCTGAGACAGAGCAGAAAACTGGCATAGACTATTCACTGAAAAGCCTGGAAAAGTCATCAAGAATTACTGTCCAAAAAGGCACTAGACCCAGACTGTACAAGTACATTCTGTTTATTTTTTGAGGAAGAGAAAATGGCATGAAATCTGAAGTAGCCCAGAACATAAAAGAAAATGTAAAAGTTTGTAATTTTCTCTAAGCATGTATAATGCTCATGATAAAAGCAGTAAATCCATCACATACACCTTGGAAACATTATGCTAAGTGAAAGACGCCAGTCACCAAATTACCACTTTTTCCATTTACATGAAATGTCCAGAATAGGCAAATCCATAAAGACAGAAAGATTAGTAAATTAAGGACTGTGTGGGTCAGGGGAAATAAGTAACAGATTTCTTTAAGGTGATGAGTATGTGCTATAATCATGGTGATGGTTGCACAACTTGCTGGATATACTAAAAAACATTTAATCGTACACTTTAAATGGATAAAACATATGACGTGAATTATATCTCAACAATGCTGTTATTTTTTTTTAAAAAAAGACAACACACACAAAAGAGAAGCCTACATACAAGTTTCACTAATCAGTTGAGGGTTGAAATTTTTAACTAAAATACTGGCACCTAACACACTAGGACCAAGTAGAGTTTATTTCAGGGATACAAATATGGCCTTATTTTAGATAATTTATTAATGTAATTTAAAATAGTAATAAACCAAGAGAAAAAACATATAATGGCCTTCATAAATGCCAAAAAGCCATGTAAAAACATTCAGTATGTATTCCCAAGAAAAACTCCTACTAAATTAGAAAGAAAACTTCCCTAACTTGATATCTCTTTAAAACAAATATCCAATATTAGGCATACTGGTGAAACACTCAAAGGATTTCATTGTCAGGAATGAAATAAGATCTGCTGAAATAAAGATCACCATTCATATTCAGTATTGTTTGGTAGATTTCACTTGAAACAATACAAAAGTTAAATATAATGAAAGGAAAGAAAGAGGCAACATTATGTTTATTTGTTCGTAATGTGATGCTTCACCTTGAAAAATAAAAACAAGAAAATCAGCAAAAATCTTTAGAAGTATGAAGGCTTCAGAAGTGTTGTCAGTTGTTATTTCTAATGAAAGTTTTTTATTAAAGTAGAGCACAGATACAGAAAAGTGTGCAAATCTCAAGTGTTTGGCTTCTGTCAATTTTCACAAATGGAACACACCCATTTAACCATTATCAAGTCAAGAATCAGAAATAACCACTGTCCCAGAATCCTCCTGTGTGCTCTCTCAGTCATGACCCTCTTGTTACCTCCCCCATTCTGAGTTCCAACACTGTAGATTAGTTGTGTTTGAAATTTACATTAAAAAGAATAAAACTGTATATAGACTCTTTGGGATCTAGATTCTTTGATTTAATATTATGTTTGAGAGATGGGCATGCTTTTTGTTTTGAAAAAAATAGCATGAATATCCTCAGATAATTAGAGAATATATTGCATTCATAAAACAAGAACTGGGTGCTATAACAAAACATCAGCTAAAGAACCAATAAGAACTCTGGCAAATTGAAATGCAAAAGCAGAAAAAGCAAGTTTAGAAAATAAAGTTAAGTAAGTTTCTCAGAAAGTGTAGTCAAAACACAAAAAAATGAAAAATAAGAAAGTAAAAGATAAGAAAATTAGAGAACCAGTCCAGGAGGTTCAACACCCAAACAAAACGAGTTCCAAAAAATGGAGACACACACACACACACACACACACACACACACACACACACACACACACACGAAGAATATCAACCATGAACATGAGTTTCCGTCGGAAAGTTCTAACGAGGGTTCAGCCTCATGGATAAATGTAAATTTCTCCCAAGGCACATCATCATGAAATTTCAGAACACTTGGGTTAAAAGGATTTCTAAAACGATAAAGAAAAGTTACTTTCAAAAAACCAGGAGTCAGAATGGCCCTGGACTCCCAAATAGCTATATTGGAAGCGTGGAGACAATGGAACACAGGAGGGAAAATCATTCCAAGTGGGAAGTTGGAATCCAGATAGTTTTAGGTATGCAAGGACTAAAAAATTTACTTGAGGAGGATTCAACACTAAAATGAAGGAGTACGTCAAGAAAAGAAAGACATGGGATCAGGACACAGGGGATCCAATACAGGAAAGAAGTGAAGGGAACCCCGGAATCTGTGTTCCACTGGGCAGCCAGGCCTGATGGAAAGGGTCAGAGCACTCTGGAAAGTCTTCTTCAAAAAGATGAACTGGACAGAATATCTAATGTGGCTGAGAGGACTGAGAGAGAATTCAGACAAGAGGCAGAGGGTCTGGGATTGAGTTAGTGAAAAGTATATAGAGATTTGGTAGTGTATATATGTCCATGCCACTCTCTCACTTTGTCCCAGCTTACCCTTCCCCCTCCCCATATCCTCAAGTCCATTCTCTAGTAGGTCTGTGTCTTTATTCCCATCTTACCCCTAGGTTCTTCATGACCTTTTTTTTTTTCTTAGATTCCATATATATGTGTTAGCATACAGTATTTGTTTTTCTCTTTCTGACTTACCTCACTCTGTATGACAGACCCTAGGTCCATCCACCTCACTACAAATATCTCAATTTCACTTCTTTTTATGGCTGAGTAATATTAGATAGCTCGTGGGAAGCAGCCGCATAGCACAGGGAGATCAGCTCGGTGGTTTGTGACCACCTAGAGGGGTGGGATAGAGAGAGTGGGAGGGAGGGAGACACAAGAGGGAAGAGATATGGGAACATATGTATATGTATAACTGATTCACTTTGTTATAAAGCAGAAACTAACACACCAATGTAAAACAATTATACTCCAATAAAGACGTTAAAGAAAAAAGTATATAGAGAACGAAGTAAGCAAACAAACAGAAAGGCAATAATTAAGCATACAGAAAACAAAAAGCTGTGCAGGAAAAGGGAAATAACCTTGTGTGAATCAGCTGTAAGTAGTTATAATAACGTAAATATTAAAAAATGATCTAAACAAAATTACAATATAATTATAATGGAGGATGGGGGAAGGAATGAGAAGGATGTGTAAATATGGTTGTGGATGTGGGTGAGTGATAAAGAGTTATTACATCATCTTTCATAGTAGGAAGTTAAGAAATCACACCTACATCTCAAAAAACAAGAAGTAGAACTGTAAGTATGTGGTGATAGAAAGGTAAACAAAAGGATCATTTACAGGAGTGGAGAGTGGTGCCTCTAGAGAGTGAATAAAGCCTTGCAGAATATATGTTTGACTTTTCAAACACATCCATATATAATTTTTATAAAACTACAAAATAATTTAAAACATGTAAGAAACTAATGAAATATTAATAGCAGTTATCACTAGGTGGTGTGATTATGAGCAATTACTTAATCCTTTTTTATTTTTAAATTTTTCCAATGAATATTAAACTTACAATGCATACATAATAAATTTTACCATGAATAATTTAAAAAGTATTATTAACAATGTGATTTTTAAATTCTCCAGTGTCCTCGTCCCTGCCCCTTGTTCTCCTCTGCTGGGCTGGAAGACATCTGGATTAGAAGCAGGGCAGAAAATTATTCTTATTTCTTCCGTTCCTGAAAGCCTATAGACAAATTATAGAGCTCTAATTTCATGGCTGTCAGCCTCAGCTCCTCCTTCCTCATATTCTTCAGGATTTGAAGTCTCTGCAATTTCAAGTTTCTTCATGCCAATATTCCAGTTTTCCAGAGATAACAAGATTTAAGTTTTCTTTTCTTTTTTTTTTTTTTTTCTGGGCACAGTTTCTTTTAAGAAACTACTACAGGGTTTGGGAGAGGAGAGTATGGAAGTCCTGGTCACATAAAAATTTACAATCAATGAGACCACCCTCCTTCACAACTGAGAGGCATGAGAGTATATACAAGGGGATACATCAAGACTGGGGTTAGAAAGGTCAAGATGGCCATTTGGAGTCAAGGAACGTTTTATACCAGCCACAGAGGCACAGAGGTGGCCTGAAAAAGTGCAGCCCTTCATTTTTATTTTTATTTTTTATTTGATTTTTTGGTCACGCCAAGCACGGCATGCGGGATCTTAGCTCCTTGACCAGGGATCAAACCCGCGCCCCCTGCAGTGGAAACTCGGAGTCTTAACCACTGGACCACCAGGGAAGTCCCAGTTCGGCCCTTCAAACACAATCACTGCATTTGAGGGTCCCAGCAATGTAGAACCAGAGTTCAGTGATCCATCGGAG